>NW_027526361.1:205841595-206441595 GCF_048455015.1 Haemaphysalis longicornis | reverse complement strand
TTCTGTGTGCTGTAGAATGAGCTTTCAATGAGGGTGTTTGCTTTCCGGACCGTGTATAATTGCCACATGCGCGTGAAAGCGTCCATCCGCGCGCGCGCACTTCCAGCACCGAGTCGAGCGCTTATTTAGGAACACGATCGGAGGTCAGCGTCAACTTGCAGATGCACAAGAAGAGCGCGGAGAGATAAGGGGCTCAGGTACAAAATGTTAGCTTCTGCCACATGTGCGTCAGCTTCCCCAGCGCCGCAGGCCAGCCCCGCCCACGGAGTGAAACCATCGGCCGCCTGCCAAGCAGTCGAAACGAGGGGAGAGCAAAAAAGGAGAAATCTACCTCGCATGAAGTCGTGCACATATAGGTAAGAGACGTCACGGTGCTGCGTCTAAGTAGGTTAAAAAATTGTAATTTTTTTATTCGGTTTGGCTGGGCCCCTGCTTAAAGGGTGTGGTCGGCCTGGGCCGCTACGGGATATGGTTTGGGAATACGCGCCCCGGCCCCGTCCGCGTGCTCAACGACATCGAATCCGGATTGGTGGATAGGTCACGACGAGCGAGACGCACGGCGCGCGGAACGCACCATACGTGGGGAATGACCGCACATCAATGTTAGGGAAGTTTCCCAGCAAAAACAATACTCACAGCGCCCGAAACGCACCAGAGGTGACGAACGACATCCAACTTGGACTGGTGGAGCTGACCACGGTGAACGAAATGCAAAACGCACGGAACGCGACCAAGCCAGCACACACGCAGGAAATCGCTATTTGCGAAATCCGCTGCTCCCGGTGCTTCTATCTGGACCTGGCCAGCGAATGTAACAACAGCAGAAATCAACCTTGCCACAAGCATCAAATAACCCAGCGCACGCGCTTCAACTTTACGGGAACGTACAAGCTCTTTGGCACCCGCTGCTCCAACCCGAGTCCAGCGAGTGAACGACATTACACTCGTGCAGGTAGGTCCGTCAACGAACAACGACACGGCCAGCGCTTGCAGCACGTCCTCGCCGGAACGTACAATGTCACCGGCACCCGCTGCTCCGATCGAGACTCACACGAGAAACCCGAGAAACCGCGAGCAAGCGGCCTCGGGACGCACGGGGTGCTTTTGAGCCTGCTTGTATTGGAGAGATTATGATTTTAGCATTCTCGAAACAACGGGCAAAGGACGAGAGCTTGAACGACGACACGGACATGGCAAGAACGCCAACGAATGAGCCCGATCCAGACGAAGGCATCGAACGTCCTACCGATGAAATGATGCTTACTATGCCAACGAGTGTGGGCCGAACGGACGAGACGAACTACGCCCGTTTCCCCACCACAACGGTTTCACTTTCGAAGCAAACACGGCCGAAGCGAGCACGGAACCGCAACGATTTTGACCGATCCGCCACGCCACCGCACGCTAAACGAAAAGCCAACCGGCTCCCGCACCATACGCAACGCACACCTCAATCGAAGCAACGTCCTCAACGCGCCGAACTATGCCATCCCTTCACACCGCAGCTCGCCAGCGGACAAAACGGCCGTCTACGCTCCCACATGCATCAAGCACGCAGCGAGCTACAGGAACACGATCGCCGGCGGAGGCGACGCGAACAACGCAACGCCGTAAACGCTGTCAAGTTTAGGTCCGACGAGATGAATACCACGGCACACATTAAAAACAAGCCGATTTCATATTCACCGAACCCCGTCAAGACAAACGCCCTGTAACGAAGTTTCTAGTATACGGAACAACAAAAACAAACGCCAGCATCGAGCAACTGCGAATAAGGAGATATTTGTCTGTGCATATGAACAGACGTCAACCTACGCGGACACCTGGGGGTATTGAGTATTGAGTTGAGTGTTTGTGAGTAGTACAAATTGAGTACTCATGAATACAGATTCAGTATAAATGGAGTACTCATGAGCATAGAAGATTAAGTACTTGTGAGTACTGATTGAGTACTCATGATTGTAGATTGAGTACACATGAGTACAGATTTGAGTACGAATACTCGTGAGGACAAATGACTTTGAGTACAAGTGAGTACGATTTCAAATGAGTATGTGATGAGTGAGTATGAGTGATTTTCAGAACAGACGAGCTTTTTGACTCTGAGGTTTTTTGAGTACAGCGTTAACGAAAAAAAATTGTGATTGAGTTTTAGTGAATTTTTTTCTGTTTTGCCACCCTATGGCGAGTAGTAACAGCAGCCCCCCTCTCCCCCCCCCCCCCCTCAGCAACACAGAAGCATCTCTCTCTCTTTGGCGGCCAGATGTGTGTATATGGTTTGAACATTTTGTTTTACCGCCCTGCAAACCAACCCTTAACGTATATTTGCCGTACGACCACTTCCTTCCGTCGGGTGCGGGTGACCCTGGAGGTGTTGTCGAACAAGTTAGTCACGCTGTGCGAAGGCACTGTGCAATGGACGCGAGGCTGCATCAAAACAGGCCCAAAACAACCGCCGCTGCAGCAGACGACAAAATCGTACCGTCAACGCCGCCACCGGCGAGCAGGCACTCCCGCACGGGAAACCTGGGTAAATTCGCGGCGCCATCTCTAGTGTGCTCCGTGAGTGAAACCGTCAGCCACCCCCTCCCGCTAAGCCTTTATTGTCCCCCTCGCCACGATAGAACCATTGGCTGGTAGAGCTAGGAAGCATCCGTTTAACAAATATATCCTGAATTATTTTGTACGGGCGGGTGAGACAAAATGAAATCATTGTTTCATTTCATTTCGGTCTCAGATTATTCAGTTCACTTCATTTTCCGTTCACTTCGTCGTTCGCAACTGGGGACAGATCTTTCGCCGATCTCCTCATTGCCGTTTTAATTCATACTAAGCCATCTCCGAAAAGCGAAAAAAGAAACTTCCGAAAACACCCACGAAACAGTCTGAACAGTCAAGGCAAACGCTAACTCCCATTGGGCAGATGGATTTGGCTCATTTTGATCCGTGGAAGAGCAGGATCTGGCTTATTTTCGATACGACCAACGATCTCCGCAGGTGTTTTCAGGGCCTTATCACAACTATTTTATTGCCACCCCCTTTTTTAGAAAAAAGTTACCTAGATTTTCTTGTCGCAGCAGTTTTATTCGATTCAGCTTCGGTTTCTAGATCTGGCTCGTTCGAAAGAAAAAAGAACACCTCATATTTCCGAAGTGTAAAGGCCGCACCGCTGAAATGAATCACGAGCGCTCCCGTTGTCAACGACGAAGTTTCGCTAAATAAGATACGGTACCCGTGAGTTGCAGAGGTTGCCGTCGTCAGTGTCTTGGTGGTCCTAGAATCACGCGGCCTACCTTCTCCGGCGAAAAGCGAAATTTATAGGGATGGCGAGTGCGAAATTTTCCGCGGCCTCGTGACCTTCCATTTGCCGGTACATAGGACGCCATCGCGGGCACGGGCAGGCACGGTGCGGACCGAATGCGAGTGAAATACGCGCGGCGCAAGCAGCCGCGCTGGCCTTGTCTCATATTTTGCGATTCCGCGAGGAGCCGCTCGACAGCGCTGGCGGGCGGGTCGCTGCCTTTTCCTTTAGATCCACCTGCGGGGAGCCGAGAAAAGAACCTAGGGAAGTACAGCGCTTGAGAGAAGGAGAGAGAAAGAGGATGATAAAATTAGGACATTGCCTCGCATCCAAAGCCGACGAAGCGGATCGAATTAATCAGGTTGCTCGCCGAAAGGAAGGTTGGAGCCAGAAAAAGGCTGATAGCATCGTAGGTATTGGATAAGAGAAGCTGGAATGAGAGTGGTATATATATATTCGAGTCTGTTCTAGGAGCGTGCGTGTTGGGGCTCGGAGGGTGAAAGCCTGTCTTCGAACCAGATAACCAAGAAAAATAATTACTGGGTAGGCTTAGACCTTTCTAAGAACGGAAAGGCGAAAGCCTTTTTGTACTTTTTGTTGGTCTTCTGTTGAGCTTTCTACTCAATTTTGCGACCTCGCGCACCCCCACTTGGCGATTGCCCTGTAAATAATCTTCTCATGCTCCTTCCACTCTCTAGTCATCACCAGGAGCGTCCTGTTGGCACCCGTGTCTACTTCCGTCCTTTATAGGAACCCTGCAACACTTGGCATCGACTACTCAGAATGTATTTTGGGGTAAAGTCTATTGTCCCACCAATCTCCTCCCGCAAGAAGTATGAAAATCCGTTTACTATCACCGAAACTACGCGTGATGAAAAATCGCGCATAAATGTTCCCTCTCAACTTAACCGCGGACAACGCGACCAAAGCTGCGCGCTCTCTCCCGCAGAGGGGAGCGGCGCACGGCGTTCTGTTCGGCGGCCTTCGATATGTCACAGGCCGGAGAGTTTCGTCCTTTTCCCCGCAAAGTGGATGGGTCTATTTCCGGTCTGGTGCCACAAAAAAGCAGGCATGGTGGCCTTCTCGCAAGCAAGCGTTCAGGCTGGTAGGGCGTTTTGGGAGCAATAAACGTTTGTTGTCGAGTGGGCTCGTTGAAAGTGGAATATTTAGTTCGTCACTCAAACTCCGCGCGCACTCAAAACAAAAGAAACACCAAAAGCATGCGGACAGGTTCAGACATAGAAGAGGTTCATACACAGCGCCGACGACGGCTGATCGTCACAGGAAATGCCATAATTTAGCTGCGAAGTTGACCAGCGACCGCCAATAGGACTGCAAGGACATCCATGGCCCGATTGACGTCGCAGAGGCCATGCCAGGAGTGCAAAATGAGGAGAATTGAAGAGAGCGCGGTTGGTTTTTCCGCGTCTTTCAGGGCGATTTGCGCGCTTACCGCTTGAGGTGCACGTGTAATATTTGGCTCGGGTGTTCCTGGAAGTCTAATCTAAACGTCGCGCAGGTTTACTTGCACTGCACGAAGAGTGTTGCAGGGCCCCTTTAGGGCGGCTCGTATTGCCCATGCGGCAGTGGGCTACCTGTCTCCGGCGCTGCCGTTTCATTATTCCAGCGCCCGATGTCCGCTTGTACCTCGCGCTCCGATTTTCTGTGCGATTCTGTCTATCTCAGTATACCACTAATACTTCACGCTTTCCATAAATCACACAATCTAAGGCGTTCTCCTTATTAAGTGAAAAAAGCTTGAGTCACGCGTGAACGCGCGTTATCGAGTTTGTGCGCCCGATCGTCCGCTTTCGCGCCTCGTTTGATGTAAAACGTAATACTAGATCAATTCCGTCCGTCTGTCTCTTCCGTTACATACGTAAAGGCATCGCCGAACCGGGCTTCGTCGCCTCCGTCCTGCGTTGTAGCGTGGTGAAGAGCGGCAGCAAAAGTTGCTGCCTTGGTGATGACCACAAGAAGCCGAAGGTAAACTTGACTGGCTTAATGCTTGGCGAGAGATGAGCCGAAGCAATGCAAGAACAATACCCTCACAGGCAAGATTACAGCACAACTCAACAGGGCTGCAGCATGTATTCGCTGCTCCAAAACTAATGCGAACTGTTCACCGAGGGGGCGGTTTTACACACAATACCGGTAACAGCTCCGCGGCTTTCACAATGCTACTGTGCACACGGCCCGCAAATAGTAGATGCACACTTCACTCTTTCCAGAGTTTGTGAGGGCGGGCAGCAGCAGCGCTCGCTGGAACTGAGAGAGGAGTGAGATGAGTTCTCGGCAGCGGCGTACACCCCGCCGGGGCAAGTTTCAACTTGCAGATACGTTGGCTATCACTGGAACGGTTTGAGTCACCGACAGCGAGATGCCCAGGCGGAAGGCGCATGTCGTGGTATGCCTTACCACAAAGCGCAGGAGCATTGTGCGAAGCTTGCAGTACACGCGAAAAGAATAGCGACGCACTGAATCGTAACACTCCCAAAAAGCCCTTTGAATTAGACAGTTCCCGATTAAACTTCCATCGGGGCATTCTCGTCTGTCGTGAAGTGACCGCCTTGGCACGGTTCCGACGCATATTGAAGATCCAGAACACGATACTGCCTCTTGCATATATTAGAGAAAGAAGAGGTGGCTATCGGCAGCTGCCTCCCAACATCACCATCGTTGTGAAGTTCCATCCGCCATTAAAAAGAATCACTCACGCCCCGCGGTCCTCGCCTCGGTTCTTCAACACTGCCTACCGAATGGCATTTAAAAAAACACTGTAAGATGATGTAGATGCGAGGAGGGGTCGGTTTATTTATTACATGTGTTACCCTCATCATCTATTAAAGTGGTAGTTGTAGAGATAGAGAACCTGCAATGGAAAAGGAGTTCCACTAATCACCATAGAGAAAGAGGGAGGGAGGGAGGGAAATCGCTCCTAGTGAAGACCATGGTCGAGGTACTAAGTTGTAGATCCCATCCATGGTGTTGCCCGTGAAGGCGTCCACGCCGACTTCGTAGAAGAACTCTGATAAGGGTGTACGTGCGGGCACTAGGGTAGGCACGGGCCAGTTCCTCTACGATAAATACGTCTTCACAATACACACTCCAAAAATATGCTGCCTTGCTCAGAGGGAATAAGTTCGTGACCGCCGATGTGGTGCGGCCTACATATATTTGCAGGTGCAATTGAACTGCAACGGGAACAGGGCCAAGTAGCGCAGAAGCCGCTGTTGCTCTCTCTGGCGCGTGGCTTGTCCTGCGTGCCAATGCGACGCTCTGGCGACGATGAAGGCAGCGGCACATGGTGGTGATGTTGGGGGTGGGCGCTTGTGGTGGGCGAAGTGGGCGAAACAAAGCTAAACCTATGGCTCAATGTTGACAAGCCGAGTTAACGCCATTACTTGGGTCCACCATCATAATCATCGTCCCCATCGCCATCATTATTAGTCCACGGCAGGACGAAGCTATGCCCAAATATTGTTAGCCTTTTCTAGCTTGTGCCGTTCATGTCCATTCTTCGTACACGCCAGTGCACGTGGGCTTCTGCGAGACAATATCGGAATCGCAATCTAACAGTTTTTACAACGAAGCGGTTTAGGGGCTCGCCAATGTTCGTTGATGTCCATCACGCCAGGTGAAAGCATGTACTTTTACAACATTATACCGATCAGACATGTTAACTTTGCTGACAACGCATGTTTGTTGAAATTCAGGACGTTAAAAGTTGGAGACACACAAACATTTTTGACAGCGGAACTGTTTCAGCTTTTTGTTGCGCCGTCCAGTGTTACCACAAAAGAAATACTGACAATGAATACTGAGCGCACGTGAGAGCAAACCTGCTGAGGAGCGCCCGGTGTCGTCCATGGCTTCCCCGTGGAGTTGGCCAACGTGATGAGCTCGCAAAAAATACCAACACTAAATACTGAGCGCAAGAGACCGTGCATCTCGCGAGGAGCGCCCGGCGTCGGCCAGCTCGACCTTCGAGAACACTCCGCCTAGAGTTGGTGCCGGGATCTCTTGCATGCCTTCTTCTCTCCAGTTCACCTGCATTCGCGCCTGAGGTGGGGAGCACAGACGCCTTGCTCGCGCTACAGCGCCGAGTTCGCAAAGCCGGTTGCAGTGGATTCTGGTACGTGCTAACGCCGTCCACATTAAGGCAGGCGTGAAAGCTTGCGGACGAAACAATCCGGGCCTGCCAGTCATAGGAAACTTTCAACGGCGAGTTCCGAAATAAGCGTGAGGTGCAAGAGCCGGCTTTTCGACAAAGGGAGAGGGACCGCCAGCTCTGCTGTTTCTCCAGCCTTGCACTACTAGCGTAAGTTGCGTCTTTTTTGTCCCTTAAGGTACTTGATGTGCCTTCGTTGGTCATAGTCACCGTTTCGCAAAGCTCACAGTGTAAAGATGGCTTCCCGGCGGGGCTTCTTGATGGGGCATCGACGCTGTCGGTGAGGCATAGCAAACGTATCTTTAAAAGGATAGCCTGCTGAGGTTCAAACCCAGCACTTAAGTGTTAGACACCGCGACGCTGCCCGCTAAGCCGCAAGGTCCAACCAGCAAGCTCCTTACGCAGTTTAACAAGAATATAGCGGCAGTGTTAACACTAATTACTAGACGGCGCTTGGTATAGCAGGAAGCGCACGGACTGCAGTACTATCCTGAAAACGGGGTGTCGCACTATTTTCTCGTCTACTTCCAGATTCTATAAGTTGTCTGGCCGAGGGTCTTTCTTTCAGGATATTTCTTCAGGAGCGAAATCAAAAACTTCATTCGTTTTTCAATTTCAGTGGCATTTTCCGGTACTTCAGGATTAATTTCAGTTTCTATTTAAGCGAGGTAGGAGATTGCCGTGGATTCACTGGCATAAAATAGTCTTTCGTATCGCGCTACCTCTCGGCTTCCGCAGGCTTGCAGCCTGCTTCTATACTCTCTCTGTTTGTGCCTCTTTTATTTATTTATTTATTTATTTATTTATTTATTTATTTATTTATTTATTTATCTGAATAAAATACCCACGTTCGCCCTGCGGTATTGTTTAGAGGTACAGTGATACATAAATTGCGAGGAACAAAAAATACAATGTTTGCGTAAACACCACCATAGCCGCGCAAACAGCAAATTAAAGCCGCACACTTAATGCAAACAGCTACGAGCCATGCTGCACTTGTCCGCAAGTGCTCCCTGAGTGCAGCGGAATATGCTTCATTGGGGTCGGAGAGAACAGGGTAGGGCAAGGCATTCCTATCTATAGAAGTTTTTAGAAAACGACGCTTGTAATGCGGATGCGCACCATGAATATTCATCAATTTTCGTGCTGTCATCCCTTCGTCTGGATGCATGCAGGTGGAGGTGGTGAGTTTGCTAAAGGTACTGATGTTCTTCCATTGCTACCTCATTTGATACAATCTTTCACGATTAAACACAGGATTTATGCAGAGTTCCATGAGACTATATGACACTATAAACTTTTAACAATAACATCACACCTGTGCTAGTTAGTAACAATACAGCGTAATGTTGGGCTAGTTGGTACAAACTTAAAGGGAGGCTTAGCGCAGAGAAGACGTTGTCAGACTAGACCAGCGCTTACTTCAGACGACACAGCGCCTGTCCCGTTTACCATCGTCCTCGTCTTATCTGCGCTAAGCGTCCCCTTAGTACGAGTTAGCTAGCAAGCGCAAAGCCGTATTTTGGATTGCCTCAAAATGTATTCATAAGAATTTTATTGTTCGGGTTCCAGACCAATGCGGCATACTGAAAATTGAGCGTCCGCACGGAGCAGGCTAGTTTTCTTGAAGCTTGGAGTGCTCGCACCTGAAAATTGTATACTTCGCCACAATGGGGCCCCCCAAAACAAATAGCGCTCGAAGATTTTTTATCTACGACAGCATCTCAATCAAATATCGGGACCAGGTTGAGGACTGCCGGCATTTAGTTTGGGGAGGCCGGAGTGGAGAGAGAGAGAGAGAGAAATGACCTTTATTGATTCGTCCTGCGAGAAAGGTGCGGGTCAGGCCACGCAGGGCTTCGCCGCACCTCGTCTAACTACCTGCGCTAGGTAGCGGGCCGGAGTGCAAATTTGGAACGCCATTTGCAGCTTTCCATCAAAAGTTATGGGATAAGAAGTGCTTAATTGTCCTCGGATTTTTTTCTGTGCAGTTGAGGTATTTAACTAATGTTTTTACGAAAAAAATAATTATGCTCTTTGTCTTTAATAATAACGATTTTTCTTCTTTTTTAACATAATTTCATAAATCTTAACGTTTTTAACAATTTAATAATCACAATTTTTCTAGCCCCCAAACATGAACCTTTATGAAGCGTTACAAACCGTTATTTGTTTAGTTTCGGAGCTGAAACGGAACGAAACTTTTATTTATGGAACCAAACAGAAACCGGAACGAAAAAGGTTTCGTTTCGACACCCTAGTAGAAAAAGCTTAACCTGCATTGTCCTTAAATGTCACATATCGGAGTATGTTTGTTTGCCACATAAAGCCCTTTTTAAAGACGGGGCCCATCCGAAAGCTCGACGCTTAAGCATATGCGTATGATAACATACTACCATTTATCATCTACAAACCAGCGTGGCCCAGCCACGATATTTGAATTTTCTATGTAGTCGCGGTACCACAGAGAGGATTCTTATAGGGTAGTTTAGCCTAAGAGGATGACAGGCGATCTCTTAAGGACATACTACCGGCACGGACGGCTGTTTATGGGCAGTTGCAGGTAGCTGTAAAAATAAATAGTGAAAAGATACGAAGTATCTCGCAATTCGGATCATTACAAAGCCTCGCATGAGTGCGTAATAAAAATGCAAGCGTTTCAATGGCAAGGATTGTTTGCTGACCGGCGACCACTCATTCCGTGTCATTGCAGTGATGCTCCCAAGCGACGCTGTAGACAGGTTCACAAGGCCATGCGTCACACGGCAGGAAATTGCCTGCTTCGGCGTCGGGCTAAGCGGCTTAGCGCCGCCGTGTCTGCCTCCGCCGCCATGATTACCCGGCAGCGTCGAACGTTCCGTATCCGTGATTACTCTGGACACAAAAAGAACCTCGGCCCACACACATTTTCGAGGGTGGGTTTTCGGTTTGATCCACGCGTAGGCGGCAGAACACGATACGGAGCTAAAACTGAAAGGCGTTCACGTTAGCGAAAAATGTCCCCGTATAAAGGTGAACCAAGACGGAGAAGACACACAGTGTTTGTTTGGCATTTTCCTTTCTTCTCTGTTTCTTTCCGTGGATCGTTTGTACACACGCGGAATTTTCGCTACAATGAAGAAGACTATGCTCGCGTGTCCATCGCGACTATTTGCAGCGCTAGGACATCCGTTGAGTCTGAAGACCGCACACGAGTGACAGTTGCAGATCCAAGGGGTGCGTTGTTCCAGGTCCATCTAAGCGCTTCATCGACTGCAGCTAGTAATCTTACAGTTTGCGCTGTCCTTTCTTCCTGCCCGTTCCCATTGATGCCTCCCTCCCACCAGAGGGCTGCGGAGTAACCGACGCGATCTGCCTGAGAAAAGATTTGAGGCGTTAGGCTGAAGAATATGATGTCTGCGTACGTTTGCATCACTGCAAGATTTGCGTGTTCGATCTTTTTACGACGTTCCTACTGCTATTTCAACTATACCTAGCTGAACAGAAAACAGTGGGCTTTTCGATATGAGCTGAAGTCATCGTTTTGTTTGCATGCATTGATAGAAAAAGGGCCGCGTGTCTTCGCACTTCGATGCAAACGTCTTCGAAAGACGATAGTCTTCTGGCGCCCCTCCCCCTAGCGGCATCTCCCGTTTCCCCCGCCCACCTTTTATGCTGTTTCCCTCCTGTCTCAGTGGTGCCATAATAAAGGCAAGGGGGGTTTGCTAAATGCAATTCAATTTTTCCGCGATGATGATGATGATGATGATTGCTATTGGTTTCCCCTTCGTAGCGGGGTAATGACAAGTCATCTTACCAAAAAAGACTAATATACTTATGTTTTATACTCTTGGTTTAATACTAGCGCTGCTTAGGGCAAGCACAGAAACTTATCAGGCGAAAAATAGTTTTTTTATTTTGTTACAAGTGGTAGCTGTCCTAGGTATCTCAAAAAAACAAACTGCGCGCAAATTAACGGGGAGAAGAACACATGAAGACAGCACAAGTGCAGAACTAGTTTATAATTGCGCACTTCAAAGCCTTAAATGCCCAAGCGCCCAATCGTCACGCTCCCCATGCGTCACAGGTCTCGGCGCACTCAGCCGAACATACAAAAAACCCGTAACAACAAAACCACAAAACAAACTATTGAAGAAAAAGGTGATTCAATGCACCATAGTGTGCTTAAAGGAGCCATGAGGACAAAACACAAGTTCGGTTCATTCGAAAGATTGCCTCGACAGAATAATACTGACACCACTTTAACGCACACTTAGCTCAAATAAGCTACATAATTAGGAAAAAACAGAATGGCCATGCGACCCACTAGCTCGTTTCCCGCAACAGAACCTATGATGTCATATGAGCCCAGCTTCGTGATTGGCTGAGGCAGAGAAAAGCAAACCCAAGTTAGGCACAACTTATAGGCTTTCCGAACGAACTATTTGCGCTTAAGTGCAATGCATATTCATTTTACAGCACTAAGAAAGGTGCGGTAAACAACAAAAGCTACGAAAAGGCACGTAATCATAGAAGCACCGATGCGCACTGCTGTTGGTACTGGGCGCACTATGCTTGTTTTAGCTGCACAGCACTCCACCACTTTGAAGTTGTTTTACAGGACACTTGCCGAAGCGGCGTTGTCTTACGTGACCGTCTGTCGAGGATTTCCCATGTTTCACGAGACGATCACTTTCCGCAGTAACAAAAAATTCCCCCGCATTTCCCCGAGGGGGAGAATGTGAAAGTGCGAATGCACGGTTGTCGGCCCGCTTGCGGCGCTTGCGCTCGGCCCCCGCAGCCCACCGCCTCGCCGCCTTCTCTTCCATCTCTTCCATCGGGTTTGTAGTATCACGTGTACACCACGCAGTTATCAAGCCGCTATAACGCCGCTGAGTCGCCAACGCACACCGCTGACGACGTAGTTTGAATGCGTTAAAGATATAAGGCGCGTTACTCACACTGATATCAGCGTGGCTTCCGTGGCTTAGTCGGTAGCGCGTCGCGCTGCGGCCGCAAAGTCCTCGGATCGAAACCTGGCGCCGGATGCTGTTTCTTTTTTAAATATAGAGGAGCACTGCGGACGCCGCCGACGCCGCCGCCGCCGCCGCCGCCGCCGGCGGTGGATGGTTTGGGGTCGCTTATAAAGTGCATTCGCACTTAAAACAAGCCAGGTGAAAATACGCTCAAAAACAAAACAATTGCGGACAACGCGTCGTGGATGACTATAGTAGCGCCATCTGGGAGGGCTGACAAAAAGCAAGGCTGCAAACCCGAATGACGCAGTGGAAGTTCCCTTGAATACACACAGTTATGACTTTATTTCTGACATTGCGAAAATCCATGATTTGGAGGAAGAATCAAAACTTTAACCTAAATTTATTAATTTCTCAGTGAATACTGCATCATTTGCGGCCGGGCAAGCGATTGGGGCACTACAAAACGCGAAATCTTTCGAATAAAACCAACTTGAATTCTGCCTTCCAGGCTCCTAGAAGGCAAGAAACCACAATGCGACCTTGCCTAATTCGAAAGAATTAACTTATGGTAGCTCACTCAAGTTTATTCCAGACCCAAACTAAGTTTTTTAACCAACACAACATACAAATGCTGAAAAACTCAAATTTTGCGCTATATGACATCAGTAGTTCCGTTATGAGGGGAATACTCAAAATGCTCTTCGCGTTAGCATTCAAGTAGTAGGACGAAACGCCGCAGATACGCCCGGCAGTCTTCGCACAGTCATGTATTTTGGCTTCCGTCAGCCGCCGCCAGTCGCACGGACAAGCTCGTGTGACGTCAGACGATATGGGCGTGAAAGTTGACGGTTAGTCCCTACGTCATCTGTTTTCTTTGTTATCTAGACTAATTGTTTAGAGCTGCGATATTCAGTCCTAAGATAGGTCCACATCAAGCACTTCTGGTGCGATGCAGAACTTTAAAGAAACTTGCTGATATTTCACGCCTCACCTCTGCTCCGACCTGAAACGTATCAAACCTCTTTTATTTAAGAAAATAACGGACAGAAAGGAGCAGGGGGTGCAGTTTACGATAAAAAGAGTTGAGCGTGTTGAAAATAAAAATAGCGCCAATCACCCTGTGAATATGGTTGGAAGGCAAAGTTGTAAACGGCACCAAGAACGATTACCCATTCGACGTCACCTAAATTTCTTGACGTCGCTCTGCAAATAGTGAAACTAGAGAGAAGTCAAATGCACTTAACCACACGCTCTATTACTTAAAAGGCATATTCTTGGTACGGTTAAAATATTTTGTGATGCATGAACGGTGATTGGTTGAGTTGTGTTGCTATAGCATATGAGTGGAAACTCTCTTTTTTGTAAAATTAAAGCTCAAACTCGGTGTTAGGCAATCTTCTCCGTCTCTGCCGTCTCTGCCCTCTCTCCACTTCTCCGTCTCTGCCGTCGCGGTCGGAGGTGACGAGATCGGCGACAGAGAAGGGCAAGAAGGAGGAGGAACCACATCTATTCAGATTTCTGAACAGCCCAGAGTGCGGCAAAGGGGAGTGGTTCTTTCTTCACTGTAGCCCATATTCAGTCCGCACCGCCTGTGCTCTGTCCACAGGCTGAAGCTGGGTAGGCAGAGAGGGGCTGGACAGCAGCATCTCCAATTGCTCTTGTTCCGTAGTTGACGGAAAGAGAGTAGGGTGCTCAGGGGTAAACGTCGCACACCCCGATTATATGCCAGAGAGTTCCTGCTGCTGACCAAAATTTACATTCAGTGTCGTAGCGATTCGGGTGTATTAAGGGAAGACGCGTCGTATGTGGGAAGGAGGCGGATTGTATGAGCCGTAGGGTAGTTTGTGGTTCGATGGAAAGGTCAGGGTAAGGCGAAGCTAGGGTCGGTCTCAGAAGGTGATAATGCTGGGTTACGTCCCAGAACGAGACAAGCGGGTGACTGTCCTCGTGCAGCTCCATAGAATGGGGGGTAAAAGTGCAGGCTTGGTGGGCGTATTCGTTGCCCTCTATGGAAGCGTGAGCGGGTGTCAAGATGACCTGAATGGAACCATTTTGGGAGTGGTTTCTTAGCATACACCGTGCAGGTCGGGACACCAAACACGACTGGTAATTCCGGTAGGCGTGTTTGGAATCGATGATACCTTACGTACCCCTGGATGAGTGAGAGTGAAGGCGATGGCTGCCTCTTCTGCTGACGTCATGTCTTCGGTCTTGAGTGAGGTACAAGCAAGGAGGTTGGTTCTGGAGGTAGCCACGATGATGGCGTACTGCAACCCTCGATGTTCGGAGGCGTCTGTGTAGATAACTGCATGATCCCAACCGAGGGTGGTGTTGAGCGCTTGAGCCCGTGCTCCCGGCGACCCTCGTCGTATGAGGGGTTCATATTTATAAGCAAAGGGACCATCTTCAGTTCTTGTCGCCAGAACTCCAGGATTACATCAAGCGAGGTGACATTCTGTGCTGCCGAGCCAACCTGGTAAAGGATGCGGCGTCCCGCCGTTGTTCTGCTCATTCTGAGCTTTTGGATACAAAGAGGGTGCTCTATCAGCTCTTCCACCGGTTGTTGAGCCCCGTGCTAAGCAGCTTCTCTGTGGACTCACTAATGCCTATGGCTTGCTCAACCGCCTTTATAATCATTATATCAAACATCTTTATATCCTGCTTGCCGAGAAAATACAGGGGGTTGACGTAAGTGATTCTCGAGAAGATAAAAGCTTCAGCTAATCGAACGGTATCGGATTCCTTGTGACTTCGCTTCTTCGTGGCAACTCGCCTGATCATGCGTAAGATTTTATTAATACTGTGTTAAAGACACTGCAAGGATATGTCACTCTTAATGTTGGCCTGAAGATGCTGGCCTAGGATCTTGGTACTGTTTCTTGGAAAGGTGGACTGGCCATCAAGCAGTATTTGAATGTGTTCCGTGAGGTTTTGTTTGGCGTGAGGGCGGACGACAAGGAGCTGAAATTTATAGTGAACACTGGAAGCCACAGGCTTTAGCACATTGGCGCACTAGAAGTGAGATGCCATGGGTTGGTGCGAGCTTCCTTTATCGCTATCGCGTGGCATTTAGCGAGAATGCAGGGATCAAACCCGTAGATGTGCTTGGTGAGCGCACCACTTTCCTTCCTTGTTTCCTCGTGGGCTCGTGGCTAAATCGGTAAGACAACAGGCGCTGGCTTTGTTACTCTATTTGTTCTGGGTTCGATACCTGGCGATGCCAGTAAAGTCTTTTATTTATTCGCGGGAGTTTTCTGTTGACACCAACGGTCGCGAAAGAACCCTTGGGGGGTAAAGGTAAAAAGCTTTGCTTTAACATTAGCAGTGGCTTAGCTCGGCTATGCAAGGATATACGTAGCGTGAGCTAAGGTTCAGCTGGTTATTCTTAGGTTTCCTGGTTGTCTAGGATTAGTTGATCATCATGATTACTGCTGCTATAACGATTTCCAGTTTAATCAAAACCAATCCAGTCCAATTCAGTCCATTCTAGTCCAGCCCGGTACAGTCCAGTCATGTCACTGCTCCTAGCGCATGCGCAGCAAGGCTCTCCAGAAGCCACGCGAAACGGCTATTAAGTGGCTCCGGTGCAGCGCCAGACTAGGCACGCAAAGCTGGGCACACGCCGGTGCCAGTGCGTCTGCCGCGGCTATGACATCACACCTCTGAAACGCGCAGACCGGCGAGGGTGCAGGCCCGATTCTCTGCACACCCGTACTCCAATTGGATAGGATTTCTAGTCCAATCCAATACAATCCACTTTATTTCAATCTAATCCAATCCTATGCTCCTCGCGCTTGCGCACAATAGCCCTTCAAGGTCCCCGCGAAACTGCTCAACCTCGGCCAGTGTAGCTTACGCTACAATAATATTGTCATTGCTGGGGCTACAACCCGCAGCGTTCGTTGTAAACACCACGCATCTACCCCGGCATTACTGAGGCAGAATGGTGGAGCTCTTTAAGCAGTTACGCAAAGGAATAGAAGCAACGTTCCAAGCGAAGCGGTAGGTGACCCTGGTTGCGTCCAGGAAATTCCTTGGTTGTACCCACGACGGAACGGAATGTGGCTTTGGAGGTTGCGTTAAAAGGGTTGTCATTGTTTTGAAGCGAGAGTCGGAAGCGTTTTAGTGTGCGAAAAAGTGACGTTGTTGCCCCGTACACAAAATGGCGTGGGCTGTAACTAATAAAAACCTCTTACACAAATATCAGAATTTCTGCCCCGGTTCGTATGGGGATTATTCTTGTAAGGAAAACAGGTGAGCTTGAGAAGCAAATTGTTTACTTAGTGTGCGTATGGAAATTGAAGCTGGGTCTCAATGGCAGCAGCCCAGTGCTCTACCACCATGATGCAACCGCCCGTTGCCAGCTCCAAGGCGATATAGGTAACTATTTGTGTAGGCACAGTTCAGCCGTATCCAGGTTACGAGGGAGCTGTCTCGGGGGTCTCGAATTTAATTCCGGGTCAATAGTGTTCTAGACGTTCAAAAACATTGAACGTCTAGAACACGGGCCCATTATTCTCAAGATTATTTTAGGACCATATATTTGTCCCTCGAAGCAGCGCCGAGTTCTACGGATTTTGTTCTCTTATTTAGTTAACGTTGGCCTTATTTAAAAAATGTAAATTATGTGCCCTAAGCTCACAACAAATACCAAATGCCTATAAGTCCGTTATCGCGCCAAGTCCACGAAAGTTTTTTTTCTTTTTCTTTCCTGCCCAGCTCTTTCTTGGTACTTTTCTTCATCCATCCCTAACACTAAGCACAGAAGCATGTAGGCAACTGTAAACACCGGGAAACCTTTCCGCTTCTTCAGTACAAAGCCTTCTCTCTCTCTCAATCTCTCTCTCCGCTGCGACCCATGGAGCAAAGAGTTCGAATAGCGCGTGGGGCTCTGACGTCATATCACGTGTCAGGTGAGTGTGACGTCCCGTGTGTAGAACAGGCACATCCCAGTTCCGGAGAACTCTGATACTGGGCATCTGTGTAATGAAGCTTCCCCAGGCTACCCGTCCAAG
Organism: Haemaphysalis longicornis; assembly: GCF_048455015.1. NCBI lineage: Eukaryota > Metazoa > Arthropoda > Arachnida > Ixodida > Ixodidae > Haemaphysalis > Haemaphysalis longicornis. The sequence goes on along the minus strand of NW_027526361.1, from coordinate 206,424,150 downwards.
TAATACCGCGGGAAAAGACCAAGAAAGGAAAGCGGAGAATGCGCCGCAAATACGGTGTACAGGTGAAGAATGTTTTGATCAGTATCGTCAGATGAGGCCGAAGGACTCTCGCATTAAAAGCACGAACCAATGAACTCTTAGGGACGAAGCTGTCTTTGCAATGAGCCAAAATTGTGCTTTATTTTCAACACCCCTTTGGTTGTTCTTTATTACATAATGTTTGTTCTTAGTGCAATTGTTGTTGTTGCTTATTATAATAAGAGCTCGCATGGCGGAAGTATCTGTGCGGGAAGTTTGTTCTGCTTTGTGAGTCGTTGTGAAAACAACCTAAAATTTATTCTGAATGTTTAGAAAAGTTAAAGCGTGAGACGCCAGTTCGAGTACTGCACGGGCGTAAGAGACAATAGGGCACTAAAAACATTTTCTCTTTTCCTCATACCCTAGTGGCGATGCATGCGAAAATAGTTGTTTACTGAGCATCCTCCGCACGGAGCGACACGATCGTGTTTCTCGTCCTTAGGCCGAGCGTTCTGGACTGCGCGATTATTACAAAAAACATGTCAAATTTGGTTAAGCCCTTTCGTGAGACAAATGTTTATTTAAATCACACAATTCGCTGGACCACAACGCAGACGATTTAACCAGCGTGTTAATTTGTAGCAGTCTTAAAGGATTTGTCAAAAGAGGGTAAATTCATCAGGTGACATATTTCTGGAAATCTCGAAACCGTTATACGCATTTGTATTGTTCATACGTGATAGTAGACGGATAGTATTACCACAGAGAAGGTGACCAGGGGCTTGGGAAACAATCCAGAGCCCTTCCACAATGAAAATGCAAGACCTGCGAAGCTGTATTGGTGGATAGCTAAATGCAGTTATTTATGGTGACTAACTATACCATTTGAATAAGGCACATACACGTAACTTCAGTGAAGATAACTTTAAATCTATTTTTATATAACTTTTCTACGAACAGTTTCTATAAAACAACAGTTAGAGCCTTTTTTCTCCAACTACGCTCCCTCTGTATGAAATCGCCTCAAGGCCAACGGCAACAAAAAAGATCAGACAGCCAGGCTCCCCGAGAAAGCCCAAACCCGAGAGCACCACGGAGCGCCGGCGGGGTCGGACCCAGCCTGAGAGAGAGAGCTTCCCCCTCACCCATGAAGAGAAGTTTTGGGGGGACTCTGCATTCTGACTTCGCCCAAAGAAGACGTGTTGTTTCTGTACTAGTGAAAGTAATACAGTTTTTCCAATATATTTAACCCCCTAATCTCGTGTCGACATCATTGTTTTTATGTAATTCAGTTTTTTTTTTAGAAACAGGTAACATAATGGTGCCGAAACCCAGGAGTAAGGACTAAATTTGAGGTAAACAAAGGTCGAGAGTAGGGATAAAGACAAAGGCGATGGAGAAGCTGAAAGTGAAGCGACGCACTCGACGACGACAGAACACCGTCATCATCAACGAAGTGACAACGGCGCTGCAAGACGCAGGTGTGGAACAATTAAGTGGCAGTTTGCAACGATTAGAGGTAAACAACGGCAAAGTTCTAAAAATCAACGAAGCAATCGAGGATGGCCTGCCAGAGGATGCCTTCAAGGGAGAGTACATGGAGACAATCGAGTAAGGCGATCACGCAAACCAAGCTATCGGCCTCCTCAAAGCGAAGATCGCGGCACTGCAGGCGAGTACCAACACCGCAAACAGCGTCACAAGATCACAGACTCAGCTGCCTGCCCAGCCTCGACAACAAGGACTCAAGCTGCCCAAGCTGCGCTTGGAACCTTTCAACGGTGAGCTGTCAGCATGGGGAGCCTTTTGGGAATGTTTCCAAAAGACAGTGCACGACAACAAAGAGCTCTCAAAGGCAGAGAAGTTTCAATATTGTCGCGAAGCGGAGGTCTGTAATTTTGTCTGTTTTTTTTAGTTCTGTGCCCGCAGCCAGGGCTCTTCCTCCCAAGTGTTTTGTGTGAAAACGCTTCGGACGCGGCTGGGCCCTGGCCACCTTTTTTCTGAGAAACTGCTCCGGAGCGTGTGTTTGCCCGTTGGCCGACCAGTAGACGACGGCTGTTGAGGGGAGAGCCGTTGTCTAGGCTTCTGTTACCGCGGCCGCGGCGTTCCATTTCCCCCGTGGCCTGGGCGCTGGTCGCGTTCGGGCTCCGTGTCCTCAGTGTTCTTCAGACGACCTTCCCCCTTTTTCCCCTGTTTACTTTAGTGCGTATTGTCTAAACTACTTTCTTTACACCCATGGTTCTCCAAGCGCGCGTTTTTGGGTTCGGCCTTGTCTGTGTTTGCTTTTTTTCCTTTTCACTTCGGCGGGAACGTGGCTGATTGGAGCTAAGAAGCGTCTCCCCGATTGGCTGCAGAAAGCCTTGTTCCATTGCGTCCGCACGCTGCAGGATGTACTTTTTCCCCCAATACGTCCCCCACCGGACCACGTGAAGCGAATATAACGCGGCGCCTCCGGCTATGGGGGGCGGCGGGTGACCTGCACCAGGACTCACTTCAGAAACTCTGCCGCCCGTCGTCGTGCCCTCCCGCCGGGAGACCGCGATCCAGTCAGCCATGTCCCGCTAAGTACTCTTGATCTATTGACTGTCTTTCTCATTTATGTAAGAAGTGTAATTGTTTCAAATTCCTATATGCTAAATGTCATCAATATTACCAGTAAATTAAATCAGTTAACTTTAAAACCTCTTCAACGCCTGGACTTTTTCCCCTGCGAAAGCGTGCTATCGTAGCAGCAGATATGTGACCAAATTACGCCATTACAATATTTAAGATCGCTGCTTACGGGAGCAGCCAGGGCAGCAGTAAGAGAGCTTCAGGCGACAGAGGCATGCTATGAAGATGCTGTAGAGATACTGCAGGGAAGATTTGGCGACTAAGAAAGAATTGAGCAAGAACATTTGGCCCAATTGAGAACCCTTCCCAGCGTAGCTTCGTCCGAGGACGTACGCGGGCTGCGCCGACGTATGATCACGTGCAAGCCCACATTCGTGGACTTAAAGGACTCGGCATGAGCATGTCTTCATACTCGGCAATGCTTAACGGCGTCCTACTTTGAGAGCTTCCAAAAGAAATGGTCCAAGACTTCCATAGGGAATTGAGCCGAGCCAACAGAGCCGAACCTCCCACCAATCAGTCGCCACCAGCGTCGGCCGCCTCTTCGGCGTCGGGCGCAGACAGCAGGCTGTCGGACCTACTTGACTTTCTTCTCGTCAAGATAGAAAGCAGGGAAAGATGCATCGAAGGCGCCGGTGCCCCAAAGCCCCCAAAAGTTCCACACGGCGGTGCGAAAAGTAAACGGCAACGCGCGCCGAGCGCCGCGGTACTTAACACGCAGACCGAGCAGGCGAGGAGGTGTTTCTTCTGCACCTCGACGAAACACGAGACCCAGTCGTGCCCGTCTCCCCTCCCGCCAGAAGAAAAGACGAAGAAATTGGCCAAAGCCGGGTGCTCCTTTCGTTGTACATTGTGGGGGCACCAGTCGAAAAGATGTAAAAGTAAAGTTAGGTGCCTTCACTGCAGCAGACGCCATGCCTCTTCGGTGTGCAACCCCGACTGGGGGAAAGTGGGAAGGGCCCTTCAGGAAGAAACTGCTCCGAAAGACGTCGCCACAACCAACCTACATGCAGCCGCTAAAAGAGAAACTAACTATGAAGTGGCTCTGCAGACGTTCCGCAGCTGGGCCGTCGGAGAAAACAAATGCGGCTACATCCGTGGTGTACTAGACGGCTGAAGCCAAAAGAGCTTCATTCGGAAAGATGTTTCTAAAACTCTAAACCTGAGGGTTTTAAGACGGAAGGACTGCCACCTAAACACCTTTGGGACGACAGCTTCAAAGAATGAAAGTTTCCGCATTGTAAAACTGCGCTTAAAGAGCCAGTAGAGCGACACCGAAACGATCGTAGAGGCCGTGGGGGTACAATTTATTTGCAAAGACGTTGTACCGGTTCCTGTTGACCATGCGTGCGTGCAGGAAATTGAGGTTAAAGGAGGACTTATCGCCGGCAAGCTAATCTACCCAGGAATGCCAGCTGTACAAGGAATCGTACTTCTGATTGCAGCCGATCATCTTTGGAAATTTCTGTCGGGTCAAGTCCGGCGCTCCACACAGAACAATGGCTTGGCAGCTATAGAGACAAAGTTTGGATGGACATTCCAGGACCCCCTCAGCATTGACAGCTCCCTAACAATGGCGACAAACGTCTGCATTTTTAAGATTGGTTTGGAAAGCGACATCAAACCACAAGCAATTTGGGAAAAATTTTGGGAGCTGGATGCCATTGGAGTCACCAATGAAGACGGCATGAAACAAGAAGAGAGCTCGTTCACCCTTGCAAGCATCGAAAGAAAAAGCGACAGCTTATCATGGTCTTTGCCTATGTGGAAGCAACCATCAACTCGCGCCCACTTACGTACGCCTAGAGGAGCCAAGGGAGGTATCAGTGCTGACACCATCTCATCTGTTGACGGGAAAAAGACTGATAGCATTGCCTGACTCCAGACAAACCTCAGTTCCTTCATCTACAGCTGCTGACATCAACCGGCGCTGGAAACACCGAAGGTCGCTTGTCAACGCCTTTTGGAACCGATGGCTGAAGGAATACCTGCTAAAGTTGCGGTCGGCGCACCTGATACCCTCACGGCAAGATAACTTCCTTTCGGTGGATGCGATTGTAGCGAAGCGGAGGTCTGTTGACGTTTTCTGGTTGTTTTGAGTTCTGTGCCCGCAGCCAAACCTCTTGCTTCCAAGTGCTTTGTGTGAGAACCGTTCGGCCGCGGCTAGGCCCTGGCCCCCTTTTTTCGCACAAATGGCTCCGGCGTGTGTGTTTGCCCGTCAGCCGACCAGGATACACGGCTGTTTCGAGGGTTAGGTTACCGCGCCGCAGTGGCGTCTCCGACCCCCCGTTGCGTCTACGCGGGCCGCTCTGTTCTCCGAACCCCCGGTCTCGTTCAAACGACCGCCGGTCTTTTTCCCTTTCGAGTTTGTATACCTTTACTTTATTCTCAACAGTAATTCTTTTGCCAGAAACGGGCGCCTTCGAGTTTGAACTTTGTGTCTGCCATGATTGGTTTCTTTTTCCTTTCAAAAATGTGGCTGATTGGAGCTAAGAAGCGTCTCGCCGATTAGCTGCAGAAAGCCTTGTTCCATTAGGTCCGCACGCTCCAGGATGCACTTTTGCCTCCCAATACGTCCCCCACTGGACCGCTTGAAGCGAATATAACGCGGCTCCGCTGATTATTGAGAGGCGGGCAGCTGCACCAAGGGAGCCACTAGCTGTCGGTCGTCGGGGCCAGATGCCAGGAGCCCTTCACCCGCCAACTATGTTTCGTTAAGTACGCTTGATTGCCTGTTTTCTCCTGTTTTTATGTATCAGTTGTAACTTTTTGCCTCCATGTTTTAAATCGAAGTGTCAATAATTAAACAAGTTAACCTTTTCAACCTCTACAAACCTTCGAGTGTTTCATCGCCGGACTCATCCTTCAACTGTAGTAGTGCTGGACCAAATTACGCCGTTACAAAAGTGGTGGAAGGTACGCGGTATCGAACGCCCCGCTCTGCCATCATGAGCTGCCAATCCCCCTCTTCAACGCTCGTCTTCATGCTAGTCGTCGTCAAGCTCTCTATTCAGTGCACCAGTCCGGTCTCAATCTCATCCGCTTTCAAAATGTTCAACCAGACACCGGATTCATCAAGCTTGATCGTCGACAGCCGTGAGTGCAGAAGGGACTTTTCAAGTCCACATCCATCCCCGCGGTACCAAGCTGGCGGACACCGAGCCCGACGAGCAAGGCGCCGGTCCGGGCAAGAAGGAGCCGGGGACATGAACCGAACATTTCCACGACCGCCGACCTTCATCGCGGCCGCCAAATTTCGGCACACGCAGTAAGGTGAGAGATTTTTGCCTCTCGGCGCACCGCATGACTGTAGGCTTGTAGGCTTTTCTTCTCCGCGTTTCCGGGGCGCCCACTGGTTGTCTTTGGTGTGTTTTCTTCATCACCACCAGTTAGCTATCTGTACCTAGCCGCTGCTGTTGCTGGAGTAACAGTTATGAGCGTGCAGCCGTGGGGTACGTGGGCTCTTCGCGCGGAAGTTGGACGACTTTGTAGTCAGGATCTAAACGACACAAGCGTTCGGCTCTCCCAACGAAGGAGCCCCGAAGAAGAGGAAGACCCCCACGAGCCTATGAAAGGCTGGTTTTTACGCAAATCACCCTATATATGTGATTGCTGATATCCGTTTCCTCGGCTCCTTCCCACCGAAGTTAGGTTTTGTCTTGAAGTAAATGCGGCAGCCACTTCGGGGTTGGGGGTCTCAGGGAAAGGATGAGTTGAGAGAAGATGTTTACTCTGCACGACGCTACTTCAAGTACCGACAAAGACACCAACAGGGGGCCCGGGATGCCCCGGACGGGGAGAGAGCTAGCGGGTGTGCAGTTCTGCGAATGCGTCGGGTTGGCGAAGGTTTCTCACCACTGCTGATATTCGGCAGACTCTGTTCTCCTTTTGTAAGCATGTAGGGTAGCTTACGCGTATTTTAAAGTCTTCTGTGAAAATATTGGATCATGTGTTACCTTTATGATTCATGTTCGTGTTCATAAAAATGTATGTATACATGCTTGTTTGGTGTTATTGTTTATTTCCGAGTATCCACATGGCAGGAGAGTCTGAACTGCGCATAGAAGCTTTGCCAGGCACCAACCTTTCTTGTAATACACTTGCGACTGCCACGTTTGTAGCTTTTATATTTAGATGGGCGGCAGTCCTTGGTAACTCGTTTTCTTAACAGTTTCTTCGTGTTGTACAGAGTGTTTGAACGACCGTGTAGATTTATCTTGGATGCATTTTGTCATCGTTGACGAGTTGGGCTGTTTTTGAAAGAGTACAGTTGAATACAGAAATGTGTCGAGTGACGTGCCCAACAGTGGCAGATATACCTATATTTTCACTGATGCGTGCTATCCCACTTCAGTCAAGTGAGCCCCTGTGTATATTTTTTGCTCTGCCTTAGAGTTCCTTCTTACAAACCGATTGTAATCCTAGGGCATAACTGTAAGGCAATGAGTATTTGCTTGAGTGACGATGGCCAAGAATGCGCCTGTTTTTATTCCTATTTGCTGATTACTTGAAGTTGGCTAGCGGATAGCTTCAGTGTTATGTTTATACGACCTGTTGTCAAAGGCGGGCTATTTCTTTCGCGCCTTACTGCTTAGAACTCGGCATATGGCCTAAATGGTGGAGTTCCTTTTGATATTTCTCCGAGATGCGACTTTTGGACCGCGCCTGCTATTCCTATGTTATTAATGATGTTATTGTTATTTTCTTTTTGTGTTGTGTGGATGGAATGTTTCCTCCTGTGATGGACAAGATACTGTGCGCGCGTGAAGTGAAAGACGAACTCCATTAAGTGACCGCGTGTGCGTTGACTGATCCAGCGGCGATATGTTGTCGACTCCTGTATTAGAGCCTGTGCTTTTCTTCTCGAGTCCGTACGCCATGTCATTTCAGTATCACTTTCACTTGTCGAAAATATCTTCTTATGTTTTAGACTTTGTGCAAGAGTGGGGGCACTGTTTTTTCCGTCGGGGAAGGTGTCGCGAAGCGGAGGTCTGTTGATGTTTTCTGGTTGTTTTTAGTTCTGTGCCCGCAGCCTAGGCTCTTGCTTCCAAGTGCTTTGTGCGAGAACCGTTCGGATGCGGCTAGGCCCTGGCGCCCTTTTTTCTGAGAAACGGCTCCGGCGCGTGTGTTTGCCTGTCGGCCGACCAGGAGACACGGCTGTTTCGAGGGTTAGGTTACCGCGCCGCAGTGGCGTCTCCGACCCCCAGTTGCGTTTACGCGGGCCGCTCTGTTCTCCGAACCCCCGATCTCGTTCAAACGGCCGCCTGTCTTTTTCCCTTTCGAGTTTGTATACCTTTACTTTTTTATCAACAGTACTTCTTTTGCCAGAAACGGGCGCCTTCGAGTTTGAACTTTGTGTCATCCATCATTGGTTTTTTTTTTCTTTCAAACATGTGGCTGATTTGAGCTAAGGAAGCGTCTCGCCGATTGGCAGCAGAAAGCCTTGCTCCATCAGATCCGCACGCTCCAGGATGCACTTTTCCCCCCAATACCGCACCGCTTGAAGCGAATATAACATGGCTCCGCTGGCTGTTGAGGGGGCGGGCAGCTGCACCAGGGGAGCCACTCGCGGCCGGTCGTCGGGACCAGACGCCGGGAGCCCTTCGCCCGCCAACTATGTTTCGTTAAGTACTCATGATTGCCTGTTTTCTCCTATTTTTATGTATCATTGTAACTTTTTGCCTCCATGTTCTTAATCGAAGTGTCAATAATTAAACAAGTTCACCTTTTTAACCTCTAAAAACCTTCGAGTGCTTCACAGCCGGACTCATCCTTCAGCAGTAGCAGTTCTGGACCAAATCACGCCGTGATTGTGCATGATGACCACGCAAAGTAACACATGTGGAAAACAGGAAGAATGGCGAAGACGGCACGCATGCCGAGCTTTGCGAATAAGGACGAGATCCGCGTGGTGATCAGGCCACGTGGCGGGCTAGTGATAGCCAGAACCCCAATGTCCGCGTTGCGGGTAGCCATTTTCGCCGCGGCTAACGTGGGCGAAGAGGAAGCGGAGCTAGATTCGGTATCGCCGAACGCCGCTCAGAACATTGTCGTCGTCAGCACGCCTTGCGAGAAGAGGGCCGGAAAATACGGAATGATCCGAGAGATCACGATGGGGGAAGAGACGTACGAGTCCTACGCGTACTGGGCCACCCCCGAAAATACGTCCCGCGGAGTTATAAGCGGAGTAGGCCACGAGCAGTCGAACGAAGACATCCGACGCCGAATAGTCAACGTTCACAACCCGACGGCAATGGCCGCGCACCGCTTAGGCAGCTCTACCTCGGTGGTGATATTGTTTGAGGGACAGAAGGTGCCGCATTACATCAAATACGGCGGCTTCATAACTAAGTGTACCCTGTACCGCCAGCACAGAGAAGTGTGCAAGATTTGCGGACAAGTGGGTCATAGGAAGGACGTGTGTCCTACGCCCAGTGCCCCGGTGTGTTTCGCCTGCGGCAGGAAGAATCCGGGTGAAGAGCACGCAGAATACTGCCGGCCGAAGTGTAGGCTTTGCGGCGGCTCGCACGTAACCGGTTCGGGCAGTTGCAAGAACAAATTCAAGACGCCCATTCAAATCAAAAAACGGCAGTGGGCTCGGCAAATGGACGGCGAACGAGCGACGACCAAAATGGCGCCCGCGCCCTTGCAACCGACCCTAAAGGGCCAGACACATGTCCGGCGAGCGACGCGTTGCCGCGCGCGTTTTCTCCCTCTCTCAAACCGGTCCTGTAGCTTTCATGCGTGCTCTTGGCCGCCGCCGAACCAGTTTTCAGAGTGCGAATACGCGACCGGATACGCGTCTCTCTCCACTCGTGTGTGCCCTGCTTAAAGGTCAGACTCTCCAGAAGGGACGAGTTCCCGGAACTGGAGACGCGCCGCGGGGACGGGAGCAACGCGGCGGCCCGGGATTGGCGAAAAGCGACATCATGCGCAGGAGGCCCCACGTGGGCCGACGTCACTACAGGAGGAGCGTCGGCGACGCAACGACAGCGCCCCACGTCGCGGCGGCGGCAACCACAGGGAGAGGCGAAGAAAAAATTCCCCCGCATTTCCCCGAGGGGGAGAATGTGAAAGTGCGAATGCACGGTTGTCGGCCCGCTTGCAGCGCTTGCGCTCGGCCCCCGCAGCCCACCCCCTCGCCGCCTTCTCTTCCATCTCTTCCATCGGGTTTGTAGTATCACGTGTACACCACGCAGTTATCAAGCCGCTATAACGCCGCTGAGTCGCCAACGCACGCCGCTGACGACGTAGTTTGAATGCGTTAAAGATATAAGGCGCGTCTAACACTGATATCACCGTCACGTCTGTGGCTTGGTCGGTAGCGCGTCGCGCTGCGGCCCGCAAAGTCCTCGGATCGAAACCTGGCGCCGGATGCTGTTTTTATTTCTTTAAACAGCACTGCGGACGCCAACGCCGCCGACGCCGCCGCCGCCGCCGCCGCCGGCGGTGGATGGTTTGGGGTCGCTTATAAAGAGCATTCGCTCTTAAAACCCTGGCGGCGCAGCGGCCGCGACGGAAAAGGCGGGAAAGACGCAGAAAGAGAGATCCGCATCGAGGAGGAGAGGCGCCAGCCGCTCCGACTCGACACCGCGCCGGAAGTGCAACTCGAGCGGCGGCGGCGGTGGCATCAAAGGCAGCGGCTGCGGAAAAGACTGTAAAATGGAGATAGAGGAACTAAAGAAAGCCACAAGGGAGATGCAACTGACGATTGCTCAACAACGCAATACCATAGCGCAGCTCAAGTCCGGCAAGGCATCGGGCTCTACGACCGCTACGTCAACGCAACAACACGCAACCGGCGTCATGGGGACTTCGAAACGGACCCCAACCGACGCGGCGACGTTAACAACTATACCCAGGGCCTTCCTATTCACCGCTACGACCACGCCACCCAAGTGTAGCGAAGAGAAAGTCGCGGTTGAGAAGATGGCAGAAGAACACGCAGATGAAGAGGTGCTAAGCGCTAGCGACAGCGGTAGCGACGCAGAAGAGGAGGAGAACGCCATTGCCGAAACGCCCAGATTGTCGGCGACAATGGCCAAGAACACTGAAATCACGGCCACGAAACAGCACCTCGGCTATGCAGGCTTGAACAACCGTACGACAGCTGAACAACATCACGAGCCATTGGGGCAAGAATTTCGAGAGCCTAGAGCAAAGACTCTTGAACAAGATCACCCAGACCATGCAACAACAGCAACAGCAGATGCAGTAGCAAATGCAGCAGTTCCAACAACAAGTACAACAGCAGCAACAACAGATGCAACAGCAGATTGAACAACAACTAAATCCCGAGAGGTTAAGTCATGCAACGTTACTGCAACGTAACCGCCACACCACCATCATCGCCATAATGGGGGGACAAAGACTCGAAGAAGGAATGCTACGCATCTGGCACTGGAACGCCAACGGCTTTCGGTGCCGGAAAGCGGTGCTACAACACCTACGCTAGCTGGATCAGAAGGAACTACCTGACGTGATAGCGGTGCAAGAGACGCACGTGGAGGAATCCAAGACGATGACTCTGCCCGCCGAGCGCCCGAACCTGCGGGAAGGGAGCGGCGCAAGGCGTGTGCACCTTCGTCCGCAAAGGCATCGCGTGTGTAAAGCACGACAGATTCCTGGGAACCCGGGGCACGGCGATCGAGCTCTGCATCACCGAGCTGGCCATTACCGGCCGGAGAAGCAGAGGTCGAGGCAAGAACGGCAAGAACAAGCAGAAGACGTCCACGACCATCCATGTCGCAAACGTCTACAGCAATCCACAACACAGCAAGCAGAAATTCAAGACGCTGCTGCATAAAGTCAGGGACGTGACCCACCAAGCAAGCAGGGAAGCAAGGGGAGATGGAGACGCGGCAGCCATAATCTGCGGCGACTTCAACGCGCAACACACGGAGCTGGGTTACACGCTCACGACGGCCAAGGGGAGAAGTCTCCTGGACGACGCGAGTGATGCGAACTTCACGTTGCTGACAAATCCGGCGCACCCATCACGCATCGGGACATCGACTGCCAGAGACACCAACCCGGATCTCGCCTTTACACTCCTGCCCGACGGCGGGACGGCGCGATGGCGGAATACGGGCTACACTCTCGGCAGCGATCACTACATCATGGAAGTAACGATACCGCTGGCTCACTCCCGAGAAGAAGGAGGCGGCTACGGCACAAACGTGAAACATCGGCTGACCGACTGGAACAAATTCAGGAACGCGGATTTGGGAGAAGTCGGCGACATCAAGAGGTGGACCGCCGACATGGTGGCCGCAACGGAGGCCGCTACGGAAGAGATCGAAGCGCCCAAAGACATGGAACGAATGGATCCTCGACTGGCCCATCTCTTAGATGCCAGAAGATCGCTACAACGCCGCTGGAAGAAACAGCGCCACAACCACACGCTGCGCAAGCGGGTGGCGGCTCTCGGTCGCGAGATCGAGAAGTACAGCCGTCAACTGTGCGCGCAGCAGTGGTTCGCGCTGTGCAGCGAAGCAGACGGACAGCTACACCGCGGCGGCACGTGGAAGCTGATGCGTCAACTAATGGACGAAACCAAGAGCAAGGAATTTCAACGCAGCCGCATGGCGCAGATACTTCACACAACTGCCAGACAGCTGGGGGAGGACGAAATGCACAAGCGTCTCAACGATCGCTACGTACCCTCAACACCGCACGAAGACCATCCGGACTACGCTGGCCCGCCGAACCTCGCCCTCGACCGAGACATCGAGGAGTGGGAAGTCAGGCAGGCCACGCAGTCCCTCAACTGTCGATCGGCCGCTGGCCCCGACAGGGCGACCAACAAGGCGCTGCGTAACTTGAACGACGCGGCCATCTCGTCGCTGACCCGGTACTCTAACGAGTGCTGGCGAAACGGAAACCTACCGAAGCAATGGAAGACGGCAAAGACCATCCTGCTGCCAAAACCCAACAAGCCACCGGGAATCGAAGGGCTGCGTCCCATCTCGCTCACGTCCTGCGTCGGCAAGGTGCTGGAACATGTCCTCAACACCAGATGGCAGCGTTTCCTGGAGCAAGAAGGGCTATACCCGGACGCCATGCTGGGCTTCCGCGCGAAGCTCGGCACCCAGGACGCGATGCTGTTACTGCAGAGAGAGATTTTGGACCCCCCGGGTGGAGTTCCGAAGAAAGACAACCGCGCGATCCTGGGCCTGGACCTGCAGAGCGCATTCGACAAAGTGCGTCATTCTGCCATCCTGGCCCAGGTGTCGCGCCTCGGCCTCGGACGAAGATCGTACGAGTACATCAGGTCCTTCCTGTCCCGACGCACGGCGAGGCTGGAAGTCGGCGGAGTGAAGTTGGAGGAGCGGGAGCTGGGCAGCGTGGGCACCCCACAAGGCTCGGTGATCTCGCCACTCCTCTTTAACATCGTCATGATCGAGGGTGCGCGAAGACTGGAACAGCTCGGACCGACCAGCAAATACTGCATTTACGCGGACGACACCACCATCTGGGCGACGGGCGGCAGCGACGGAGACGTCGAGGCCGGTCTGCAAGCCGCGGTGGACGCCGTGGAGTCCGCGCTGGAGGATACGGGCCTCCGGTGTTCGCCGCAGAAATCGCAGCTCCTGATCCTGCCCCCGCCCGGCCGGTGGAGGAAGAAAGCCGCCGCGGAGGCGGAACGCAACATCGTGGTCCGTACCAGCGACGGGGCGCCGATCCCGCACGTTCCTGGCCTCAGGGTCCTGGGGATGTTCGTGGACGCGACCCAGACCAACGGTACGGCGGTCAAACACATCTTCACGAAGATGGACATCGCCATGCGCCTGGTGAAGCGGGTGTCCTCCCGCTCGCGAGGCATGAAGGTGGCGAGCCTGCTACGCTTGCTGCAGGCCTTCGTGGTCAGCCACGCGGCGTACGCGGGGGCTTTTCATCGTTGGACCAAAGCGGAGAAGCAGCGCATCGACGCCGCCATACGCAAAGCCTACGCGGGGGCCCTCGGGCTCCTGCACGGTACGAAGACGACGGCCTTGCTGTCTCTGGGGGTGTACAACACCCTCACGGAGATAAGCGAGGCACAACGAACGTCGCAGCTGGCGCGACTCGGCTGCACCCCGGCGGGCCGGCGCATCCTGGCGAGAGCCGGCCTACTGCCCCCCGACTCGGGAGCGGGGACCGGTGCAACGATACGACAAGGGGCCGGAAAAGGCTCGACGACGGACGAACTCGTTCCCCTCCGGGACGACATCGTCAGACGACTGGTGGTCTACCCGCTCCCCAAGAACATGGACCCGGAGCGGGACGGCGGAAGAAGGGCGGCGCGAGCGCTCGCGCTGGCCAAACAACACCGAGAGGACGACAGCGCGGTCTACGTAGACGCGGCCAGGTGCAGAAGCAGACCGGGCACGTTTGTGACAGTGGCTGTTCGGGCATCCACGGGAGAACTACTAACGGCGAGCAGCGTTCGCGCCCGGACGGCGGGCCAGGCGGAGGAGATGGCGATCGCCCTGGCCATGGACCTACCGGGCACGCTCACGGTGCTGAGCGACTCCAAATCGGCCGTCCGCAACATCGCACGCGGAGTGGTCTGGAACGGCACTGCGAAGCTCGCGGAGTCCCAAGGGGCTTCGAGGGCACTCGAGCAGCAAGCCAAGAAGAACGTAGTGATCAAGTGGTTCCCGGCCCACGCGTGCCGAGACCTGACACCCGACACCAGCAATCGCAACGAGGAGGCGGACGCTGCGGTTCGTGATCTCGCCACGTGCCGGGCCGCGGCCGTCCGTCCGCCACACCTCGAAGACGGCGACGAAACGACCGACGAGGAAGATGAAGTGGAGCCCTTGTCCGGCTACGGCGGAGTGCTTCGCTGGCATCGAGAACAACGGAGGACCTAGCCGCCGCCGCACCGGGAACTGTCTCGGGCGGAGGCGACGAGGTTCCGACAACTGCAAGCGGAGACCGTTCTGACGCCGGCTCTCGCGCGACACATGTGTCCTGACTATTACGAAAGCGACCTGTGCAGTGCCTGTGAGCGAGAACCCGCGACTCTGAGACACCTGATGTGGGGGTGTGAAAGTGCTGTGCGCGATGGGGGGACTTTAGTGCCGTGCCCGACGGACACGTATCCGCCCGAAGTGCGCGTGTGTGTGAACTCTACCGAGCTCCAACATCAACGACGGGCCATCTAGCGGCTCGAGGCGGCCCTGGCCAAGCAAAGGCGAAAGGGAGCCCCGCGTCGGCCGGTCCCTCCCGACAACGGGAGCCGATCGGACCGACCGGGAACCTCGAGTAGTCCGAGCGACGGCCGGGCACAAAGCCTCGGGGTCTAAGCCCGAAGTCTTAGGACTGAATAGCCTAGACTGATAGACAGGGGGACGAGGCCGAGCCCTGCGTGGCCGGACCGAGTCTCTTGCATGCCGGATGTGATCAATAAAGTCTTTTCTCTCTCTCTCTCTCTCTCTCTCTCTCTCTCTCTCTCTCTCTCTCTCTCTCTCTCTCTCTCTCTCTCTCTCTCTCAAGTTTTCAAGGAACGTGACGGAGCAGTGCGGTCTTGTGCTGTAAAGTTGTCAACTGAGACCACTCTGCGACGTCCCGGGCAGCTTCTATACCCTTTAGAAACAGAAGTAAAATGAGCGATGGTCATTTGGGGGGCAGGATGTAAGAAATCGCCTCAAGGTCAACGGCAACGAAAAAGAAGAAGAACAGACAGCCAGGCTAAAATTCTCCTGAAATCCGAATTGGTGCCCCTCACGCGACCTGGAGGCGATTGTAACGAGCCTTCGATGTCGTGTGCTCCAGTTGAATAGATACTCCACAGGTCTCCTCTGGCGCAGTCCGCCATGTGCAGTTACTGTAATGAAGAAGAGTCTGTCGGCCACTTCCTTTTGTCATGTCGACGATTTTCAAGCCTCAGACGTCAGCTCCTTGAAGTGCCGCTTCATCGCCTGGGGTTGGCATTATCAGTGCCGGCTCTCTTATCATTTGGGGCTTCAGAAACGGGATATTGCCGCCGGGATGTTTGTTCTGCTCTTCTGCGCTTCATAGAAAATTCCAAAAGATTTACAACCTAAATCGCATCTTTTCTGGCACCTCACCTGAGCCCTCCAAAGCATCCATTTGTGATTTTTTTTATTATTATTCTCCTCCTCCTCTCCCTTTCTTCTTCTTCTTCTTCTTCTTCTTCTCCTTGTTCTTCTTATTTTTCTTTATTTAGTTATTTATTTCTTTGTTTCCTTTTTTTGTTTCAATATTGACCAAATTCCAAAATCAATTACTCCAACACAACAAAAAAAAAGCTTCCAAATTTTTCTAATTTTTTTTAATCACCCACCTAGGCAGTAATCTCATTCGAATTAACGACTGATGTTTGCCCGATCCCCTGATTGGGTATACGCCAATAATATCAAGGAACAACAAAAACAACAGGCTCCCCGAGAAAGCCGAAACCCGAGACGCACCACGGAGCGCCGGCGGGGTCGGACCCAGCCCGAGAGAGAGAGCTTCCCCCTCACCCGTGAAGAGAAGTTTTTGGACCTGATTGTTTTTATGTTTTTCCGGTTTTTGTTTTTGAGAAACAGATAACACCCTCCGTTGACGGCCATGGGTGGCAACACTGACAGGAATCCTGTAACATTTACAACTTCACTTTGACGTAACTGCGACAAGTTGCTGAAGCTCTGCTTATTGATAACGTTGTCCTAGAGACCAATTTCTGTATACGTTTTTGTGATGTCAACATTAGATTGAGAAAAACACAGCATTTTACACTCGCTGTCGAACGAGCGCGTGCAAATCTTTGTCGACGTACCTTTATAGACGCACGCAATTTTGGTGAGAACCTAGCGCCACACAGCTACACGGTGAAACTTTTTTGCATTTTTCGGTGTGTTAAAATCAGTTGATTGTCCAAAAAACTCGAACTTTTGCGTGAGCGTTAAAACTGATTCGGCAACTTTAACGCATTAACTTTATATTGAAACAAAAAACCGGCGTCTGTTTTATTCGAAAGACTTGGTGTTTTATTGAGGAGGCGTACGCGTATAAGTGTGTGTTTCTCATTCACCAGTTTTTGTTGGGAAGAAGTCTTCAAGGTGCGGTTTCTTAGCGGACGTCACTAGAGTTAATGAAGAATGGAGTGTGTTTTTCTGTGTTGCGCGCAGCCCTAACCCACTCTTGCCACCATACCACCATACTGCGGATGAGAGCTTCTGGGGTCTGTTCAAGAGGCTAGAGCTGGCCGGTTTCCACAAAACAGGGCTCTGGAGGTTTGGCATATCAAGTTAGTCAGGCATATCAAGTCTCGTGGGGCCCCAATAAGGAAAGGAAAAAACCGTGAGGAAATAAACTGGGCGTGATTCCCTATGTGCACCCTATACGTCGCACGGTTTGAAGAACGTTGCCAGTCGGTATGACGTCACGGTGGTTTTTTTTTTTTTTCGCCCCGCATAAACTGGGGGGAATGTGCGATGGCGTTCAAAGAACGCATGAGCACAGATACGTGGACCGCCAAACCGGCGTCGTTTACCAAGTACAGTCGCGCGCGATTTGAGGGTAATCGCGCGAGCGTCGACCGACCAAGGTAAATATAACTGGTAGCGAAGCTTCCATAGAAGCCCATACGTTCAGAAAATGGCGGCTCTTAAGCTGCTCATGGGGCTTAGCGCCATCTGTGTGAGGAGGGAACACTTCCGGCGGAACAAAAAATAAACAGGATGTGACGCAAGATCCGGTCAGAAAGTGACGTCATTTTGGTAGCATTAGCGGGAAAATTTTACTTCAAAATAGCCTTAGCAGGACTCTGATCGCTGAGGGCTCATGTCATTGCCATCTGACGCAAGTTGGCGAGCCCTTGGCGTGTGTGCTTCAAGTCAACGCCAGCTTATACTCGGGACTAGAGAAACGCACTTTAGCATACTGTCGTATGATTCGCCTCGGTGTTTATAAAAGCATCTTGCATCTTCTCTGAACCTTTATTCTGTATTCATGCCTTCCACTGCTGTATAAAAGCAATCAGTTGTTTATTTTGATTGCAGCGGGTGGCAAACGTAGCCCCCCCCCCCCCCCCCACGACCGGAATTTTTTTTCTGCCTTGGGATACAGAGCCCAAAATGACACTTGACCACTCTCCCCGGCCCCCCTTTTATATAAATAACGTGCCCACTCCTTACCCCGATACCAATTTCTACCAACGCCACTGCTAAGTTTAATTTCGTCGCACATACGCAGGTAGGCGTGCGTGCCTTAAGTATAGATCAAGGTTATATAATGCTTGCTCAGTTTGTGTACTTCTGTTCTAAGAAAAGAAATAACGCAAAGTCATGCTATAATCAAGACATTTGAATTTTATTCCAGGATGAACATAAAACAAATTTACCACACTGCACAAAATGAGCACGTATACAATAAGTACAAAATGTTCGTGGGCACTACATGCATTATGATTTTCCTTACGCGCCGAAAAATTGACTTTACCCGTAACACATAGCATTATGAGCAATGAAAGCGTCAACAGCAGAACTACTTCCAAACAAGAGAAAAGAACTAGGCACTGCATCTTTATGCAGAAAACCGGGCCGCAGGAATGCCGATTCACGAAAGTGCAGCGAGCACCCTGCAGCTGTACCGGCGTCTTATCAAGTAGACAAGGGTTTCTACAGAAGTTCACTCAGCATTCACGCCTGCAATTTCCTGGTTGCATTATTAGGCAAGTGTCGCAACAGATAAGTAAAAAGAGGAAAAATGGATCAATGCAAACCAAAGCGACGGCAGTATGTAAAAGCACATAGCAGGAAAGATCTGGCAGCAGCGCAGCACGGAGCAGCACAACACAGTACTGCGATGGAAATAATGCTTGCGCATACAAGTGCCGGAAGCAACGAGCACTACAAGCGTTGTAATGCCATAGAGAAGACACTGAGATAGACAATTAAAGCGACTCGTTTAAATTCGAGTGGTACTACGCCGAGAAGTCCTAGAGTAATTGACACAACTTACTCTGAGCCAGCCTGAGGTGAAATCAAGAGATAACTGTGACATAACAAAGCTTTAGACCCATTTTTTTCGAAGCACCACCACGTCCCCTTACACAACCCCCGTCCACATATTCACAGTACAATAGTTTCGCGTTACCTGTGGAAATGAGAGGAAAATGGTGCAGAACAACGCCAGGTGTACGGGAGTTGCTGTTGCAACTTGTACAGCACATCGTTTCTGTAGGTACCGACGAAAGCGCTCCGCTCCAACTCTTGGCAGCATCGTCCCGTAGTTCACCGTGCCTGCCGGGCACGGTACTAAACGTGTTCACCGACGATACAACGCACCTCGCAAGTCCACGCACGGCAAAAATTAAGTTCACACCAAATTAACAAGGAAAAACGAATGCAAATGCGCACCAACAAAACACACGAGGGGCGTTTCCTAGCAGACGAACTTTAGGAGCGCCTTTCCAATCACTACAAGGACTGCATCACAAAGCAATGACATGTGCCATTCTTCAGAGGGCGCTACAAAAAAGTTTTTTGAGAATGAACGGCATTTTCATAAATTATTTATACACTGTGCCTAAATAAATGTGATTCAGAAATAAATATAGTTCGTAAAATATAATTGTTGTTTTATTGTTGAACAAAACGTGGTTTTTTGTTACTAGTGTTTGTTCCCTCCTCACCTAGTCGCGCTTCAATCGCCACTCCCATAAGCCCCCATGCTGATGTCGCTGGCAATAGGTTCTGAACCGCTTTTTGCCCGAACCTTCGCTACCATTTATATTTACCTTGGACCGACCGCGACGATAACGCCCCCGCGCAGCTTGTTTTGCTGCGCCTGGTTCCTGGCTTACGGATTCTTCTCTCCCTTGGTCGCTGTTTATTTAAGCAGCCATCACTCCCGCGGCGAAACCGGTAGCGCCTTCTTCTTTTATTAACGCACACGCAGCGACGACGTCCCACTTGTATCTGACAGCAGTCACCAAAAAGGTGGGCACAAACGCATTGTCGAGAAATACTGGGCATTTATAACAATCGGGGCTATCACCGCTCCCGATAGCCAAGGAGAAAGCGCACACGTGATTACAACCACTCAAAATCGCCACAAAGCGGAAAGGGGTGTTTACTAGCCGCGGGAGTGATGACTGCTTGAAGGAACAGCGACCAAAGGAGATGAGAGTGCATAAACTAGGTCCCAGGCGCGTCGAAAAACGCCGCGCGGGGGCGTTATCGTCTTTCACGGTCGAAGCTTGCGCGATTACCTTCAAATCGCACGCGACTGTACCACTATCGTGCTGTGCGTCATACATATGACAGACTGGCAGGGGTTCAAAGGTTAAATTGCGAGAGCATGCGCTCTCCTTCGACAAACGCCAGCGATCGCATTCGAACTCATACTGCAACACTTGTGGCTGACACCCGTATTTGAGGAAACTGATATTCTTACCCAGCACCCGAAGAAGCTACACCGAGAGATAGTTGAAGCCTATCATATAAGTAAGACGGGCGAGAAGTACGTATGCCACCATTCAGTGGCGCTTACTGATAAAGAGGTTCAGTTCATGAATAACGTCCAGTAATTCACGTTTTCCTCCTTTTCTTTTTCTTTTTCTGTATGCAACTTTGACACGTGTGGCATTGTTTGCCTTTGGCATAAATGTCTGTGGCGGTTTTCAAAAAATTTGGTGTAGGGTCAGCGCTTGTTCTGTGGTTATTTTTCGGTCTGTCTCGTGCGTAGCGCTGTTATTAGTCATGATTACGTTTGGCCACGTGGTGACATTTAGCGTCAGCTTAAATGTCCATTGAACTGGCGTTTTCGACTTTTGCCCCCAATCAGAAAACCGGCCACCCTGGCTAAGAATCGAACCCGCATCCTGGGCTCAGCTGCACATCGCCGTACCCACTGAGATACCGCGGTGGGCGCCAAAAAAAAAAAAATACTGGGCGGCCTGTAAACGCTGCCCCACCGCAGATATGGGGGTTGTAATAGTGAAGCCGGCGTTCGCGCCTGCTCGAGTACGCGCACGAGGGGCATATGCGTATGCGCACCCCTTGCTATACCCTTTTACAGGTGATAGTGTTTCTTGAACTACTAAACCGCAAAAAAAGGCGCAGCTTGTACTAGTGTTGCAAGGCTGGAGACGCAGCGGAGCTGGGGGTCGACCTACTTTCTTCCCCATTGAGATCTGCTGTCACTGTGGGGATCGACCGGAACAGCCTTGTAAAATCTGGCTAAACTTGGTCTTACCCATAAACAATTACCCTAGACTAAAAAGAACATCGAAAAACTTAATAAAACTTAGCAAAGCCTAGTACAACCTAGAAAAACTTGGCAAAACCGCGAGACGCTATTCGACCCCTGGATCTGCTGTTTGTCCAAGAACCTTGCACCAGTAGTACAAAAATTTTCTTTTTGCCTACAAGGTTTTTTTCTGATGCGATGTAACATTCGGGACGCATGCAGCCTCACGCCGGAGGTCGACGATATGGCACACACATACTATCCTTCGTTATAGCGCCTAGGAATGCAACCGGGGAGGCCTCCATTGATAAAAAAGGCAGCATGTTCGTAAGGCGAAAGCGTTACATGTCTCATCGTTCGAAGAGCACTGAACGTCCTCGGCGCCAGCCCGTACTATGAAACGCCTCCCGGTTCCAAGACAAATGGAGCCTTTAGATGCCGCAACACAGTTAAGGCAAATATGGGGAACGACATTGGTAATTAGGCCAACTAACTCGGGATAATAATTAGGTACTTGATTAACGTGGCTAATAAAGCTGACTCATTGTAGTGGGAAGAGGTGAGTGACTTAACCAATTTGTGTAGAGGTCAGTATAACAGTTGCCGGTAAAATAGTCACGCCAGAAGAGGAAGAAAGCTATGCTGACTCTGAACGGGAAAATAGAGGCGGTACAGGGAGTACACGCGCAGAAATTCAAGTAAACGTGAACAAAAGAGAGGGAGGAACAAAAGACAAAATAAGGAATATCGTAAAGGGGAGGAACGGCGTTTTTCTTTTCGTTACATATTCATCAAAAAGGTATAACATACCGGCAAAAGAAACTAGTTACCGGTAATGCATTATTAATAACTGGTCACCGTTAGGACTTGAAAAATGAGGTAGCTTCCTCAAACCACATCACAAAGTTTCCGCTTTAAAAGCACGGGAACGCTCGTCCGTGCGGAGAAAGGGTGCTTCGGTCACAGGCGCGGGAGGGTGAACGGGCTGATCGGGTCGGGAAAGGAGACAGACTCGTTGGATAAGAGGGAGGGGGGGGGGTGAAAATGTGGCGCCAAGGTGTCGTTGTTGGCTCTTCCGGAACCTTGCTCCCTCGTTGGCAGGGGGGTAAAAGACCAAAAAAAAAAGGTTACAAAAGCCAGAGCTGACGGTCTAATTTGTCAGCGTTTTGGCCCCTTTCCTTCTTCAACGGCGGCCCATTTTTTCGCTCCGTTGCGTCAGGGCTTTCTTTTAAAAAAGAAACGGTGTTCGAGAAGGGAAAAGGGTACCCGCAGGATGTATGCCTCTGTGCGCGTGGCATAGAAATGCGCGCGTGGGGCCCGTGAGTTGACCGCCGCTGGCTGGGACGCAAGGCGGCAAGATCCCGAAATAGCAACGATCAATGCCCCACTTTTCTGTGCCGTCCCATTTGTTTTTCACTATTTTTCTCTCTTTATTTTCTCCCTCGATGGTCGCAGCGGGAAGGCAGTAGACGTTGGTCGCCGACGTTCACGTATAACACGAGAGACGCGTCGGTGGCCAAACTTAGCGACCTTTAGCGCTTTTATTTCTTCAAACTCGCTCTTTTTTCTCTACTTGTGGCGCAGTTTTTACTGAAACAACGGACAGACAGAGCGGATACAAGCGAGCGGTACACACAGCGCTACGTGCAACCGTTGGAGGGCCCCTTGAGTGCCCCCCTCTTCTGTATTTTTAGCCTCCAGACCCAGCGGGGGAGGAACGTGTTAGAGAGAAATGATAAACTGGCAGAAAATACTTGGCTCCGTGGAGTGGAACGCACGGAGGCTACTTACGAGTCCTGGAGGAGAACTGCTGCGGGAGCCACAATCTCAAGTGGCCCCTCAATCCTTCCCGCGGGCGAGAGGGGAAGGAGGGAGAGGTAGGGCGTGACTTCCCTCAGTTCCCGGGCTTCGGCGCAGGGCGGGGGAGATTGGTCCCTAATGGGCCCTCGCACGGGTCTCCCTCAGCCGTCGTTTAAGTACTTTCCCTCTTTTCCTACTCATTATTGTCGCCTTGCTAAGGTCCAGAGCCGCCTATGAGAAATGAGCATTTGCCACATGAGTGCATTTTTTTCTTCCTTCGAGCGCTTTTTTTACTAGCTCTGGATAAGAACAAAGGAGAGCACGAAAAGGCTGCGATGTGCACTTACGTTGATGTCCGCTCACGTCGCACGGGGAAGATGACTAGCGTGGTAGCAGACAGGGCGCTGCACCACGCGTTCGTCTCGGAGCTTACAAAATTAAGACGAAGAATAACTAGCACTGCGATTTGGCAATTTAACCAAGGGCTTTGTCTTATTCCAGTATGTGGCGTTTGATTGATATCGCCGGGCTCAAATGCATTCACGGCTGGACCCGATAGGGGCGCCTCGTCGCCCTACCTAAATGCGGTGACTCCTGCCTGCCTGTTTCTTTAGGATTGGCCTCAAATATTTCCATATTTCCAAAACTCTTCTGGAAAGTTTTGGAAATAAGAATATTTCCATAGATATTTCCAGAAATCGCCAGTTTGAGAAGATTTGCGCGTGATTGCCGTAAAAAGCCAGAAGCCGCTCCATCCAGACACGAAGATTGTAGAGATGCGAAGCTCCCTTGCGTGGAAACATCAAATGGCGGATTGCCAAAGTCAAAGTCGCTCCAATCAAAGTCCAGGCGTCTTGGGACTTTCAAAGTCCAGGCCGCCTGAGAGTCAAAGTCCGAACTCAAACAACAGCTGAGTTCGAGAAAGCTGAGTGCCTCCCCCAGATCACCTTAAGTCCAAAATCGAAACTGGCAAAGTGGAAAGCCAAAGCTCCATTCTAATTAGCCAAAGTCTAAAGCGAGTGCGTGCGCCCGCGCAACGAACCCAAAGGATATGCTGAGTGGCCCGAATGCGGCGGCTACGCAGACGTCGGTTTCATAACGCGAGGGACCAACGTTATATTCCGACCACTTAACGCCTTTTTTTCACCTTGTTTCACCATTGTTTTTTGCGCTCCCACCGTGTACAGATGGCTTTTCTGCAGTGCTTTTGGTTACGGCACCGCCATCAGTGAGACCAAGAAAGCTCCGCTTTAAAACTGGGGTGTGCGGGTCACCAGAATTACCACCTAGCTAATCACATTTCTTGTCTAGCGTCGCCGTTTATAACCACGTTCTTCTCTCATCGCCTGACAACTTCGTTGCGAAACTTCGGCACCTGGTGTCTTTCTTGAACGTAAGCTGTGCAGTCTTCGGATGGAAATTAGACCTGCTCCTCTTGACCGCCAACGGCATCGTCGATAAGGGTTTATGACCTTCATAGATCCTCAGATTCGTTTGTCGTTGAAATTTTTCCCACTCCACCTGTTACGCCCATCGTTATCCTTCAGGGTATGTTTAATGTGTGTCTCTTCTAATTCCTCAGAGAAGGTTTTCGGCTGTACACAGAGTCGCTTTCTTCACTACTGTATTCACTGTTGCCTTTTGAGCTTGAGCTGAAGGTCGGATTTGTTGATTTATGTATCACAGAGAGTGAGCCGTGGATATTCCACCTGCAAGAGTTGTAAAGAACGGATTCCGTTTACCATCTATCGATACCTAAACTTCGAATTATCAAATCGAACTGGGCCTTTGAACAAGTAATACATATTAGAAGTAGTGAGCAGTGGGAGGCCGCACTGCTCAGCTCTCTTCCCGGGATACAAGCAGCTGCCATCCAACTGGCAGAGAACGCCGCCGGGGACCACGGGTTCCTGACTGCCGTCTGATGGGACACTGGACTTTTCCGCACGGTACATTCATCTTAAAAGGGATGACAATATAGTCTGCTCTCTCTCTCTCTCTCTCTCTCTCTCTCTCTCTCTCTCTCTCTCTCTCTCTCTCTCTCTCTCTCTCTCTCTCTCTCTCTCTCTCTCTCTCTCTCTCTCTCCAATTCCCGAATTTTGATTTTGCGTCTTCTACTGGCATTGCACCTATATGATGATGTCGTATGCGTGCCACGTGCATCTACCAACTGCTTTTTGGGCCCGTCACTTCATAATATCATTTACAAAGTGAAAAGGATTCGAAGCCGAACTCCTCGTTGGCCCTGCTGTTGATCCGCTGCGGAATTTAACTATGGGGCCGCGCCCATTACCTTTTGACCAGCCACCTCGACAGCAGTCCCCGAAGCCCGTTCTGCTCACTGGCCACCGCCACGTCACTCCCGTCGGATCGCCCCATATTATAGAGTTTTATCAGTCCGTCTGTTCCGTCGTGTACGTAGTTACCGTGCTGACCAGGACCTGTCTGGACACCTGTGCATTCTTCACGCTAGGGGGATTAGTTCCGCAAGGCGGCCTTCGCCGTGTCCGCGCATTCGAACGGTGGGGTGCGCCTCCTCGCCCTTCCTCTTCGCCCTTCCGCGCGCGCAGGCGCAGTCGGTTCCGGATCATCACGGTAACTATGTTCACAACGGAACAGACAGACTGCTAAAACTCTCCATTAAGCGCGGAGCTGTTGTAGGTGTAGCTTGTACGTAGGTCCTGCTGTAGGACCTGCGTCACGCACGCGTAGGAGCAGGTCCCCAACCGACAGATAGATGCAGCAGTGGTCTCGCAGACGTGGGCTGCTCTCTCTCTCTCTTTGCAGCTAGGGGAGGGAGAGGAGAGGGAGGCTCTCGCTGCTGAAGTCTACAAGTGGCCGATCCCTTCGCGCGAACTGTAGAATTTGCGCGGCGATGGCGCCACCGTTCTCGTACGGGCGCCCGTGCACCCCTGAGCAGGCACAGGAGAACCAGAGCTCCGCTGATGCAGCAGATTTTGCAGCGGGCGGAACTTGCTTTAATTTTTGAAATAAAATTGAAAGGTTTCTTAGTGAGTCAGATGGCGTCATTTAAAAAAAAACTACCGCATTTTCTTATAGACCGCTTGGTCGACCGAAAAGCTCTAATAAAATCTATGGACACATGGGCATGCGTGAAACTGGGATACCATTGTGTCAAAACCGTTACTTGAAAATCGCGAAAAGGAACGGTTCTAGATAAGACAATACTCGCATCGATTGTGAAGGAGTACAATGGTATACCTTTATCTTATAAACCACGTATCGGCATACATTTACATCCTTCGCAGATGTCTCTGGATAGTGCATGAAAAATAATCGT
This sequence comes from Haemaphysalis longicornis, assembly GCF_048455015.1. Lineage (NCBI taxonomy): Eukaryota > Metazoa > Arthropoda > Arachnida > Ixodida > Ixodidae > Haemaphysalis > Haemaphysalis longicornis. The sequence goes on along the minus strand of NW_027526361.1, from coordinate 206,398,229 downwards.
ATGGGTTTGTTTTGCATTTGCGATTTGGCTTTGTCAAGGTTTGACGATCGATTGGGTGCACTTTCAGCGATTGTTGGACGCAATCTTAGCGAACGTTTTGGCGCAATTTTGAATTCATTTTGATGTCAGAAAGCTTTCGCTCTTTCTTGAACTTTCTTTAGGAAGGGATCGTAAGGTTTTTCGTGGTACCTTTGATAAACGGAATAATAAGTCGTGCGCTCTTGCGGAGCTGAAGCATGCGACTAGTAGTAGTTAACAAAGTGCCATCCTCAACGGTAAATAACGAAGTAGAAAAGGTAATCAACGCCTTCCCAGCGATTCTGAGGCTTTAAAATTCACTAAAACAAGCGTTGATCAAGTTGGTGCATTATGATTAAAAAAAATGACCCGCCACGGTGGCTCACTGGGTAAGGCATTCCGCTGCTGAGCACGAGGTCGCGGGTTCGATTCCCGGCCGCGGCAGCCGCTTTTCTCATGGAGGCGAAAAGCAAACACGCCCGTGGTCCCCAGGTGGTCAAAATTAATCCGGAGCCCGCCACTACGGCGCGCCTCATCGCCTGCGTTGCGCCGGCGCGTAAAACCCTACAATCGATCTAATCAATGATAGATAGTAACGGTTCGTTTCTTTCTGCATAGTTTATTCCAGTGCGCATACTTCCAATGATAATACCTGTATAAGTACGAGACGATGTTTCTAATAAATATTACTGGCGAGTCAACACTTATCCCGTCGTTTTCCCAGGTGTAGTTGTCTAAGTCGCGCTGTATTTTTTCGATTGTAAAATTCGTGTGTGAGCTGTGGAGTGACACGTGCATCCCATTCTTGAATTGCAAACTCATGCAGTTAAAAAGGTTGTCTACTGTTAGTATACCAGGCACGAGCAATGAAGGTTTCGTTTATCATCCCCTTTTCTAAGTTAATACAAACAGAAGTAGCTATGATGCGTCCACAGGAACACTAAAAAAATGAAGGAAGTTCACACTAACGCGAAAGACTTGAAAAAAGCTAAGCTGTACGCGCAGCCATCACGACCATCGCTGTCCACGATTGGAGCCGATTTGCTTCCTCTTCGCTGCCGCAATGACCTTTACGCCATCATTGTTGCTATAAGTGTGAGCTTCTCTAATTATTCTGCAAAGGATAATCATTGGACATCACCTTGGAGGGGCGTACGCTATGACGTGCCTTTCTCATTTCGAGCAATCGTTGCCACGATTACGGCGAACGCTGGCGTTTTCTAATTTTTTGCCAATATTGACCAATGTTCCGAAGTGGGTATGACTCGCTTGCCCAACGTGCGCTGGGGACGCAAGGCGGTCACCGCGTCGTACGCACACACGCGCACTCGGCATTTCTTGGTTTTTTTAACTGCCGGGTGGTCACCGTGATCTTGGCCAGCCTCCCTAGGTGGGTATGCTTGGCTTCACAAACGTGCGCAGGCGACGTTGGGCGGTCATCACGAAGCACGCACACACGAGCGCTAGGCATTTTCTAAGTTTTTGGAGGAGAAAAGCAAGAACACCCGTGAGTACGATGTTTCGGCGCACGTAAAAGATCACCAGGTAGTCAAAATTAATGCGGAGCCCTCCACTGCGGCGCCCCTCATCGCCTGCGTTGCGTCGGCGCATTAAACTCCCACAATCAATCAATCATTTTCTTTGTTTTGTTAACTGCCGGGCGGTCGCCGAGGGGCCCACGCTCACGTGCGTGCTCGGCAATTTTTTTTTGTGTTTTTAACCGCGGACACGAAAAATCACGATTTGATAATCAGCGTTGCTGTTAATAAATATTGTATTCACACAGTGGAAAGCATCTTTAATAAGCAAAGAGCAAGGTGGAATGACCGCCGCATATATTATCAAGCGTTTGTGTACGGTTTTCCAAAAGCTGGAAGAAGTGAGCAAAAGAGTTACAAAAAAAATCGCGCCAATCCACCCCGTGAATGTGGTTCGAAAGCAAAGCTGTAAACGGCACCCATAACGATTACCTATGCGACGTCACTTTATTTCACTCACATCGCTCCTCAAATAGTAAAACCAGAGAGAAGTGAAATGCACTTAACCACACCATTTATTACTTCAAAGAGATACTCTTGGTGTAAGGTTAAATCAATGCATGATGCATGAACGGTGTTTGAATTGTATTGGTGGAGCACAAGAGTGGAAACTTTTTTTATAAAATTAAAGTAAGCTCCAACCAGGTGTTACACGATCTGACTTCTCCGTCTCTGCGCCGCGGACGGAGGCGACGAGATTTGCGGCACAGAAGGAGGCGGAGCAGGAAGAAATACTTCTGTTCAAATTTCTGAACGGCCCAGAGTGCAGCTCTGGGGAGTGATTCCTTCTTCTGTGGAGCCCATATGCACTCCGCGCGCCCTGTGTTCTGTCAACTCGCTGAAGCTGGGTAGGTAGAGAGGGCCTGGACAGCAGCATCTCCCATTGCTCTTGTTGGTATAGTTGACAGAAAGAGAGGAGGGTGCTCAGGGCTAAAGTCGCACACTCCGATCACGGGGCGGAGTGTTCCTACTTCTGAGCAAAATTTACATTCAGCGTCGTAGCGATTCGGATGCATTACGTGAAGACGCGTACGCTGTGGGAAGGAGCCCGGATTGTATGAGCCGTAGGGTAGTTTGTTGTTCTCTGGAAAGGTCAGGGTAAGGCGAAGGTACGGTCTGTCTCAGAAGGCGATAATGCTGGGTTATTTCCCTGAACGTGACAAGCGGGTGACTGTCCTCGTGCAGCTCTATAGCACGGGAGGTAAAAGCACAGGCTTGTTGGGTGGCCGTATTTGTTGCCCTCCATTGAAGCGTGAGGGGGTGTCCAGGTGAGCTGAATGTAACCGTTTGGGGAGTGTTTTTTAGCACGCGGAGTGCAGGTCAGGACACCCAACCCGACTGGTAATTCCAGTAGGCTTGCTAGAAATCGGTGACTACCCTCCGAACCCCTGGTTGACTGAGAGCCAAAGTGATGGCTGCCTCTTCTGCTGCCGTCATTTCTTGGGTCCTAAGCGAGGTACACGCAAGGAGGTTGGTTCTGGAGGTAGCCACGATGATGACGTATTGCTGCTCTGGATATTTGCAGGCGTCTGTGTAGATAACTGCGTGATCCCCACCGAGGGCGGTGTTTAGCGCTTGAGCCCGTGCTTTTCGGTGACCCTCGTAATGTGAGGGGTTCATATTTCTAAGCAAAGGGAGCATCTTTAGTTTTAGTCGCCAAGAGTCTGGGAGTACGTCAAGCGGAGTGACTTGCTGAGCTGCCTAGCCAATCTGGTGAAGCATGCGGTTACCCACCGCAGTTCTAAGTCGGACCTTCTGGTTTAAAAGATGGCCTTCTATCAGCTCTTCCACCGTGTTGTAGAGTCCCTTGCTAAGCAGCTTCTGTGTGGACGCACTCATGAGAAGACCAATGACCAGCTCGACCACCTCTCTAATCATTATATAAAGCGTCTCTATGTCTTCCTTGCCGAGAAGACATGGCGGGTGATGGTCTGGCCATCAAGGAGTATTTGAATGTATTCCTTGATTTGGCGTGAGGGCGGACGACAAGGAGCTGTGGTTTTTTACGTGAACACTGGAGGCCACAGCCTTTAGCACATTGGCGTACTAAAAATGAGATGTCATGCATTGGTCGAGCTTACTTTAATTTTTGTAACTCTTAGCACATGAGCAAGGTGCGCACAGGGCCGCTAGCCGGCGTGAGTGGTCGCGTGACGCTTTCACGTGGCATTCAGCGAAAACGAAGGGGGTGAACCCGTAGATGTACTTGGTGAGTACACTACCTGTCTTCCCTGTCTTCGCGTGGGCTCGTAGCTAAATCAGTAAGACAACGGGCTCTCGCTTTGTTGGTCTATTAGTTCCAGGTTTGATTCCCGGCGGTGCCAGTAAATTCTTTTATTTGTTCGCTGGAGTTTTCTGGTGACACCAACGGTCGCGAAAGAACCCTTGGGGGGTAGAGGTAAAAAGCTTTGCTTTAAAATGAGATGTCATGCATTGGTCGAGCTTCCTTTAATTTTTGTAACTCTTAGCACATGAGCAAGGTGCGCACAGGGCCGCTAGCCGGCGTGAGTGGTCGCGTGACGCTTTCACGTGGCATTCAGCGAAAACGAAGGGGGTGAACCCGTAGATGTACTTGGTGAGTACACCACCTGTCTTCCCTGCCTTCGCGTGGGCTCGTAGCTAAATCAGTAAGACAACAGGCTGTCGCTTTGTTGGTCTATTAGCTTCAGGTTCGATTCACGGCGGTGCCATCAAATTCTTTTATTTGTTCGCTGGAGTTTTCTGGTGACACCAACGGTCGCGAAAGAACCCTTGGGGGGTAGAGGTAAAAAGCTTTGCTTTAAAAAGGCAGTTCATAAACGGAAGGTGCATGTGATCCCATATTGGCACGCAGTGTTTCGCATTTTTAAGAACGTTGCAGAAACGCATAATGACAACGCAGTATTCGGAGCTCAGTGAAAAAAGGCAAAGATGGCCCCAATATTCAGTGCCCCAAATATTCAGTGCAGTATACGCAAAAATGTCGCCGATGAAATCCCACTGAGCTGCAACTAGGCATGCGTTGGGCAATCCGCCCGTTGTTAGAATGAAAGTTTGTGCAAGAATACCATATGTGGTCGTTTATAATAACGCGGGCAGGCATTCGGTTGAAGGTTGTAGCGTTGAAATGGCCCTCCAGACCATAGTAATACCAGGTTTATGACACGTTCCGTGAAAGGCAGGCTAGGACGGATAACGGAAGCTTTTTACAAAACAAAGACTGAGAGCACCTGCATTAGCTCCTCTTCCCTGCTCTCGCCGACAAAGAGAGAGCCTTTCTGTAGTGGTAGGAAAAAGAAGTCACTGTTGCGCAATTCTTTTTCCTTGCATAAAACAAGCGTTTCTTCCCAATACAACTTACTTGATAGCACCCGTTTGTTGCACTCGTCTTCTTCTGTTCTTGTCTTCTTACTCTGCAATTTTGTTAAAATAAGTTACACCAAATTACCGAAATCAATCTCTTACGGCCCTGTCATTTAGTGTGTAAACTTGGTTGGTTAGTGTCACGTCATTTTTGCTTTTTTTTATACAGTAGAATCTCGATAAACGGAAATCGCTTAAACAGAATTGATTCTTAAACGGAAGTAGCGTATGCGTCTAAGCTTGTTGGTTTTGTATTCAGATAACGTAAAAATCTTTCGGTAACCGGAACTCAAATTTCCGCGCCACCGTGCAAACGGAACCAGAAATGGAACTCCTTGTGGAACAAGCTGACATGAGAATTAGCTTTTTACGATTCCGACTATCTCGTTTTTTGTTTTTTTTATTCCTCCTTGTTTTGTTTTTTGTAGCCTCGTAAGCATCGTCTCGTTAGTGGTCAGCCGTGTTGGCTCAACGAATGCAACATTGCAGTTCTTGTTCCATTCGTTTGGTCTCAATTCAAGACGCTAGGTTACAGGGCTCAGCTGCTGCCGCCTCATTCGTGCTATCGCGGTGCTATTAGGGCTTCATTACTACGCTGCCGTCTCTAATTTTGTGGTTCGTAAGCACTCGGAAAGTTGAGGCCATTAGCCTCCTTGAAGACGCAGTTGCAAGGACTCAAAAATAATTGCTGCATTTTGTAATGTACAGCAACTCATTGTTGCCAAATTAAATTTGTGAATGCTGTGCCTAAACCTGTTGCAGTTTTCTTGCTTTCTGAAACACTGTCAGCTACATTCACCTTCTAGTGCTTATAGTACCGAGAAATTGAATTCAGAGTGTGCACGCCCATGAATTTGCACTTTCACACATATATCTCAGTAAACGGAACTCCTGTTAAACGGTACTAATTTTTTCGGTCCCCTGAAGTTCCGTTTATCGAGAGTCTGCTGTATACAGTAACCGAAATGTACTCTATGATAATTTACACCTGAGCGCAACTGCAACAAAGCTCAAACAACTCCAGCTCCTGCTTCGTGCTTCATTCGATCGTTAACCATGTATCTTGCTTGCCTGCGTAAAAAGGTCTTCTCGAGTTTCTCAGCCGAGTGCTGATTGAAGCCAATCGTCAGCATATACGGTTCCCATGCGACGGATTTCGAATCCGCGGGGTTGTTACCAAGCAAAAAAAGAAAAGCATTTCCCCACTGGTTGCTTGGTCGTGGTGTCGGGTTCTTTGCAGCTCTCAAGGGAGGGCTGTTTAGAATCGTCGCGCGTTATCAATCTGCGGCATCTCCGCCATCGGAACTCGATCCAGGCTTTGAAAGGCTGCACTCGCGACTGCAGCTCTAGCTGGCGACCTTGCGAGAGTGTGTGTCTGTGCGTGCAGAGGATATCACATTGTGCCTCTTGCCGTGTTTGGTCTGAGTTATTGCTGGCTCGTGGCACAGACTTGTGCACATGCCAGAAAGTAAACACAGCACCGTCTGATGGCCAGCGAGGGAAACGGGAAGCAAGCTAATACGACGGAAGAGTAAACGGCCATGGGACAAGAAGGAACCGGAAGAGGAGAGGTAAAGCGTATGACAGAGACGACAAAACTCGACAGAAAGCGGCAGGAAGACGCCGGAAGAAACACACTGCGCGCCAAGAAAGATCCCCGGGAATAGCTTCGGTGTCTCTGTCGTGGACTGGCGTGGCAGGCGCTGTCCAGCGAGAAGCTTTGATTGCTTAGCGACCGCACACTGTCGGGCAGTAATCGAGAACAGCTTCGCAAGAAAAGAATAGCCCGCGGGCTCTTGCGTCTCCCTCCCTTTTCTATCTTGCGTGGCTATCTTCCACTCTCCTGCAACCTGGTTCGTTGCGGCCGTTTAGGCAGACTCGTGGTCTCAGGCGACAAGACAGACCGTCCTGTAATGGATCTTTTAATAAGGCTTTACATAGGTGATCATTAGGAAACATGGGGGTCATGGAAGGCCAAATTTTTCGTTTACTGTTGGCCGGCTACGAGATGAATATTAATGTCAATTTCAATGTATTTTCACCATTTGTTTGCTAAATGTATGGACTCTTGACTCTCTGAAGGGACGTCGCGCGTCCTGCATTTCAGGTTTCAAGTTGAAACGATTAAAATGATTGAGATTCCTTTTCCGGCTGGTCAAGGGATACGAACACATTTCCTCGGTCGTTAAAGATACTCGCAGTTAGTTATAGACAATTATTTCGTTTATCCTCGAACCCAGCATTTTTTTTTCTTGTAGCCAATTCCACACGCTCGAAAAAAGGAATTCCTTCCCTTTCTTGAGTTTGCAGTAGCCTTGAATAATGGGCGGGCATGCGCAGCATACAGATCTGAAGCGAGATAGATGAGTACGAAAGCTCGGCGAAATGTCTCGGAGCCGGCCATGGCCACAATAAAGGCCAGGGGCTAGGTAGCACCACTGCTTGAAAGGGACTCTGCAAAACTACTTGTAAACGCTTTCACTCTCCGCGTCTGTAAGCACTGCGAAAGTTATAGTTATTGACAGCGCCGAGCGGCACTGCGTGATTTGCTCGTCGCAGCAGATATGCATTCCGTTTCTGCTTCGCTTTTGCGGCTTCATTTTTTAAGTGCCCATCTAATGCCTTCATTGCTGGAACTGAAGTAAAGCCGGCCAATAGCCGCTTAATTGCTGTAATGACGTAATAGCAGCGGTTTGAGCACGCCAAGACCGGCAAAGGGAAAACATTTTTTCAGCAAGTTGCTGAGTTATCTGACGGGCATAGAGCAGTAGTTTTTGGCTAAGGTACTTTGCGACCCCCTAATTTGATTACTGTATGTATTGGTTGACTCCATTCTGCAAGCATTAAAGATTTAGAAGAACGTTGAAAAAAGTGTTACATGGTCCCTTTAGATGGCAACGCTCTGCAGAAAACGGTATATAGCTTATACGTCGTTTAAAATAAAGCAAGTCTGCGTGCTACTTGTACGAGGAGTTTATTTTCACGAGCCGCCACTTGCGTCGAGGCACAGTTGGACCAACAGAATGTGGACAACCGTATCGCAAGGGCAGAACGCTCAAGTGGCTTCCGAAACCGCCAAATGGTGTGGCGCATTTACCAGAAAGAGGCTGTTGTGAGGTGACATCACGTGACGTCAGTGGTGCCACTCCTACGGACGGCAGGGGAGAAGCTTTCCTTTTTCCATTATCTCGGCTCTTTTAGCCGGGTATTTTAACTTACACGCAGCGCTTTTACTTTGCCGTCGTTAAAATCAGAACGCTGCTATCCTTCGTTGTGCATCTATGGTCCGCCTCAAATGTACCTACGTTTTATTTCTTCGCGTGGCAGTACGTGTCAAATCGTCAGCATCTGTTTATAGCCCACCTCTTTCACAGACAACTTCTCGTGCACTCCCACTATTGTGGCAGGAGTTTTTTTGGTTGTTGCTATTATGTGGACATTGCGAGCTTAAGCGTATTTTTTAAAGCGGCACCATACAATGGACCCCGCAAAAGCCCGATCAAAACACTGCCACAAAAAATAAAACATGCTTGCCGGGATTGGCCGAGATAAGATTCGCACATACAAAAATTCAGACGATCACTCATGTGCAATAGACTTTCAACAACAGCTGTCGGCGTTCTGGTATGTTATTACGATGATTCTCAAGGGAACAAAATTCACGTGGTTAGTCCTAAAGCTGTTGCTCCTAAACCACACAAAAACAATCCAGGCACAAGCAAGTTCGGTGAATACAAGCTCGGTTATCGGCTTTGAGGATACGACCTTCCAGAAATCAGTTGGTGACGGTAATACCAATGCTTGTACCAACAATACCAATACCAGGGAGGCATCGGTGCCGGCATTTTAGAGCGCACCTATTACGCGCCCAATGCTGCGGTTGAGCGACATCGGCATAAGCGAGCTAACGATCCATTGGCACAGGGGAAGAAGAAAGAAAGCGGACGCAAAGCGCATAGGCGCGAAAAAGGACGGTGGTAGCTAAGTGAGCGCAAGAAGGAAAGCGGGAGATGAGAGTACAGCGCTGCATGAGCGGTCGTCCGTGGCGGATAAGAGATGGATCGAGAGTTGTTTCTACCAGTACGTGCATGCATGCATGCATGGCTCTCTCAAATTCTTCGCATCCATTAATGGCAAAATGACAACATCCAGCTGCGGTCCAACTTCGAAGTTTGATCGTCGTGGTCGAACAAACGTCGTGATCGACGCGCATCGTGATCATCAGTGAGCTTTTCAGCCCGTTCCACGTGTGAGTATTTTTCTGGGGTATCGGGCAGCAACGCGAATATTTTCCGTGCTGCGGAATGAGCAAATGGAGAAGAATTTTTCTCCGACCTGCGAGACTTTACAACTGGTAACGAAACTTCAATACGAAACCTCTAGTTATCGTTGAGACTCGTGACCGAGGGCTTATTCTTCAAGCCTAAGAGCCGAGGGTGCGTGTCTTGGTCCCCACGTCTTCCGACTTGCAAGACTGTTTTGTGTTACAGATCTCCGCTCAGCCGCGCATGCGCTGTGATACCGGTGACACATTATCGGTGATGCACAGGCGACAACAAAAAGTGTTCAGCAATAAATTGTTGCCCTTTTTAGGTATAAGTATGATGGGCAATCACTGTCGTGTTACGGTTTCCTGCGGAAAGTGTAGGGTACCTTAGCGAACTCGGAGAAACTCGCTTAACAACGATGATAACTGTTGTAAATCTCTCACAGATACTTCTCTACGTTATGATCATTTGTTTCCGACGAGCTGGTTGAAAATGGCACATTCGGTTCGTCGCTTTTAAGCTCTGTCAGGAGCTTTGGAAGGAGGCGAATTGTTCGGATATTGGAGCGCTTCAACTTGTTCGACTAGTTCGCTGAGAATACCATCCTTTGGTTCGGAGCGCTCCCTCCCGGTATTACTTCGAAGTACGTAAGGGAGCCGCCAAGGTAGCTCTGGCAACCAGGTCACGTGACACCATCTGCAGCGTTGTAATCAACGTAGCGTTTACAGTGGCTGAATGACCCGCTGCGCACACGTTTTACTGGATGCACAAGCATTTTACTGCGGTGCACAAGCTTTACTGGAGCAAAAGGTCGTAGTCGAAATCTTCGTTAGAGATGTTCGGGCAAAAAAAAATATCAAAAAGGGATATGTCCAGAACTCTACTGGAAGTGCCGAACCTTATGAAGCAAGAGCAGATTGCTTGGAAACGAACAGCTTTGGGTAGAAGAACACCCGCAATGTTGGGGCACCGCCGCTCGCTGGAAACTTGTTTCCATCGAGTGGCCGTGGATGGGGGCATCTGCGGTCTGCGGAAAGGGAACAAAAGTGATTCAGCCAATTTTGTTGGCAATTGATTTTATTCATCCAGAGTGAAATGAGGGAAATATTCGCGTTGCCTACTACATATGCTTAAAGGGGTCTAAAACGATACTAGAACGCTGGGGGAAGAGCAGCATAACAGCAGAAACTCTTTCCTAACGTAGGGCACGTACAATTTCTTACGAACCTGTTTACACAAGGGCATTGAAATTGAACTTCTTTTTTGTTTGGTCCAAGTAGATATGAACGAACAAAATGTCTAGCTGTAGTTGTAAATCTAGCAGGTAATATTTGTAAACATCTAAGTTTAAGTGATGAGAATGAAGCCACCAAACCGAAGCTCTGAGATAATTTTGTCGGTTTTGATACGCACACCGCAGATATTCATTAAATATCGAAAAGCGGCGCATCAGCCTGTATGAATGTTGTCATTTACCTTCAGGGCTGCGGAATTGAAATACGTGATATATTTAACAGAACTGGCTAAATAATTGACCCTACAAGAAGGCCTCTAGCCTTCGTTCAATCTCCTGTGCTTTGCGTACATCTGTAAGCTAACATCGGCGGAATGAAAAGAACTCATAAGACGCAGCAAGGTAGATCACAGCATGGATGGATGGATGGATGGATGGATGGATGGATGGATGGATGGATGGATGGATGGACGGACGGACGGACGGACGGACGGACGGACGGACGGACGGACGGACGGACGGACGGACGGAAGGACGGAAGGACGGATGGACGGATGGACGGATGGACGGATGGATGGATGGATGGATGGATGGATGGATGGATGGATGGATGGATGGATGGATGGATGGATGGATGGATGTATGGACGAAAAGATCACAGGCTTCTGAGCAACGAAGCAGTATTTCGCGACATACACGCCTTGGTTACATCCGCTGTAACTAAGGCCGAGATTCTCTCATTTTCCGGTTGAAACCAATTATTTTCGTTAACAATCCACACTAGCTTACCAACTGGAGAGAAAGCAAGGCTGGCAAAAACCAAGAATGGCTATTGTAGAAAAGAAAGTCCTTTTTTCATAAGCTTGACAAGGTTCGCAACGCACCTGCTTGTATATAAGTTCGTACGTAGTCCATCGCAATATCTTTCTTGCCGGTGCCGTCGTATCCATATCGTCGGAGGTAAAATACCAGGCACTTTTCCTTCTTCCAGACTTACACTTTGGGAAGAGGGGGAGAAGAAGGATAGGGGAGGGTGGAAAAAGGATGGTAACTACTAGGGAAATTAAGCTACAAGGCTTTGTAGGTAACTAAAAGAATATTGCAATGCTATGGGAGGAAAAACAATCCCGGGCTATCTGTACTGAAACTGGGGGAGAGGCGAAGCATGCAGTGCACAAGCGTATTCTTGGCGCCTTGGAGTTTTTGCCAACGTGAATGAAACCGTTGGGGGTGGAGATATACAGCTGTACTGTAAAAGTCCCTTTGTAGCACGAAGCTGAGACATGGAGGCCAACCTGCATCAAGCGGCGGACGTCGTGGATGACTACGCCTGTTGCTGTGGCCTTTCGTGCTCCCCGTCAAAATCGGAATTCGTGCACATACGCCCCTCACCAAAGTGCACCACCAAAATCAACCTGTCCCTTCACAACCGACCCATACCCGAACGCGATGAGATCAGAGTACTGGGGCTCTTCATTCACAAACATCGTAGAGCACACAACATTGGCCAAATTGCGTAAAGTGGGGGACCAGGTGGGCCGGATTATCTGCCGGGTTCCCAATAAGCACGGGGGGTTACGATGCAAAGATGCCTTGCAGCTGGCGCATGCATTCGTAACCAGCCAAGTCCTGTACTCGGCTCCATACCTCCACTTACGCAGGTTTGACGAGAGTGTACCCGATGTCATTATCCGTAAAATCTACAAGCGCGCTCTCGACCTTCCGCCTCCACACCTCCAACCAGCGCCTTCTAGGCCTGGGAATGGTAAACACATTCAATGAGCTGCGTGAGGCGCACTTCACAAATCAATACACGAGACTCTCTAAAACGCCGTCGGGTTGCCGCCTTCTTGCCAGTTTACACATCCGTCACCCAATACATACGGACAAGCGCGTACAGATTCCCGAAGTCTGGAGACACGCCTTGCATATACGTCCTCTTCCGGCCAATATGACACGAGATGACCACAGTGGCCGACGCGTCGCGCGGGCAGAAGCATTGGCTCGCCACTGTGGTCGAAAAAACGGAGTCTTTTACGTAGACGCCTCCGGCCCGCACCACGGGGGTTGGTACACGGCCGTAGTCGTCCACCAAAACACGGCAGTGAACGGACTAACTTTCCGTGCACACAATATTACACTCGCAGAGGAGATTGCCGTCGCGCTACCCGGCGCAGATGAGGACTCGCGGGTCATTATCACCGACTCAAGGGGTGCCTGCCGCAATATCGAACAGGGGTGCATTCCGTACTTTGCTTACAAAATTCTGCAAAACAGTAACTACCTGGGTGCCCCGGCGAATAGAACGATCATATGGGCTCCGGCTCACACGGGCCTTTATGGTAACGAGGCGGCTGACGCCGCTGCAGGCGCGCTCACTCTCCGGGCACCCTCCTCATCCCCTACCGATCCGGACCTAGAACCCAATCCCGCTTGCACCTTTAAGGAGGTCACACAGTTTTATCAATCCGGTCATTCCGTCTATCACATGCCCTGTAGGAGCCTCACGAAGGCAGAGGAGCGCATCCTCCTTCGCCTTTATACCAACTCTCTTGTGCCCGGCAATCTTAAAACACTTCGACCCCGCTTGCACGGGGAAGTGTCCGCACTGTGAGGAAGGTTCCTCTGAAGTGTTCCACATGGTGTGGGTGTGCCAAAAAACCCCAAACCTACCCCCTCTACCCAACCCTTTCCGGGAGGACTGGGAGGCAGCCCTGCTCGGCTGCTCTGACCTGACGGCCCAACGGGTCCTGGTCGGGCGGGCGCGGGCCGCGGCCGACGCCATTGGGCTCCCGTAAGGGGGAGCCCACCCAGTCTTTGTACGGGGCGGCCTCTTAAGGACCGCTCCCCACCCTCCCTGTACAAACTTCAGTAAGTACATTTTTTTTCAGTCAGTCCCTAGCACGAGGGGTAAACGAGCGTAGAGGTGTGTTTTTTAGTACGCGTTACTCCAGCATGAGGCGTGAACGAGTGTTTCGACGTTTTAATTATGTTCTAGCGCCAGGCATAAAGGAATTTCCTGGTGTTTTAGTACCAGGACTACATGAAACGACGATTTTGACGACAACGGACGACGACAGGAGACGCCAACAGCCCCAGCGCCTAAAGGGCTTGGCCCCTAAAACAGAGAGTGGAGTGTAACGTAGAGCAGCTGCCACTTCTAAAAGGAAAAAAAATGGCTGCGGGTTACCTCAGCGAACCCTGGATATGCAAAGCGGAAGCTTGGCTTAGCCTAGCCTGGTTTAGTCTTGGTATCACTCCGGCAACCTTTCATTAAGCTGTAATTATAATATTTTTCGTCCAAAGCCTCCCTCTGTCTACGGTTGTGGGCCCGCTTCCCGCGTTTTCCGAGCCGCACAGCTCACCGGGAGATATCCGCAGGGTGGAGAGACGCCGCTTGTTGAGACTCAAAGCATCCAGCTCCCGCACAGAGCTCATTGAAGACGGCATCATTCATGGTCAAGCTCGCATGCACACGGAGAGTACCCTGGTCAAGCGCGAACCACCTCCATATAGCGCATGCGCTAAGCCGGCAGCGGAGGCCGCAGCGGCGAACGTCGCCTCCTTTTATATGCCGGTCGGGACAAAATCACTGGTATTGTCCGTTTCGTTGAAGGTAGGGATCCAAAATTTGTTGAGAATGGTCCTGATCGGTTCCGGTATGCGTTCCGCTGGTCCGGTGAGGTCGACGAGTGGAACTTCTTCGAAAAAGCGAAGAAACTTGCGGAGCCGTGGTGTCCTGCTGCCTTTAGCTGCGGCCGCCAGCAGACTTTTCTCACTGTCCGGCAAAAAATGCAAAACAAATCGCAAGCTCAGAGCAAGGATAGCCAAGCTAAACCAACATATCCAGACCTTCTCAGATAAACTCAGAAGAGAACAATGGCAGATGGCGTGCGAACAACTTCAGGGAACCCTAAGCACAAGTAAGACATGGCGTATCTTGAAATCCCTCATCGATCCAGAGGCCACCAAGACCATGACTAGGAACAAAATGCAAACGCTAATTGATGAGCACGAAAATCCGCAAAAAATGCTAGAAGACTTACAAAACCTGTATATCCCCTCCGCGACCCAACCTGACTACCGGAACTACTCGGGAGCCAACAACGAAGATCTTGATAAGGACTTTACCATGGACGAACTTAAAATAGCAATCAAGAAGTGCACAGGACACAAAGCGCCAGGCCCTGACCAGATAACTACAGCCCACCCAAAAAAACCTGGCGGAAAGTGATATGGAATTCCTGCTCACAGAAATCAACTACATATGGAGTGGAAACCCACTTTACACAAAATGGAAGTTGGGACACATGATATTCATCCCCAAACCAGGCAAACCCCTTAAACTCAGCAACCTAAGACCAATCACCCTGACGTCCAATGTGGGGAAGGTAATGGAAAGGATGGCATTAAAAAGACTCCAACAGTATCTTGAAGATCAAGAGATGCTACCTCCTAACATGGTCGGCTTCAGGAGCAACCTCTCCACCCAAGATGCTTTACTTCGCATCTACGAAGATATACACAAAGAACCGAGTCTAGCACAACTAAAAGCAATCTTAGCTATTGACCTGAAGAAGGCGTTTGACCACATTGACCACGACGCTATGCTCGAAGAACTGGGAAACACTAATTGTGGAAGCAGAATGTACAACTATGTAAGAAACTTCCTACAAGACAGGCAACTCACCATCGGCATTGGCGATCATATCACTGCTCCCTTCTCTCACCCACAAAAAGGCATACCCCAAGGGTCTGTCCTTTCACCAACACTATTTAATCTTGCCATGCTGAAGGTTCACAGAGAATTATGCAAGATTCCGGACATAAAATTCTCTCTTTACGCAGATGATATCACACTTTGGATCAATAAGGGAAGTCCAGGTCACATCCAAGACACCCTGCAATTGGCCCTGAATGCAGTAGGAAGAGCAGCCCACAACATAGGACTAGAATGCTCTGCAGAGAAAACGGAACTCTTAGTCGTCCACAATCCTCGATGGAAGCCCCCCACCATACACATAAGCCACGAAAACCACGACATATACCCCAAGCCCTCCATAAAAATTCTGGGCCTCCACATACAAAGTGACGGTGGAGGACACAGAGCGGTGAGCCAAATCATACAGCAGTGTGAGCAGACCTTACACATGATGAGAAGAGTGTCAAACAGAAATAAAGGGCTCAAGGAAGGAGACTTAATCCGCCTCAGGGACGCCCTCATTACCACCCGCATCAGATATCAAGCCCCTTACATAAACCTCACCAAAACATTAGAAAATCGGCTGGATACACTAATCAGGAAAGCAACAAAACTTTCCCTAGGAATTCCCTTCAGCGCCAGCACAACGAAGCTTCTCAGCACAGGGACTCTCCATACCACCGAAGAAATTATAACCACACAGCGTCACAACCAACTAATACGGCTAAACAGCACTCACTCGGGACGAGCTATACTCACAGAACTCGCATACCAACCAAGCCCCACCCAGGTCACTACAACCCCCATCAAGCAAGACATCCTCAAGCACATACAGGTGGCACCCATCCCACGGCACATGGACAAAGAAAGGAATCCATCTCGACGACAAATTAGAGCGGCATTTTATTCAAAGAAGGTTGTCAGAGATCCCCACCAAAAACACATATTCACGGATGCAGCCAAGAGAGGACCTATGTGTGGAATAGCCTATACGAACCTCAAAGAAGACGAATGCTCGATGTACACCAGCTGTACCACTCCGGAAGAAGCTGAAATGCTAGCCATAGCACTCGCAATTGGCCAAACGACGACCCCCACCACACTTACAAATATTTACACGGACTCCAATAAGGCATGTCACCTACTTGCAAGCGGAATCACCTTTCCATCTGCACTGCAACTTTTAGCCACAGGAAGAGGACAGGCCAGAATTCACTGGGTACCTGGGCACATGGGATTAGCTGGGAACGAACGAGCCAATCAACTCGCCCGTGAAGCACTCATCCGGGCTCCCGCTGACCATGTATGTACCCTGAAATCTCACCCCCAACGTCGTATCAAAATGAGACAGTACCTCCACGAGAGGATGGAGTATCCACCCCCCCATCCTTTGTTGGACAGAGAAGAACAAACACTACTCAGACAAGCACAAACAAACACACTACAAACTCCGGCATGGTTACACCGCCTAAGGCATGGCACCACCAGCCCACCCCCCCAGTGCAGCCACTGCAACGCCACACTTAACCAAGAACATATATTGTGGGAATGCACTAACACCTCAGCACTCAGAACACATCACACTAAGGAGTGGCTGGCTACCGCCTGCAATCACCAAGATCAACGGGACCTGGTGGCCTTCATCCGAAGTGCTACCAGCAGCTGCCTGGACGGAGGCGGCTGACGGATGCCACCCCAACCACTGCGATAATAGACAAAAAAAATAAAGTTTTCTCTCTCTCTCTCTCTCTCTCTCTCTCTCTCTCTCTCTCTCTCTCTCTCTCTCCTTTTATATGCGGAGCATTTCTTAGTCGCACGATGTCGCGCTTCGGTGTCGGCGCCGTCCACACGCTGACTGCGCATGCGCGTCGCGTCGAGGCGCAGGTGCGCGTCTCTCCCCCGTACCCTCCTCGCTTTCAACAACCGCTGCGGCGGTGCGGGGGGAGCGCGTCTGTGCGCGCATGCGTCGTAGCTACCCGTTCGCTGCGTCGCGCTCAACAGTAACGGCGGCAGGGCGTGTACACGTGATAACGGCGTGGTGGGTGCGTGGGAAGTTCGCGCGCTTGTGTACGGAAGTGTGCGCATGCGCGTCTCTCCCCCGTACTCCTCTCCCTCGAACGCGGGCGGTGTGTATATAAACGGCGGAGCGCGCGTTCGGAATTCAGTCAAGGGCGCCTTTGCTTGGCTTTCGCTTGACTTGACGCTTTGCTTGACTCGAGTAGATGCGATGGAAGCAACCTCTTCACCAGTTACGCAATCGCACGACCGCTCCTCAAAGACCTCTTGACAGTGCACTTTAGCAACCACAAAGCAGTCATCCTCTCCGTCCAATACAGCGACGGCACCAAGCAATAAAGACAGACTAACTTTACACTCCTTGCCTTCGCTTCTCCTTCATTCAATAAATAAGAATAATAAAGACGAAATGACAATTAAGCATTCCCAAACCATACCCAATTACGCAACATTCATGCGATACCCCCACCAGTCTGCGACGCATTCACTTGAGTTTCCCGTGGGAAGATGCGGGCGTTTTTTTGTTTGTTTGTTTGGCGAACGGGGCCGGCGGCGGAGCTCGGCCCGGTGAGTCACGTGAAGCGTTGCAAGGATACGAAGCAGCTGCGGTGAAATGGAGGTTAACTGTACCGCCACGGCGAAGCTTCTAGACCAGATTAGTTAATCTTTCGTTCAAAATTTAGTCTGAGTCTGCCACTAAGAGCGTCGCAGAAGTTTAAGGTTGAACTCAGCTGCTAACGTTCCTGTGGGCCTTTCTACTTCATGATCGACGGGCGTAAAAACCATAGTTCACTAATACGAAAAGTTTGAAAATACAGAGGTATGTTTTTAACGGCCTAGCTTGCGTATTTTAGAAACATATATCTTCTGTACTCAAATAAACAAACAAACAAAACTTGCGCTTGCTAGACAGCTAGCGCCGTCTATAGAGTGAAAGCAAGACAAACGAAAATGTTTCTTTTTTAATATTCATTTCAAGAAAGAATTGGTATGTTTCTAAAAGCAAGCTATTCTGTTAAGACCATTGCTGCGGATTTGTAAAACATTTCGTATTGGTGCGAATTTTGGGCCTCTGGGTAATGAATTAGTAACTCCCGTAGGAATGTGCTCGGGTGAGTCCCCTTTAAAGAGTAGCGCAACACAGATTCAGTATGATCACCCCGATGTAATGCGAGTACCACATCAATCACTCAATCATTCCCTACGTTCTCCTTAGTATGTCATGTGCCATCTGTAGTTGTAAGTTTCGTACCTTTTTGCAACGTTGTTGTGTTTTTGCTACGTCAAATGAGCAGCTCGAAATAGCGGAGTCAGAGTGAAAGGCCGAAAAAATATTGGCCCAGCTTGCTCTAGTGTTGCAAGGCTGGAGTAACAGCAGAACTCGTGGTAGACCTATTTTCTCCCCTTGCCGACAAAAGCAAAGACCATTAAAAAAAATCACCATCTTCCCGTGGGGGGAACCCTGAGGAGGATGCGAAGCAGCAGTGGGGGTTGGTTGGTGTGGAAGGAGAGTTGAAGTCAGTAGTGTGAGTAGAGTTGGTGTGTGGTGTTAGAGTGAGGAGAGCGGCGCATGCACAGTGGAGTAGCGCGCAGCGCGTGTGCACACCTGGTTTATACGGCTGTGAGGAGGAGAATGGAGGAGAGACGCGCATGCGCAGTGGAGGTGTGGATGAAGCAACAACAAGGGAGGGAACAGGCTCGATCATAAGCATCCTACGGGAAGATGATGTAATTTTATTGGAGGGGGGTGTTAGAGTGGAGAGGCATTAGAGAGAGAAAGAAAAAAAGAGAGAGAGAGAGAGAGAGAGAGAGAGAGAGACGTTGTACGTGGTACGAGTTTGTCTTTATTTAGGCATTATCATCATCATGTTAAACGTAGACGACGTCGAGCTGTGGTTGCCGTTCCGCTTTATGACCGCCTAATGGTCTGTGAAATGTAAAGTCAAGGGCTGTTGTAGTGGTTGAACCCTAAAGTTGCTGAAGATGAACACGGTGCACGTTCCCCGGATGGTTGTGGGCTGCTTGTAATCACGGCCCGCAGAGACTCACCGACGCATGCCGCCGCCGACGACGATGAAACGTCGAAGGCGCGTGAAGCGTGCTCGTCTCGTGCCGGCCCAGGAAGACACCGGCAACACTGTCGCTCCAGGAGCTATTAAAGGGCTCCTGGAGCGCCGCGCGTTCAGCAAGCTCAAGCAAGTTCCACCGGGCGTTCAGCAAGCCGAGCGTGCGCAGTGGGGGTGTGGACGGCGCAACAACAACAAGGGAGGGACATAGATTGATTGATTGTAGCGTTTAACGCGCCGACGCAACGCAGGCGATGAGGCGCGCCGTAGTGGAGGGCTCCGGATTAATTTTGACCACCTGGGGATCTTTATCGTGCGCCGAAATCTCGTACACACGGGCGTTTTTGCTTTTCGCCTCCATCAGAAAAGCGGCCGCCGCGGCCGGGAATCGAACCCGCGACCTCGTGCTCAGCAGCGCAACGCCTTAGCCACTGAGCCACCGCGGCGGGTAAGGGAAAGGGAGGGACATAGCCCCGACCATGAGATGCTTTGCATCTAATATGTACAGTGTTTCTTTCAGTAGCAATCGTCGTCATCCATTTCATCGTCTTCTTCCGACAGCACAGCGCGTCCTCACCGCGGTAGACCTCAACTTTTTCGTAAGCTGGCCCGGTGGCCGCGTCCACATGTGGATTGTGAAGGGATGGCTTGACAGATTTGGTGTCATGGTCTTGGGCGCGGCGAAACCATGCGCGCTACACGACGACGACGGCGAAGGCGGGAACTCCTCATGTGGCGTGAGCCCACGCGCAAGCCTGGACGACGCCGGGCGGTTGCCACGAAGCACGCGATCACATGTGCTCGGGGTTTTTTGTCGCCGCCAGAGGGATTTTTGTCGGCCTAGCCCTGCTGGTAAAAATGGGAGAGGGGAGAAGTACAGGCCGGAGTGCTGCTACCCGCTCTTTGTTCGCTAGTTTTTGAAAAGGTGTGCTAAAAGGTATCCGGCTCCAAGTGAACATTTACATTTCAAAATACCGGCGGTTGCTGCCACCTGTGTCGCAAAGGAAGAATGGTACATTATGGAACTTGGTGCATTGTGCGTAGGACGAACGTTTCCCTCATTGCATCCGTTGGAGATAACAACACGAAGTGCGCGCAAGAGTAAATTTTCGGTATGTGTTTTTTGCATTGATTTTTGACGCTTGTTTGATTTCAGATGTAGGCAGACGCAACCGAAGACTTGCCGAGGAAAACAAAGTGTCTTTTTTATATAATATTGGACAAGTATTGTATCAGAATGAGAGCGTCCTGGGCTCTGGAATGATTCCCAGGTGCGGTATTGTTCTGGAAGTGCAGGAAAGGCACACCACCCTATTTAGTAAAATTCAAGGTAAAAAAAAATTAGTAAAAAAAAACAGTTGAGCCTGCTTCCAAATGTAAAGAATGTTTCTAGGAGACACTCATTTTCTTTTTTTTTTGTCTATTGCAGCCAAGTGCACATTATTTGTGACCAGAAAAAAACTCTTGCTTTATGCTTGTTTAGAACAAAAGTAAAAACAAATCAATAACAATGCGTAGATTATCGTTAAATGGTTGTAAGGTATATAGGACAGTGCGTGTATTTTTTGCCTAGTTTTGCATGTAAAATTGTCCTTGCGCGTAGGTTCAATGTTCAATTCAATTAAGTTAAAATTAATTTGCTTTATTCAGCAGGTAGTACTGGTTCGCTGCCTGAACTCCCTCGTCCAGCTGTGGGGACAGCTTGACGAGGGACCAGACAACCAGTACAAAGCAGCAAAGAATGATACATCAATCTATACTGCGTGTGCACTTGACAATTGGCATTTATTTATTTATTTATTTATTTATTTATTTATTTATTTATTTATTTATTTATTTGTTTTATTTATTTAGTTAGTTATGTATTTATTTATTAGTTTGTTTGTGTATTTCTTTATTTTTTGAAGTGCTCACCAACAGCGCAAGTGCCTCCGCGGGTGAAGCACTGGGTACATCAATATAGGACCTACAAAAGACAACATATAGGAAGGGAAATGAATAAGAAACGCGCAAAAATAAATGTGTGCATATATATAAAGAAGGACAGTGGTCAAAGAAGCGAAAACATTTTCTGAACAACAAGAGCTCGGTTGTCGTGTGGTGAAGAGGAAGCCCCAATCAATACAAACAGGCCTAAACAATGTAGTGAGTATTTTTGGCGTAGAAACGCAAGAATATAGGGATAAGTGCATGTGCGACCTCTCGATAACACGTCCATTAAAAATGTCAAATTTTTCAAGGAGCATTTAAAAAGAACCATGCCACTGCGAAAAATGTTAATGGAGGATAAAAAAGGACTGTTATAGGCATGTTGGCCTCGGTTATCTAGTGCCAGGATCCGTGTTCTGTCAACATGAAAGCAATTATGCGGGCGCAGCGGTCCGCTTGGCACTCGCAGGGGAACAGAGCTTACAAGGCAAGGTTACACATAGGAGAAATGTACATATGCTACAAGCATGTAAATCATTGTAATAGCAAAAGGCTACACCAGAGAAGAAAAGAATAGCAGTTGAAGGCATATGCAAAATACATAGATATGCACAATTGTGAAAGAAAAGTGTAAATGACAATAAAAGTATGTAAGAATTAACGTAAATCTTCGCGGTGAATCTTTAACGTGCTCCCCTGGTCATATGTAATGCGGCCGGTTTCTCGTTTTGAGGACGGCCATAATCGGTTGTCATGCCTTTTTTCTCCTTTACTTAAAAAAGGACAGTGAATTAAAATATTTCAATCCTTTTGTTTGGCAAAAAGCTAAATTACTGGTTGATTTCAAAGGAAACACCGTGTATGCCGCTCTCCGCCCGCCACTGTCGCAGTATATCGCCTAAAAAATAATAAAACGAATTACCTCGGCCTGCTCCCTAGAACGAATCTATTTATTTATATTAGTCCCTTTGCTGTTGCTAAAGTGGCAGCACACCCATCGGTTGAACGTGCAAGCTAAATTATCCCGACACCAGATACGAAAATATTGTTGTAACCAGCTTTCTCAATTCTCGCGGAAACCGGCGAAGTTTGCCATGAATGAGACCGGATCGGGCGCGGTGTGCCCGGAACGCCTGTATCGAAGCCGGGAGGAGATTAATTGAAACAAGTGCCGTATCATGTTTTTCGTAGTCCCGTCTTCTGCTGAAGTTCCATCAAAACGTGGTGTTTTTTTTTTCTTTTTTCTGTCGATTTTATCTTTCATCATTTCCCGAACTTCGTGCCAGAAAGTGGGCCTTTTTTATTCCTCTCCTTCTATTGCAGTTCCCGTTTCTTCTGTAGTTTCTAAGCTCTCTCGTTTCGCGCAGTCGTTATGTATCTTTTATTTTTAAGGACTTTAATGGACGCCTTTTCTTTTCTTCGCGTCCTTCGGTCTTTTTCCCAGTTCCCTTGGTGGCGAAGGCCCTTGGTCGTTCACTGTTTAATTTCGGACCGCCATTTCTCTGGTTACACTTCCTTCAGTTTCCGTTCTGGCCAATTACCTCTCGCTTCTCTCGCAGCACCCTCACTTGTCCTTTCATTTTTATTGCTTTTGCACTGGTACCCATTCATTTCCTTTTTTTTTGCGGAGGGGGGAGCAGGGATGCACGACCCGCTCCCTTTATTTCGCTTCTAATTTGAGGCCTTAGATTTTTGTACGTACGTCTTGTATTTCTTAACGTGGACTTCCTTCAGATTTCAGCCCTGTGCATTTGGGTCCCCAGTAATGAAATACATTTCTTGTCCTTGGCACCTCCCCCGCAAAGGCGAAGCTATAGTTTCGAATTTGTTTATACGACCATTTCGCTACTGCAAGTTGTAAGGAAAAGGTGTCGAATACCACACAACAATATATTTTTGAGGCGCAGTGCTAGGCTCCTTCGTCTCAGCGGTAATTTTCTTCGCATTGCGAAGGCAGCGCTCGAGGGACGGAACAGCGCCAATCAACCATAAAGGTTGCGCATTCAGTAAATCTGGCTTCCTTTCAATCGCTTGGGTTAAGCATTTAAGTGTTTCAAGTTCTCCACAAAGATTTTGTTTCTTGCCTCTGCAAGGGTCGGCGGTCTCATTGTGCGAAACAAGTCGCAATAATATGCGCCAGTTTATTTCCACATGCCTCAACCGGCGTATGTGCATCCCTGGTCTCAGCGGATCACGGTACCCGGGCTACAGAAAACAAGCGGAAGAAAGCGGCATAAGCTGTTTGAAGCTGCGACGAAGCATTGGCGACAAGGGACCGGGCGGCGAAGGAACGTGGGAATCAATTGCTGGCCTTATGCGGGTAGCGGTATTGCGACAGCTTCCCTCTTCCTTTCTCTCCACAACTCTCAATAATTTGTGGCCACTCACCTAGCAAAATTTATACTTAGTCGTTTGGGATACTTTTTACCCGCGGCTCCTGAAAAGGGGGGGGGGGGAAGGAGAGGGGTATCTCGATCCCCTCCTCTTGTCAGAAATCAGAGGCTCATGTCTCCCCTAGTCTTGGCACAATTATACAAGTCATGGTTAAAAAGCCAAATAACAAAATACTGTGTGGAGTAGTTCAAAGCGTCGGGCGCAACACGATTTAATCATTTTGCCTAGGCACAGGCCATCCCGATTCCGAGGCTAACCGTTCATACTCCCTTATTTGCACCCTGTTTCTTTTCTTTCTTGTAACGTGTTACTGGCACATTAGCTACAATTACACTTTTTCTGTTCCCGTAAAGGGGAGTAAATGGTTTCCTTCCAATAATTGTAATCACGACGTCGATTGCGTCACGCGTGAAGGCGCTTGCAAGCACATTTCGAATTACACTCAGAGGATACGATTGCAGCAACCTAATCAAAGAAATAATAGCCTTCCCAATCTAAAATTACAGCAGGAATAGCACGAAAACTTAACAAGAATTCCTGTCGTACGACGAAAAACTTTGTTGTGAGAACAGAAGTCATGTTGTTACGACAAAGCGATCTCTTGTTACGACACTTACGTGTTCATACTTTTCGTGTGTCTGTTTACCAGTTATTTGATGTTATGAATGTACGCCAACTCTCTCGTTTTGCCTCACGGCGCACACGTTTTCCGAACGCCTTGGCCCGTTTGAACAAAATGAGGTTACCCGACGTGGGGTATCGACGTAGGATACCCCACGCCTTGTTCTGAGCATCTCGCGCTCGCCTACAGGCCTCATTCCACCACGGCCTCCTCTGGTTGCGCGGCGCACCAGAGGCGGTGGGAATGGACTTTTCGGCGGCGTCGAGGATGTGCGCCGTGAGCAGTTGGGTAGCTTCTTCAACCTGTAGGTGTCCTATGGATGTGTAGTGTAGTTTGGATGTCTCTGTAAATGTATTCTAGTTAGCTCTTGCTTCATTGAACCTGTTTTGGGAAGATGGACTGCATGGGCCTTTACCTATATATGTTAGTGAGGTGGGGAAGTGGTCGCTACCGTATGGGTCAGTGCCCACACCCCACTCGAGAAGAGGAAAGAGAACTGTGGAGCCAATCGATAAGTCAAGATATGAGTATGTGGTGTGTCCTATGTTATGGTATGTAAGCTGTTTATTGTTGAAAAGGCATGCTCCTGAAGGTGTAAGGTATTTCTCTATCAGGCGACCTCCGGCATCCGTGCGAGGAGAGCGAAAAAGAGTTGTGAGCATTAAGATCGCCTGTAAGTATGTATGGTTCGGGCAGCTGGTCAAGCTGCGCCTCGACGTCAGAGCTTGAAAGTGCAACATCAGGAGGAATGTATATGGAGCATACCGTTATCAACCTATTAAATATTATTGTTCGAATTGCCACAGCCTCAAGGACAGTGTTCACAGTGACATGGTGGCATGCTAAGGATTTCCGGGCTATTACGACCACACCCTTAGAAGAGTGCGTGCAGCCATCCCTGTCCTTTCTGTATACCGGGTAACTATTCAAGAAATTTGTGTGTTTAGAATTCAAATGTGTTTCCTGAACACACATTACACTTGGCTGATAATCATGCAGTATTTCGTATGCATCGTCAAGATTATTCAGAAGGCCTCTGCAGTTCCATTGTATTATGTTTTTTTTTTCCATTATGATGTGTTCGGAGCTACTGGAGAGTGACTATTTATGTAGGGTCTTTCGGGGCTTGGACTCTTGGAAAGGGTTTTCCGGCCTTCTCTACTGACCTGGACGTCGCATCCCGTTCCTTCCGCTGCGATGAAAGCCAGAAGGGCTCGACGTCCATGCCGTCATCTGAAGGCAAGAGGGTGCCCAATGGACTGGGCCCCCTTGACTTGTTAACCTTTGGGGTGCTCTTTGCCCGCGCCGCGGGCGGGGCAGGCGGTGGAGCTTGGATGGGCGCCGCTTTGGGCCCTCCCATCTCCATCTCCGTGCCCTCAGGTGTCCCTAGGGCCGGTGAAGAGGAAACAGTGAGAGCGGCAGAGCTCCCAGTGGCGATCACAATCGCCACATTTGCTGGAGTCGCCACACTGGGCGATTCCTGACACCGCTGGACTACCGAAGGCAGTCCGGCAAGAGACGGGGCCCCAGCAGCCTCTACAGATGTTGTAGATGCAACAGGTGGCTGCTCAGCTGGAGGCTGGGACAGCAACACATCAGCAGCAAGGCTGCACTGTGTCGCTGTGCTGACTAAACGCCACCCCAGCCCCCGGTGGGCAGCGTCTGCATAAAATGTGGCCGAAAGCAGCTTGTGCTTTTGGCGTGCCTCAGCAAAGGTGATGTTTTCTGTCACTTTCATTTGTAGAATTTCTTTTTCTGCTTTGAATTTTGGGGAGGTTCGCGAATAAGCAGCGTGTGGGCCACTGCAATAAGAGCATTTCACTGTGCTGTTTCGACAGTCAACGGACGAGTGGTCAGACTCTGAACATTTAGGACAAGTCAGCTTTCCTCATCATGATAGACCTCCATGGCCGTATCCTTGGCATTTAAAGCATCGCCTGGGATAAGGGACATATGGTCGCACATTGCAGGTTAGGAAGCCCACTTTGACCTTTTTGGGTGGGGTTGTGAAATTAAATGTTAGGACAAGATGCTTTGTTGGGATTTCTTCATTTGCTCTACGGATTACAATTCGTTTGACAGAAGTTACTCCTTGAGGTTGAAGCGCCCGAAGAAGTTTCACCTCTGTCTCAGACTGTAATTCCTTTTCTGAGATTACACCTTGGTAGGAGTTGAGGGTTCTGTGTGGAGTCACAGTAACAGACAGGTCAGCCAACGTGGTCTGTTTCAGGAGGTTTTCGCTTTGATTTTTTCTTTTTACTTGAACAAGTAGGTCACCGGATGAAAGCTTCTTAGCATCATAGTCTGAGCGGACAACAGACTCGATGCATTTGGCCAAAAGAATGACTGACTTCTTGCCAACAGGAGTGTCCCCTGTGGAATGAACTACAAAGTGTTTATAGAAATGTTCTGCCTTCTCTTTAGCAAGTACTTCGGTGCGGCCTGTTTTGGGAGGCCGATCATTGGAGGGGGGGGGGGTTGAGAAAATACTATACAGCATGTTTAAAAGCAGGGAGACGGGGGTACTTTCTCCTTTGACGTTTCCCTGGTAGTCAAAGAGGTCCCGGAGCCCCCTGCCTGGTAGACAGGCAGAAAGCCCATCGGCCGGAGCTTGACCAAGACTCCGACGGCCACCGTTAGAGGTTTCTACACTTCACCTTAAAAACACATCACCACGGTAGGTCACAGCTTATGTTGGGGGGCTCGGGGTCCGCGGTATTGCCAGTACCGCCACCAAGATTACTCAAGGGGCCCCGTGCGGGGATTTTTCCATTTGTCGGTAGACACATAGGTATGACACGCTCTCAAACACTGTCCTTATGGTGGCGATAATCCGGCACGGGGAACAAACTCCCTAATAAAGTATTAGTCAAAGCCTTCCTAGAAATTATAAACATATATTGCAGGGAAAACCTCGCAGTAAGAATGTGAAAAGTGTCGCCCACCTCCTTCTTTAAAAAGCCCTATGGCGGCTTCGTACTATCTTCACCTGTGGAGACAAGCAAAAAAGCTGAATGAAAACTTATTCACTGCTGAATAAAATTTACTGTCTATAAGTGTATTATGCGTCAATGTATAGAAGAAAAAACGAAACACGAGCTGGTGTACAAACAAACGCGTTAGCCAAGCACCCCCAGACTATCATGGAAGAAACAAATTGTCCCTACGCATAGGTTGTTATTGAGCCTCCCACACAAAAGTAGCAAAACCTCTATGTAGAGCTCGAACTTCAGACCGAGCCCAATGAAGTACCTGCAGCACATAAATTAGGTTTGTGACAAGGAAGACATTACATACCTGCGCACGCTCAAAAACAGGAAATTCTGGCCCCGTCCATGCCTGCCAGTATAGCTTGTCTTTTTGGAGTACCAATGACCAATGCGGCCCGCTGTTTCGTATTTGGTGCGAAGTCACACCTAGGTAGTGAAATGCGTCCTTATCCCAAGTAATGCCAGCAGCCAGGGATGATTCCGTACCCCATTCACCAAACCAAAATCCCTTGGCTTTTTTGGTAGTCAGAGCCGCTCCAGACGCGTCACAAAACTGCCTCGTCAGACTAAGGGCTTCTTGAACGCTTCTTTTCTCAACAAAAAATAGACAATGTCATCCGTGTACGCAAGAACCTTAATTTCGCAGGATAATGGGGAAAAACCCCGTACTCTTTGACTCTGCTGAATACTAAGACACAGAGGTTCGAGGTATGAGGCAAACAACAAAGGCCAAAGGGGGCAGCCCCGTCTAATAGATGACTTAATCGTAACTGGCTTAGACAGAACGCGGCTGACGATAAGCTGCATGGTGCACTGTTTGTAACAAAGCTAAATATCTTTACGCAATATATAGCCTAAATTAACCGCTGCCAGCAGTACGAATAGAAAATCGTGAGAAATTCGATCAACTGCCTTTGAACGGTCAATCTGGATAAGGACCTGCTCTGCCCAATCAGGCATACACTCAAATATTGAACGAGCAATATGTATATTTGTTTTGATGGTCCTACCCCGAATAACGCAAGTTTGGTGAGGTCCTACTAAACTACTAATGAAAAGTTGGAGGTGCCTAGATAATACTTTTGCAAGAATTTTAAAATTTACATTGCAGATAAATATTGCCCGATAATCTTCTACAGATTTCAGTTTGTTCATCTTGTGTTTTCGGAATTACCACTGTGTGTCCTAAGTAAAAAGGTCGGCGGGAAAACGTTATGGTCGTATGCTGCTGTGCATGTGTCTAAGAGAACGGGAGCACGGATATCAGCGGACTTTTGATAACAGTCAACCAGAGCTCGGCGTATCTAGCTGGCCAATAACGAATTTAGTAAATGCGTTGTTGCCTACGATTTAGTAGCGTGTGTTATATGCATGTAAAGAGGTTTGCATGCGATACAAGCGTGCTAATTACAGAAGTAGCTATTAGGAGAAGAGCAAACTATATCTTTTTTTTCTTTCCGCACAGAAAGGGCAGCAGAGGCTAAAATCTTGAAGCCTGATATACGCTGATTGCCCTCGTTGCTTGGAGATGCGAATGCGGATGTGCGCCAAGGCATGGTAACAAAGTGAAGAGTAAAAGACGCAAATAGTTGGGTTGTTGTTGTTGTTGTTGTTGCTGTTGTGGTTGAAAACGTTTATTCAAAATAAAGGGAAAGAAATTCGGATGAAAAAGTGGAAAAATTGTGTTGGCGTACTATCCTGGTAGTCCACGGTCCTTGGCTACTGTCTTCGGCCAGATAATCAGAGCTTTTTGTTCTTCGAGCCGGCTGCAACGTAAGAACAAATAATAATAATGAGCGGCCATGTGTGCGTTCAGCAATCAGAATCACATGCTTTTGCAACCAATGCATCATAAGACGTACTTAAGAGACCTCGTATTCTTTACGGCTGTGTAAACTTTGTTTTGCTGCGTGGTTTTTTGGGTGAGCTTTTGTCGCTCTTACACCCTTCACTAATGCCAGCATCACCATAATTTTCCTGATATCGCAATAGGAGGTACGTCAAACACCCATAAAAAAGGTCGAACTTTTTTGGGCGCAGGGAAAGGGAAAACCTTTGTGTAAGTTGCGGAGTTATCCTATATGCGTGAAGCCGTAATAATTGGACGATATGTTTTCTTGCCACGTCATCCGACGATGGGAATCGGTATTTGGAAAGTGTGTTTCGAACGTGTTCCATGAAATGAAAGGGCTGCTGCAAAAGGGCATTTAACCGCTTTGAAAGTTTAGAAATGAATCCGGTTGAACGCCCTTGATGGGAAGCTTATGCATGCATCTAATCACCATTTTCAAGCGTTCGCAGTAAGCACATCACTGGATATCTCGGATCAGGGGGCTTTCTTACTTTAATAAAAATGTTAAAATGCAAAAATATGGAAATCATCGGCATGTAGAGCCTGCGCCGAGGTATGTCATTTCGTTTCCGAGTCACAGCAGGACTGTAACTTTCGGTGCGAAGCAGAGCTTTAGATAAATACGCCCATCTCCGCCCCTCAACCGAACTGAGGAGTACTAAGCCACTCTCATTAACGGAAGAATGAGTAGAACTGATTGAAAGTAGAATTTTCCCACTGAAAATAACCCGAAAATGAAAAGAAAACGTAACATTCAAGCTGCTCGAACTCCGTACGTGAGCGATAGAAGCCGATATACGAAGCGCCAGGCCCTGGAGGCTGAACAGGGGCTTCTTTTAGATGTTAAGCCGATTGGCAGTGCTCACAGCTAACCTACAGAAAGCACAAGATGTATCAGGAAGTGCCCTGACTTTAGTGACCTGGAAACGGAGGTTCGGCGCTGAGGTGGCCCACGCTTTTCAAAGCGTAGGATTCTTGGCGAGTACCCCCAAGGCCAGTACGACGTAACGCCCTGCATTGCAACAAAATGGGGTTTGATGAAAGTAACACCTTCAATCGCTAAAATTGCGTAAATGGGGCTAATTGGTGGGACAGAATTCCGAACAACAGAAAAATAAAAATCGAAAAAAAATTAAACAAAAATGATCGCACACAATAAAGGTATGCCTCTTATACCTCTTATTGTTTACAGGAATAAACAAAAAATTTCCGCAAAAGAACGTTCAAATTACGAATTATATTATAGCGAAAATGTCCAAACGTGTAACGCCCTGCTTTTCCCGAAAAATGTAGATTTGGCTGCACTAACACCTTAAATCGTTATAACAGCGTAAATAGACAAAATTGGTCGACCGGAGTTTGAGAAACCAAGCATAAGAAGAATAAAAAGTTAAATTTTAAGAAAAATGATCTGACAAGATCAAAAATAACAATCTAATATATCTCCCCAAACTTTAAAGAATAAATGAAAGAAGTCTGCAAAAGAACGATGGAAATAAGAATACAAATAGCGCAACCGGACCAACTGACCAACTCTGCCGTGGGCCTCCCATCGTCGGAAAAAAAACATAATAACATAATTAACAAAGTAAAGGCACTTCATCGCTATAATTATATATATTTGCACCATTGGCGAAAAGAAACAAAGGAAAACCAACAAAGAATAAAATAATACAACGTATTTCCCTATCCATAGCCATATTTGGCTATACAGAACTGACACTCTAGACGAGCGGCATAAGAATTCTACGCCTAAGTGAGCAATTCTATAGATTTCTGCAGATTTTTATTGTTGTTGAACATCCATCCCAGTTGGATTTCAAAAATTCTGCGAGCATATAAAAATGATTTAAGACCAAGGTGAGGCGCACGGAAGTCATTATTAAATTGCATATACTTCCTCGAAATGAGCCAATAATTTCGCGCACTGTGCGGAGCTTGTTCAGCGAAAAGGTCCCAACTGCCAATGAGAGCGAGAGTGTCGATTCGTGGCGAGAGGTTGCCCTCTGCCTAGTGTAGATTTTTTCTCACTTCGAGTCACCCGTTTATGACACTCTTGCTGACGGCGCTAGCACATAAGAAAAGGAAAGAAAGAGAAGAAGAAACGAACCGTCAAAAAAGGTCACGGGACCGATCTTTCGCTGAGCGCGACACGTGCACTCTTAGGCAAAAAGGACTAAAAGTTCGTCCTTTCGGGGACTAACGGCCTCTGCCACAATCATTAGTCCCTTTGGGGACTAACTGCGAGGGGACGAACGGTTAGTCCCCCACCCGGATGGTCCGTTCCGATACTCCCCAAGGACGAACTGCGTAGAGTGCAGAAAAAAGAAAAAAACGCCAGCACCGGCAGGGATCGAACCCCTGACGCCCGGAATTATACAGAACGAACCCGACGCGCTATCCGCTAGACCACGCCGCCGGATGGTTCCTGTGGCAGATAATATTCAAGTGTACAGGGTGTAGTTCTGTGCATAACGCAACAGATCCATTGCAACTGGTGCCCGAATTTCTATCTGTGCAAGCGAACGTGACCGCGTTTTGCGCCTTGCGCTTAGCGCTTTGCTAGGTTTAGGGACTATTGCTCAGTTCGATTCGAAGTAGAGCCTCACAACCATAGTTTTTTCGTAAATAACAATCAACTCGTCGTCGCCTAGTTGAGATAGGTAGCTGGGCGATCGGACGACTCATTTGTTTCCGCACAAATTAGCGCAAGCTAAGTGCTTTCTTAGTGTTCGATACATATGTTAAGTGCTCTATGTAACGTATGTGAAAGGTGTCGTCTGTGTGAGTGTCAGAATAAGGAAACATGCCATATTTTCTTGCATCGGCGAAAGCGAATTTGGTGTTGCTTAGCCTGAATTCTTCAAATTCGCGTCGCTAGACGATTGCGACTGCGAAATGCAAGCGGGTTTTACAGCAGTTGCAGCATTGTCATAGCTTTGGTGCCCAAGGCAATTATGTACCGAGTGTAAAAGATAACTTCGAGACGCTTACCTGTAGCGAGCATTTTTGTTTTGCAGTTGCCATCAGCAACATGCGTTTTTTCTAGTCTGTTAAACATATACATATTCATTACGCTCAGGAATCCACTTTTGCTACTGTCACTAATTTTTGAGTTACTGTTAAGGCGATTGAAAGCTTTCATTGGCCGTTATTATCTCGCACGAATCGAATGCAACACAGCGTATCAACATAACCTCGCCGAGAAGCGTATGACAATCGCGCTTCGCCGCTCCTTGCCATTACCCGCCGCTCTACTAACCCTAGGCGATTTTCTTATAACTAACATCAATATTTTCTCCTGTGGCACCATCTAAAGCACCCAGTGACTGCAATGCCTTGTGTTTTGGAAATATAAAACTGTTCGCAGACATATGCGCGAAAGGGCAACGACGACGCCATTAGGGGATTAACGACGCAGCAAAGAGACTAACTGCATGCGTTTCGTCTTCCCGTTACTCCTTATAGATCGGCGGGGACGAACAGTTAGTCCGAATTTATGCACACGGCACGTACTCTGCCGCAGATACTCCCTTTGAAGATGAACGGTCGCCCGCGAAGACTAACGGCTGTATTTTAGTCCCTATTTTAGTCCTTTTTGCCTAAGAGTGTGGGATTGGATTAACGTCGGGGGTGTCGATCTTCCAACGTAAGCGAAATGGGTGCGAACGTGACTTTAGTTCGCGATATTTTGCTGTCTTCTGAGGAACACTCAGGACGCCTCGGCAGCTCTGTCCACGACAGGGCCACCCCCGGCGAGTTTATGGCCACGACCAACTAAATCGACACGAAAAACCTGTGCTGTGCTTTTACTCGCGCTCAATAACTCCTTACTCTTCTGCGGAGCAAAATATTTTTCGCGAATAACCAGACTTTCATCACAGTGCTTATGTTGTCAACCGACGCCTTTCTCGCTTCCCGCTTTATCTTTTTTTTTTAACGCTGAGCACACTAAATGGCGGGTTCCCAGTATTTTGTAGCGTAAGCTACAATGGCCGAGGTTGAGCAGTTTAACGTGGACCTTGAAGGGCCATGCTGCGCAAGCGCTAAGAGCATTGGATTGGATTTGGATTGGATTGGATTGGATTAAATTGGATTGAATTGAATTGCATTGGAATAAACTGGATTGTATTGAATCCAATCCTGTTGGAGTACAAGTGTGTAGAGAATTGGGTCTGCACATTCGCCGGTCTCCGCATTCCAGAGTACGGACGTCATAGCCGCGGCAGACGCACTGGTGCCTGCGCGTGCCCAGCTGTGCTCCTCCGTTGCGCTACTGAGTAGCCAAGTCTGACGGTGCGCTGGAGCCGTTTGATAGACGTTCCGCGTGACACCTGGAAAGGCGTGCTGCGCATGCGCGAGGAGCAGTGACTGGACTGGACTGGACCGGACTGCACTGGATTGGATTTCACTCTACTGGAGTGGACTGGACTGAATTGGAGTGGATTAGACTGGAAATTGTTTTAGCAGCAGTAAGTATGATAATCAGCTCATCCTAGATAACCAGGAAGCCTAAGAATAACCAGCTGAACCTTAGCTCACCCTACGTATATCGTCGCATAACCAAGCTAAGCCAGTGCTAATTTTTGTTGATGTTTGCGAGTCCCCAGGGTATACATCACCTGCCCCCCACCCTTTTGCTTAGATTAGAGCTTGGTTCCCACGTAACTTTCCGCTGGGTGATCTTTCGTCCTTTCCCGCGGTTTTTATTACAGAGAACTGGTCTTCTATTTCTTTTCCGCGTCTCTCTACTTCCTTGTGCACGGCCTTCTCGATAAACCCTCTAGCACAGGATTTGCTCCAAGAGTCATCACATCACACCTGGTTAATATCAATCGGAAACGAACTCTTTTTCGAGGAAAATTAGAATGGGGTCGTGAGACATGTACGTAAGAAAAATCAGCCGTTCATATCAAAAGAAAAATATGTGTAAATCCATGTTTAGTTCATCTTTAAAGACAGACATCACCAGCAACGTAAGTACTCAACTGTTTCCTATGATTTTTGTTTTGTCCTCTAGGCTATACCACGGAAGGTATGTCGAGCGGCAGAAAGTTGGGGAGGGTATACTTCATGGAGTACCTATGTCCAGACGGAAGGATGAACTTCCCCGTGGAGCCAGACATACGTCACATTCCCTGGCTATATCCGTACAAGCCTGGGACAGTGACAAGCTGTCATGCACGCCGCCACTGTATCAAGTCCCAGTCAATATGAGTTCCCTGCGCCAAGGGGCCAGGGTACACCGTACCAATACTTCCAAGCTGTAAATAATACCGTATCGATACCTTTGATTTCTTACCAAAATCTTTCTGTAATCAACCAACAAAGCTTTATTGTCCAAAAAATGGCCGCGTAGGCTCTAGTCCAGATCCACCGGTACAGCCTCGGAAGGCGGAAGCACGCATGGCTCCGTGCAACAGTCGACGGGCAGAGCCGGAGCTGCCTGCACGGCCCTGGAACTTGGCACCAGCCAGGTGTGCAGCCTGCCCTTCCCGGTCTCATCCACCTACGCAGAGCTGGCTGGATTCCGTTTGGCCGCGGATTTTCTTCTAGAGTAGGGGACCCAGCTCCGGCGGGGCCATCATCCTGACTGACTCCCGGTCTGCCCACCCCCGTCTAAGAGCTGCCTACCGGCCAGCAAGCTCCAGCGCCTACGTGGAGCGATCGCTGGCGGCCAAGGTTCATCCGGTGGAAACCCAGGGGTGTCCACTGCGACTTCACTGGCTACCATCGCACGTGGGCATCATTGGCAACGAGGTTGCAGACGCCCTGGCCAAGGATGCTAATCCCCAGTCAGGGGTACCAGCCCCTCGGGATGTGGTGTCATTCGAAGCTGCATGGTCTATCCTGGCCCGAGTGGTGGAGGCCCTGCATCCAGATGCTCGAGTGGTCAGCCCCACGGGTCCTGCCCGGATGCACCAGCAGAGACGCCCTGTTGCTCCTGCTTCGCCTGCGGCTTAATTTTTTGCAACGTGGCAGCCCGCCTGCACCACCAGGGCCGCCGGCCTTCCCCCACCTGCGCCGACTTCCCAGAGCCCGAGACGCTCGAGCACTTACTGTGCTCTTGCCGCCAGCACAACACCGCGAGGGAGGAACTCTGGGCCGTACTCCAGCGACTCGGTGCACCAAGCCACAAGCTGGAAGGCTTCCTGTTCCCCACGGGATCTGACGCCTTACGACGGGAGGTCTTCTAGCATTTCCTCAACTTCCTGGTTGTGACAGGACTAGTGCAGTGTTTGTGGCTGTTGAGCTTCGGACGAGACGAACGCGACATAGACTGGGCCCCACTCTCTTCCTTCTTTCTCTCTTCCCATCCTTTGAAACCCCCTTCCTTTCCCTGGACTGGGTTGTATGAGGGGGAACTCCCCGGCAGAGTTCAACAATATCCCCAGTTCTTTTTTTCTGCTTTCTTAATAAATCACCACTACCACCCACCGCTCTGCCAGTCCGATCCTTGCTGTTCTTGTGTATGCAGTGAAACAGTAGAGTTTGCCTTTGGCTTTTCGTCGTCAAAACCAAGGCAGCTGCTTCTGCTTGCCGCTAGTCCACCACGCTACCCCTACATGACGGAGACGATGGAGCTCGGTTCGGGGGCTCCTTCGCCAATGTAACAGACGCAGAAGTGTGGGCTGCCACTGTGGGTCGCAACATAATACTGGGCCACGTCGACGGCGTGGGCCATCGCCGGATGGCCCATGGGCTCGCGATCGACAGCGGAGGCGGGGGGGGGGGCGGAACACGCAAGTTGATATAAACAAGCTGATATACGCAGCTTGCACGTGACGTCACTGTACCTCTTTGTGGAATACTGATATCAGTGCTGCTCGAGATTAGAGCGGCAAATAAGTTCACAGCCTTCTACCATGCAACCATTCCTCTAACATTGTAGCTGCGGTGACGTCAGTGCAAGAAATCTCTATGTTGTGCGACATTAGTTTAAAGGCACCCTGGAAAACTTTCGATAAGCGCTTTCACTTTTTTCTTCGCGTCTGGAACCACTGCGAAAGCTATAGTTATCGCCAGCACGGAGCGGCGCTGCGTGACTTGCTTTTCGGACCAGATATGCCTTCCTTTTCTGCTTTGTTTTTGTGGCTTTTTTAAGGTGCCATCGAAAAGCGCTCATTGCTGCAACTGAAGGAAAACCGTCCAATAGCCGCTACATGGTCTTAGTGACATAATTCGAGTCGTCAAAGAACATCAATACAGGGAAAGAGAGAAAAATCTTTTGTTCGAGTTTACAAGTTACCTGATGGGCATAGAGCAGTAATTTTTTGGCTGAGGGACTTTGCGACCCCTAATCTAAGTAGTGGGTGTGTTGGGTGACTACTTTCTGCAAGCATTGAATATCTGAAAAAAAGTGTTGCAGGGCCCCTTTAAGTGCGCATATCTATCCTGGCAATAATTGCTCTTGTGTTGCGCTGAGTATTTATGGTTGTATTGGCATATTTATTCATTGTGACGGTGGCACCGTACTTTCTGCTTTTCACGCTGCGCTTGCCCAAAGAAGACGCCTTTGTGCGTCGCACTCAGTATCATTAGCTTGGAATTAGTTTTGTCTGTGTGACTACCCCTTGCACGTCTCGTGCGCAGCTCCCAACGCAGGATGAGGCATATTTGGTAGCCACCAAATAAAATACAAATAAAAAACGTTTCCCAGCAAACATTCTTCTTTAACCCTTTCTCTTTTCCCTATAGGAGCATCACCTTGTGTTTCCGCAGAGTGCAGAATAAAATTGTGTAGAAGGCCTTCTACCACTCGTTTCTCTCGAGTTCCTGGTGTATCCGTTCCGAGCGGCGCTTTCCCAATGTACTGATTAGCGCAGGTTAAAACGACTTTGCAGACGTTGCACTCGTATTGCCACGCCACCGAGGTTAAAAACAATTGAATACAGTCCACCACGTATAATGCACGCCACTCAACATGCGCTTATACGTTGTTTTTTTTGGCCATTGCCTAGCTCCTCCGGCAGAAAAAAAAGGCTTCTATACGCGAAAGAAGGGAAATCATCTTGGTGTATCGCTTTCCTGCAAGTTTCAACTCCTACTTTAGAAGTTTCTACGTGTGTATCGTCCAGTCGACATATGTGGGAACACTGTAGGTAAGGTCTCCGCCCCCGCGAACTTGGGTTCTACGTCCGTTAAGCGAACCTTGACGCCTTGTGAAACAAAACATCAGAAGCCGATGTGAAGACAAGTCGTTCTCAAGGCCCTGCCACCAAGTGAAGAGAAAAAAGGCATAAATAACAACCGGGCGAAGACGACTACGAACAAACCAACCGCAAAGGGGTAGTGGCAAGTATAGCACACCCGACACAAAGACGAGCAGACAATGGGGGGCGTGTATGTTGGTGTATCTGCCAGGCGCAGCGCCCTGGAGCTGATGCGCCCTATCGAGAAACAGACGCAGAGGCAGCAGGAGTTGCACTGCTGCGTCTGCTGATCGATTGATGTCGCGTGTGCCATAGTGTAGTGCCTGCTGCCTTCGCAGCGACGTCTGTGCGCTTGTTTTAAGAACCATTGTGTGCGCGCCCGGCCGTGCAAAGGGGAGATGCCTCCATGCGGAGCGCGGCACCCTGACCTCTCTGTCAAAACTTGACGTGACCGACTCGGTCGAAAGAAGCCTCAGCCCGCAGCAGAGAAATAAAGGACGAAAACGGTTTATCTGAGACCAATGTGCGGTCTCGGCGCGCATGCACGATGCCCCCAGATCACTTCTTCGAAAAGACACCACGGCTCCCGTGACGTATTGGGGAGCTTTGCGTGACAGACCACAGTTTGAAAAAAAAAACGCGCTCGTCGGCGTCTTGTTTCCAATGCCGAAATGCGTAACGTAGCGTTGTCGCTTGGCCTCGAACTAAAGTGCTGTGATTCCCAAAAAGGCTGTTCTTGTATTGTGTATTGCGAGCCAGTGTTACATACTTTATTTTCTTGTTTCTCTGAATTCAAAAAGACTTCGCTGCGAAGATCGAGTGCTACCTCAAGCCACAGACGGACGCTGTAGAAAACAGCAAGAAACCTCGCCTGTCTGATTAATTCTTCGAAAGTTACAAGTATGTGCCGTTTTTACTCCAATATAAGACAAGGTTTCTTTCCAAATTCATATATATTTCATGTCATATTTCATGTATATTTCATATCATATATATTTCAGTTATATTCATATCCGCCTTATATTCGTTGCTTAGTATATAAAGGTGGTGATTTTTTTGCTCTCCTAACTCCACCCCCACCTCATAATCATGACCGCCTTATACTCGAATAAACACGGTAACCCATGATTTTATTTTTCTTTCACCAGGTCACGGAAAAAAAGCTCAGTATTGTGTTGAATCTAACGCAATCGTTATAACAAGACCGCGTCCCCTGGGTGAAATGTGACGTAACGATGAGATTCGTCGTACCGAGACTTGCGGGCGTTTTGGCTGGCTTCTGCATTCACGCGGGCAAGACGGCGGCAGTAAGCGACACGGGAAGCGAATTGTTCAGGCACACTGTCCGCGCATTCAACAGGTGCCGACAAGAAAGTTAAGTCCAGAACGGAGGGAGGCGGGCGGCCATAGACAAGAAAATAAGGCGAAAAACCTGTGGTGCGCTGAACTGCGGAATTATATGCGTATGTTACGAACGGAAGTTTTGTGTCCCAATTGCTGTGATCCGGTCGGATGTACAAAGAGAGCATGTCTGATAGTGTTCGATGAAAACGTTCAGTCAAACCATTCGTTTGAGAATGATAACTGGACGTCGTTTTGTGAACGGTACCGGCGGCACGAAGAACTTCCGCAAGAATAGCCGACAGAAATGTTTTTCCACGGTCGCTCAGAAGAACTCGGGGAGGTTCGTGGCGCAAAAATATGGAACGCAAAAAGAACTCGGCGACTTCTACAGCGCAACCAGTTCGAAGAGGGGCGGTTTCGGCATAGCGGGTTAGATGATCAACGGCGGTTACAACCCAATGATGACCAGCTGTGGAAATGGGCAAAGGACCGCACAGGTCTATGCCGAGGACTTCGAACGGTGCTGACGGACAAGGTAGTGGTTGTAGCATTCCAACAGAAGGTGACGTTGGCCGTTTACGGTGCTGGCACGGCGCGCAGGAGGTGACGTATTTGGCGACACTGGTGGAAAGGCCAGGCCAAAATCAACGACTTTTCACGCGGTCGTAGGTCTCCGGACCTACCGCCGTAAAGGGACCGGTCCCTCTTCGGACCCCTTGCGAGCACTCCATCAGGCAACCCTTCGATCATCGTCGTGCCGCATCACCTGACTCGATGCTCCCAAACAGCCCCCGCAAAGGCACGAAACGTCGCCATTTTTCTACTCTGCCGTTTCGTCTTACGACATGGTGCACCCTGAGAGCTGCTTAGTGACCGAGGCCGGTATTTCTCTCTGACGTCATGGAGGCGCTGCTAAAGCAATGTCAGATTGTCCACAGAACCACGACTTTATACCACCCACAGACAAATGGCCTAACTGAAAGTTTCAACCGCACCCTTGAAGATAGGCTTTACATGTACATATCGCCCGACCACTAAAATTGTGACATGGTGCTACCTTTCGTCATGTACGCATATAACACCGCCACGCAAGCGACCGCAAGCCATTCACCATTTTTTATTCTATATGGACGTGAGCCATCTTGCCTGATCGACACTATTTTGCCCTATCGCCCCGACGCCTGTTAATGTGCCCAAGTTTCTGAGATGGTGAGGTATGTCGAGGAATGTAGACAGCTCGCTCGCAAATTCACATAAAAAGACCAAGGACGCCAGAATGGTCGCCATGACAGCTCCGCCGCTGCATCAACGTTTGCACCTGGATCCCTTGCATGGCTTCGTGTGCAATGCCCCACTCTTGGTCTTTCAGCGAAAAACCACGGCCCATATAGGATTCTCGAACAAACATCATCCGTAAACTACTTCGTCGAGCCCTTGACTCCCTCCTCAGCCATTCGTCGTCGAGGTCGTGATATAGTGAACATCGAACGTTTAATGCCCTACTACGATCCCCTCGTCGTTTCGTCCCCTTAAGTCGCCGGATGGCTCCTCTTTTTGCCGGGGGGTGATTGTACTGGAGATAGTAGTCGCCGACACGACGACATACCTTGCGGTTAGTGTGCGCCAATCTCCCCTGTGCAACCGACGGGGTATGTGCCGGAGGAACGACTGCTATGCGCGGCATGATGTAGGCAGGGGCAAGGTGCGGGGCGAGAGAAGAGGAGGCACCACGGTCCGCATCGCGTGGCTCGCTCTAAGAGAACGCACCGAGACATCGGTTTCCGCTGCTTTGCCCGTATCTTGTCTCTCTCTTTCCAAGCGCCTTGCTGGTCCCCAGCTATAATCCCTCTAATAATATATATATATATATATATATATATATATATATATATATATATATATATATATATATATATATATATTGTAAGCGCTGGTTAGTGCCCCGACACCAGAGGAATGTGCGTCCGGACAATCCCCCGGTAGTTCTACACAAACGGTATGTGCGAAGTACTAGCAGAAGGGTATGCGCCAGTGGACTCGTACACCGGAGGCCTGTCTTCCACATGCAATCATGCTTCATCATCGTCATCGGTTGTCTATCATCATCAACGCCCGTCTTGGTTGTTCTCTGAGGACGTCATCGCCTTATGCCGCCGTGCGGATACAGACATGACGGAGGAAAGCCGAGTGCGCCATGTCCTCAAAGGAATTTCCCCCTTGGCATTTAACGCGCTGGCCGCACAAAACCCTACCACCATTAACCAGATTGTCACGACGTGCCAGCGCCTCGATGACCTTCAGTCACTACGTCGGCAGCCAATCCAGTGGGATAGCCGCGCCTCGACGGACGAAGCCGATTTGCGCTATTTGATACGTTCGATCATCCGCGAGGAACTGGCAGTGCAGACATCGCACGGTTTGTCCGAACCACGCCGCGAGGCCTCCATACCGGGTCTGCGTGAACTAATCAAGCAGGAACTGGCTTCCCTTGTGCCTCCCTCAGAACCTAGAACGGACGTTCACCCAGTCTCTGACCCCGCCTTGGTGGCTCCACTGCCTTTTGCTCCCAGTGCTCCAGTTCTGACGGCACCTCTCCCTGAACCTGCATGTTCCCCTCTGGCAACTGTCTCTGCTCCTGTCAGCCGACCGCCTGTCCCTTCGCATCCAGGCCATGTCAATCCTTACCCAGTGTCACCTGCTGTTCCTCCGCAGTTTGCGTACGGCTACCCGGCTTGGCATCTTCCGCGACCCATCTGCTTCTATTGCGGCATCCGGGGGCATGTCTCCCGCTTCTGTAGACGGCGCCAACAAGACGAAAGACTCGCCTACTCCACCATCCCACAAGGCAGCCGTCAGCCATCCTACCAATACTACTCCCAACGGTTCCACGGCGCCAGACGTTTTCCCTCGCCTAACGACCACCCGGATCAGCAACGCAGCCCCCGGGTCCCGAGAAGAAGTTCGCCGTCCGCCTCCCGCCGCCGCTCTGTCTCGCCGCTTCGTCCGGCCTCCCAGGGCGCCAACTACCACACGGAAAACTAGAAACTGCAGTTTCTGGGGGCGAAACTGCGTTGCGATGGATTTCTAGAAGTCCCCCTGATCGGCCATCAAACACATTATCTGTTGTTGTTGAAGGAATTGATGTGGAAGCTCTTGTCGACACTGGTGCTAGTATTGCTATAATTCGGGAAGACGTGTGTTCCAAATTGCGTAAAGTACGAACCCCCTACCCTGGTCCCTCTCTACGTGGTGCTAACAACGCCATGATCCAACCTTCCGGAGTCTGTACAGCCCGTGTTACCATTGCCGGCATTCGACATCACATTCAGCTCGCAGTACTACCTTCATGTGTTCATCAGATGATATTGGGTTGGGACTTTCTTAAATCGGCGTCTGCTGTGATCTCGTGCAAAGAACCCTTGCTTCGTATGACCGACACTGACCTGGCCAGTGTTTCTAATTCCCCAGAACTACGACTGGTGGCCGCCTCCTGCGATTTTTCTCTGCCTCCTGGACAAGAAGCTATGCTCTCCGTTCACTGTGCCGAAATTCTCGATGGCGATGTGTTTATTACTCCTACCGGAAAGTTCTCTCTTCGCGGTCTTCTTGTACCCCCCTGCCTAATACGGTTTTCTCGTGGAACTGCTCTTCTGGTCGTACAGAATACTTCGACCGAGACTATTTTATTACCTCAAGGCGCGACCATTGCTTCTGTTCCGCGCGACGAAGCAGTGAGCGTCATTTCCTTCGAGTCTATTTCATCTGCAGAATGCTCGGCCGGTCATAAATCACCATCGCTCGCCATTGATGATACTATCAGTTCTGATCTCACACCGGAGCAAAAGAAAACACTATTGGATCTTCTGGCCAAGCACGAAACCCTATTTGACTCCGCCTCTTCCTCCGTTTTGCGGCAAACATCTGCAGCCACCCACCGAATAGAAACAGATGGTTCTTGCATTATTCGCCGCCGCCCATATCGCGTCTCACCAAAGGAGCGAAAAATCATTCAGGAACAAGTCGACGATATGCTCAAAAACAAGATAGTCCGTCCTTCAACGAGTTCATGGTCGTCACCTGTTGTTTTAGTCCAGAAGAAGGATGGTTCCGTGCGGTTTTGTGTCGATTACCGGGCGCTAAATAACATCACCCGCAAAGATGTATACCCGATGCCTCGCATCGATGATGCTCTAGATACTTTGCAAGGTGCAGAATACTTTTCAAGTCTAGACCTGAGATCGGGGTATTGGCAAATACCTATGCACGAACAAGACAAAGAAAAATCAGTAGTAGTAGTAGTAAGTATTGTTGAATAAGGCGGACTTAGCCTTGCATAGCTGCCGGCAATTGCTCCGCCTAATCGTCCCCAATACCATATCAAATCTCTCAAAGTCATAACACATCACTTAGTCCTAAAATAACAGACCCGCTATGTCACCACACCTCACTTAGTCCTGTGGACTGCAAGAATCCGAGTAGGAGATGAGACACCTCTCTTCGCACAATCCAGTGGTCCCTAGGAAAAATAATGTCCTCTGATGTAGCATGGGGCACTCCTAACTTCTGGAGATCACGAAAAAAGTTCGTCCGCTCAGGGTTGGTTTTGGAGCAGTTCATAATGAAGTGATCAATGTCACCAGTCACAGTGCACGAGGGGCACAAAGGGGATGGAACAATGTTGATTTTATGTAGCCAAGCATTTGCCACGCCTGACGGTCTTTACGAGTTTAACGTAATGCCGTTCGGGTTGTGCAATGCCCCGGCGACATTCGAAAGAATGATCGACACGGTCCTGCGTGGTTTGAAATGGAAGACGTGCTTATGTTATCTTGATGACATAGTTATATTTTCTACCACTTT
Organism: Haemaphysalis longicornis; assembly: GCF_048455015.1. Classification (NCBI taxonomy): domain Eukaryota; kingdom Metazoa; phylum Arthropoda; class Arachnida; order Ixodida; family Ixodidae; genus Haemaphysalis; species Haemaphysalis longicornis. Next base: position 206,354,901 of record NW_027526361.1, on the reverse strand, counting down.
CGAAGAACACCTTCAGCGCCTCAATGACGTTTTAACTTGCCTTGCCAATGCCGGACTGACCCTCAATACGAAGAAATGCCGCTTCGCAAGTACATCTATTAAAGTATTGGGCCATCTAGTTAGCAAGGAAGGAATCCGGCCCGACCCCGATAAAGTGAATGCTGTGCTGAATTTCTCGCGCCCAGACCGCCAAAAAGAACTCCGAAGCTTCTTAGGATTGGCATCCTACTTTCGTCGTTTCATCCGAAACTTCGCTTCAATTGCTACGCCCCTACACAAACTCCTGGCATCTGGTACCCCATTTATGTGGTCCGAGGACTGTGAAACAGCCTTTAAAAAATTGAAGCACGCACTTACTTCCGACCCTGTTCTCGGACACTTCGATGAGGAAGCACCGACCATCCTTCACACCGACGCCAGCGGACACGGAATTGGGGCTGTGTTATTACAGCGAAGACCTTCCAACGTAGAGCAAGTAATTGCCTACGCAAGTCGCGCTTTGACACCTGCGGAAAGGAACTACACGATAACAGAACAGGAGTGTCTTGCAGTAGTTTGGGCCGTCCAGAAATTCCGGCCATACTTGTACGGGCGGGATTTCACTGTGGTCACTGACCATCACGCTCTTTGTTGGTTGGCTTCCCTCAAGAACTTAACTGGGAGGCTTGGACGCTGGGTGCTTCGTTTGCAAGAATACAACTACCACGTTGTGTACAAGTCCGGCAAGAAGCACACAGATGCAGACGCCCTCTCACGTTGCCCGTTATTCTCGACCCAAGATGGTATTCAGGCGTCTTCTGAAACAACGCAATCCTTAAATATTGCGCCAGTGGACTCTCGCGTGGAACCACCCAGTGATTTCAGTGCTTTCCAAAAAAACGACAGCTACTGCCGGAAGCTCATTGACCAATTGAGCGGTGCGAGTCGACCAAGCAACAGCCGCTCACGACGACAGCTCAACAAATTTCGAATTATTAACGGCACTCTTCACCGCTACAACTACCATCCAACAGGCGACAGATGGGTGCCCGTCATTCCCCGTCTTCTTCAACCCAAAATTTTGGAGGCATTTCACGACGATGCTGTCGCAGGTCATTTAGCCTTCCACAAGACATTCGACCGCATAAGAAGCCGATACTTCTGGCCCGGCCTATCCGCTAGCGTGGCGAAATATGTTGCGTCGTGTGCCGCGTGTCAGTATCGCAAGCGACCCACTTCCGGCCCCGCAGGGACACTCCAACCCCTGCCTTGTCCCTCATCTCCATTTTAAGTTGTAGGGATTGATCTCTATGGCCCTCTCCCCGTTACCTCGGCAGGACATCGGTGGATTGTTACCGCCGTAGACCACCTCACTCGCTACGCGGAAACGGCTTCTGTTCCCACAGGCTGAGCTACCGAGGTGGCTGAATTCTTTTTGAAGAATATTTTCTTACGCCATGGACCTCCCCGAGTTCTTCTTAGCGACCGAGGTCGTGTATTTCTTTCTGCCGTGCTTGGAGAGGTTCTCCGCGCAGCCGAGACTGTTCACCGCACTACGTCCAGCTACCATCCTCAAACGAACGTCCTGACCGAACGGTTCCACCGCACCCTTTCCGACATGATTTCTTCTTACATTCAACCGGACCACAAAAACTGGGACATTATTCTTCCGTTCGTCACGTACGCATATAATACCGCCGTTCAAAGTACTACAGGATTTTCGCCATTTTTCCTTGTTTATGGCCGCCAACCAGCTTCTGTTCTTGATACGCCTTTCTTGTCCGCACCAGTACTTCCCAGAACCAACATACCCGATGAGTTCATTTCTCGACTGGATCATACCCGTCATCTAGCTCGTCTGAGGACAACAGCTACACAAGAAGAGCGCAAGGCCAATTATGACGCCACGCATCGCGTTGTCTCCTTCAAAGCTGGTGATGAAGTTCTGCTTTCTACTCCCCTTCGTGCCCCAGGACTTTGTGAGAAGTTCTTGCCCCGCTACATCGGACCTTACACCATTGTAGAGCAGACTTCCCCTGTGAATTACCGAGTGACCCCCAACGCTAGTGTCACCGACCGTCGCTGTCGTGGACCCGAGATCGTGCACGTTTCCCGGCTCAAGCCATTTTTCTCTCGGTCTACACACTCTTAGCGCCCGAGTCGGCCGCTCCACAAAGGGGGGGGGGGGATATTGTAAGCGCTGGTTAGTGCCCCGACACCAGAGGAATGTGCGTCCGGACAATCCCCCGGTAGTTCTACACAAACGGTATGTGCGAAGTACTAGCAGAAGGGTATGCGCCAGTGGACTCGTACACCGGAGGCCTGTCTTCCACATGCAATCATGCTTCATCATCGTCATCGGTTGTCTATCATCATCAACGCCCGTCTTGGTTGTTCTCTGGGGCTCGCTCCCTGTCACGTAGGACAAGGCTCGCCTAATAAAGACGTTCCCCAAGACTACTGGTGCGCGCCTTACAATATATATATACATATATATAGACTGAAAAGATAAAAACTCACACAGAGCGCGAAAAAAATTCTCCAGCGTCTCTACGTCTCCAGCGGTAGTCGAGGGGTGGCGCTAGTTGACCGGCCTCAGAGCTCTTGTAAATATAAACCCCCGCTTTAAAGTCGAGAGAGAAGCCGCTGTGGGATAGCGTAATGGCGAACGCACCGCACCGGTTATGCGGAGATGTGGGTTCGAGTCCCGCTCCCGGAAAAACGGCGGATTTTTTCTCGACCTATATTTTCGCTTATTTTTCAATGAATCAAAGAAACGTGACAAGCACACGTCATTCGGCCCTATTAAATATTTCGAAAAAAGCCGAATAGCACTGGCAATGACGACTGCAACCTTGATATGTATCTTTACCGAGTCCCTCGTCCCGTATCTCTCTGTTCTGCTACATGCATTACGAGGCACTGGCTCCAGCAGTTCGGATATGCCAATTGCTAACCCCGACCTCCGACCACGTTCTACGTGGCGGCCGCTGGGAAAGAAGACGTTCTACGTCTCCCGCGGTAGTCGAGAGGCGGCGCTAGTTGACCGGCCTCAGAGCTCTTGTAAATATAAACCCCCGCTTTAAAGTCGAGAGAGAAGCCGCTGTGGGATAGCGTAATGGCGAACGCACCGCACCGGTTATGCGGAGATGTGGGTTCGAGTCCCGCTCCCGGAAAAATGGGGGATTTTTTCTCGACTTATATTTTCGCTTATTTATCAATGAATCAAAGAAACGTGACAAGCACACGTCATTCGGCCCTATTAAATATTAAATTATTAAAAATTAAATAGGGCAGGTTTTTGCATGAGAACGTTGGGTGATTGTTAAACCTCAAACGAAAGGGTGTTTCAGTCTGGCCGATGTATTGTTTGTAGCCAGGTTCACGAGTCCTACCTCATCTATAAGTTTACGTCAGCGTCGTTTGGCATCAATGAAAGTTATGGGAAATTAACGTGTCTTTCCTCCGATTAAAAGTTCGGCTGCATTTCTCAGGCTGGTGTTACGCCTGTTCATTTCTTTCCTTCTATAATATTATCCTATCAGTTGGCCATCTCCCATAGCTGGGTATAGTTTCGTGCTAGCACCGCGTTTTTTACCACAATGGCTTCACTAAACCAAATCTGACAAACAAGTCTGGACATTCTGATCTGCGTAAAAGGCTGCAGTACCATTGTTAGCTTTGATATTCTCACCTTGTAATCAATTTGTGTACGCGAGCGTGTGTAATTGCTTTCATGTCCTCTTTCTTTGTATTGTTATTTTCTAATATTCGTTGCTGACCGCCTCGGCATTCCCTCAACTGGTACCATGCGCCGGCCAGATGCATACCACCTGCTGCCGCGCCATACGCGTGCACCTGCCTGTTTTCTTTCTGTTCATGAATTGTTTACTTTTTTTCCGCTCTTTGTATACCAATGTACACTCATTTCCTGTCGACACTGCCTGTCCTACTGCTTTTGGGCGCGACGCTTGCCTCCCACCAACAGAAGCCAAGTGTCTCATGTTTCAATGACCTTACCCTGATTCTTAGCATGAGTGTGTATGGGCAGATGTTCGCCCTTTGTGTGCATTGGTATATCATCTTTGGACCTTCTTCATTCCGCGTGACTAATTTTTTTGCCCTTGCCCAACACGTGCATGGGCATATCTTGTTTTGCACCCGCCGCGGTGGCTCAGTGGCTAAGGCATTGCGCTGCTGAGCACGAGGTCGCGGGTTCGATTCCCGGCCGCGGCGGCCGCTTTTCTGATGGAGGCGAAAAGCAAAAACGCCCGTGTGTGCGAGATTTCGGCGCACGTTAAAGATCCCCAGGTGGTCAAAATTAATCCGGAGCCCTCCACTACGGCGCGCCTCATCGCCTGCGTTGCGTCGGCGCGTTAAACCCCCACAACAAAAATCAATCAATCAAATCTTGTTTTGACCCCTCTTTCACCCCTGTTGCCACCGGGGAGGGGGGAATTACCTTGCTAATTTTTTCTGTTTGGTTCTTCTCTCTTTCTTTCCCATGTTCGTACCGCGTGACTGTGTGTTCCTATTATCCTTTTTATAATTTTTTTCCGCTCTCTCTTCATTCTTTTGCTACCCACCAACCATGCCCCAATTGTACAAACTCTCCCTTCTCGTACCTTGCCCTCGCCCTTGCTAGATTTTCTGTATATATATAACTCTGAAACGAACTTATTCTGTACTCGGAAGAAAGGAAGTCCTCTTCCTGAAACGTCAGTAAACTTATTTCTATTTTCTATGTTGTTCTCATGTGTCTCTGTCTCTACTAACCTTATATATATATATATATATATATATATATATATATATATATATATACAGTCGAGTCCACTTATAACAATACCGGTTTTAACAATATATCGGATATAACAATGGACAGCCGCGGCACCGTCAGCTTTTCATTGTATTGTATGGCAAAATAAACCGCTTATAACAATGCTGTCATGATGCAATATCTATTATAACAATTAAATGTGGGCACTGGAACCAACCCTGAACAAAACAAAAATGCAAAAACCCTGCGACAATGCCACCCCAAACCCCGCTTATTACGCCAAAGGGCATAAGAGCATACGCGCGGCGGCCAGGCGATAGCGCACTTGGCCTCGCACGCGGCGAGTGGGCGCCGAAGAGGCTCGCATGCCACCGCTGCTCTCGCCTGCCGCGGCGACGTGGAGGAGCGGGAGGAGGACCGGATGGGTGCCTCTACGGGCAGTGTGGCAGTCAATTCTGAGGGTGCGCCGCCTGTAGAAAAAGCACCGGGGCGCCTAAGCCGCCGCAGCAGCAGCGCTGTGTGCACTGTGCCGACCTAAGAGGGCCAGAAGCAGTGGCTAGTAAGATGGCCAGTAAGATAGCCAGTAAGCAGTCGGCCAGTAAGCAGTCGAAGCTGACTGCTTACGGTTTCCTACCTGCTAAAAAGTGAATAGTTTAAGCAACTTCCCCCTCATTAAGTGCTCTTGTTTATCATGTTCCCCTCAATAAATGCTCTTGTTTGTCACTTTTTCTTTGTTATTTTCGGCATAACCCGCTTATAACAATAATCGGTTATAAGAATGATATTTTCATGGCACCTCAATATTTTTATAAGTGGACTCGACTGTATATATATATATATATATATATATATATATATATATATATATATATATATATATATATATATATATATATATATATATATATATATATATATACATATATATATATATATATATATATATATATATATATATATATATATATATATATATATATATATATATATATATATATATATATATATATATATATAAGAAAAGAAAACTTTGAACAAGGAAAAGCACGATTGTTGCCAACGTTTAAGCAAAGAGACTTGCTTTCGTCAGCGAAAGCACGTCTCTTCGCTTAAACGTTGGCAACAATCGTGCTTTTACCTTGTTCAAAGTTTTCTTTTCTGGTGTTCTCTACCTTCTTCAAAAGTTCAACTTTGAAGAAGGTAGAGAATGGAGAGAAGGGCTGTCTTTGGTTGCCGTAGCAAATAGTAAAAAATGGGTATAGCTTCTACCAAAACTGTTTATTTGTCGACGTTTCGATCGGATGCCGATCTGAGAAAGGTCTTGAGAAGGATCGGCATCCGATCGAAACGTCCACCAATAAACAGTTTTGTTAGAAGCTATACCCATTTTTTACTATATATATATATATATATATATATAGTATAAGTAAAGAGTCGGATACACAGCAAGAACAATAACAAAGAAGGTTTACTTACGTAGCGGCAACGGGACTTGCCTTCATCAGAGTAAAGTTACATGATTTTGCTGTCGCAAACATTTCGAACACATTTCTTATATAGGTTTGCAGAAAACTGTGAGAAGGAGTGGAAAATGTTGCGGAAATGGAGAGTGTGCATACAGTCGGGCTAGGCCTATGTTACAACAACAAAAAAAGAAGGGTGGGGGGAGCGAGAGAGAGAAAAAGGGGTCGTGTTAACAATGCAGCGTTCAAGGTTGCACTATGACGGGTCAACGTATGCGGCGCGGGCTGCAAGTTCAGACAATGGGGGAAACTGGACAACCGCGGTTTGAAAAGAAAGGGAAGAGTTTACAGTAAGGTATTCAGTGGCTGGGGAGACTGGTTCGGGGGGAAGCGAAGATGGGCGTGCCCCCCGCGGATGAAGAGAATAGATAGGGGGCACAAAAGAGCATTTCACAGAAGCTAGCAACTGAACAGGAAATAGGTAGGTCACAAAAGGTTAAACATGAATAGATCACAAAGAGTTAAACATTCTTAAGTGGTGGTGGGAACGAGGCCTCCTTCCCCAGGACAAATGGCATTGTTGAGCCACATTAGGTTAGTAAAGCTGCTGTATTAGGAGAGTTTCTGCTAATTCTGATGGGAAACTCGAGCGGCGGAATAATGAACATAGTTATAAAAATTATGAAGCCGCTAATTTTAATCGAGGGATAAGCGCGTTAGTTTTCCGTAACTTTCATTAATTCCGAGTGTGGCTGACCCAAACTTATAAATGAGATAAGATTCCCGAACCTCGCGGTCGTGGTGCGTTTTGAAGGCGGATTCTAAAATCGTTGCTTTGAGATGTTCAAATGCATGCCCGGGACTGTTCACATGTCTTGACAGGGGCAAATAAGGGCAGCTTTTTGCGTGAGAGGGGTGATTATTGAACCGTATTCGGAAGGGCGTTTCAGTTTGGCCGATATACTGTTGCCTACAAACAGTGCACTCTAGAAGATATACGACATTAGCGGAGTCACAGTTAAAGTTACCTTTTATATTTACGCAGTAGTCTGAAGCCGTGCTGGTGGCGCGCTGTGTAGTGGTCATGTGTGGGCATACTTTACATCGGAGTTTATTGCAGGGCATGCAGCCAGTAGTTGCTGGTCGGTTGATACGAGAGTTAGTAAGAAAGTCACCTAAATTCTTATTACTCCGGTAGACAACGGGTGGTGGTTCGAGGAATATGCTTTTTAAGCGGTCACTCTGCATTAGGATATTGTGATGTTTTTTTAGCACGGTTGACACTCTTGGAGCGGAGGATGAGTGGGTTAAAACTAAGTTAGTTTGTGGGTTCCCGTTCGGGGCTTTTTTCTTACATATTTCGTTACAGTCTAATTGGTTGGCTCGCACAATAGCGTCGTCCATAACTTTTTGCGGGTATTTTTTATTTAGGAGGGCGGTCTTCAGTTCTCAACAGGTTGAGTCAAAGTCGGCTTGGTTTGAGCAAATTCTCCTAAGTCGGTGGGCTTGGCTGTAAGGTATTGCTGTCTTGCAGTGTCTGACATGGCTACTTCGGAAGTGCAAATACTGCCGCGTGTCTGTCGGTTTTCTATACAGTTTAGTTTGAAGCCGACCTTGGAAGGTAGTAACGGTGACGTCCAGAAAGTTTACACTGTGTTCCGAATAGGAATGAGCAAGGGAAATACTAGGATGGGCTAGGTTAAATGCCCCAATGAAGGTGAGGAGCTCCGCCTCACCGTGTTGCCAGATCATGAATATGTCATCAATATACCTTTTATAGTACATTGGCTTTAAATTTTGGGTGTCAAGAAAGTTTGATTCGAGGTGAGCCATAAAGATATTAGCGTAGTTAGGTCCGATTCGAGTTCCCATTGACATTCCGCTGACTTGCACGTAATGAACTCCGTCGAACTCAAAATTGTTAAGTTCAAGAATAAGCCTAAGGAATGTTTGGAGAGCAGAAGAATCGATAGGTTTGTCCCACGATGACTGCTCATACGCAAGGGATACAGCGGCGATGCCATCTGCATGGGGGATGTTAGTATACAGAGACGCAACATCAAGGGTGACTAGAAGGCAGTTATCAGGAATTTCAATTTTTGAGATGTCTGAGAGAAAGTCATTGGTATCCTTAATGAAGGAGATAAAGCTGGGCGGAATGTCGCAAATGAGATTATCCACATAGCGCGAGTGGTTTTCGGTAACAGTGCCAATGCCAGAAACAATTGGGCGCCCTGGGTTGTTCACCTTGTGAATCTTTGGGAGAAGATAGAATTTACCTGCTACTGGGCTTAAGGGGATCAGGGAACGAGCCGTGGTTTCATTTATTGTTTTATTTTTAACAAGCTCAGCAAGTTTATCTTTGACAATTTGCTTATAATCTTGAGTGGGATCATTGGGTAGTGCTTTATAGAACGTCGATACTGATAGTTGCTTATTGGCCTCGTTAACATAGTCGGTTTTGTCAAAGATTACGATTGCGCCTCCCTTGTCGGCAGGTTTAATAATTGTGTCGGGACAGCTTGCGAGTTCCTCTAGGGCTTTCTTTTCGTTGGTAGTCATATTGTGGTAGAAAGAAATTTGTGTTTGGTATGCTTTTCGCACATCGCGTTGGACAGCTTTGATGTACATGTCGAGGCAACTATCACGCTGTGTGGGAGGGGTCCAGTGCTTATAGCTAGGTAGGGTTCTGCGGGCTTCTTCCGTACGGGGTGATCGTAGAAGTATTCTCGCAGCCTCATGTTTCTGGAGAAGTTATCTAAGTCCTTAAAAAGTTGAAATTCATCAAAACCACCAGTAGCCGGGCAAAAGTTTAGGCCCTTTGACAAGACGTTCATCTGAGCTGGGGAGAGGGTTATACTTGAAAGGTTCATTACATTCTGGGTAATGTTTTCTTTTGTGACGGCAGGCGAGGGAAAAATATTAGTACAGGGGTTTAACTGAACTGTTTGGGGTGCAGTAGTCGAAGCATTTATTACAGTCGTAGTGACATTATCGGCCGTATTGTCAGAGTTGGAGCAGTTACTAGTGCCGGAGCTTGTTAGGTTCTTACGCATGTGGCCAGTGTTAGAAATCTTATCTCGGTTAAACTTTCGGTCTTTTGTTCGGGATATGGCGGAGGCCGTCTTAGATTCGTAGATGCTTAAAAGGTTCAACTCTATTTTGCTTAGTTCCTGACTAAGTAGTTCCTCTTTCTTTCGGAGAAAATGGGCCGTAGTTTCGTAGTGATTGAGAATTATTTCAGTAAATTGTAAAGATGCTTTATCGAGTACCTGTTTCCACTTATTCATGTTGGACGGGGAGAGTTGGGTAGTAGCAGGTTTTATTCTAATCCTAAGACCCCTGGGAGCGACCGCGGCAGTCAAGTACTGTGCAAGAGCGGAAACGTGCAATTCGGAACGTATGCGCTTTTCGGTAATTTTTCTTTGCTTTAAAAACTGTCTTGAAACGGGGAAGCAGGCCGCGTTACCTGTTTTTTTTTTTTTTTTTTTGTAGTCAGTTGCTGCTATGCCGATTCTTTCGAAGATTGTAAGGGCATGTGGCACGGAGGGCTGGATTTGGGACCCCGGAAGGTCCGGCGGACGCGCTGCTGTTGGTTTTCGTGGGCTCGGCGGTCGCTGAAGATGCGGAGGTTGGGCGTGGCATGCTGTTGGTGCGGCGCCGGTCAGGGAGCTTCTTAGTGTCGCCGCGAGCGTTCCCTCAGGGCGTTGTGGCCGCTGCAGGTTTTCCAGTAGGGGTTGGCATGTCGCTGGCGAGACGCTCGTCCGTGGACTTCGGGGTTGGGGCGCTGGCGCTCGCCCGGGGCGCCGTGGTTGTGGTGGATCTGGGGGGCGGTGGCGGTGGGCTGCTGGCACGACACTGCTCCGGGGTCCTTACACTGGATAGAATTGGAGGCAGTGGTGGAAAGTCGCTGTCATTTGGCAATATAGCCGGGGCTGCAACTGGGTCGGCGGTGCATGCGAAGTCGCGCCAGCCCAGAGGAGTGCAGCGCTGTTGCATGAAGCAGAGTGCACGAATGTGGCCGGCCAGCAAGGCCACACCCTCGAAGCTCGGGTGTAAGCCGTCCGCAGCGAGTACTCGGCAGGCTGGAAGGTTCTCAAAGCTATGATCGACGGAGCGGACAAAGCGTGAGTGGCGGCAAAATTCGCGGAGAAGCGAGTTGAAACGGCGTGCCTTTTCGTTGCAGCAGCGAGCGAAGCGAGAGATTGGGTAGTCGCGGCGGCGGTTAGCGGAGCGGGGAAGAATGAGACTGGCGTTAATAGTAAAAATGTTCGGTATATATATATATATATATATATATATATATATATATATATATATATATAAGGATACATATCAAGGTTGCAGTCGTCATTACCAGTGCTATTCGGCTTTTTTCGAAATACTTAATACAGCCGAATGACGTGTGCTTGTCACGTTTCTTTGATACATTGATAAATAAGCGTAAATATAAATCGAGAAAAAATCCGCCGTTTGTCCGGGAGCGGAACTCGAACCCACATCTCCGCATAACCGGTGCGGTGCGTTCGCCATTAAGCTATCCCGCAGCGGCTTCTCTCTCGACTTTAAAGCGGGGGTTTATATTTACAAGAGCTCTGAGGCCGGTCAACTAGCGCCGTCCCTCGACTACCGCGGGAGACGTAGAACGTCTTCTTTCCCAGCGGCCGCCACGTAGACCGTGGTTGGAGGTCGGGGTTAGCAATTGGCATATCCGAACTGCTGGAGCCAGTGCCTCATAATGCATGTAGCAGAACAGAAAGATACGGGACGAGGGACTCGGTAAAGATACATATCAAGTTGCAGTCGTCATTGCCAGTGCTATTCGGCTTTTTTCGAAATATTTAATAGGGCCGAATGACGTGTGCTTGTCACGTTTCTTTGATACATTGATAAATAGGCGAAAATATAAGTCGAGAAAAGTCGAGCCGCTGCGGGATAGCGTAATGGCGAACGCACCGCACGGGTTATGCGGAGATGTGGGTTCGAGTCTCGCTCCCGGAAAAACGGCGGATTTTTTCTCGACTTATATTTTCGCTTATTTATCAATGTACCAAAGAAACGTGACAAGCACACGTCATTCGGCCCTATTAAATATTTCGAAAAAAGCCGAATAGCACTGGCAATGACGACTGCAACCTTGATATGTATCTTTACCGAGTCCCTCGTCCCGTATCTATATATAAAGATATATATATATATATATATATATATTTCGGCTGACTAGAGACCGAAATATAGTGTGCGCAGCAGAAAATCATGGGTAAAGATGGCAAAGAGAAGTCGTAAAAAGCAATTCACGGTAAATAAGTGAAAACCGAGCGTTTGCGTCTGTAAAATCCCACGCGGACATGCCTGAGTCAATCATCATCATCGCGTAGATTTCCCGTGCCATTAAATCATTAAATCATCATCTCTGTTTGCGTAGCCAATGCCCCGTTGTGCCTGACTTATTTTTCCGCGACATGCCCATCATTTTTTGCGTTTGACTAGATAAGTTTCTAATAGAAACCAGAGATAGTGGTGACAAATACCTAAGGCCCATGTAAGATTACTGCAAGTAGACTTCGTTGCCTCATGTAGGTAAAACACTGTATGAGCGCAATCTAAAATACTCGCCTTCCCCCAAAATAAAATAAAAATAAAAATGCGAAGTAAACAACAAACAGGAACTACGCGAACACGCCTGTCCACAAGCGCGGCACCCACACACATTCGCCAGACGATTAAGAGGAAGAGAGGGAGAGAAATAATCATAAGTTGGGAATGGAGGGCATGAACCAGAAAAATGACCGCTCACAGAATGCCGTACGTGCAGCTGCAGAAATGAGGCAAAGCATTTCCTCACTCCCCCATGCCCCTCGGCAACTAGACGCAGCAAAACCCGTTGGCCGGTTGGTTGTTCCGGAGGACAACAACAAGCGAACTGCTGTAACCGTGCTACGATGACGCGGGCCCTCTGGGAGCCCCAGAGCGAAAACGCAAGCCATCCCAGCGAGTTCGGGAACTGCGTGTACGTGGCATTACAGGCGAAGCTGTGCCACCTCAGTGTTGAAGACCTGCCAACATTGTTGCCGTGCCACTCTTTTTGGGGAAATGGCCGGTTGTTGCTCATCTTCCCAGCAGCAACAATAGTTTGTTTCTTTGCAATTAGTCAAGGCGTGTGTTCTGGCTGTTCAGCTTCGAATGACGACGAATGAGGCTGTCTCCTTACCTAAAAGGTGTTTCCACAAAGCACTAACGGTCGACAAGGGGTTAAGTATAAGCGGTGAGGCTGTATGCAGGAAGCAAAGCGAACGAATCAGCGTCAGGGACTGCCTCGAATTATCACCGCAGGATCAAAAGACGCCGTAAGTATTCTGTCACGATCCTTGCAAAACGTGTTCATTCCCTCCAATATTTCATTTGTAGCAGCAGCCCTTTTCGCGCAAATTTGAGAAGATATAAAAGCAGAGTGCTCACTAATTACAAACAGGATTCTGCTGGATATGAAGCTTGTAGGTCCTTTAACTTGGTGGTGATGCTGGACGTCGCGGCCGAATCGGTCCCGCGGGAGGAGAGACCATGGCTGTTACTGTTTCTCTGTTTGCTATTGGTGATGTTATTGCCGGAGTCGATGCCTGCTTTGAGAGAAAGGCAAAGTGAGCGGGAAACCAAGAAACAAAGCGCCGAGAGCAGAATTACACGGCGGCAATGGGGCTGCGATTGTTGCTGCCTCTGGGAGAGCTAGGGAACAAAAGTGGAGCAATATGGGGATGGGGCGCGGAGTCTGCTCCGGGTTAAAATGAAGAAACAGACGAGAACGGCTATCCTGTTTGTTTGGTATCTGAGCTTTTTTGGGGGGTTTCTATGCAAACAAAATATTACTGCATAATGTAACAAGCAAATTTTACAATTACTTAACACTTCGCAAAAGATGTCAACCATCAGGGAACGTCAGTTCCATTTAGATAATTCTGAGAGCATGACATTGTGTTGCTATTTAGGGCCCCTCAAGTCTTTTAACAGTACACCCTCAAATGCACTCAGAGATAAGCTGGAAACCAAACAAAACATGCCTTAACAAAGATAGCGCGAACTGTTCGTTAAAGCCGCGCCAATAATTTAAGTTTTCTTTTTTCGCACTAACCTTATTTTTCTAAATTAATAGACTGCCACAACAGAAACTATCAAAGAGTACGTTTTCTGTAACTTTATCTGCTGTAGCCAGAGATTCACAATTTTTTGCATTTCGAAGCCAGTACTTCGATTACATGTACACATGCACCGTGGGGTTTTTTCTTCATGTTTTCTCGGTATATGTTTGATGTTTAGATATCATTATCCTGAATGGCTTTCCATACTGCCAAACAACGCTTTGATAGCTTCCTATGTTGTCACGCGGCATGGTAGACACTTTTGTTGCCACCTAACATTTATTTTTGCATATTATCAGCTCTACGCACCAAATATTCGAAAACAAACTACTTCAGCAGTAGTAACAAAAATTACGTTTGGCTTGCGGGGCCTGTGACATTTTCCAGTGCACAAATTCGTATGCAGGTAGACCCAACGGCTCTGTACCAGTGGCGATATTCTAAGGACAAAAAATATGGACCATCTGCCAATTTTTCAGGCACAGGCTCTGCCACGGCGAAGTACCGCACAATGTAAAACTCTGAATGAAGAGAGTACTTAAAGCACGCGTTTGGTGGCCACCAAATACACGTCTGGAGTTTGCATGCCACCGGGTGAATTCTTTGTTGCAAGACGCACGTTACACAAGCATGCAATACTTCCCATATCGAGGGTACTATGAGTGTAGCACTTAACAAAAGCACCTTTCTCGAGTCATCGATTTCGATGTCGCTGACTACTGACGCGTAGCCCACCGGGAAAAGTCGTCTCGCTCTTTACTATAACACGCACTTAAGACTGACGCAATGGGGCACGCTTACAGTTCTCTAAAATACAGCACGCAGCGGACACTAGTAATATCTCAGGTTTAGGAACGCGCACTATAACGGCCACTACTTCCTGCCAATCATTGCACCATGGTTGTAGATTAACATGGCTCTGTGCGTAACAGATGGCGATATGGACTGCAGCCTTGCCAGGTGGCTCAGATACAGCACCACACCGAATATCTGGAATAGTGGGTGAGGCATAGGCGTTGGATTATGGCAGATTCGGAAGTGAATTTGTTTCTTGTAGCAGCAAAGCCCAGAAGGGGGGCCTTCCAATAAACATACGGTCGCCAAGCTCCACCCCCCCCCCTCGTTTGCGAGTCCTCTGCAGTTCCACCGAATCACACACTTTTAGTCTCTCGGATCATTGCATCGATAGAAGCTGTGCAAGCAAAATCGATGACATGCTGCAGCTGTGGCGCATGGAAATGGAAAAATTCAATCGGAGATAGCTTGGCAAATGGTATGTCGTTTCTTGAGAGAGTTGGTTATCCGAAGCCAAAACGGCGCTGGAGGAGACAAGGACACAGCAAGACAATGGGACCGTCTCCTTTTCTTGTCGTCTGCTGTGTCTGCGTCCCTCCCGAGTGTTTTTTTTTTTTTTTTGTTATGACAAATGGTAATGACGCCTGTGAGGCCAGCGTAGCAGGAGCAGAAGACCTATTATCAACAGCCGCTGACCGTTCAGAAAAGCGGGTGAGCAAAGTTCGTCGTCGACGAAGACGTCTAACTACTTCCTTAAGCGTACTAAGACGCTTTCCTACTTCTGCCAGCTACCAAGAATCTTGTACTCCTGGCTCATGCGGGTGTTCTTTACCATTCCGGCGTGCGTTGCCCAGCTGGAAAATTTCCTTTACGCAAGATTTTGGCAGCAGCATTTGCGGCTACGAGACCACTCCTCTGAATCACGTCTGCTCTGTTTGCAGCCTCTGTTGCTGACACGTCATCGTTGGATTGTGCTGCGTCGCCTGCCTCAATGGTTTATTCCACGTGCGCCTGCGCCACTACCCGCTAGTGTGCGCTTGAGCGTTGGCCCAAAAGACCCTATCTGAGCGTGCGCTACCTGCAGCCTGCTGCGCCTGCGCGGTTCTTGTCACCAGCAAGAGGGGTCTTAAAGGCGCGTCCACGGCAACTCCGGCTTCATTTGGCAGCAGCATTTGCGGCTACGAGACCACTCCTCTGAATCACGTCTGCTCTGTTTGCAGGTTGGTTGTGTCAATATTCAAACTTTTTCTTCTTGTCTAGTCGCAACTGCTGCTGCCCAGAGTTTTTTGGCGTTCTTCTGTTTCATTTACTGTCTAGAAATGACTAAAACTGCTGAGCTAGCTAAGAAGGTTGAAGCGCTGGAAGCGTTGCTCGAAGATAACCTAGAAGGGATGATCGATGCACTCGCCGAAAAGTTTAAAACTAAGTTGGAAAACGTGGGGCTTGGTGAACAAGCTGAGCTCGCTGAGATTGTTAACTTCTTGAGCAAAGAGTACGACACAATGAAGGCCCAACAGGCTGAATAGATAGCGTCCAACAACGAGCTTTTGGCTCGCAACGCAGCCCTTGAGAAAAAAGTGGCCGAGCTAGAACAGTACTCCAGACTCAACAACATCGAGATTAAGGGAGTGCCTGTGACGGATGGCGAAGACTGCTATGATATCTTGCAGTGCATGGCGAAAGCTATCCAGTGCCCTGTTGAGGCTACTGACATCGACGTCATACATCGTGTCCCCACCATGTCAAAAAACCAGAATAAAAAAATCGTTCGCTTTTGCTCCCGTGAAAAGAAGAGTGACTTCCTTCGCAAGGCACGGAAAGCAAAGCTGTGCAAATGCAACATCGGGTTCTCAGGGAAGACAGATGCACCTGTCTTCGTCAATGAGCACCTGACTTTTGAAAACAAGAAATTGTTTTCAAAGGCTGTAGCGCTCAAGAAGGAACACCACTGGCAATTTCTGTGGACGGATAACTGTCGCATCAAGGCTCGCAAAACGGAGGACAGCAAAGTGTTTCGCATAGCGACTGAGCGTGACTTGAGGGTTTTCACATAACCCAGAGTCCTGTACCCTCTGAGAACTGCCCCCACATTGCAACCGATGGCTTTACTGTCCCCCGAGGAAGTCAAATTCCGTCTTTCTGACAATAGGCACTCCCTAATTCACTTCAATGCACGGAACCTTAAGAAAAACCTCGACACGATTGAAAGTTTTTTAGATACGATCAACCACTCCTTTTCCTTCAT
This sequence comes from Haemaphysalis longicornis, assembly GCF_048455015.1. Lineage (NCBI taxonomy): Eukaryota > Metazoa > Arthropoda > Arachnida > Ixodida > Ixodidae > Haemaphysalis > Haemaphysalis longicornis. Next base: position 206,338,506 of record NW_027526361.1, on the reverse strand, counting down.
ATGTATATCTGAAACTTGGCTATCTGAATCTGACAATAATATATACAGTTTTCCGCAGTATCAAACAGAGTATTGTCCCAGAATTTCGGATAGTCATGGAGGCACAGCAGTTTTCATTTCGCCATATATATGGTATGCACGCAGACATGATCTGTTGTTTACCACAAACCTTTGTGAATCGATGTGGATTGAAACAGATCGATCATGCCTTCCACATGGTAAAAAGTTTGTCATTGGCTGCATTTATCGTTCCCCGTCATCTTCTTTGACTGAATTCTTGCTCAACCTAGATACAATCCTATGCCAGCTGTCACTTGAAAATAAAGACGTTCTGTTAGTAGGTGACATAAACATTAACTTACTGGACACCGAATCTAACTTGTACGCTGCCTACACTGACTGCTTTTCTGGATTTGGATTCGAATCTCTAATACATGCGCCTACAAGATGCGTGCGCAATGGTTTTCGCACGTTAATACACCATGCACTATCTAACATATCACCCCAACCATTTTCAGCTGTTCTTGAAACAGATATCACGGATCATTTTCCTGTTTTGCTTATTTTTGACGCTGACGTAACAAGCATACGCAACTCCCGCGTTACTTCTGTGTTTGACGCAGTTCGATTTAAAGAAACTATCGTGGCAACCGACTGGTCTGTCATTAATTCGATAGATGATGCAGAGGAAGCATTGCAACGCTTTTCTTGTGAATTCTTAAAAGTTGTTTCATTAAGTACTACGACGGTTAAATGTAAAAAAAGATTCAGTTATCCACACAATCCATCGATGACTAAAGGGCTGTTAGTAAGCATACGAAAAAAAGATAATCTGTACAAGAAAACGAAGAGACAGCCCTTTAATTCCAATCTAATTGATTGATTGATTGATTGATTGTAGGGTTTTAACGCGCCGACGCAACGCAGGCGATGAGGTGCGCCGTAGTGGAGGGCTCCGGATTAATTTTGGCCACCTGGGGATCTTTAACGTGCGCCGAAATTTCGCACACACGGGCGTTTTTGTTTTTCGCCTCCATCAGAAAAGCGGCCGCCGCGGCCGGGAATCGAACCCGCGACCTCGTGCTCAGCAGCGCAACGCCTTAGCCATAATTCCAATCTAGCTAAGCGGTACAAGAAATACTGCGGCCTCTTGAACATTCTCTTAAAACGGGCAAAAAAACGGCACTATGAAAATGAATTTTCTAAACACAAAAATGACCCCAAAAAACAATGGAATCTGGTGAATACCTTCCTTAACACAGCTACAGGTAATGCCTCAATACCAAAAATTACCCATAATGGAATAATCTTGACGGAACCCACTCACATTGGTAATGCCTTGTGCGATTATTTTTCGTCCTTTTATAACAATACCCCCCAGTCCTTGAACGCACAACTTGGTTTGAGGCGTGCTAGCCAATCATTCTTTTTATTTCCAGTTACAGCAGAAGAAGTGCTCTCTACGCTTGGTACGCTGAAAAACACTAGCCCAGGTCTAGATAATATTTCTATTCGTCATTTCAAGCTAGTTTCCGATTCAGTCGTAAATACACTCAGTCACATAATAAATCATGTCTTTAAGTCTGGCACTTTTCCATCTTTTCTGAAGAAAGCAAAAGTCGTACCTGTTTTCAAAAAAGGTGACCGGTTATTAATATCCAATTACCGCCCAATTTCCATTCTTTCTTGTCTAAGCAAACTAATGGAACAGATATTTGCCAAACGTCTGAACAGCTATTTCAATAAATTTAATCTGCTGAATCCATGTCAATTCGGTTTCCGGTCTGGACGTTCGACTAACCTTGCATTACTTTCCCTAACGGATTTCATTAAAAAATCTATTGACTCTGGAAATTTTGTGGGTTCAGTTTTTTTTGGACTTTACCAAGGCGTTTGACACGATTAATCATAATATCTTGTTTAAAAAATTGGAAGCTTTTGGCATAACAGGACCACCACTAATATTTTTGAAAAACTATTTACTTAACAGGCAATACTCTGTATATGTGGCTAACGCGTTTTCAGAAACTAGAACTTTTAACCAAGGTGTGCCCCAGGGGTCTATTTTAGGTCCTTTACTCTTTATTTTGTATATTAATGACCTTCCGGATTGCGTTAGTTCTTCCCATTGCGTCTTGTATGCTGATGATACAACCATTTCTTTATCTGATAAATCATTAATTTGTCTCACGACATACTTGAATGCAGTACTAATTAACGTTGTAAAGTGGTGCCGTGACAACTATTTAGTGATTAACCCGGAGAAAACTAAATTCATGGTCTTTAGGTCTTATCAGAAACCCATAACTTTTTTTCCAGGATTAAACCTTGGACCTCATTTAATCACAACGTGCGACGATGGTACATTCCTTGGTATTCACCTCGACCCTCACCTTACATTTTCTTCGCATTTTTCTAATCTCAAGCAGAAAACAGCGTTCGGCATGACCGCTTTTTTCCTCATACAGCTTTATTATCCTTGTATTTTTATTTCGTTCACAGCCATTTTCATTACGCCATTGTCTCATGGGGCAACACATACTCTTCTCACGTTACATCTGTGCAACATATTCAAAACCAATGTATTCGCATCATAACATTTAGTTCATGTCACTCCTCTGCCTCAGGGCTTCTGCGTCAGAATAACATACTATCAATCAAAGCACTGTTTGACTATAACTTAGGAATGTTTTTTTACAAATTGCTACATTGCAACCTTTCATATAATCTTATCGATGTCACTATTTTGCGCGGCAAAAGCGCCACTAGGTTTTCAAGAAATAACAATTTCTTACTACCGACTGTTCACACTAATTATGGGAAGAAAACCACTTGTTTTGCAGCTGTCACATTCTGGAATAATTTGCCAATGGCCATTAAATCATGCCCGTCTCTAGCTTGCTTTAAAAAAAATATCAGAGAATTTCTTTCGCTGTAGTAAATAACGTTTTTTGTTCATAACTATTGCGTACTTTCCTGGTGTTCTCATGGGACTTTGTTTCCTATTTTCTTGTTCACGAATTGATTGAACTGGTTGGTTATTTGGTCCGGCTACCTTTTTGAGTGTATGTATTTTCGTTTGTATTTTCGTATGTATTTTCGTATGTATCATTTTACACCGCGTACTTAACCGATGTGCTCTTGTGCCCATTTGCTGCTTTCATGCAATTATCGTATGTTTTCAAAATCGAGGGTCCCCTTTCAGTCTTCTGGCTCTGGGACCCTCGTCTGTATACCAATATGTTTGTATTGCTTTCATGAAATAAATTTTCACTTTCCAAAAAAAAAAAAAACGGGGGTGACCTCGAAATCAGCCTTCTGACTTTACGAATGAAACGTCTTCTGTTCGGGGGGGTGTCAAAACCACATATCGGTTAGACATCGGAACCTCACCATCGGAAACGGGTGGCTGTCGTGATTTGCGGTCGCGGCTATTCTTGCGACAAGTTTCCTTCTCCTAGCGTTTAGTGGGGCTGTCCTTGGACGTACCGTCGAGGTCGTCCTTTTCTCTAGTGCCACGTGTGTATTTAACAGTTTCTTGCGAGCTCATCTAGACTTGTTTATGTTGTGGACATGTAGTACGCATATGACTGGGCCGAAGGTACTTGTAGCAGTACATTACGCCTAACTTGTACTACGAAATCGGAGGGTGTAGCCATAATACAGTCAAACCCGACTATAACGAACCCGGATAGAGCAAAGTGTGCTATATATCGAACAAAAATAAATCAGCTACGGAAATACACGCGAAACATATTCCTTATAACGAAGTTCACATCTGATATATCGAACTCGGCGTGCCTAAAATGGCCGCCAAACTTCATGGTCTCGGAGCAGCGATTGAGATGTTGATTGGGCGAGACCACTGAGCAAAGGCGGCCACTGAGACATTGCGCCTCGTATGGAGCGACATGACACCCGACACTTTCCATAATTGTTTCCGACGCGCGGAACTCACGACGGAACCCGCCCAGTCTGTGAGTCCGGACCAAGACGGCATCTAGCCAACCGTCCCGATGCTGTGCCGAAAGGAGTGTCCTTCGAAGATTTCCTGAGTGTTGACGACGACGTGGCCGCCACTGTAAGCCCCTCAGGCGCGGACACCGTCAGCAGCACCGTCGTAATGCTATAAAAAGCACCGAGAAGGCAGAGGATGTCGCGAGTGAAAACCGCCCGACGCTTAATGGAGTGCTTTCGGCAGTTGGTGTCCTCCGTCAATATTTCTTCGATATTGAAGGACATGGACTCGAACTGGTGCAAACAATGTCTGGTGTAAAGAATTATGTGCTAGTTGACGCTGCCGAAACGAAAAGGAAAACAAACAGCACCGCTTTTTTTTGGAAGTAGGCAGTTAAAGCAAAAAGTAGCTTTATTACTTGCAAGAAATCGATTGTTTTGCGTATGGTAATGGCATACCTTATTTTGTTCGTTTCTGCATGCTGGGATGGCGGGGAATTCCCGCGTTTAGCGAACTCGTAAGAAAAAACTCGTTATAGGCGGGTTCGGCCATATCGAACTAATAGTGGCGCATATTGCAGTTCGCTATAACCGGGTCGGACTGCATGTGGCGCGAGCTGGGAGGGATGTGCCCTGAAGGGTGACCAGGCAACTTCGGCCGCGACCCATGTATGGGGCTGGCTCCTTGTGAGACGGGCATGTGAACGTAGCCGCGAAGGTTTCTGGTGACTCGCCGGGCCGACGCCGAAAACGACATACCTGCGAAGGTTGGAGCCAGAAATCAGGTACGCTTGAACCCCCACTGCGGTTCGACCAGGCAGAGGATCTCATTCAGGCCGCAGAGACAGTCAACATTTGCTAGCGAACGCAGCCGCACGGAGATGGTGTCAGTGAGGCGGTGAATGGCGAAACCTTGAAATCCATTGGTTTGGAGGCATGAGACCGGGGTGGCTTGTGGGACCCAGTTGGGACGAAGCGTAACGTTGACGGACTCCTTTGGTTCTATCACCACTTTGTACAGCGGCGATAATCCGGGCATCACCACACGCACTGCCAATGCGCGGTCAATTTTACGCACGAATGTGTCATGGGTCGATGTAGCAGGCTACTCCAATGGTTTATCATATGCTTGCCTCTTAGGGTCAGTCGGACCACCATTACCCGCGGCGACAATTCGCTGTCCCTTCATCGAATCCGGTGCAGCCGTTTCCGTGCCCACGCTCTCGTGTCGTAGGGTCGCGTCTATGCACAACGAGCATAGCGCTGTTGTTACCGTATCAACCGCGGCACGCCTAGCTCTAGGTCAGGCGGTACCGGCAGAACCTGGCCCTACTCGGCGACGATGATGCAGCGCTGGCCCGAGTGCCGCTACCAGCGTATACCAGCGTATATTTCACTGCATGTCCAGTCCCAAATTTTTTCACACAGCCTCGTTTTCTACAAGGAAAGTGGTCCAGCTGACATATTCAAACTTATGAGACACAATTTCGGACCCAGGCGGTGTTCATGAAAATTGAGAGGCAAGGCTGCCCATATGCTGTTGGAAAATTGAGAGGCAAGGCTGCCCGCATGCTGTTGCAATAACCGTATTTGGTGGTCTTCAGTGCGGGTAAGCTTCTGCTACGGCAAACTGACCGATATCCGGGTCATGATAAATACCTACAAAAGTCTTCTCGTTTCCTCTTTTATTCCGGCTCTTATCCTGTATCGACGTTTTACAGAGTGGTCGCAATGTTGAAATGTTTTCTGTATTCTGTCGATTCTGTAACCGACTCTGCCGCTTCTCAGTAGAGCCTTGCCGATTCTTCTTACGCGACTGCTTGCTGAGATCGCACGCTGACCTATTTTGAGGTTTTATAAATTGACCACGCGGCACCCTGCATTATCTGTCGGACAGAGCTTGCTGCAGTGGGTTGGCCGCGAGAGCTTCGAAAAATAATTTTAATACTCCGGTAATTAGAAGTTATATACTCATTTTTTTTATACTGGCGCTCATTCTGTTTCGTTTCTTGTTATAATGTAGACTTTCCTTGGTTTTAGAGAGCCTGGCGTTAAGTCTTTTGCACCCTTCTTGACCCAATGTTAGCTATCGCTGGCATTAGCATCGTTTGGAAAGGTGCTTTGGTGGTGGCGTAAGTTGCGGGCACGGCTCGTGACCATATATGCCGAGCACGCGACTTCCCATGGCGTATAGACGATAAACATTATTACGCAGACGTGGCTCCTGCTTAAATCGCGTACCTTTTCTTTGGTATTGGCCGTAGTAGCACTGTTCTTTCCGCTCTAGCTACCGCTGATCTGTACTTCTTATTCGGGGAAGCCCTCGTATCTGGCTGCCTCAGTTGTAGTTCCCTGTTGGCGTCGATTACTTACTTCCGTGGACGCTTGATGAGCACGACTGATAGCGGACGGCTAGACGTCACGGAAAAACCGAGAAACGAGCCTAATAACGCTATCACGTTAATAAAGTACCAAGCACAGATCTCTGAGGAACCCCTGATATGACCAGGCTTTTCCTGGATATTGTATCGTTAAATTTGACGGAGTGGTGTCGCGTTTGCAGATAAACTCAGAAATCCATTGCATCCTTTTTTGATCAAGTTGGAGGTTATAGACTTTGGTTATTAAACGCTTGTGTTGTGCGCGATAAAAGGCCTTAGCAAGATCTATGGAAATTGCATTTTATTCGGAACCGAGTTATGCGTGGATTCATCGTGTTCAGTTAACAGTTAAATAGTTTGGTATTGCGGGAACGCTTATTACGAAGCCCGTGCTGGTTCTCAATATGCTAGTTGTTTCTGTGGGCGTTCGCTCTAATGTACGAAGAATATGCTCCAGCTGATTTCAATAAATACACGTTAACGAGATAGAGCGGTAACTGTGAAGAGAGGACTCTTCGCCAGATTTGAATAAATCAGGTTTAACATAGGCATGTTTCCAATCTTCCCGGACACAGCCCGTACAGAGCGATTGCTGCAAGATGAGTGTCAGTAGGTACGCTGATTTGTGGCAGGTTAATTTGAGGAGTATGGCGCTAATGCCATCGGTCACCGGGATGGTTGTGCGAGGACGTGGTTCTATAGCTCGCGCAATGCGATTTTCAGACACCGTAATTTTAGTGAAAGGGATGGAGAATATCAGCTTAGGCCGACATCGGAAAATTTAGTAGAAATTCGTCCGCAAATGCAGATGCGAAATGATTATTAAATTGTTGAGCACCTTCTTCAATTCGTAATATTTCGCCTTGGTTGTTCGATTGATTGATTGATTGATTGATTGATTGATTGATTGATTGATTGATTGATTGATTGATTGATTGATTGATTGATTGATTGATTGATTGATTGATTGATTGATTGATTGATTGATTGATTGTAGGGTTTAACGCGCCGACGCAACGCCGTTGATGAGGCGTGCCATAGTGGAGGGACCACCTGGAGATATTTAAAGTGCGCCATAATCTCGTACACACGCGCGTTTTTGCTTTTCGCCTCCATCAGAAAAGCGGCCGCCGCGGCCGAGAATCGAACCCGCGTCCTCGTGCTCAGTGGCGCAACGCCTTAGCCACTAAGCCACCGCGGCGGGTTATCCTTGGTTTTTAGCTATTGCTGAATCTGTAGGAATTTCACTGGGATTTACGGCATGCCACAATTTTTTTGGATCAAATTTTGGATGGTTGGGTAGAGTGCAGTTGAGGTATTTGCCCTTTGCCTTTTTTTTTTCAGGTTTCAGATTCCTTTGAAAGATTTTTTAACAGAGCCAGTCCTCTGGTGCATTTTTGCACAACTTTTTGAATTATGGGCAGTTTTAAGACGCAGCATTCTTCTATTTGTTTCAGTGCACGTACACTTAGGGATAGAATTAAAATTTTGGCTTAAAATGATTAATTTCTCGGTGAATAAAGCATCCGTTGCTGCCGGACCAGCACTGGGGGCACTATATAACACAAAACGTTTCGAATATAACACACTTGTATTTTGTGTTAATGGCCCCTTTAACGTTGTGTATCCTAACGTTGAACCTTCCGACGTATCGAGGAACGCCGACTTAGGCAACTCGCAGAAATGTTACTCATTGTACTTTAAGCTACAGACCCTGATTGACGACGTAGGACTTAAAGTGTAACGTTAGGGCGTCCATCAGGCCGGGCACAGCTGCTTCGCATCGCCATTCGCCATACCAGAGTCCTGCCATACACAGGGATAGCGCATTGCGGGTGCAGGTTCCAGTGGATCGCACGTTGAAAGCAAATATAGGTCAGTTTGGCTTTTAAAAACAACAGACTTCCTTAAACAAATAAAACGCTAAAGTCTCGGTCTCTGTGTCTGTCTGACGGCCGCTCCAATCAGCCGCGCGGTGAAAAGTTAAAAGAACTCTTGCACAAGACCATTATTTATAGGTAAAACAATTTGTAATCCACTACATCTGGTAGGCCACTTGACATTCCAAGGTTCGTTCACCAAGCAAAAAGAAAATATCAGTCATATTTTAGGCAAAACATCGATACATGCTGTACCAGGGTTGTTGTAAGTATGCATAAACGAGGGCAGAATTTCTGCTATATCAAACAAAAAAACGTGTTAAAAACAATATTTAAACCAAAAATAAAATAGAGCTCGCGCTCGTTCTTTAGGCTAGGGCCTTGCCGCAGAAACAAAAAGGTTTCCAACTGATGGCCTGGCAGTAGTGCGAACGGGACAGAAATCAATATAATTCGCCAAACCTCCATTGTGTTTATCACGGGAGGACCGAGGGAGAGGGGAACCGCGTGAGAGGTGGGCGGGAGAGAGACTTACATGACAGGCGAGGCAGAAAAGTACGGTGTTTCGACGACATTTGCAGCGCCGCGAGCAGACACGCGGCCGTTGTTTTTACGGTGTGACAATGGTTTCGCATTCAGGCGTTCTAACGCCTCTTGCTTGTCGCGGTGACAGGGACCACGGCCTTCATGATATTTCAATAGTGTGATCAGCAAAAAGAACAAAGGGGTCATGAAACACTTTCTGCACATTTTTTCTTAAATCCTAAATGCTTCCAGAAAGCATTCAACAAGCGCATCCGGTACTTACAATAGGGGTCGCAAAGTCCCTCAGCAAATTATTGCTGCTCTACCCGCATAACATTACGTGGAAACATACAAAAAAGATATTTATCAAGTTCAGTCTTCGTGTTGTTATCGCAATTGAATGGTTCAAGCTATATCGCGGGGGCTTTCTTTCAGCGGTAGCAATAAACACATTCCATAAGCACCTGAAAGAAAATTACTACAGAAGTAAAGGAGAAACTGAAGACCTATCCGCTGTGATGGGAAAATCAAGCAGTGCCGCTCTCCGCAGACATGGAGTCAAGAGTGAGAGCATGAAGGAAAGAAGTGAAAGAGTTGAGAAGCCGCGTTGTAGGGTCCCTTTAAATGAACGTTAAGGCCTCAGAAAAAGTCACGCCCATGAGCGCACACATCCACACGTGCATAATAACAGATTGGCACAGAGCTGCGGGTGAATTGGGCGAGCGCATGACGATGTTCGAGGCTGAATACGGTTACACGACGGTAAGCATGCACGCGATGTGTGAAGAGTCACGTCTGTGTTAACACAGGATCACTATTGCCGCATTTGAAGGCGGATATGTCAGTTTGTACTGAGACCTAGAACGTCAGGGTGGTTGAGGCATAAAATTTCCCCACAGGAACCTAACGCGGGTTTATGCTCATGTCCGCGTGCGTGTGCGCGCAAGAGCGGACACTTTTAGTGCAAATTCCATACCTAAAACGAGGTTGTCTGTATTGGCGATCAAACACGGACAATCCGGTTGCCGAAGAGTGAAATAATTACCCCTCGTTCGCAATTCCTTCGCAAGTAGGAATTAAATTCCAGGTCATTCTAAAAAGTCTCACGTCGCTATTAACTATACCCATTAGGGTAGAAGAATATTGCTTCGGGGTTTGTGTAATTCACTGCAGGCGAAGAAAAACGTGAAAAAAAAATTCAGGCCTTCGCTCGGCAAACTTAGTAGTTCTTATCGTGACCGAGGAAAATTACCTGGGGATGCTTATAACATTCTAAGAATGTGAATAGAAAAGCCTGGTGGGGCGTTTTGTTGCTCTACTGTTGACTTTTCTGTGCAACTTCGAGGCCACCCGGCCACCCGTTCACCAGCCCCTTTGACAGCACCCTCCTAAGCTCGCGCGCTCCTTCACCATCACGTGGAGTCTCCTGTTCACCCCAGGCGGTACCTCCAGGCATCTCTCAAGGCACATGCGACAGCGGCTTATCCTCTTCTGGTGCTGGTGTTTTCTCTTCTCACGTTGTGCGGTTGACATTACGGCGAAAGCCTCAGACCTCTATGTTTTATGAGATGCATTCTAAGGTATACAGAAAATTGGTGGGAGCTCCACAAAAATTCTGAGAAGCTTGCACTCATGCCCAAGACTTGAATGGAGAAGCTGTTTCGGTGAGCATTGCCGGACACGTAGTTATTGTTTCAGGATCATTGTTTAGTTGCATATATGTTGCGGTGCTAGTAATTTTGTCGTAAAATGCATCGAAGAAGCCGCCGTCTTCTTCCCGGCGAGTGGTGGATGCAAAGGGATCGTCAGCATTGTAGACTTCTAACAGTACTTCGTCATCGACTCTACGCAGCGGTGGCGAGATCTGCAAGTCATCTCGGCAAGACTTTGCACGCTCGTAGCAATGCCTCCAATTATCCACAATGGTTTCCAGACAATGCGGCCGCCTCGGTGACCTCTCCCAAGTACGGTGTCTCTCCAACTTTAGCATTAGCGCGGGAGTTTTTTCCGTTACATGCGCGGTAACGCTTGACGACAGCGCTGGAGTTTTCCTTTTTGTTTGTTTGCTTACGCCATTGCGCAAGCCGGGAGGCACGCGCTCGCAAGGGCTCGGCCTTTTGGTATTTTTTTCTGAAACGGAGAACTTACGGCGTGTACAACAGCTCCGCTGATAAAATAGGAGCGCAAACCAGAGAACGCCAACAAGGAAAAGAAAATCCCGGGCCATCTCTCAACATGAAGCCTGAGAAGAAGCGAAGCATGCAGTGTATAAGTGTATTTCTGGCGCCTTGGCGCTTTGCCAACGGAGATGAAACCTTTGGGGGATAGAGGTATACAGATTTGCAGTAAACATCTTTTGTCTTTGAAGCATGAATATCTCTAGCGTGAGGCGTAAATGAGTGTCCCAGTTATTTTTTGGTACGCTTTATGAAGCACTCCAGCGCGAGGCGTAAACGAGTTTCCCAGTCTTTTAGTACCTTGACTACATGAGAAGACGATCCCTACCGTGACAGGAGAGGCCAACAGCCCCAGCCCCTAAGGTGCTTTGCCCCTAAAAAACAGCAGCGCCGGAGGAGGATAGGCCGCTGTCGCACGTGCAGTAATTGCCGCCTTCGAAGGTGCATGAATGCACCGACTGGGGCAAACAGGACACTTCCGGCGATGCTGAGCTAGCGGACGAACTTCGCAGGGCGCTGTCAAAGGGCCCGGTGAAGGTGTGACGGGGGCAGCCGCGAAGTTCCAAAGAAAATTCAACAGCAGTCCAACAAAACGTTCAATAAGGCTTTCTCTATCACATTCGTAAAACGTTTTCAGCAACCACCTTAATTCTTTTTGCACCTCACAACGGGTTACTTGAAACATGAAAACCTAAGGCTTGTGCCGCAGGACTATTACTGAGGGTAGGGGAGAGAATGCGGTGGCCGGGGCTTTGGCCCATGAAACAAAGGATATGGGTTACTGTACAGGTTTGAAGGGCCATTTGGAACCTAAACAAAACGGATTCAACCCATTCCGTGCGAAAGCGGAAAGTTCCTCCAAATGAACACGTTGAACAATTATAAAAAATGAATATCGGCTCCACTCAGCCCTCTGTGAATGTTGACCTGCTTCCTCACTTGCTTCTTTGCTTTCTTTCTCCGGTAATTGCTAAGTTAGAGTTCATTTTTATGCTCTTTAGTGCTCTTCTCTGCGAAAGGTCAACTCCATTTTTCAAGAAGTTCCTTGTCATACGATATGAAAAAAATGTGTATACTGAACAGCCGGACATTTGGCCGTAAAATTGCAATGGCGACCCTGTCCATAAAGAAAATTTCAAGACTCTGCGTTCAGTTAGATGTCATGTATTTCACAACACGTGCAGTTATAAATTTAACATTTTGATTAGAATAACCAAGAACCTTAGCAGCCGATTATTCTGTTCTTGAAGCTGCTACCCAATGCGGCTTCTCTTTTCCCATTTCTCACCACGCGCATACTAAGGAACACTTTTGCGCGCTTTTTAAACACCATTTCCCTCCGGCGTAATCTTCTTTCCCACAGGGTATCGGCTTCCTATACGCGGCGCCTACACGAGGCCCCGATGTACGGGACCGAACTACGGATGCTCCATTTCGCTTTCCCCGCACATCCTGTTTACTCTTGAAAAGCATGTGTTTTCGCAGCGTCCTTTGCGCTGAATATAGATGATACCCGGCAGTAAAGTTCGGAAGCCTTGTTTGTGGAGCTTGGCCCTTGTGGCGTCGCGTCGAGCATCGACGTTGGCGGAAACGAAACTGGGATGAAGAGTTGAACGAGTTTCGGTGTAAACTTCAGGAGCAAGCGCCACGCCAAAGGTTCGGCTGCATCAACACTACTTTTCGGAAGCACTTCGAGGCTGGATTAGGCCTTCTCTTTTTTGCTTTCTACTCTGGTCTTGTAAAAAGTCTCACATTGGCAACGGGTTTTATTTTTCTTTTGAGAATCGAAATGGCGATCACGTTGTCCCACTGTGGAAGCCATTCGTCCCCTTCTACGCTTTTGTATCGTTTTGTTTACGTGTTAGCAGTACATGACCACAGCACGACTGACCTGCAAAGCTGAATTGTGTTTTTTATACAGATTATTCGAGAGAATTCGCCTCGCACGCGGTCTTTTGTTAGAGTTGTTGCTGCTGCTGTTCGGGAGAGGAATAACTTTGCTCACATGAGTAGGCAAAATGTTGAAGACGCAGTAAACAAGTGGCGCAATGTGGAATTCGCCTTCAGAGAAGGCAGGCGTCTGAAGTATGAGTGCGCATGCGCGGTAGACTTTCTACAAGAGCGCGCAATGCGAAGTGTTTCAGCATCCTTAGCCATTTTTGTTTAGTGCCTAAGGGTGAAGTTGCAATTTAGGTTTAGCATTGCAACGCATACACATCTTATCGAAACTGGTTAAATTTTCTGCAGTATTTCGGCTCTGGTGTTCGTCTCAACTTGCCTTGTTTTGTTTGAGGCTTCTTGGAATTTTCAATTTCTATTGTCCCCTTTTACCTTTATTTCGCGTTGTTGAGCTCTACGGAGAGCGGTGCATAACCACCCCAACCAACCCCGTTTCCTGCTCTTTCACTGCATGAATAAAAGCTTGCTCGTCTAATAGCTCGCACTTATTGCTACTGCAGAGTTGCCATGGCTAATTCGGCTACACGTATAGAACCTTTACGGGACAGTACATGCACATAACTCAATATTTTTCGCCTACCTGTTTGCTTCGCTGTAACAAAGGCTTCATATGCGTGCACTGACAGCCAAATTTCCTTTTTGAGGCGGACGTACTTCATTTTTTGAAAGTTCATGGCGCCCTTTCTACCTCAACGTCTCTTTTAACAATGTAGGGTGGCAGCACACGTGTAACGGCTGAGTTTATTCACAAATGCTTACTCCTTCTTTATACGAATGACAGCAAGTGAGGAGTGCGAAACGTAAGGCACGCCGGAGATGATACGCCACGTTTTATGCGAGCGCCCACGTTACTCGTCTGAAAGCAAAGAGCTGTGGTCAGCACTAAGAAACCTGGACGTCACTGGCCTTCCCTGTCATCAGCTCAGAAGGCGAATAAAAAACTCTTAGGCTTCCTGCGGACGACGAGCTGAAACACCAGACTATATACTGAAAGAGCCCAATGACAACCACTTGTCTTTTTTACCGCTTTCCCTTTTCTGCGCGCAGGATAGCAAAGTAGGCCCTAGCCAGGTTAACTTTCCTGCGCCCCTTCCTTGCTTCCTTCGTATACCGAACTTCGGAGTTCTTTGAACCGGTTGTACTAACTCAAAATAGAGGCTACCTTTGTGGGCACTAGGCTCTGCTTTAGGGAGGTCTCTTACGCCAGCCACCACGGTCGTACACGAGGACGTGCCCCTTTAGGCGCGGGTGTCGCCATGTGCAGTCGCCGCGAAGCGAGGCAGCGAACGACAGTGGCACCGCCAATATTCCGAGGGTGCGGGCACGTTCTACCGAGATCGAATAAAATTGCACCACTGCGCGCAGCAGCGAAGCCCGGTCCCATTACTGGGCCACCATGGTGCAGGGAAGGTGGGACAGTATACGCCTGAGGTCATTAACTGCCCGCATGACGCGAACGGCAGATAATGCGGGTCGCCAGTTTGCAGATCTTCACTGACGACTATTCAATGGCGCTGCCGCCTACTAGCGTTTTAGCGTAGCGGTTAGCGCACGCTCACCCTACGGCGGCGGGTTATTGCGACCTGACCGCGCATTCACGCGTCGGCAGGGCGAGGAGGGTCGCCGCTCAGCGGAACAAATGCCCGCGCTCGGCGAGGCATGGGCGCATTCGTCCCCGCAGAATGAATGCGCACCTGCCCAGTCGGGTCCCGGCACCCGCCGCTGTAGCGTTAGCGTACGCTGGCCGCGATGCAAAAAACTCTCGATTGTTGCGACGCCACAGCGCAGGTTGAACATTCTGCCCCTATAGCCACCATTTGTTCGGTGTATCCGACATATAGTGGCCCCGGTCAACCGCTCCACTTTTGAGGGCCATTATAGTCACGGCGACAACTTTAGGTGCACCGAGGTCGGAATGCAGATCGCGCTTCTTCCGGAACTGGCCACGCTTCTCTCGACACTATAAACTCAGCTGATCGCTATATGACTTTGAAAGTGGTGTTCTTCCGCAGTGACCACCCGCATAGCCGTGCACCGCGAGCATGATAGTATTTTCAAAGGAGTGTGCAAGCGCGTATTTGTGGTAGTAAGTGTTCATAGTGTACATTAGCGTATGGTTCATTTATTACTAGCGTAGACAAGGTGTAGCGCATAAACCCACACATGTAATCATGGTTTCGGTGAAGGGTGACACCACTGCTATTAATTCTAGCGCAGTACCCTCAAGTGTTTATTCTGTAAGTATGTGCGAGGCAGGAGCGGGTTTTTGTTGACGAGAACACAAAAATTTGCCGGCGGAGCCATTTGCGCGTGTGACGTAGAAAATAAAAAGTGTCCATAAACGCATGGCTCCCCGTCAATATTAAGATATATATATATATTGCAACCGGTACGCTTTGCTACCTAAATCAAAGCAAATCTATTACAACAGGAAATGCTGGAAACATAAGGGCAATCGTAACTCAACGGTATCTTTCGAGCAGCTTTTTAAACAAATCCTATGTGTAGCTGAAACAATGCATAGCGATGTATGCTCACAACAGCCAACTTTTATTGCAAATGCTTTGAATGAATATGGGACTTTATTGCAGAGAAGAAGCTAAAAACCATGTGGGTAGGGGATGGAAAAGGGGATTGGGAAAGATGTCACTAATCAAAAAGCCCTGGTTTAAGCATGCCAACCTAGCTATCGGTCATACGAGGTATGCTTAATTTTCCTGGATTTGATAAATGCATGCACTGGTGTTCACAATGTTTATGCGTATCGTTGAAAACTAGTTGCTCGCAATATTTCTGGGACCATTAAGATTATCATTACATCATTATTCCAACAAGGGGCATTTTCTAAATTGTTACAAAAATATAAAATTGTTTAGGTATTTCAGAAATGCGACAAGAAACTTATTTTCTACTACCAGCCCATTTTTAATTTTTCTTCTCTCAATAAAGCTATTCAAAAATGTTGTGCCGATCGCTTATTATTTTATTTTTTTTAATCGTATCTTTGTGCCCTCCGAATCTGTATTAATGTAAAGTGGTTCCGCAACACTGCCGCTCGTTTCTTAATTTAACACATCTGTTTTTTTCAGATTTCCCCAAGGCATCTGAGATCATTAATCTTGTTACCCTGTTCAAGTGATACAACCGGGGCATCATTAATATTTCCGTAAAACTATTTTCACAGTCATGAATGTTTGTCTCATGTGCTGGTACTTTTTCGGGAACAAGACTAATTTACCAACGTATGCGCAAGGATTCATTTTGGGGTTATTCATTATTTGTCATTTAAATAAGCCAGCAGTTCAATTCAATCAACACGTGTCACGTCGACCTCTGAGCAGATGACACAACCATATATTACACAGATTTCTCTCTAAGTGGTGTTACTTTTTGATTGCGTCGCAAGTGAATAATATATTACTAGTTGTAATGAAGTTGTACTATGATAAGATAATGAAATTATCGTTAACCAGGATAAAACAACATTTGTATCTTGATGTAATCAGAAAAAGTTACTGTATTATCGACCCACCCTCAATGTCTTCCTTCCTCTATCATTGTATTACCGCTTGCATTATGTTTTCCTTTGCTCTTCATATTGATTGCCCACTCAAATTTTTTCGACAAAATGAGCAAGTAAAGAAAACAGCCTTCTAAATTCGAGGTCAATAAAGATACCAAAGTTGTTGCCTGAAAAGCTTTCGGCCTTGTATTTTGCTTTTATTCAATCACGAATCACCGAAGTATTGTTGCTTGGGGTACCCCATATAACTGTCATTTATTGTGCATTAATATATACCTATGTAGAGAAGCGTCCGACTGAGTGACTGGCTGACTGCATCATCAACGCGCAGCCAAAACTGGTGGTTGAGGAGACTTGAAATTTCGGAGTATATTTGCTTGATAGCGTAGGGGCTCACAAAAGCAGAATTTTCGGAAATCCCACTCCTAGCCGAGGAAAGCAGTGAAGTTGGGCTTCCGTAAATTCGTGATCATATCGGTCCCTCGTTCATATATCGAAGTACTTTTTGCTTATATGTGTAGCCTTTAAAAATATCTAAAAAGTAGTTTTAGGATTTCGCCAAAACCAACACTATCGAGGTGATTCTGCATTCCGGAACAAAATTGGTGTTCCTAAAGATTCTCCAAAAAATCTTGCACTGATTCATTTATCCCATTTATTTTTTTAACGTAAGTTACTCAGACAAATGCACAAAAACCAATTTTAAAGATTTCGCCCTGCGACGTCAGTAATAGGGCCAAATTTTATTTACAAATGACACGCCTGATGAGCCGAGAAGGCCCAACGGGTGATGTCCACACCTAGCCAAACTGCTGTTTTAAACGGCTTGGAGTTTTATGAGCACATTCTGATTACGGTGTTAGAGCTTAGTATGGCTAAGATTTTAAAACTTGCAGCATGGAGAGGGGCAAAAGTGGCTAAATAATTTTCCAGATATTATTTTTTTTATCGCGCGCCATTTTAGATATCGAACTGGTTTTTGTTGAGATAGGTAATTTACTCAAGTATCTAAGCACTGTTCTACCAAATTTTTTCTATGACGCCCACCCAATAGAGGCCAGCAGGATTTCGGAAGAACAGTGTGTTTTTACACATTCCTCAATAACTGCACAGCCCGTTGATATATCTTACTCGTTTGTGCTTGCAAATATGCTGCCCACACAATTGCCCAAAAAATCGATTTCGGGATTTTGTCCTAACACGCGGATTAAAGGGTAAGCGAGATTATTTGGTTTACATCCCTGTCGACGTGGTGTTGAGCTGAATTTTGCCGCTCTCGCATAGCGCTCGCCATCTGTTGGCACTTTCTGAAACCACGCGCCTCCCGTAGGGAGCCCGTTACTGATCATAAAACTGCGACCGATGAGCATCGTTCATACCTGCTGAGATAGGACTTCCAATGCGTAAAAATACCTTTCCTCACCCAGTCGGCCTACGTCGTATGTTCCCAGCGCAATCTCCAACCGAATGCAAGTTCTGTTTACAACCTGGCACTCTTCCTGATATCATATTAGAGTGCAAGCAAAACAACAACCTCCGCACTCTTCCATCTACGATTCCCACCCATGAGCTGTGGGAGAACCTGGTGACTAGAAGCGATCTGGATGTCTAGACACTTTTTCCTCCAGAGCGATGGCTGCCCGCTCATCACATGGCTGCCTGAAATAGGAAGCCACTCCCACTTCACCCGCTCAAAAAAACTTTTTCCACTTACTCATTCTCTCGCTGGAGCGCACCATCTTGGTGAAATTTTTTTAGCGAGAGTTGTAGTCAAACACGAATGCCAGACGTTTCGCATTACCACGACGCGCCTTCGGTTGAAGCCCACTATTGACAGCAGGCAGGATTTCTGTATTGTGTACCACTTCACGATGAACTAGCCAATCACGACAACTAACAAATAACCTAAGACGTGTTATGCCCATTAGTCACATTAGTATAAAGGCCCACCCGGGAATTGCGCGGGTACTACCGCTAGCAGTAAACGTAGTAAGCAAAACGAAGTGATTCATCTTGACATGCAGCCCAAAAAACTCAAGTTCTCGCTGCGGCGACAAGAACAAGGGTTATCTTGGTGCATGTAAATTGATGAATGTGCGTGGGGACATAATTATCATTACTGAACGCAATTAGAGATAATGAAAATGTCATGAATTGCTCATTCGTGATTAATAGTCAGGAGTAGTCAGTTAAATGAACATCGATTAAGATGGCTTAATAGGGCTTAAGAGGAATAAGAATGAAATAATGACTGATAGATTGATTTATTTTGGGGTTTAACGCCCCAACGCAACGCAGGTGATGAGGCGCGCCGTAGTGGAAGGCTCCGGATGAATTTTGACCACCTGGGGATGATTGATAGTGATGAATAGTAAGGTGGGAATCAGGTGAATTCAGGTTAATTCACGTCGATTAAGGTGAATTAGAATGAATCAATGTTTAGTGGGGAGGGATGGTGGGGTATGACGATGAAGTAGGATTAGGTCAGGTGGATTAAGATTAATGAAATATATTTGGAGAACAGATAGACTGATTGTAGCGACTGGGATGGATGCAGATAGATTATGATATACTAAGGGGAAACTAAGGGGGATTACGTTGAATTTAGGGGAAATAAGGCAGAAATATTAGGATGAAGATTGATTGGCGACCATAAAATAGCCTGGCTGCTGTGTCGACGGGTGCGCGTGTACATAAAAGGTACACGTCGCAATAGTATGAGAGGCTTTCGCCTTCCAAGCACGTAATTAGGCTGAAAAGTTCCGCAAAAAATTTTTGAACCATTGTCTGTAAAATTGATTAGGTCGGTACTCTTCAAGAAAATTTATTAATCGCCGATACAAAGACCCGCTGTGCTAAATACTACACGGGTCGCCTAAACCAATACACTGCATGTATCACTTCACTCACTACACCACTCACTACACACACAGTTCACTCCACAGTTCTCCATAGTTCACTGGTACACACACTATTAGAAGCACAATTACTCTGAAAGATCACTGTAGATCACATCCTCGAAAGTTCACGACAATACGTCAAGATCAATACAACAGTCAATAGGGTACAAGAGACACTTCTATTTGTTTGTTTACCACACGGATAAACCGAGTGGACCACCGCTGAAGGAACTGCTCTTCCCCCAGCGCGGCGAGCTCAGCCTCCAGGTGACCGAATAGACGCGAGCGCATTTTTGAAGCATTGGAAACATGCACTTTTGCGGCCGCGCTCTGAGAGCCGCAAAGCCGCGCCTTTTCCAGATGATCTGGGCACCAACACACAGTAAAAACAGAACAACTGCGTCGCTCGACTTTGTGCGTGCGTCGAGTTTGTGTCCAAACATCCGAGATAACAATTTCCAGTAGGACTTTGCAACCTGGCAATCGAACATCGCATGCTGCAGGGTTTCACGCTGCCCGCACTGTGGGCACCTGTTGGAGGGTGCCACACCCCATGCTGCGATGCGGTCTGCCGTGGGCAGGACCCCCCAGCCGCGTTGCCAGCTGAAATCTCTGACGTCGGCCGGTAAAAATGAGGCCGTCAGCTGCTTCCACCTTAGCGGCCTGCTCTTTCGGAGCTGGTCCTGAGTGAGCTGCGTCACTGCGAGGGTTTCGCAAATTTTACTCGGCGGTGTGTTGAGGACGTCAATGTCAGGGAGTTGCGTTCTCAAATTTCTGAACGACTTAATGACGTGCTTGTAAAACGAAGGTGGCTGCTCGGCTGACGGTCCTACCCGCACACCATCGAAAAACAATGATCGGTCAGTGCAAAGGAAGAACTCACAGAGCTTTCGCCCCGGGTATTCCTCATCCCTCGCTAGGTTGAGCAAGTTCCTTATTGCGAGGAGACTACTCATAGTGTCTAAACAGGGGATACTGAAACCGCCCATGCTGCTTGGAAGTCGCAAGCCAGTGCGGGACACTCTTTCAGTTTTCCCACCCCAGAAAAAGGAGCCGAGCATAGTTCCCAGTTTCCTGAGTACATGCCGTGGTGGCCGCGCCACCCTCGCTACGTAGTAGTAGGCTGCCGACACACAGGCTTTTATCACATAGCTGAGCTCCTGCAAACAAAGGTCGAAGGATGCAGCTACCGCTAGCCGCGTCTCCGCCTTTCCTTTCAACTGCCTCCATGTCTGATTCGCCACTTCGCCCGACGCGCGAAAGACAACCCCCAAGATTTTCACTCGTGCAACCCATTCAATGCCGCCAGGCAGGTCCGACGCGAACGCGCCAAAGCGGAGCGCCTTGCTTTTCCCCCTGTTCAGCTGAGCACCAGACAACTCGCTGTACTCCGTGAAAAGCCGTAAAAACGCTGCGTAACTGTCTTCGTCTCTTAAGAACAGGGAAACGTCGTCCGCGTACGCCGAGACCTTGACCTGGCCCTGGCCAGTCAACGGGAAGCCGCGTATCGAAGGGGAGTCAATTATTCGACGCAAAAGCGGATCAAGGCATAGGGCGAAGAGGAGGGGCGACAGCGGGTAGCCCTGTCTTATTCCACGAGTGACGGGGAAGGGTTCAGAGAGCTGCCCGTTCACAAAAAGCTGTGATGTCACGTCCGTGTACAGTGCCCCCAACCTTGCCACGCAGTCCCGAGGAAACCCGAAGTTTTCCAGAACGGCGAGCAAGTACTGGTGCTCGACCCGATCGAAGGCTTTCGCCTGATCGACCGAGACAAAACAGCCGGAGATGCCCGTCCGCGTGGCGAAGGTGAAGAGGTCTCTAGTTAGTGTCAGCGCCGAGAATATAGTGCGGCCGGGGAGGCTACACGTCTGCGCTAAGCTAACTATTTCCGAGAGCGCCATGCCGATGCGTTTAACCAGCACAGACGCTACCAGCTTGTAGTCCGCATTCAGCAGAGTTATCGGCCGGTAGGCAGGCGGTTCTGAAGGATCGCCACACGGCTTAGCTATTAGAACTACCCTCCCCGCGCGAAACGAGTCGGGTATTCTTCCTTCGGCCAAGAATGCGTTCACCATTCTTAGCATCTGCTCTTTGAGGACCGGGAAAAACACTTTGTAAAACCCCGCCCGGATTCCGCCACAACCAGGAGCGGAGGAGTCGCGCATATCTTTCAGTACTTTCCATAGCTCCTCCGCCGTGACCGGGGCACAGAGACGCTCGTGCCAGTAGCTAGGGACGCTGGGCAGTGCCCCGCAAAAGTTCCGTACGTGATTTTTGAAGCTGTTCTCATCAAGGCAAGCCTTCTCTGAACTGAAAAATTCTTGGAAGTACTGGGCAAACGTCCTGCAGATGTCCTCATTATTCGTACTTCGTTCACCATTCGCTGACTGTACGTATGGAACTTGAACACGCGATGCCTCATCTATTGAGCCTGGTTTAACGTGCCTTAAGACAGACGGATCTGACACTGGGCGCCCCGAAACGAACGCTTTGCTTACCGCGCGTGACGACTGGCGCAAAAGGCGCTCGTATCGCGCCTTTAGCAGATCCATGTAGTCTCGCATAGCAAACGTAAAAGTACCTGCGCTCTTAACTATTCGTAACCTTCTGAGGGTTTCGTTGAGTTCACGCGTGATTCGAACCTTGCGCTCACGCCCTGCTTGGGTAAGAAGTGTACGCCATCCAGTTTTCAAGCAGTCCCAGTCGGCTTCCCCTTGATGCGTGTTCCTTTCCTCCACTAGAGAAACCCTAATTCCTGCCACGCTAACCGCATCAGTAAGCAAGCATTGATCCATTCGCCACAAATTGGGGTTAGAATCTCCTGTATGGGATTTTAGCTTCACCGAAACTGGCTCGTGATCTGAAATTCTGGGCGCCTCCTCTGGGAAGGACAAGACTTCGCAACTCTCTACCAAGCCACTTAACTCGGGCGGAAAAAGAAATTTGTCTAAACGATTGGCCGATCGACCCCCAGACCATGTTGCCACGAACACGTCTCCGTGTAGATGAACCCACGCATCGCAGAGGCGAAGCTGATTCATCAGGTCGCGCAACGCGCTCGCACCTCTATACGGCCTTCCTCGGCCTGGCCCTCTAAAGTCTCGCCCAGTTAAAATCGCCCACTAGAAAAGTTGGGTAGGCATCCAACAAAAACATGTCCAGAGAACGAAAGAAACTGGCGGAAAGATGGCGCGGTGCAGGCGCATACAAATTAACTGCCCTCACCCGGTGCGAGAACAGATAAAAATCAATGGCAATTACCCGGCCGTCAAACCCAAATGTTACATGTGCTTTGTCGCGAAGGTAAGCACTCAAAAAGACAACACCAACGCCTGAGGCCATAGAGTCGTTTAGCGAAAAAAAGGCATGAACTGAAAAACGCTGTTTAAATAATTGAACATCATGCGGGGTGCGAAAATTGCACTCTTGCAAAAAAAGAATATCAACTTTCATTGCTCGCGCAAAATGCATGATCTCTCTCTGCTTGTCAAGACTGCGGAAGCCTTGAGCATTTAAGAGAAAGTAAATGCACTTGCATTAAAGGATATAGTAATATTAGGGCTTTTTTTCTGTTGTCAATCCCTTACTCCTCCACAGCAATCAGCGACGCGGATTACGAGCTCAGCTCGCCTCGTTCGCCTCAGCTCGCCTCAGCTCGCCAAGGCGAAGCATACGGCCTCGAGAGGCGCAGCCTCCCTGCGTCTCGCGTGCCCAACGCTAAACAAGCTCCTCGCGTGGGGCGAGCCCCCGACATGCACGTGATGCCTGAACGGAGCAACCAAGGGAGCTGGCAGAGGCCGTGTGCAAAGAAGAACGCTGTCACATGATGTGCGTACTGAGGAGGAAAGGCGACCAAAATGGCCGTCGAACCGAAAACAAAATCGAACATCGAAATGGCAATGAAAGGAGCATCAATGGGATTTCGTGCTGGCAATCGTTTCAACCACTGTTCCACATTTCGCCAGCATAAAGCCCCGTGGGCAAGTACGAATAACACGGCCATCTGACAATGAAGGTTGGGTAGACTGGCAATGAAATCTATTGATGCTACCTTCATTTACAAATCAGGACTAGCGTTGGAGGCGGGCAGACACAGTTTCTTACTGGGGTCTGCCGTGCCATGTGAGGGCGTTGACGTCGATAACAGTCGCTTGCTATCCACTCGTGAGGCACCTAGCAAGTCCCACACCTAATAATCGGGTTTACCAGACGCGGGTCCTTGCCTTGCGTTGAACAGTCCGGTTCGCTCATGGGTGCTGGGTCTGTCGGGAGGGAGGCATCTTCGGAGAGTCTAGGTACTCTTTGGTGAACACCAATAAATTGCAACTTGAACGAAAACTGATGACCCAGCCCAGCAGTAATGGCCGGGAAGACAGCCGGGTGGCGTTGACGGCCAGTGGAGTCCTCTAATTAGTATAGCCATTTCTTTCAATAAAGGGATTTTCAATGAAGGTATTTTAAAACAATATTTTCAATGAATACCGTCAAATCTTTCTTTGTTCCTCTCGTGCTTATAATATTTTGTTCTAGTGTCAGATCTTTTAACTATGCAATGTCACTTCACTCGTCCAGCACTCAACCATCCAAAATTAAACCCTTTGCATTACGTCATGAACCGAACATTTTTATGGTCTTGTTGGTGTGGTGGTTTTGGCGCGTACTTAGTTCCTGAAAATGCCCTTTGTGGATTTTCTTACTAAATTATTCGATGTTCATATGGAGGATGAAAGCGTGGGATGAAAGGCTGTAGCACTCATTTTCCCCGCTTCTCGGGCATCGTTACTTTACTTTCGGATCAGATAATTTGCCCGCTCTAGAGCAACAACACGCGAAGAGTGATAGCAGCAGCGCCTAATTTGCGCGAAGAGCTAATTAGGCACCGGCACGGTCTAGGAAACACGGGATGGCAGGCGGGCTGGCGGGTGGCTTCTCACGTTGCCGAAACCGATGCTCCGCTCGTTCCATGAAAGAAGCCACCGGACCTGTACCCACCCATCCGTCACGTGCTCCGTTAATACTAGCCATGCAAAGAGCCACACGTTTGTCCGAAAGAGGAGGACCGACAGCCGCAAACGTATTCCTTGCGCAGCACGGAAATTCCCCTCCTCATGAAAAGCGTCGGGTTCCTGTGTGCGTCAAGAATGCTCCGAACCGATCGGGTAACCGGGCCGACCGTCGACGTCAGGTTTCTCCGCGAACTTGAACGTGTATTTTTTGTACAGCAACGCTGTTAGCCTCTCGATGGTCGGAAAATTTCATTTCGTAAAGAAAAAAATTGCGCCAATCCACTTTGTGAAGGTGGTTGGAAAGCAAAGCTGTAAGCGGCACCCACAACGTTTACTCATCCGACATCAATTAAATTCACTCACGTCGCTCAGCAAATTGTGAAACCAGGGAGAAGTGAAATGCACTTAACCACACCCTCTATTACTTCAAAGCGATATTCTTGCTCAGGTTAAAATAATGCATGATGCATGAACGGTGGTTGGTTGAGTGGTATTGGTGTAGCACATGAGTGGATACTTTTTTTGTAAAATTAGAGCTCAAACCCGGTGTCAGACGATCTCCCTTCTCCGTCTCTGCCGTCGCGGACGGAGGCGACGAGCTCGGCGGCAGAGACGGAGCAGAATCGGGTGGAGGAGGAAGAGGCGCAGAAGGAGGAAATAGTTCTATTGAGATTTCTGAACGGCCCAGTGTGCGGGCCAGGGGAGTGGTTTCTTCCTGAGTGTAACCCATATTCGCTCCGCGTGGCCTGTGTTTTGTCCACCGGCTGAAGCTGGGTAGGCAGAGAGGGTCTGGACATCAGAATCTCCCATTGCTTTTGTTTGGTAGTTGATGGAAAGATAGGAGGGTGCTTTGGGCTAAATTCGCACACCCCGTTTATGTGGTTGAGTGTTCGTACTATGAGCAAAATTTACATTGAGCATCGTAGCGATTCGGGTGCATTAGGTGAAGACACGTCCGGTGTGGGAAGGAGCCAGACTGTATTTATTTATTTAGTTATTTATTTAGTTCGGTACCTTCAATGCCCAGGGGGCGTTACAGAAGGGAGTGGGTTTCTTTTTTACAAGGTATTGAAAAAATATATATACAATAAGGGGAAAATATACAAAGCAAGAATAGATGCGATGCCTTAAAGGCAAGAGCGAAAAAGTAAACAAATCACAGGAGGTAAAAACTATACATATACATATATATATATATATACATACATACACACATATGCATATGTATACATTCACATACACATACACGTACATACACACCGAGAAAAAAAAAACATTTGGTGCGGAGGGAAATATAACTCAAAAGCTGGGGAGTGATACAAAGACAGTTGTGAAAAAAAGACTATGTAAGAAAATTCAAAAAACTTGATTATACAATGCACAAGTGACGTTCAACTGCCGAACGAAATGCGCGTGCATCTGTGATTGTAGCTATTGAAGTTGGCAGGCGGTTCCACTCATCTGATGTTTTTGGTATGAAGGAATGGAAGCACAGATTAGTACTACAGTGAGGGACGTTTACTTTGAAAGGGTGATCAACGCGCGATGATAAGTACGACGGGCTGGAAAGGAGTTCATTTTTTAGTTGTGGATTGAAGTGATAAATTTTGTGGAACAAGTTGAGTCGAGACAGCTTTCTGCGCACGGAAACATTCTGCAGATTTAAGGTTCGTTTCATTGAAGTTACGCTCGCTTTGCGGTAGTAGTTAGTTAGGATAAAGCGTGCACTACGGTTCTGTATGGATTCTATTGCGTTAATAAGGTAATCTTGTGCTGGGTCCCATACCGAACAGGCATACTCGAGTTTAGGGCGAATTAGGGTTTTGTAAAGGATTAGTTTCAGATCGGAAGGTGCCATAAAAAAATTACGTCGCAGGTAGCCTAGTGTTCGGTTTGCATTACTAATTATATAATTCACGTGTTTCCCAGGATAGGTTGTTGGTTATGTGTACTCCTAAATATTGGTATGTTGCTGTTGTTTCAAGTTGGTGGCCATGAATGTTGTATGATGTTGGTGACCTTTCAGAAATATTGGAACGTCGCGAGATTCTCATCATTTTACATTTGTTAGTGTTCAAACGCATTTTCCAAATGTCACACCAAGTCGATATCCTATCAAGGTCAGATTGTAGTGCGGATGGATCAGACGTTGATGACATCACTCGATAGAGCACGCAGTCATCTGCAAATAATCTAATGGAAGAGGTTATGGCGTCAGGTAAGTCGTTGATAAAAATAAGAAACAGGAGAGGGCCGAGTACAGAGCCTTGCGGCACACCTGAGGTGACTGAACAATAAGAGGAATCGTAATCGTTGGCTGTTACAAATTGTGATCTGTTCGATAAAAAATTTTCAATCCAAGCGAGAATTTGGGGGTCAATGTTTAGTTTACGCAGTTTTTGACAGAGCAAGTGATGGGAAACAAGATCAAACGCTTTGGAAAAATCCAAAAAAATACAATCAACAAAATTACCATCATCAAGGGCACAAAAAAGGTCGCGTGTAAAGGAAATTAATTGTGTTTCGCAGGAAAATGTTTTCCGAAATCCATGTTGGTGTGGAGAAAAAAAGGAATTATTTTCAAGAAACGTAACGAGGCTCGAGTAAATGATTGATTGATTGATTGATTGTAGGGTTTAACGCGCCGACGCAACGCAGGCGATGAGGCGCGCCGTAGTGGAGGGCTCCGGGTTAATTTTGACCACCTGGGGATCTTTAACGTGCGCCGAAATCTCGTACACACGGGCGTTTTTGCTTTTCGCCTCCATCAGAAAAGCGGCCGCCGCGGCTCGAGTAAATGATGTGTTCAAACAGCTTGCAGGAGATGCTGGTCAATGAAATTGGGCGATAATTAAGAGGGTTATGAACGTCCCCGGATTTAAATAACGGAACAACTTTGCCAATTTTCCAATCGTCGGGTAATTGACAAGAATTCAAAGATTGAGAAAAAATTTCCCCTAGAATTATGGAAGAATAAACGTCTATGTTTTTCAAAATTTTAGAATTTATACCATCAATTCCTGACGATGAGGAAAGTTTTAATTGGGCTATGAGTGGAGCAATTCCAACCCAGTCAACTACCAAAGGCTCCATTGGAGGAAAGTTTGAAGTTTCACAGGAGTATGCCTGATCATGTGGCTGATGCGGTATAAAGACCTTTCTGAATACGTCATTCAGAAGAAAACAGCTTTCAGAGCAGGGTGCAATGTCGCCGTTTTCATCTATTAAAGATATCACATTGTTCTTCGTTCCACCAATGACGTTCCAAAACTTCTTCGTGTTATGTAGAAGCAGAGAAGGGAGGGTGTCATGAAAAAAAACACGCTTTGCATTTTTGACTGCGTTTTTGAATTCCGAATTGACACTACGATACGCAGACCACATGATCCGGTTATCACTCTTTCTTGCCTTGCGAAACAGCCTTTTCTTCTTATTCAAGAGACGGTGAAGGGAAATGTTGAACCATGGGGACCGATGGGTGCAGGAAATGAGCCGTAACGGTATGTACTTTTTGATTAATGAGTGCACTTTATTTTTGAAAAGATCCCAGTTTGTAGCTACAGTACGTTCGTAAAATGTGACCATATATTCAACAACAAATGCTTCCAACTCTTTGTTGATCGACAAAAAGTCAGCTTTTCGATAATCACGGACGTACTTGGGCTTGCTATTTGTACTGGCTTTAACCTCGAAGTTGATGAAACAATGATCACTGAGCCCTGGCGTGCAAGTGAGTGAGTGAACAAGGTCGGGGGAAGTGGTTAAAACCAGATCAAGCACATTAGCGCTTGTTAGTGTAGTGCGGGTTGGTTGGGTAACAAGTTGTGATAAATTAAAGTTGGAACACAAATCTACAAACTGGGCAGCTTCGGATGAGGGCCTGAAACACTGAAGGAGGGTCCAGTCCAAACTATTGAGGGGTAGTTGAAATCCCCCAGCAGAAAAAGCAACGATTTAGGAAATCTTATGATAATATTATTTAGTACGTCATGAAGGTCATTACAAAATGACGAGGGGGCGTTCGGTGGTCGGTAACAAACACAAAATATTGCGTCATGGTGTTTTATGCGAATACCCGCGCAAACTAGTTCTAATGGAGATGAAACTGGAACAGCGAAAGACTGCAAATAGTCCGCGATTGCAATAAGTGCGCCTCCCCCCAATCTTGCACCTCGATCACATCGATAAAAAGAAAAGGACTTTTGGCAATGAAGAATTTCGCTGCTTGATACCTTGGCAGATAGCCAAGTTTCCGTAAGTGCCACAACATCTGCGTTACACGTATCAATGAATGAAGAAAGGTCATCACGTTTATTTAAGACACTGCGAATATTAGAAAGCAAAAATGTGATTTCACACACGGAGTGAATTTTACCTAGCTATGACTGTGAAGTGGAGGGCGGAGCTGGGGCTTCTACTCAAACAGCATTGCTTCCGGAAATGCTATCGCTATGAACATTTATTTCACACACACTATCAGAAGATTGAACGTAAACGTAACATTTCTTGTTGATAAGAACTTTGTTGTAGCGAACTAAAAAAGGCTGACCGCTGGCTTTACCAAATTCAGTCAACTTTTTGCGCAACTTTCGAGTTGCAACGCAGAAATCTTCGGTGATGCTTGCGTTGGAGGGTTTGAATTGCGACCGAGACGAAAATATAGAATCTTTCATCTTAAAACTGGAAAATTTTACTATAACTGGTCTGGGCTTATTCGGCACCAACTTCCCAAGCCTATGGGCGCGTTCGATCGTCCCATCCAAAAGTGGCGTTTCCAAAATAGAAGACAGAAGATCGCAAATTTTAGTCTCTGATTCGGCCCATGATTCGGTTGGACTGTCAGGTAGACCATGAAAGATAAGGTTTTCACGGCGAGATCTGTCTTCAATTTCGTCAAGGCGACTTGCAAATGAAACCGTTTCATGGCGTACCGCTTCAGCAACGGAATGAGAAATGTCGGGCAGTGAGCATCCCTCGGACGCGGCCATTTTTTCTTCCACAGCCGATAGTCTTTCGTTGATGTCAGTTATCTCTTTTTGCACATTTAACTGAATTTCTTTGACGTCATTCAGTTGCGAAAGCACTTCAGCATGATTTTTATCAATTTTCGCGTTTAGCGATTTCAACAAGAACAGAACATCGTTACTACTCTGAGCAGGATCCTCGTTAGGAGGACCAGGATTTACTTCGATGTCACCGCCGAGAAGTAGAAGCTTCCCAACAAACACACATTCGCGAACAAGATCACACAAAACGCTGGGGCTTGGGAGGAGCAGCAAATTCGCATTACTAGTGCGCTTATCAAACAAAGAAGGTCGAGAACCAACCTGTGTAAAACAGAGCAACACTTGAGGCAACCGCATGGCAGCTGTCCTCCCAAGCCTACTGAAAAAGTGAGCGGCTGGGCCATCGTTATACGGACGTCGAAGAGCTGATGTCGATGACGATGGGGGGGGGGGGGCGAGAACCGTCATAGGTGGCCGAAGATCATCGTAGAAGTGAACTGGCGGCACCAGGAATTGTTCCTCCGAAACTTGCGCAGGACATGTCGACGAAGAAACCAGTGGCGCTTCGTGCCGCTTCGATAACGGTAGGCACGTGCCGCTGATTGACGAAACCTGTGCAAAACAGAGCAACACTTGAGGCAACCGCATGGCAGCTGTCCTCCCAAGCCCACATGAGCCGTATGGTAGTTTGTTGTTCTATGGAGGGGTCAGAGGTAAGACGTAGGTTGGGTCTGCCTCAGAAGGCGAAAGCGTGGTTATGCTCTGAACGAGACAAGCGGGTGACTGTCCTCGTGCAGCTCCATAGCACGGGGGGTGAAAGTGCAGGCTTGGTGGGCGTATTCGTTGCCCTCCATAAAAGCGTGAGCGGGTGTCCAGATGAGCTGAATGGAACCATTTGGGCAGTGGGTTTTAGCACACGACGTGAACGTCGGGACACCAAACCCGACAGGTAATTCCGGTAGACTTGTTGGGAATTGGTGACTACTTTACGAACCCTTGGTTGAGAGCCAAGGCGATGGCTGCCTCTTTTGCTGCCATCATGTCGTCGGTCTTGAGTGAGGCACAAGCAAGGAGATTGGTTCTGGAGGTAGCCACGATGATGGCGTACTGCTTCCCTCGATGTTTGGAGGCGTCTGTGTAGATAACTGCATGATCCCTACCGAGGGTGGTGTTTACCGCTTGAGCCCGTGCTTTTCGGTGACCATCGTCTTCTGAGGGCTTCACACTTCTAAGCAAAGGGAGCATATTTATTTCTAGTGGCCAAAAGCCCAGGAGTACATCAAGCGGAGTGACTTTCTGTGCTGCCCAGCCAATCTGGTGAAAGATGCCGCGACCCGCCGCAGTTCTGCTCGTTCGGAGCTTCTGGATGGAAAGAAGACCCTCTATCAGCTCTTCTACCGTGTTGTAGAGCCCCGTGCTAAGCCGCCTCTCTGTTGACGCACTCGTGGGAAGACCAATGGCTTGCTCAACAGCCTTTCAAATCATTTTATAAAACATCTTTATGTCGGCCTTGCTGAGAAGAAGATAGGGGGTTGACGTAAGTAATTCTCGAGATGACGAAAGCTTGAACTAATCGAAAGGTATCGGATTCCTTGAGGCCTCGCTTCTTAGCGGCAACTCGCCTGATCATGTGTATGATTTATTGATGCTGCGTCTCAGGCACTGCAAGGATACGTCACTCTTGGTGTTGGCCTGAAGATTTAGGCCCAGTATTTCGATGCTGGGGCTTGGGGTGATGGCCTGGCCATTAAAGAGCATTTGAACGTGTTTCTTGATGTATCGTCTGGCGTGAAGGTGGACGACAAGAAGCAGATATTTTTTACGCGAACACTGGAAGCCACATGCCCATTGGCGTACTAGAAGTGAGATGCCTTAGGTTGGTGGGAGCTTCCTTTAATCGCTATCGCGTGGCATTTAGCAAGAATGCAGGGGTTAAACCCGTAGATGTGCTTGGTCAGTGCTCCACTTCTCTTCCCCGTCTCCGCGTGGGATCGTAGCTAAATCGGTAAGACTACGTGCTCTTGCTTTGTTACTCTGTTAGTTCCAGGTTCGATTCTTGGCGGTGCAGTAAATTCTTTTATTTGTTTGCGGGAGTTTTCTGGTGACACCAACGGTCGCGAAAGAACCCTGGGGGGGTAGGGGTAGAAAGCTTTGCTTTAAAAACAGAGGCAGGAGCCAGCAGTTCTCGCTTAAGACGCCGAGCGTATGCGTCAGGCTAATCCGTTAGGCGTGCAGCATACAGCTCAGTATTTGTGCAAAGAAAAAACCACAAAACAAGCATCAAACCCGCATGATCGATGATAAGGCGCCGGTAAGCAATCGGAGCCCCCTCCCCAATGCGTTCTGCTAAATATTAGCTTTGCAGCTGCTCTCGAAAGGGGTGGGGAGTTGACATGGCTTCGAGGGCTAGTGAATGTGTCAGGCTAAGCAGGACCCAGCAGTTCTTGCCCAAAACGTTGACCGCATGCGTCAGGACGCAGCATTTGCCACCAGAGAAGCAGAGTGCAAGCGACAAGCCCGCCAGGACAACGAGGGACATTTCAGACCCTCCCCAATCAGCATGTGAAGTGGTGTACAACAGCTTCACTAGACATCCACTCCCGCAGGGCGGGATGGCGTCCATTTTTTTTCTTCCTAGTTTTGTAAATTTTTTCTACGCTCCGGACCGATTTTATTTTCTTCTCCATATTATTCATTGTTGCTGCGTACTTCTTCTTTTCTTTTCGTCTTTCGCTTCACTCTGTTCCCCCCCATCTCAAGTAGCAAGCCCCGCCATTTGTGGGGCTAATCTCTCCGGTGTTTATTAAAGCTTTCTCTCTCTTTCTCTCTCTCTCTCTCCCTCTCTTGAACGTGCATTCATATAACTGGTGCCAGCAGGAATGAACGTGTGTGATTTTTTTTTAACTACGGGTATACTTATTGGGCTACTTTTATTAAGTTGGACAAGGGGGTTTGTTTTGCAACTCAGCTGCGACTGCCGGTATTGCTGCCATGGCGTAAATACATCATTGGCGATAGGAAACCAGGGGAAGCCGAACTTGTGCTTTGCCTGCATTAGCGCTTTAGCTGACCCAACGGCCTGAAACTGGACAGCAAATGCGGTACTTCTTTCTTCTACGGGCTGTGTGTCCATGACTTAGGTATCCTTAAAAGGGTAGACTCGAGCGTAAGTTGTCAATTTTCAGGGAAAGCGATCTTATTTTCTTCTAAACCGATGCCGACAGTGCACCAGGTTCCATTGTTCGGTACAGAAGTGAAGTCACCTTATTAATGATAGGACAGCGCAAACTTGACGGGACGAATAGAAGACAGCAACGCAGGTGTTGTTGTCTTCTAATCGCTGTGTCAAGCTTGCGCTGTCCTATGATTTTGAATGCATGCAACTGGCTCAGTTTGCCACCCTTTTAAACTAACCTTGTTTTAAATCTCTACCGCTACGCAGGCCTCATCAAACCGTACGTCGCACCCCTTGTATAGCGCATGCCAGGCAAGACAGAGATGGCACCAGACGTATTGCCGCAATGGAGGCCTCGTTTATTCCGTGTGCGTGGCCTGGCCAGAGGGGTGGTTAATGATGATGGTGGCGCGCAGGTACTCGTGATGATAATGATGCTGGTACACCCTAACACATCCTGCGAGCGAGCTTCTTATGAACGACATCATGCCGCCGCCTACACCTGCCCGAACCAAATCATCATTAGCGTTTAGGAAGCACCTTCCGCTTTGCTCGGAATACTCTTTTCTCTTGCCGGTGTGAGGGATGAGCCTGAGCAAACAATAACTGCCCACGCGAACCTTCTAATGAGAAAATAGCAAGAGAGGCTTCCGCACAGCGGAGTTTTCCATCGATTTCACATCTTGCCTACTATATACAGAGCCGGGGCCTGCGTAGAATTCTTCCCCGGTTTTTTTTTTTAACTTTCTGCTCCCTTTCCCGCGAAAGCGTAGCTACGTATCTAAAGGTGCAGTCAATTTCCTCTGCTCGGATTCCTATTACTAGCGAGATTCGCACACCACGGTATGGTTAGCACGTTTCTTTCTGCACGCCCAGGCGGGCATTTGCCGCTGCCTTCACATCTTTTTTTTTTTATTATCCACGTAGTAAATTGCAAGATGTCTGACACTAGCCAATGGCGAAAATAATCAGCGGGGGGCCTTCGTTTCCGGTGCCGGAATAGTCGGATTTGTAGTAATCTGTAGTATTTTTTTCAACCGCTCTCTCTCTCCAATCCAAACAGCGTCTCTAATCAAGATTTCGATGGGCGTAGAAGCGAAACGTCGATGTGCGGGGCCATTACTGACACGTCATTCCTGAATTTTCATACTGTATCCTTGTTTCGTTGCTTTTATTTTTACGATTTGAAACTGTGGCTCTTTCTTTCTATTTGTTTTGCTTCATCTCTTGTTCCGTTAGTCTTTTTCTCCCCCTCTTCATTTGCTTCACCCGCAACCTCGTTTTGTAGATTCGTTTCATCTCGGCCGTGCCAAATTTTATCAGGGCCCAGGCCCGTAACGCAGCCATTATTTATAGTCCTCGGCGGAATACCGTACGCCGCTTTGGGCATGTACATCTGACGTGCGGCAAAAAAAGTGTTAGGGTTGCAGCATTAAAAAGAAAGCTCTAGAGGGCATGCGTGACGTGTTAGCTTTTGCCAATGTGTGTGTGTGTGTTTTTTTTGTTCTTAAAGAAGTCTGCGTTCCTTGCATGACATTAGAGATAAGGGAGACATTATAGCAAATGTCACGGGTATAGCAACCCAAAATTTAAAAGTTACAACGTGGCATCTCCTGATGACTACTTTACTGTTAAATACCTCGCAGTTTGAGGAGAAACCTACAGTTGTGCCACGGCGGGCCCACGGCGGGCCCACAGCTTATGCGGCGGGCCCACCTCAATCAGGCTGGCAGTGAACCGGAATTTTCGACGGAGCTGGTAGAGGCACACCACTGTGTGCGTACACCCTTGAATGCCATGTAGCGGAACAGTCGCCGTTCCCAGCGTTCGTCGTTCATGACTCCGAGTGGCTCTCCGAATGCTATCTTGCTAGTGGCCTCGCGAGCCTCAAACGTTGACCATCCCAGGTCACCCTGTATGGCCTCCACAGCCACTCGGCCATGGCAGCCCAAAGCAAGGCGTCCCACCTCTCGCTGACCACGCTCGAGCCACCGCCGTGTTGGTGCCGACACACACACCACAGTGTTCGTGAAGGTGAGACATAGGACATGCACCGACTTCCACAGGTCACGGATCAACAAGTATCGGTTGCACCCCCATAAGCACCGTCTGCGCACGATAGAGCTGGTGCGTCTCGACTTTTCTTTCAGCAGTGCCTCGAGTGTAGCATACTTTTCGCCAGCGGATCTGAAAGTGATGCCAAGGTAACAATAGCTGTACATCGATGGAACCTCTTCACCGCCAGGCAGCAGCACAGTGCGAGTTTTGTCCTCCGGGTCGGAGATGCACAGGACTGCTGACTTGCGCGTGTTGAAGGCCAGTCCCAGTGCTGAGAGATGCTCAGCCGAGGCGGTGACAGGTGCCTGTAGCTCAGCCACACTTCCAGCGAGCAGGACAAAGGTTATCCGCGGAGAGTAGTACCTGCCGTAGTACCATCCGTGCGCCATCTGGGGAGAGCGCCGGTAACTGCAGTAGCAAAGAGCGCAAATTTCAAAGGGCAGAAAACGCAAAAATAAAGCAAAAACACTAAACTATCTAACGATAATTCGCAGAAAAAGACTCCGTGAACAATTCTGAGGGTGGGAAGTGCTGGGACGCGAATTGTCTTTCATGTAACGCTTGTCGTTTGCAGTGCATTTACTGCACCTCAAAATAATTTAAAACCCACAGTGCATCACCAAGCACGGACTATGACGCTCATCACACAAGCAATACACAACTTGCGTCCCAGTGCTTCGCACCCTCGGCATCGTTCACGGCGTGGAGATGTCTGATTTTTTTGCATAACTTTAACCATGTGCCCCTGGAGCCACGCTCTTGAAGGTAAGTCTAGCCGTAAGCGATGCGCTGGTGTAAAAGTGATTTCACGGCCTTGTCACGACGTCCGGGTAGCAAACTGCTTTTTTCTCCAGCCCATAGTCTTCTATAGGCGAAGTAATTCTTACAATAGGTCCGCTTTTTTTTTCGACGTGGCTGCAATCCAGTGACAATTACTGAGCTGGACCGTTTAATGCCATAACCCTAGGTGTACCTGTCAACGATCCGTTCCAACCTTCCTCGCTCGTTTTCGGTTCTCTCATTCTTGCCAGTGTTCTTTTTTCCCGCCAGCAGCATAGAAAAATAGGCCAAAGCAAGGATAACGTTTCTGATTTGTTTTTACTTCGTTTCTCTCATTGATATTTACAGCCGACATTATAATGTTCAATCAGGAAAAAAACTGCAAGGAATTTAGGGGACTGTGCAATTAAGCTCGGTCGTATAAGAGGAAAGGTAAGTTCTAAACAATAGACGAGTGAGGCAACACTCCAACCGGGAAATGAAAACTCAAGAAGAGCGGGATTAATATGTTGTCATTGCCGCTTCCGACGGGTGGAAAAGAAGGCGTAGAATTAGAATCAGCTGAGGAGCGTTCGCGAAGAACTCAAGTACTGAACAGCGGGAAACGTGTGTCATCAGTCACCTTGTACTTGGCAACCAATTCGATTGCTCCCGGTACTTTAGAGAACGTGTTGCGTTGTCCATTACGTCCAACTCGATTGTTCCTGGTACTTTAGAGAACGTGTTGCTTTGTCCATTACGTTGCATTGTGCGCACGGTCCGTTCCGGTGACGTTTTGCGGCCCGATCGCAGTTATGAGATCCTTAATTATCAGATCCGTAATCAGAATACGGCTGATCCTAGGTACCAGCTCTCTAAAAGGGGACGTAGTGAATGCGTTCTGTCCTTCGACTTATCGATGTGAGTTAGAGACACCAGCAGAAGCCTAGAGGAAAAACTCGATCATGCTAATGTCACGAGTAGCTTTACACGTCAACGCTAATAGCGTATGTGTGGCTGCTATGGCCCGGCTACTTTCCATGGGTTCCCCTTATCGTAACACAGAAAACGCCGCAATGGGGAAGGGATGGCGACCATGTTAATGAGCCGACACTGTCGCACCACTGAACACGTTTCTGTACGGTTGTGCTGTCTCAACTGCGGTAGACACTGAACCGTCCACCTCGCCGGCAGCAATGAAGCGTGGTCACCCACATAAGTACGCCTCATAAAAAGATACGAGACCACAAAAATGTACCATCCCTCCCTAAAGAAAGTTGAGAGACGGGCGAAAGCTAAAAGTGCGTCCAACCTTTCCTGAAACTGCATCCAATCGATCGTCAAATCTTCAGTCCCAAATCGCAAACGATAAACGAACCTGTGCGCCGATCGTTGACGCACTAAGTACACGCCTCTACGAACGATCTAAATGTGTACCGATACGGGCTTTATGAGAGGCAAGTTATTGTACTCCTTCTTGACGATCTATGCATGTGTTGTCTTATCTAAAACGGTTCCTTTTTTTCTAGATTTCAAAGTAGCCGTTATGCACGCGTCGTGTGTCCGGAGATCATATCGGAGCTTTTCGGTGGACCAATTGGTTTTTGTGGAAATACATTAGATTTTTTTTTGACAGAACGCCACCGGTCCCACTAAGAAAGGTTTTTCTTTAACAAGGTCGCACGGCGAGCAAAAAACCAGGAGTGCGTTGCTGCTAAAACCGTTACCTGCTGACACCTCCGCAGCCGTTACGACGCGAACATAACGCGCCGGGCAGATATCGCTTTGATGGCGAAGACATTGCCGCAACAGAAGACGTCATAATCACGACAGGACTACCATTCGACAGAGAGAGTTCCCAAGGCTAAAATAAAATTTAATACTCACGCATTTCCACACATAAGCTGTCTAAGTGACTGAATTCTTTCGGTTAAAATCTTCATAGTCGTAAAAGCACGCTGTCAGACGTACTGCAAACGCAGATACGCGTACGATTTTTATTTTTTATTTAATTATTTCCAGGCACTGTTGGCCGATTGGACCATTACAGGGGTGGGGTAAAAAACTGGCATAACAACCGCCATGTCAAGCGTAAAGAAGAAATGCATAGCCGATACAAAAAGAATACATCATTATACTACATTCTAGAACTTATATGCTGAATCACATATATCACAAAATACACTTCACAATATTACATCCTACAACGTACATGAGACAAGTTACAGGAAATACATTCAAATTTGCAATAGAACACAGGCACACATACGCAAAAAAAAAAGCAATCACCGTTCAGGAAGATTCACTTAGAAAATATTTTGTAACATTGTTTTCAAACTGTTCTGCAATTGGAGAATCACGTATAGCATCCAGTAATACATTCCACTCTTGTATTGTTCTAGGGAAAAGAGAGTATGCATATGTGTTCACGCGACATTGAGGAACTAGATAGTTGACGGGAATTAGGTACTGCTCTGCATCAAAGTTAAATGTATTTTGGGAAAGCAAAAACAAGCATTTAAGTCTGGCTATGCGACGGCGGTCTAGGAGCGGTTGTAAATTTAGCTCTTGCAGCATCTGCGTTACAGAATCATTACGAGAATATTTTAAAAGAATAAACCTAGCCGCCCTTTTTTATACCCGCTCGATGTTCTTACTTAATCCTTTTTGATGAGGGTCCCATATGATGCTTGCGTATTCCAGTGTAGGCCTTACTATTGTTAAGTACGCTGTTAATTTTACGGGTGCTGGAGCGAGTTTTAATTTGCGACGTAAGAGCCATACCTTCTTTTCAGCAGTAGAGCAGATATTAGTGATATGTTGGGTCCAGTTAAGGTCTTCAGATATTGTTACTCCTAAGTATTTACATTTGTTAACGATAGCTAACGCAGTGGAACCTAGTTGATACTAGAAATTTTTGACGTGCTTTACTTTGTTTGTAACTCGCAAAACAACCGTTTTTTCTTTATTTATTTGCATTTTCGAGTTTCGCACCATTTTTCAATAGACGCCAATGCGTCGCTGAGCATTTTGTGGTCATTATGGTTGCATATTTCTCGATAAAGTAAACAATCATCGGCGAACAGTGGAACAGTAATATTTTGATTAATGTCAGAACAAATATCGTTAATGTAAACGAGAAATAACACCGGTCCGAGGACAGACCCTTGAGGGACTCCAGAAGTTACGAGTAAACGATCGGATTTGTAACCGTTTATGTCCACATACTGCGTCCTACATGTCAGATATGACCTGACCCATTCTACTATATTGTTATTTATACCAATCTGCGTCAATTTCTTAATTAATACATTATGAGGAACCCTATCGAAGGCTTTTGCGAAATCAAGGCATATTGCATCAACCTGTTTTTCGTTATTTATTGCGTTTGAAAAGTCTTGGATGGTCTCAAGAAGCTGCGCTATGGTTGATAGCTTTTGTCAGAAGCCGTGTTGGTTAGGATGTAGTAATTTTGTATTTTCTAGGTACTGATATATTGCTTTGGATATAACTTGTTCGAGGAGTTTGCAGCAGACGCAGGTTAAGGGGATTGGCCGGTAATTTTCGATATTCTGCTTGTCTCCGGTTTTGTGTACCGGTACCACTTTTGCTACAAGCCAGTCTTCTGGGACCCGTTTTTGTTGCAAGGAGGCATTGAAGATTATTTCCAAGTATCGGGCAACCCATTCAGCGTATCTACGCAAGAAAGCGTTTGGAATTCCATCTGGACCCACAGATTTATGTTGTTTAGTGTTTAGCAGGAGCGAGAGTATTCCTTCATAGCTAATTCGTACTTCTGGCATGTCAGGATCTGGCATGTCAGATTAATCAAGAATCGACCAGATTTTAGGGAAAATCCCCAAGGTGGAGCAAGTTTCTGCGAAGGAAAGTTTGACATCCACCTGAATGTCAAACTAAAGGTGGATGTCCAACTTTCCTTGGCAGATTAATGGACAAATGCTTCGGCACAAAATTGCGTTTCTATATCATAAGAGCCCTGCCTTATCTCGGCATTCTACGTAATGTTACGCATAAAAATGTATGCTTCTTGGCCCCAAATCTTAATTTTATAACCTTCAAGCGCTATGATGTCGTTACGTTAGCAAGCCGCTTCGAGCTTCCTTTTCGTAATTTTTACTGTCGCGAATAGAAAGTTGCTTCTCTCCTCGGCTTCGGAGAAAAGGCCCGAACAATTGCACATTCAGTTCGCATTTTTCTTGTTAAATTGCGCTGCTTGACTTTGCTGCCCATAACGGTTTACGACAAGGAACGTTAAAGTATCCCACTGGTCGTCCACGCCATGCATGGTCTTACTGTTATAGCTCAACGCTTGCATAGCACGCAAGAGTAAGAACACTTAACGTAGCTCTGAAATAACGCCAGGTTCATAATGTGACGCAGTTTTATTCGCTTTCGTTTTTACACGGACGAGTCAAGAACAGAATGGATGTGTGAATACTAAGGAGGGCCACGGGTGAATCAAAAGGCTAAATCAAGGCGGAAAGCAAGCACTGCGCTAATTCGATTCGTGTGACAGTGCAGAAAATAAAAAAAGATAGTTTGTATAACAGCGATAGTTCTGTAGACTCGTCCTTTACACGACGCCGTCGGCTCACGTCGTGCTGATATGCTCGTGCGTGCCAAGGAGGTTAAAAAAAATAACCTCCTTGTTGCGTGCGCGGCTCCATTACCGTTCTGCTGATGACGTCAGCAACACAAGTAACAGTTTTACTGCGGGGGCCCTATTCTCGACTTCGAGAATTCGACATATTTTTAAAGCCAAGTAGTCTTTGTTTCATTCCGTCTATTATGGCGGTACATATTTTTGATGCGCTCACATTTTTCCAGACATCTGTCCATCCACAATTACCATGAATGTGCTACCGATCGAGCTTCCGTAAGAAGCACCAGAAAACAGGCCTCGCCCTGATGAACCGACAGTTACCGAATTGGTCATTGATAAAAAGATTAAGAAGGATTATCGATTTGGGAGGCTAAAATACCCAAAGGCACACAAAGCACTTAATAAAGAATGAAGGAAGCTCACACTAACGTTTAATACTTGAAGGTAGTGAAGCTGTACGCAAGCTTCAGGACCATCACGAAGGTTCAAGGTCACGTTTGCAGCCGATTCGCTTCTTCTTTGCTGCTGCAACGAGCTTTGCTCCATCATTGTTGCTATAAGTGTAAGCTTCTTTCATTTTTTTTGGAAGTGACAATCATTGGACATATCCTTGTACTGTCGTACAAGGAAAAATGTGAGCGCATAAAAAATATGTATCGCCATAATACACGTACTGAAACAAATAAATAGAAAACTTTACGCCGCGCGCCAAGTCAAGAAAATGAAGAGTCTGTTTTAACGCCGAAAAACCTTGGTATAGTTAATTCGAGTTGGTCACTAAGTGGCCAATAATGTAAAATTTCTTATTTCTTCCGCACTTTCGGCAAAAACGTGTGCGTGCAATAGTTGCATATTTATCACATACGTGAGAAGTTGCAGTCACTCCCATTGCACGTGTGCGGCCAAGTTCTTTGTCCGTGTGTTCACTCGAAGCGCTTCTGCCGGCTAAGGAGGTAACACCTGCGATGTACATAATTCACCAGCAGTGTTGCGATGCCTCTTCGCCACCTGAACTCAGAATTCATTCGTAACCCCCTGGCAAGGGTTTTGTTTCAAGTCACCGCTGCTATTATCAGCCATCCCAAGACACTCCTGTCCCAGATAGAAAGGTCCTGTTTTTTACGACGTCGGTGCCTTGATCGATTGTTGCTGGTAGCACCACCAGTACGAGAGGAGAGGTGACTTCGTGTTGAGTCAATGCGAGATTGTGGTCCCAGTACCTGCTCTAAAAAAACAAAACACCGGGGCGAGGACGCGCTACCACAAGATTTGCCCTACGCCGTTGTGCCACCGGAGGTGGTCAACGAAAGGGATGACGACGATTACTACGGAATAAAACACCCTATATAATTTAACAATATTTACTTTGCAGTGCCGTTCAAAACGGTTTGGCCCTGTTGAATTCCGGCTCCTCCCTCTCATTTAAATCCGCTGTCAGTGTGGGGGGAAGCTAGGTCAGTTGGTCGTGATTGGAAGGACATTCGGCATCTCGGTGACAATAGTATCCGCAGAAGTTACTCAGTACAAGAGGTACTTGACTTAAGCCATCATGAGCAAGTTGAAATTTGTAGCCTTAGTATGTAGGTGATTTTATTTTTTTTACGAATTTAAGGCCTCAACTTTATACGTGTTTTATGGGGCTAACACAAGTAGCGCACAGTGCAGTCTAATGCTGTGTCATAGATAAGAAGCCCCGCTAGCACTACCGCTTTCTCTCGTTTGATAGTTTATTGCTACTATTTCGACAAATCATTGTCGTATATGAATTTAAGCTACTTAATAAATTTGAGTGTGGGTCATTACTATCCGTTTATACTACCTCTGTGCTCTGTGTTTGGTACATAAACCTTTTACGGAAAGAATAAACGGCTATCAACTCCGGAGGCTTTCTGGTCTGGTGTCGAGCTGGGTTTGGCGTTAACATTTATATTACAAGTTATCGCGGATGCTTGTGTGCATTACATCGATCCAAACTACAAATCCAAAATGCCACCAGGACTCACCAAGCGGGTAGAAGTAATTCTACATCGCATGTGGTTGAATGTGGCATACACGCGCAACTTCCTCTCTGAGATAAAACGAGCTACGTCACCACGATGCGCGCACTGTGATGTGTCAGCACGTCCAGCACTTCCTCTGTGAATACGCTCGATTTAGTGCACGAAGAGTGTCCGTCTCAGTGTTTTGGGGCCTGCCTCTTTACGTGAACATTCAGGTAAATGATGTTAAAGACCATGGGTTTGTCCCAAACGTGCTTTACGGGCTACAAAGGCTCTGATTGAGTACCTGCAACATGCAGGTCTAGACCAGTCTCTCTAAATACCTCAACGTTTCTGTCCGCATCAAGTTCTTCAACATCATCGCAATCAACATCATCACGTCATCAACTGGCATCGCAAGTTGAGCATTTTAGCCCGTCTAACATCGCCAGACCTCATTAAAGATTGTTCTCTCTCTCT
This sequence comes from Haemaphysalis longicornis, assembly GCF_048455015.1. Classification (NCBI taxonomy): domain Eukaryota; kingdom Metazoa; phylum Arthropoda; class Arachnida; order Ixodida; family Ixodidae; genus Haemaphysalis; species Haemaphysalis longicornis. The sequence continues at coordinate 206,296,117 of NW_027526361.1, read as the reverse complement.
CTCTCGATTGGAACTGTATTAATGCTGAAGTTCGTAGTGAAAAATATCTATTAAAATAGCACTTCCTGCCGGAATCTCCGCAACTTGAATGAACAATGGGCAGAAACTATTTTCTGCGAAAACAAATTGCAGGTAGGTAATATGACGTTAACCAGAGCCTATCTGCAATTGTGCGGTCGAGAAAGAAAGATATGCATTCGTTTCCAATGCATAAATAAAGTACCTGTTTGATTACAAGGCCAGAAGTTCCCGAAATCTCCGGATGGGAGTTTATATGTGCTATGCAGTAAGCCGTTGCAGTAAACAGCTGTTAGCCACTTCATGGTTACCATCTACTTCACTGAAGTGATCAAAATGTCGCATTCAATGCAAATCTGGATAATAAAGCACCCTGCACCTCCACGCTTACCTTCCCTCTTACGGTCATAGACGTGTAAAGCTCAAAATTTAGACAAAGAACAAAGAAGGACGGCACGGGCAAGGAACAAGCGCTTGTTCCTGTCGTCTTCCTTCGTCCTTCGTCTCATTTTTCGCTTTACACATCTTCAGTGGAAGACTAGCGTGCACAAATGTCCGCCTTAAATGGTTATGGTCGAAGTACATCAGACAGAGCGAAAGGCTGAGATCGATGAGCACATTAAGCTTCGGCTTCGACTATCCTTTCCCATTGAGCAATACGCAGAACGTTCGGCACCAGAGCGATTGCATTGTTCAATTTGTTGGCATAATGACAAGCCATTTTTATTTCCAAATCATATTTCGTGAAACACAGATGAAAACACACTTTACAAAGAAATTAAAAGAACTAAACGCCGGAACGCCGCTATGGTAGTGATTCTGGAGAAGTCTTCCTGGTACGGGCGTACAGGCGGGCGGAGAGGGAGGGGATGTCAGTCTGCCCTGCCGATGTCTTCAAGCTTGCGGGGAGTGGGGGAGGGGGGTATAGAACGTGGCTAGCTCTGCCTTTCTTTAATGCGAAAGCATTGCATAGAATATTGCAGAAAACCGGAGCCCTACACCCCGGAACCCATCCCTTCCATCGAGCAGTGGATGATACTGCTGCTGTTGTAATCGGTGCAGGGTACTTCGGCGTTCCGGTGTGTGGCGGTGAAGCCAGCCCGTCACGAGCTTTCATGTTTCAACAAACAGGAGCGTGGCTGCTGGGCAGCCACTTGGGACCGGTGAGACAGTTTTCCGGCCTTTACAAGAACCGGCAGAATCTGGCTCCAGCGGAAGCGTGTTCGAACAAGCCTTGCAATCTGGAACTATGTGTTGGACTTCACCCGTGGACACCGTTACTGATTAACACGCAAGCAAACTTGAGTGGCACGAGAACTTTTACGTAACGGCTATGAATAATTACATTCCTGTCATAAGCTGCGCACCAACCTTAAGCGGCTGCAATGTTTGCTGTTACCACCAGCTGTTTTGCGGTGGCCCTGACGAAACGCAAAAATAAATAAAGTCACTGCAAAATCGCGTAGACTACGCCGAGGTGCACCAGAAATTGTTTTACATGCAATTTCGATTGATTGTTCTTCCCCGTTGTTTTTCACTCTACCTACATTTTTTCTTTCACGTTTTGTCGCTCCTTTTATGGCCCAGAAATGAAATTCTACGTGCGCCTCTTACTGGGCAACGGTCCTTACACTATCAGCTACCCCGTTGCATATACGGCCTTACTTTAACATATAAGCTACAACTTTTCCTTGAGTCGATCATCGTAAGGGGTTGCTCTTCTTTCTGCTGCCTTTTCACACAGAGAGACATGCTTTTTAGTGGGAAAAAAACGTTTTAACGGGATCGCAAGATGGTCAGTCACCCCAGGGGCATTCGGCGAGAAGCTCACACCGCCTTTCCAGGGTTCCTTGTGTTCCTTATTATTCATCCGTCTGTATATTTTACCTCGATGTTAACGGACTTATTGTGTTCCTCGCTTTGTCCACACGTAAGTATAAGTCGTATTCGCCTATCACTACGTCGGCAATAACGTAAAATGTTTTATTTCGTTAAAACAATCAGCAAAAGCACGCAAATGGAAAAGACGCATGCACAAGAGTTCCAGTCCCGAAAACTGCCCGTGTGTCTGCGGCCCGTTAACCTTTTGGTGCGTTCACTGTGAGCTCTTTCGCAGGGTAAGGCGGGTTACAACTGCGATAGAGATAACCCAACAAAAAGTCGTGTGATGCCTGTCCGCAATCTCCTCATCGAATTTATTCATAGCCTCCTTACAATCGCTTCCGCCACTGCTCGCCGCAGCTATTATATCGATATATCTCTTGATGGCAAAACACACTGAGGTACAAAGGTCTCATCATATACGCCTTCTGGGGCTTCACCTATTGTCACTGGTTGCAATAAAATAGCATTTCATGTTCGGCGTCCGCGAACTTTGGTACAGTAACTCTTTTAGCAAGGCTTGCTTGCTTTAAAAGAAAAAGATAACCTGTTTCCGCCCGGGATCGAACCGGGGACCTTGCGCGTGTGAGGCGCACGTGATAACCGCTACACCACGGAAACAAGGTGGGCATGAGGTCCCTGCAGACACAGACGCATCGTGTACCTTAGAAAACGCCCCACCCCACAGTGAAGAGAGGAGCTCATCATTATAAGGGTGCTTTTCTGAGAAACAAACATTAGCCAGTGTCGTGTTTTTTTCCTTCCTCAAAATTCAGTTTTAACGCAGGATGGAAAAAGCATGGCATTCGTCTGTCTATCCCAACTGTAGCTTGCTTGTTAAAAGGCGGACATGCGGAAATCGGGTTACAGTAGTATCAGCAAAAGTTACTGCATACTAGAGGTATGCCATGAAATTCCCACAAGCAAATTGAAATATCCAGGCTTAGTTGAACTAATTCCTACAGCCCGTACAACAGGACAAAAGACGAAGAGTGGCGACCAGGAGAAGCACTTGTCCGGGTCGCTACTCTCCGTCCTTCGTTCCGTTGTTCGCGATGTACGCATTAGCTCAGTGAAGTACCAACTCGCCAAAAGTCTCACGTTAACTAGCCTCGCATAAAAGTTTATTTTTGCACTAATTTTAGGCCTTAATTATACACCTATCTTATGGTGTTCATACGTGTTGTGCACTGTTTGTTTTTATGCTTTCTCATATTTAAGAAGTCCCGCGGTTGCGCTACGCCTTTCCTTCGTTGAAATGTTTATTGATATGTCGAGAAATTATTATGTTATATGAATGAATGAATCAATGATTGAATGAATGAATAAATGAATGAATGAATGAATTAATTAATTAATTAATTAATTAATGAAATAAAACTTCTAAGCGAATTTGAGCATGGAAGGTTGAATGGGTATCAAGTCCAGAGCCTTCCAGGTCTGCTGTAGGGTTGCGTTTTCCATTCCATATAATATTTCAGGAGATCACTAGTACCTCCGTACATTACATCGATGGCAACTGTACCAATCTTGAAGTTCGTAGTTAAAAAAAATCAATCATGTAGGCAATTACTTGCGTATATATACAACTTGAATGAAGAATTGGCAAATGGCATTTTCTGCGAAAACAAATTGGCAGCATTATGGCGTCAATCAGAGCATATCCGATATTGTGCGCCCGACGAAACAATATCTGCATTTGGTTCCGATACATAGATACACATTACTTTCTTGATAACAATGCCACAAAATGGCTGAAATCACATGATGGCCGACTGCAGGCTATGGAGTTAGCAGTTGTATTGCTGCACGAACGAACGACCATTTCATGGCCACTAGATATGTTTCCCTGAAATCCTCAAAATATCACTTGTAAGGTTCCTTGGAATCAAAAAGCACCATGCACCTCTACGCGTAGTTTCCCGAGAAAGAGAAAGACAGAGATCGATGAGTTGATAAAGTTCTCACTATCATTTCCAATTGACTGCTACTATGAACGCCCGGACGACTGCGGAAGCAGAACGATTTATAGGTTCTAACGCGAAAAAAAATGAAACTTTCAATTAAGCATTTTAGGGAGATTTTGAATCCCGACTATATCTTTAATACCGGACAGGCAAAAACGATTCTTGTAAGAGAAATTAAGTGAACTAGTCCCCAGAACACTGGTTTGAGGGCAATTCGGGAGCAGAAGGAGGAATAAACATTTATTCAACTATATTACTTCCGTTGTGGGAGGCCTCCTTAGTCCAGGAAGCCTTGGTCCTTGGTTGCCCGGTGGGCCCTGTCCACCAGTCGTTGCTGGTCTTGAGGGCGTGAGCTGGTCAGCTGGTCCTCCCACTGCTTCAGTGTTGGGTTTGGTAGGGGGGGTGGGTTAATGATGGTGATTGTCGGCACTCCCAGACCATATTCGGAAGAAAACATTTTTTCTACAGGCACCCATGCGCGGGCCAGGTGAAGGGTGAGATGTCTCTCTGCCAATCCGACATTTTCAAGCTAGGCGGTACGGAGGGTCGAGACGAGTATTAACCGCTACTAACCCTGTCTTTGCATAGCTTATGTCTGATTGCAGAAAATCTAGGCCTTCTGTTCCTGAACCCCGCTCCTTCTTTGACCAGTGGGAGACACTGTTGTGCAGCTATCGACCTACGCACCAAATCCTGCTTGTGACCAGGGCTGCAGCCCGCACAGCCCATGAGCTATTGAACTGACGAACCATTCTCACATATATGCTTATAACGTTTTTTTTAATAGCGTAGCTATTGTTACTGGCCGTTAGTTCGCCGTTGCATAAAAAAATACCAAGAAAATGCCAAGCGCTTGTGGGCACCTGTTTCGCGGCCACCGGTGATCGTCCCCGCCACGCGCCGTGGCTTTAGCAAAACAAAAGCAGGCAAAACCCCCAAGGAGCGAAAAAATGCCGAGCGCTCGTGAGCGCCTGCCTCACGGCGACCGCCGAGTCCCCGGCTCGCGCAGTGGCTTAAAAAAAACTCCAGCGCTGTCTTCGAGCGCTATGGGTACTATTCGTGTGACGTCAGCAACAGCTAGTCGCAATTTTGAAGTTCTCCCAAGTGGCATCGCCATCGCTGCGACGGTCATGTTTTGGCCGCTTCGGTGGAAGCAGTGTCGAGTTGGTGATTCCTTTTCCACAGTTCATTTTCGCGGCAGTTTTGCGGTGGCAGTGAAATCTGTGTCTTACAGTGACACGTCGGAGTGTGTTGCTAGCCTCTCCAGGGATGATAGGGCCCGATACACAACGAAAATTGGCTTGTGCGGCATCGACCCCTTCCTACTCCACGCGCGTGAGTGTGTCTTCAACGCCGACCTTCGGCCCCACATCGCGGTGATGGACATTCATTATTTTCTCGTGTTAAGGACAAGTTTTATCACGAGCAAACAGCTCAAGAACTACAAAGCGCTCACAAGAACTCACAACTGTGTTACAAGCGGCTGGGTGAAAGAGCCGTGGGTGAAGCAAGCCGGCCAGGACGCGGTGATTGTTGTGACTGAGGTGAGTGTTTTGATCATCGTGATTTCGCGGTTATTTTTATATGCATCTTACATCTTACTTCTTTACCTTTACTGTTCAGGTCAATCATTCACAGAGCCTGACGAGCCCCCCCTTGAAGGCGTGGATTTGCGCGAAACGTGACAGCGAGATGGTTGCGGCGCACTGTCTGTGCATTGCAGGCAGCGGAGAAGCCTGTTCGCACATCGCGGCGTTTATGCTTTACATCGAGTGCGGCATGCGCATACGTGCGGAGCATTCATGCACGGACAAAGAGAACAGCTGGCTACCGGCGCACATAAAGAAGCTCCAAGTGTGGCCTGTCGCCGAGATGGACTTTGCGTCGGCAGCAATGAAACAAAAGTCGACTAGACGACCTCGGTCCTTCATGTTCGCCCCAAGTACCACCCAGGGCTCCCGCGCCAGTGAGGGCACCAGCACCCCCCGTGTCTAAGCAAGAAAAGGATGCCCTTCTGGGAAAGTTGATTTCGTCGGATCTACGACCTGCAGCAGCCAGCACAAACCCTAAGTTCCGCGAGCTGTACATCCCCTCGATTAGGGCGTGTACTGGTGGCGACCTCCGCCTTCTCTACGACAGGAAAACTGTAGACATGAGTCTTCCTGTACATGCCGACCACTGCGCCAAGATCTTTGCCAGGCTGGAGATAAGTGAGCAGGCCTGCCAAGCCATCGAAAAAAGGACTAGAAAGCAGGCATTCAGTGTCAAATAGTTTGCGTACAGGGCTGGCCGGATTACGGCATCCACCTTGTACGACGTGTGCCACACGAGTGTGAGTGCTACATAACTGAGTCTAGTTAAGCGCATTTGTGAACCGCAGGGCATTAATGTTTCGGCCCCTCCTGTAAGGTACGGCTGAGAACACGAAGGAGATGCACTGGAAAGGTACAAAAAGGTTGCTGGTGATGTGAACTGCAATGCGCAGTTCAAAGAAGCTGGGCTCTTTGTGTCGAAAGAGAACGTGTTCTGGCTGCGACACCAGAATGCCGGTTGAGTGTGACTGCTGCGTCGCGGGTGTGGTAGAAGTGAAATGCCCCTAGAACGCCAGAGATGGTCACCTGACCGATTTGCTAGCCGACCAGAACAGCTGCGTCATTGCAAATGAGGGGTCACTGGAACTGAAGGTGACCCACCGATACTTTTATCAGGTCCAAACTCAGATGTATGTGTGTGGAATGGAATGAAGTACACAGATTTTGTGCTCTGGAATGAGAGGAAGATTAACATCCAGAGAATCAAACAAGACTGCAATTGTATTTTGCCACTTGTGGACACGGCAAGAACATTTTTCAGAACGTTTTGTTGCCAGAGCTGGTGGCACGACGGCTCACTGAAAATCCCCAAAACACTGTGATTTCAAAACAAGCTGCTGCACAAGTTGCCGAAGGGCCTTCAACTGCAAGTGGAGAGGCTGAAGCAAGCAAGCAGCTGTTTGGAGTCGATTCGCCAGTACCGGCTGCGGTGCATGGCACGTCTGACACTTTCTGTGTATGTAAAGGGCCCGAAGTGGGAAAGATGATCGCCTGTGATGGTGCCGACTGCGAGATGAAGTGGTTCCACTTCACGTGCATTGGACTGAAAAGGGCTCCCAAAAAGCCTCAGTGGTTTTGCCAGTTTTGTTCCGAACGAACCGGTAGGAAATGAAGTGGTAGTTCGCCTCCTCTGAACTAAGCCAGCAGCCGTTTGGAGACAATTCACCAGTACGAGCTGTGATGCTGTGATGCATGACACTTGTGATACTTTGTGTATGTAAAGTGCCCGCAGAGAAAAGATGATAGTCTGTGATGGTGCCAACTGTGAGATCAAGTGGTTTCCCTTCACGTGCATTGGGCTTTTTTAAAAAGAGCTCCCAAAAAACAGCAGTGATTTCGCAACGAGCTGTTTGGTACATTTTCAAAGACGGCAGAAACAAGATGATGTAGGATACTGCACATTATCCTGATGTCCTTCCTTGTCCCGTCCATTCCGCTGTTTCTGCTGCCTTTGAAAATGCTTTTGAAAGTTTTGTTCCAAACAAAGCAGTAGGAAAATGAACAGCGCCAAAAAGGAAAATTTTTATTCATTATCTAATCAACAACATAGCCTGACATATGGTGTGAAACGAAACATAGTTCATGTTAATACAATGCAATGTTGTGACAGGGAGCTAAACAAGGCAGTACGACGGGCAGCAAAAAAACATTCACAGCATATCCACGGGGTGAATGATGATGAGTGGGCGAAGCTCCTGAGGGGAAATCATCGGTAAAACCATGACTCTTCAGTGAAAGTTCGCCCAGTACATCTGTGTCCGAACGTAACGTCTAGAAAGTCTTGCTTAAACCGCGCGTCGGCACCTTGGGGCTGAGCTCGCCTGATGCGTTTTGCAGACGCCTCTCGAGCTCTCACTGCATCGGAGTCTGCCTGCCGATACGCGCGCTTTCTCGCCGCTTCCCGTTCTCTGACATTTTGGAGATCCTCTTCGCGCCGCAGCCGTGCCGCTTCGCGTACGGCAGGGTCCTCGCGCCGTTGCCGTGACGCTTGGGCCTCTCGTTCTCGAACGCTGGGATCTTGGCGGCGTCGTCGCGCAGCCAGACGACACGCTTCGGCCTCCCGCTCTCGTATGGCAGGATCTTGGCGGCGGCGTCGCGCAGCTTCACGGAGCGCTTCTGCCTCGCGGGCTCACACATCTGCAGCCTTATCTATCGGGCGACTCCGAGCGCGCGCCAACAGCGAACGGATTTTATTACAACGCTCCCCGCCATCTAGTAAACAATCCAAGAACTAAACTAGAGGTAGCCACGCCATCTAGTAAACAATCCAAGCGCATCTTTTCATCATATACAAGTACCGCCATCTAGTAAACAATCCAAGAACTAAACTAGAGGTGGCTACATACATACGTCGAGGATGGACAGACCCACGCCCTAAGGAGCTTCGCCCCTAAAATAATGTGACCCCTTCGTCTAATAACGACGATGGTTGAATGCGAACTTCTTTGTGATCGATTCTTTGGTCAGCCAATCCCACACTGCAGGTATGTTCTACTCTGGAGGTACGCACCACTTGTGTAGAATAGCCACAGCAACTCTCGAGTGTGCGCTCCGTTGGCCTAATGTTTGGATTGGGGGCGTACAGTGCGAATTGGCAACTGCTGCTTGGCATTCGGTTCAACCATGTCGAAATGGAGCGATGGGTAGACGCCGGCTTCATAATGCTAGGCACCCAAGTTCAAATTCAGCCACAAGAAAAATTTTGGGTGTGAAGCACCCCAACAGCACTCGTTTTCCAACTCCTCGCTTTAGAACACCGGGACACTCGTTTTCAGACACGTCGCGGTACTTTTCAGCATGCTGTGGCATGACACGAAGACAACTTACGACCAGTCTGTATCGTTTATTGCTCAAATCCGGTTCAACGCAAGACAGGGTGCCACCGCCTCAGCAAGAGCGCAATTGCTTCTCCAGTGCCCAATCAGCACGTGTCACGTGGCAAGAGAGACTTGCAGTCTCTGAATAACTGCATGCTTCACCCCTCCCCAGGTTTCAAATTAGTGGAGATGGCCCGGAATCTTTTTTCCTTCACTTCACCCATGATCACGGCCCACGATCATTCATCATCATCTCTAGGGAAAGTTGGCTTTCCTGCAGGGCATATTGGCACGCAATGACATCACTGAGGACACTAAAGCTTCACTTTAAAAAGCTCATACAGTGAAATGTTCCAAGTTCAACTAGAAAACACTGTGCATGTGCAGTGTTTTCATGCTGCACATTCTCACGACATTTATACAATGCTAACTTTCGGCCAGTTTTTTACTTTGAAGTACAAAGACAAAGCAATAAGCAGTTTTGGATGAGGTAAGTTGCACATGTGCTCCCACAATTTCGACTTCATGTTGCATAGGTGCAGACACGATCGAGAAAAGACCTGCCGCGGTGGCTCAGTGGCTAAGGCGTGCTGTTGAGCCCACGAATGTGGGCTCGATTCCTGGTCGCGGCAGACGCTTTTCTGGTGGATGAAAAAAGCGAAAACAGCCATGTGTTCGAGATTTCAGGAGACATTGAAGATTCCCAGGAGGTTAAAATTAATCCAAAGCCCTCCACTACGGTGCACCTCATAGCCTGTGTAGTGTTGGCACATTAAATTTCATAATCAATCAATGATCGAACAAAGGGTTTACGAAATCTAGCCCATAAAAAGGGTCTTTCAGTCGAGGCTCGGCCACTAAAAAGACTACTCCAGTGGCACAACTAAATTACAAATGTTGGTCAGTGCACAGCACACCCTGGCAATTTTGTCGACTTGACACTCCTTGCTGCCATTCGTGCTCAGTACCTCTACAGGCAAGCTTTCTTTTAGTAGTGCGCACTTGTTTCTAATCATTCCAATGACGCTCTCGACATGAATACGCACATTCGCTATCTCTCTCGTTCGCTCCACCTCCGAGCCCCAGAGTTGCCTTTTGCCTCTGGTAAAATTAGGCATTGCCAGTGTGGCACAACACATGCCGACACTCTCCTCTAGCAAAAAAACACCTGTCGGCAAGCACAACGTCACCCTTGTCTAAGAGCCTAAAGACACCACACTCTTCCGTGATGAATTTATCACTTGCACACCCACCAAAAGCCTGCGAAATGAACGTGACAGCTCCCTGGGGACAAATTGCCACCACGAATTTTACGGTATTGTGATGTTTATAGTGGGACCATGTTTCTGCACGTGGCTGCATTGAACTGGGCCGATCGATAAAAATTTGGAAGCAGTCAAGGATGACGCGCACTTTTAGCCCAAGGCTCTCCACAAATGTAATTGGCATGGTTCTCAGTACGTCCTCCTCCGGCCAATCCACGAAAGAACTCAGGTGTTCAAAGCACACGTCAAGCCACTTTTCGAAAATTCTCGAGGCTGCGGGCTGTGATACGCTGAAACGGTACGCAAGATCATGGAATGTGCTCCCAAGCCTCAACCTGACTAAGAACAGCATCATTTCCTCAAACTGCGTGAGGGCACTCTTGTGAGAATGTGGGACGTAGTCCTTCAAGAGCGTGAGCAGGGACAACACTGAGAGAAAAGAAGGCAGCCCTGTGTAAAATGCCACTTTTTCGTTGTCTTCTCTCAGGGCGTCTTCTGTGAAGCGTGTTGCGGCGAGGTTTTTTTCAGATGTGGCCAGTTCTTTCCGGAGGTTCACCACCTCCGCTTGCAACTTGTCAATGTCAGAGCCAGTAATTGTATGTCTGGCACCAGACTTCTGTGAATAAATAAAAACTCCCACCTCCCCTCGCGGGAACCCCTGTGTAGATGCGACGTATAGGCGGAGCGGCGAAGGGAACGCGTTTTATAGCGCTCATAACGTTGAGGGGACTGCGTAAGCTGGTCCCAGTCGATGACGACGTTGGCGTACTTGTAAAGAGGCGTGGACTCTAGGTGTTTGAGCCAAGCGTGGATGTTGCTTCGCCGGAGAACGGCACACCGGTTATATGCGCAGCGCGCCCGAAGGAGAGGAAACCGCGGAAGAGAGAGTACTGCACATGCGCCGGCCCCAGCGCGTCTGCCGCGGCTATGACGCAACGTGCCGCGGCTATGACGCAACGCAATCCAACACAATCCACTTTAATCCAATCCAATCCAAATCCAATCCAACCGAATCCAAGCCAATCCAAGCCAAGCCAAGCCAAGCCAATCCAATCCAATCCAATCAAATCAAATCAAATCCAATCCAATGCCCCTCGCGAGAGAGTGTTCGTTATCGGAGAGGAGAGGGGGTGAGCGGCGGAGAGCGGCGGAGAGCGCAGCTCGCGCGGCGAGGAGAATGGCAGAGGGGTGGACAACGCCGACGACAACAACGACGACGACGCCGGAGGGACAAGGCGAGTGAATCAGATGCTCTGCATCTAATTAAAAAAATAAAAACGTTGTAAGTACATAGCTGCAGTGTGCAAGGTTCTTTTTACTGTGGTGCTGAGCAGAGCCATGTTTTCATGCAGAAGTCAGAAATCAGAACAAGCGTTTCACGCACAAGTGCCCGGCCCAAAGCTAAAATGTTTGTTCACAAAAGGAAAACTTACCACGCAGGTCTGACGCTGCTGCGCTTGCTGAGGCATCAGACCCCATAGCATCGTCTTCGGGAGCTGCAACATTCACATGTAAAAAGTTTTGGTGTTCATTAGAACCAATCCCTGCTTAAGGGCTGAACGTAGTCTCACCATTTGTTGACTCCTGTAGGTATCTTGCCTGCCGCTCCTTCATTTTCATGTACAGCCGGTAAAACGCTTGTCTATAACAGCGATTTCAACTTCAACCAGCTACATCCGAAAACTGCCGAAACATACTCGTTCCAAACATGTCGGAGGCAAAAGCGAAGGGCTAAGACTTCAGACTTCCGCAGTAGTTTTATTCAAATCCCGCTCCGGCGGGCAGGATAGGGCTGAAAGTACGAACGCTGTGTTATAGACAAGCCTTTTACAGGCTGTACTTATCGCCTTCTCTCTCGCTGGTAGCGTACCCAAGGTGGAGGATCGGAGACCAGTCAGGGTTGCACCGGTAAAACAAAGCAGATGGTGAGCCTGCGTTCGAACGAGTTACAACACAATTAATAACAAAGCAGGTGGAAATAAAACAGGTTTTGGATTGCATGGTGTGTAGTACTTATCGTAAATTTATGAACGCTGGCTATGGCCAAGAATTGGTTGCGCGTGTGTACACGCACATGTTCTTATCGCCAACACGTGTCGTTTACTTTCTAGGTTTACGATTAGAAAAAAAAAATTGCGCCTGCAAAACGACGGTTTTCAAGCGCCGCGATGAGGGCCCGGCGTTGGCCTAGGGTTTTCCGTTACTAGGCGCAGCGCCAATGCTTCCCGTTGCCGGGTAGCCTGGTCTGTGCTTTTCAAGCGCACCCCGGACTTTCATTCTGTATTTTTTTTTTTTTTTTGCGAAGAACGCCGACAGCGATCCGAAGGCTACATTTTTCACCATCGCGAAGCTCTACATTGCGCCGCTCTTTTTTTTTTCTTTTCATACCTAGCAATTGCCCCTTAGGTCAGTCTAAGTGGTGTACATACCTGACACAAAATGCCGGGAACAGACGCGGTAGTTGTCAGGGTCTGCGGCGATACCGGTCCGGCTGATGCGGGCAATCCACTCGCGGCGCCGCTCTTCTGACAGCGTCATGCGTCTTCTGGCATTCGTTTCTGCGCATATTCGGGACTTTAAAAAAGCCTGGGTTTTCTTTCGAGCTTTTCTGCTTTTGCGCCTTTGTTTGCGTACGGCTCTTGCAGCCGACGATCGCGCAGTGCACCATCACTATTTCGGACAGCGAATTCACAGAACGGGTACGCTTGCCAACTGACCGGCGTCGGCACAACGAACGTCAACCGGACGAACTTCAAAATGGCGGATGGCCCCACAATGCAATGCGCGCCGCGGCTAATGAATACTCCGTATAGTACATGTAAAAAATTACACCATCTTTCCGTAGGGGAACCCTGAGTAGTATGCAAAGCAGCCATGGCGTTGATTCAAGTGCCCATTAGATTTCAGTTCGTCGTTTCCGTTAGGTTGAGGTACGTAGCTACCGCTATATTTACAGTTTGGTTTCCATGGTAACTACCACACTTTTCACTTACCGGAACTACGAAATGGGAAATTGCGTTTCAGATACTACTCAGGGTTCCCCTACGGGAAGATGGTTAATTTTATTAGATGCGACGGGGCTATGTCCCTCCCTTGTCGTTGTTGTGCCGTCCACACCCCCACTGCGCATGCTCGGCTTGCTGAACACCCGGTGGTGTCTTACCCTTTAATGGTTCCTGCAGCGACAGTGTTACCGGTGTCTTCCTGGGCCGGCCCGAGATGAGCCCAGCATGCGCAGTGGGGGTGTGGACGGCATCACCACAAGGGAGGGACATCGCCCCGTCCATGAGATGCTGGAGCGACAATGTTGCCGGTGTCTTCCTGGGCCGGCACGAGACGAACACGCTTCCCCTTAAAGGGCTCCTGGAGCGGCGGCAGTGTTGCCGGTGTCTTCCTGGGACGCCGGCTGGCTCCATTCCACGCTGTTAAGGTGGTTGAACAACGATTTCCCGTGCGACGTCACTCAAATTCACACACGTGGTGCAACAAAGAGTGAAACCAGACACTATGATAGCCGTTACCTGGGTTTCGCGGTGGCGGCGTCCGTATAACAGAGTGACTGAGTGACGCAGCAGCGACGGGAGAAAGAAAACCCAGGGGAGCGTCGGCGAAGGCTGTGAAGGGGTCCGTACGTGCGGCTATGGATCTCGCAGTGCCTCCCACTCAATTTGTTCCATGCGTCGCCGCCATGAAGTCCCTCCCGCCCTCCCCTACCCGGACGCTGTTCCGTTCCCCGCTAATCCAAACCACCTGAACGTCGTTTTCTCAGATTATGCGGTTAGCACTTCACACGAGGGCTTTGAATGAGCGCTGGTGGTATACGCGCGTCTGTGCTCGTTGAGTACACCGTCTGTCTCCCCGTCGCCTCCTATGGGCGTAGCTTAGTCGGTAACACGACGGGCTCTCGCTTCGTTTCCGTATTCGGGTTCAAGTTTGATTTGTGGCGGTACAAGTATTTTTTTTTCATTTAGCCTGGGTTTTGTGCTGACGCGGACACGAAAATTTCCTTGGCTGGTAAGGTGTACTACTTCTCCGTAAGACTGTAAAATAACTGTTCCCGGGTATGGAACCACCTTCCAGCTGAAATTGTGGGTATCACTGATAACCAATTGTTCCGAGCTGCCTTATCCAGCATAGTAAATGCAAGAAATATCTGATGCTTATTCTCAGTTTATGTGATCACAATGCTGCAATACTACTAATTTGTTTTATTTTTCCTTTTCCTTTTTATGCGCACCACGTTTTTGTAACCATGCTACCTCATTTTATGCCTTTTTTTGTTTTTTTGTACCACTCCCCTCTGTAATGCCTTTGGCCCTGAGGATATAATAAATAAATAAGTAATCATCACCTCCGTCTTACGACGACAATCGTTGAACGCGAATGTTTCTCGTGGTGGATTCTTTGTTTGGCTAATCCCATACTGCAAGTATGCTAGTATACCAAAGCGGTAACTCTGGCACGGTGTGGTGTGTGTTAAACGCCATTCTCGTTTACAACAGCTCCGGTGCGCAGTTATTTGAATACTTGAATCCGTAAGGAACCAAAACCGGCAAATACCACCCGTTCCGGGTCATTGCTGGATTAGGAAACTTTGGGGCCCGGGGCTACTGCGTCCTTGGGTCCCTAATGGTGATGATGATTATGGCGATGATGGTGTTGATAACGATTCCGCTGTAATATGCGAAAATTTTCGAATCCCATGTTATGCTCTCTGATCAGTGATAAATTATATATAATTTTACACTTTCCGGAAACTAATTTTTGACTTTACGTCTAGTCTAGTATTATATAACCTATTTTATCAGGCGTAAAAGTTAGTTTGGTTTGATTGCCCATCCATCACAGATTCACAATTACTCTAAGCGCCGTGTCGGCCTGCACTCGCCATGGTACAGAAGAGTGTTTTCATAAAAGAAGCATGTTTTATTAAGCCTGTAAGCTTTCATTTTATTGTAAATTTCTCCACCTGCATATATGGGAGGGCTCAAAATCCGCGCAGGTAGCTGTCACTCACAGACATCTGCCAAGCAGTTAGCCGCCACGGCTTACGGGCCAAAATCCTTTAGGTTACCCTCGCAGACGAGAAAGCACGCGGCGATTAGAACACGCGCAGCCTTTGAAACAGGTTGGGCGAGGGGGGGGGGGGGGGGTAAAGGTGCCGCGTAACGCAACCTTCCTATTGCAGCACGATTAGAACAAAGACGATAAGCAGAAAAATGTCGCTTTTTGGATGGGGAGCGGTTCGCTTCGTGCGTGGATTTGCGCATGGCCATCGAACTTTCAGCGGCGATGAACTCCTTTGCGCAGGTGTGATGGTCTTGCTAGTCGGCAAGCCGTTACACATTAACGGGTCACCTTTGGGTTGGAGGATGACAGGTGAGCACGAGCGATGGCATCAGATAACAGTTAAGTAGGGATAGAATGTCTCTGCTCACCCCCGCGCTGCTGCTCCCGTCGGCGCAGCGAAACCGTTACAGCAGTCAGTAGTTCGTTGTCGATCGGTCGGGTCGTTGTTCGGTCGTAACTGGCAGTGGAAACACGCTGAAGCTTCTCGTCTAGATTCGGAGTCTACGACGGACGTGATCATGGGTGCGCCTCTCGTTTTCGAGTCCTCAGCACGCCTGCCGCAACCACTGTTTTCCCCGCGCTCCTTCGGGGTTTCCTCTCCTCCTGCCGCCGCGCCCAAGCGGGACCAGATCTGCGGGCCGCCCTTTGGTCTGCGCCATCCGCCGGCTCATTCCAAAGCAAAAAGAGCCCACGGGGACAAACAGCTTACTGTCCCCGAGTCGAGGCGGAGGTCCGTTTTCAAGACGGCATCGAAACACCACACGCAGGATGCGTTTTTAAGTGGACACAGCTTTCGTCATCCCCAAAGGAAACAGACGTTGTTGTTGCTTTATTTGGCGTCTACGCCTGAGCTCTTCACACCGCCTACGGCTGCTGATTTCCCATCTCGAAGGGAGCCGCTAAGGTCGGCCTGGCCCGGCGGCCTCTGCGTCCACACGGAGTGGCGCCTAGAGAATTGCGCTACGAATGGAGTCACGCGGACTGTTGCTCAGACAGCCTGCAGAGGCTACAGCACATAAGCGCGGGCTGAAGCCGAACGACCCCGCGAGTGGCCTACACAACCTTTGAACATTTAAATAACCATATATACGCTGACCATCCAGCGAGAAATATTGAGTCGATATCAATCGCGCTTATGCGATTCAACTAATTCACTACCTTTATTGAACGGGTCATCATCGCAATGAACTTCCTTGTGAAACGCTATACATTGAAATCTCTGGCAGAAACTGTGAATGAGCCCGTAGGGTAGTGCTTAAGTTGTCAATAATTACATATAACGTCCCTCAGGCTTAAACAATTTACGGCGTTCTTCGGGCATTATTTTATTATTCGCATACCGGACCCTTCTTATACCGAAACGTGCGCGCGCGGAAACGCGCGCGTACTTCGATGTCCGTGTACGGAAAAGGCTACCGAAACGACCTGTGCTGAAACAGACCGGAGTCGAGCTCGGGGCCTTGCTTATGTGGCTTCTTAGGCCCGGTCAAGCTGTGTACCCAAGACTTTTACTCCAAGACATCTCCGCATAAACCTCAGGAAAACAAGGAAGAGGAGTACGAATAACTAACTTAAATTGAAATGGACTCAAAGGTTGTCAACCATAACGTGAGGGGCCCCCCACTCCTCCCCACCTGTCGCGAGTTGGTAAGCTTCGGTGTGAAGGTGAGGTTGAAGCTCCTTCCTTCAACTTCCAATGCTGGCAGCGAGCACACTCAAGATATTTTTTTTTCATAAGATCGAGCGGGGCCCCTGACAGCGGGGGGCCCGGGGCTGCAGCCTCCGTAGCCACCCCCCCCCCCTTAATCCGGCCCTCTGTCGGGGTAGTATTTGCGCTAAGCCGCGCCTGCCAGCCAAAAATCGGCCAGGTGACACCATAGGCCCTACTCGTCGTCCGCCGTAAAAGTAACCGCAGACGAAACTTTTGCCCCCGCAACGGCTAGGGTTCCGCGAGGGCGCATATGCGTGCTTCCCTGTCCATGCCTTACCTTTATCCCACAGAGCTACTCTTCATGCCTCAGCGAGCGTACACATGGCTGGGCTGCATATTTCATCACGCGGGCCTTCACGGTGACTTGCAATGAAATCTTTCGGCACGCGTATCCTCTGAGCCGATAGTTAATGCTGTGTTGCGCTGGGTGCTCGTACTATAGTAACGTACACGGCGAAACAGGAAGGAATATGGACGGAAACACACGCACAGCCATAAGAAACTTTAACCCTCGTTACTGAATCTCTATATCTGACAACAAGCCAGCTACACGGCTGTGCGAGGAGTTAGATATATGATGAAGGAAAAACTGAATATTGCTCACTGCTTGCGAATGGTAATAAATTGCCAATGGCCCGGAAGGAAGCATCCACGAGCCAGCCACGCACGCCACACAAAGTGTACATGATGTGAGTTGTGTACTTATGTAGTCATTTTGTTTTAAGCACCCACAAGTTGCATCAAATCTTTTTGGGTGGTGCATTATAGATGTACAATGATATACAATGAAAACAATCAATTTCATGCACGTACGGGGAATGCAATGCGTCCCACGAAGTACAATATAAAACAAATAATAAAGCATTCACATACATACATACATACATACATACATACATACATACATACATACATACATACATACATACATACATACATACATACATACATACATACATACATACATACATACATACATACATACATACATACATACATACATACATACATACATACATACATACATACATACATACATACATACATACATACATACATACATACATACATACATACTACTGTGATGGACTCGTTTGGTCTTGTGGGTGTACGACGCGTACGAACGGTACTCGAGAGGGCAAGATGGAATAGAGCATATTAACCCCGCCACCAGAAAAACTACACAGCGGAAAAGCGGTACAATTGCGAAGCACAACAGCAAAAACACACGAGTCCGGTACCCCCAACCAGCGTCCAATAGAGGGGGAAAAAAACGTTCTCACGGACGCCTCGACGGTCGATGTTCGGCGAAGTCAATGGCGGGTCACCGCCAGTCCCGGTCGTGGTCCAGTGCTGGCCGTCTCTCGCCAGCTCTGCCCGAGCGAGACGGCAGAAGATGCACCACGTCCTACGTGGCGGGTGCAGGGGTGGTTCCGCCCTGGGCCGTGATCCCGAGCCTCGGCCAGTCTCACGATCACGCCCCGATCGTCTGCGGGTCCCACGCGCGTTGGCGGGCCCCGACTCACACGCCTCGAACTACTCGAACAGGATCACAGGAACTACGGGTACGCCCCCTGTCCTTGCCCGCTCGTCAGCTCCGAGTCTCCGCGGCCGCCGGAACCATGTTCCACCTCCAGCCCTTTTCTTCCTCCCTCACGTCTTCGTGCGCCAACGCATGGGCCACTTTTTCCAACAATGATGGCCAATCCTCACGCATACATACATGCTGTGAGGTTCTAAATTTCACACACTAGTTATTTCCCACCCCGCAGCCATCCGCGCTCAGCAAACATGCCTTGCGAGCGCCGGCTGCGGACGGGTCCGTTGATTGCGGAGACAGACAAAGGCAGTAGGCGGCGTGGGCAAAACATCAATGACAGCATTTATTGCAAAGTGCAAATCAAATATACCGCATACAGACTAATCGTATGCCATAACGGTAACACTGGATGCGAGGCATTAAACAACGCTAGAGATCGAGATGGTTCGACTCACCGATGGCATACCGGAGCAGCGGAGCGCTGCGGAGTGCGAACGCGGTTGCAGTCTCCCAGCTCGTCCGGACGCGTCCTTTGTGGCGCGTTCCCCCGGTCAGGACCAGCCCGCCGTAACGTCCGCGCGCTACTGGATCCCCAAGACAAGAGAGCGTCCTCGCGTTATCCGACAACCCACCACACCTCGCCTTTTGGTGGCGCTAGTATCGAGGAAGAACTGGTTCTCGGGTAAGGCAGAGGGGAAAATGGTCAACGCCTCCACCAGGGCGACAACGAACCCTCCGGTCGCTGGCGCCCTCCCGTATGGCTCCCGTCGCGCGAGCGCGGCGCACAATTGTGCAACGCCGGCCGCGAGGGGACGCTAGCCAGAAAAGGGGTTCGCGTGAAAGTCGCGATCGCCACATCCCTCCCTCCTAAATTCCTTGCGTACGCCGGCGAGAACTGATTACAGGACTAGAGGCGACGGAAAGGCCGTTCGTCGATTAAATCGTTAGTCACTCCATCGTGTTGCCTACGCCGGCTTCCGCTCGTCCAATGCCACCGCTGGTAGTGTACCAGCAGGCCCGGTCGTCACCCGCTGATGTCTGCAGGCAGGTAGCTCCGGGAAGAATCGCCACAGACAACCCAAGCAAGGTTTGCTCAAGTGGCGGCACATCCGTGATGGCCCGTGGCCGCCTAGCGACCAGAGACTGCCCACTCTCTCAGCCAGGCTGGTGGCCGCATGCCGCTCCGCACCGCTGCAGCAGGCTTGGCAGCTCGCCCGGAACAGTAGACAGCAGCATAAACACGCTCCGTCATGTGGTCCAAGCCGGAGTGGCTTAGCTGCACAGAGGAACTCCCCGCACCTTCAGTGTACGGCAGAAAAATAGCTCTCCGATCGCACCTCATTGGTGGCGCGATCCTAACGACAACTGCCGAGTTGTCAGCATTGCCATCGCTCTGTTAATGTCAACAAAGCCCAATAAATAGTCCAAACCCTACAATGTATAGGGCAGGACAAACAGGCTGCAGTAGCCCTTTAATCCCATTCATCACGTGGTTCGATGTGAAATATCACAATTGCCAACGGCATCGGCATAACTACCTCCTTGTTAACGTCAACAAAGCACGCCAAAGTGTCCTAGCGCTGCAGCGTGCAGGGTAGGGAGAATATCAACTCGATTGCATCAACAACGTGACACAATCTGACGGTTCAACTGCTTAGTTTGTCAGCAATGCAAGCGCTCTGGAAATGTCAACAGAGCTAGAACCTGTTGTAACCCTATACGGTACAGGGCACAAAGAACACACACGGTCGCATCGACCGCCCGGCGCGATGCTTAACCACAAAAATTCGAAAGCAGTATTTGCTCGCATCAGTAACACTTCGTTCATACACATGTACGCGGAAACAGTATTTGCTCCCGACACAAGCTCTATGTTCACACACATGAACGCCGCTTGCGTAAAAATGCTGAAATACGTTTCAACACAGTGGCGCGTAGTTCATGTGAACAGAGCTTGGTCTCTCAAGCCGAACAAGAAGGCTCCTGCGACGTTACACTCAGCGGGCGTAAAGTTTGCCTCGCGTAATTCTCCCCGTCAGTGGAAGAGGGATGAGGCCCCCCTTCAGTCCCGTCGCCCGCGTGGCGCGACAACAAAAACAACTATGCTGCGGAAAGCAGTTTTTCAAGCAGCGAGGGGTCAAAGCAAGTCTTTCCTGAGGCGGGAGAGATTCCTTTCTCTCGCGCGAGGCGATCAACAAAAGAGGGGGAGCGCTCCATGGGCCTCGCATTGTTCCCAAGGTCGTTCCTTCGTCTGGGAGGACCGACTGCGAAAGCCTTCGGGTCACTCACTTCGGCAAACGACCCGCATCCAACAACACACCAAAATAAAACAGACCAAACGAAAGAAACCCTGAACGTGCCCGTCGTGCAGCCGTGAGGAGACATCTGCTTTGTTAGGGTCCAACTCGCTCGCTGCAACACAAGCAGCTTATGAGCGAACGGCGCCTACCGCATTCAGCGGTATCGGAGCGCCCGTGCCAGGCAGCAATACCAGCTAGCCTTTTGCGGCACACGTGGCACGGCCACACGGCTCCCAGAGCCTCGACTCCCGGAGTCGACAAAACGAAAGAAAACTCGGACTCAAATTGCAGCTTCCGTACACACTCACTTCGGGCTAACACAACGGCGCGGGCTCCCGGCCTCGCGTGGATGCAAACTCAGAAACCCTTGTTTCCATAAACAACAACGTCCTGACAAATATTCGGAGACCACGTGTTAACTGGCAGCGATGTCCTGCCATATACACGATAGCTGCAAATTCGGCGCTTAACAAATTAAAACCGCCGCAGCAATAAATAATTCGACTCACTCTCAGGAATGTTCGCCTCTGCTAATAACTCGCTCCAATCCGTTAGGCCTGAAGTCTGAGCTCGGATCGTCCGACGCCAGAACAAAGGATGCTGCCGTGCCTCCTGCTCGTCTCCGCAAACAAGGCCTCACGTTGGGGCGCCAGATGTGGGATTCAACATTTCACACACTAGTTATTTCCCACCCCGCAGCCATCCGCGCTCAGCAAACATGCCTTGCGAGCGCCGGCTGCGGACGGGTCCGTTGATTGCGGAGACAGACAAAGGCAGTAGGCGGCGTGGGCAAAACATCAATGACAGCATTTATTGCAAAGTGCAAATCAAATATACCGCATACAGACTAATCGTAGGTCATAACGGTAACACTGGATGCGAGGCATTAAACAACGATAGAGATCGAGATGGTTCGACTCACCGATGGCATACCGGAGCAGCGGAGCGCTGCGGAGTGCGAACGCGGTTGCAGTCTCCCAGCTCGTCCGGACACGTCCTTTGTGGCGCGTTCCCCCGGTCAGGACCAGCGCGCCGAAACGTCCGCGCGCTACCGGATCCCCAACACAAGAGAGCGTCCTCACGTCATCCGACAACCCACCACAGCTCGCCTTTTGGTGGCACTAGTATCGAGGAAGAACTGGTTCTCGGGTAAGGCAGAGGGGAAAAGGGTCAACGCCTCCACCAGAGCGACAACGAACCCTCCGGTCGCTGGCGCCCTCCCGTATGGCTCCCGTCGCGCGAGCGCGGCGCACAATTGTGCAACGCCGGCCGCGAGGGGAAGCTAGCCAGAAAAGGGGTTCGCGTGAAAGTCGCGATCCCCACAATACATACATACATACATACATACATACATACATACACATTGATGCATACATGCATACACACATACGTACGTACATACGTGCATAGATACATGCATACATGCATACATACATACATACATACATACATACATACATACATACATACATACATACATACATACATACATACATACATACATACGTACGTACGTATATACATACATACATACATACATACATACATACATACATACATACATACATACATACATACATACATACATACGGTTTCTTGCGCAACGTATCCTATGCACTTCGAGTAATTACGCAAACCGGTCTGAGTTAGGAATAAAACGTGTTGACGGCATAGGAAGTGTGTCTTATGGTCGTATAATTTAACAAATGGAATCTTTAAGGTAATTAATAATGCCAGACCATACATCTATAGTTTACTGCATATTCGCTGGGCTGCGAGGAATATTGGTTGCCCGGAATTTCAAGAGTACTAAACAATGTACATGAAGTTGGAGTTATGCAGAAAATTATACCAAGCTTCAAAATAGCTGATTTGAATCATTGTGGTATGTAAGCATTTGGCAATGAACACCATCACGTATGCTGCTGCTCCAGGCAATGTTTTAAAGCTTCATCATCATCATCATCAGCCTATCTACGCCCACTGCAGGGCAAAGGCCTCTCCCATTATTCTCCAATTATCTCGGTCCTGTGTCAACTGTGACCAATTTATCCCCCAAGTAAAAGCATAAAAGCATAAAAGAAGTAAAACCTCAGTTTTCAAATTTTAGTAGAAAAACAATAATGCTTCACTTGTTGCTGTTGTCACAACACTGTGAGGGAAAGGGTGCAGTGCAATACAATCAACCAGCTAACCTACTGTGCATTGAAAGCCACCTCTTCCCCGTTTGGTCTGCAAACTGGGCGATGGAATCTTCACAGAGGAGCTGACAAGGATGTTTTATGAAACACTCCAGTTACAAGGGAAGGCATTCCAGAAGCCCTGTGTTGAAAGGGACAGAAAGGCTACAACCCTTTGATGAATGAATTCTATGTTGCCACTTCAGAAGCCGTTTTCTCAGCTTTTTTTGCCACCGACGTAGCTTGTTCCAGTGACTTCTTCGTGACGCCTATAGGTTTATTAGATGCGACGAATCTCTTGCTCTGAGGCATGTCCCTCCTGCGTCGGCATCGGCGGCATCAGCACGCCACCTGCGCATGCGCGACTCTCCTCCGCCCTTCTCCGCTCCCGTCGCGCAAGTGCGCGCATGCGCGACTCTCCTCCGTTATCTGCTCTCCTTCAGGCGCTGTGAATATAAAGCGGGTAGTGCGCTGCGGCGGTTCAGTCAGCGCTCGCTCTCATTCGACTCCAGGTGACTTCCTTGCCTTCACAACACGTTTAAACCGATTTAGAGAATCAACCCAATGGAAACGCCAATCGAACCCCCCGATGCGTCGCATCACATCAGGGTTCCCTCGCGGGAATATGGGCGTAATTTTTTTATTCCGTTCTTTGCGTTACATTTTTTGATGAATAGTTCAGGTCATGACAATCTTGGTTTTTCAGGTTTACATTTTGTGAATTTTTTATTCAGATGGTTGTTCATGGTCAATATGCCTGTTGTACATTCACCTCGAAAAAATTGGAAAATGAAAATAATTTTTTTTTTTTTTTTTTTTTTTTTTTGCGATAGTATGCCCTTTGGCATAAAGTCTTATAGGTACAAGTTGGCACCCGTTTCCCGGAGGAAATCCAGAAGACAGCGGTGGTGGGGCCCCCACAGCCATCGGTGCAGATCAGGAGGTCTCCCAGGATGCAGGCCTGTGCCGCGAAGGTGTCTGGATCTCGCTGCACTAAGGGAAGGGCACGTCCATAGTAGGTGGTTGGTGTCGGCGTCTTCGGCAGGAACCGTACAGAAAGGGCAGGTGTTGGTAAACGGGGCATGGTATCGTGGTGGCCACGCCCGGGTTACCGCAGGAGATAGGGCCACCCCAACTCGAAGTCTACGCAGCAGGACCTCCTCCCAGCGAGCGAGCCCACTGGGGAGGTCTGTTCCACACGGTGGGATGAGAGCGCGTGTGGCGCGACGCAGATCTTCCTTTAGTTGGACAAATTTTTCATGTGGGTCCGTTGTCAGCAAGGGCAGCGGTCGTGGAACCGAGGAGAGGTGACAGGAAGTATCCGCCGCAATATGCGCGGTGATAGTATTACGCCGGATCCACGACAGTCGGAGAGGGCAGGGGTATGTGTCCAGCAGTTTATGAATCTCTCTTGAAACGGACGAGTTGGAGGATACACGGCGCAAATCCCGTATGGCCGCCGTTGAGTCCGTGTACATTTGTACAGTAAAACTTCCAGGGGCTTGAAGTGCTGGTAGTAGCGCTTGCAGTCCGTCCCGGATGGCTGTGAGCTCTGCTAGCATAGAAGGCCAAGTGCGAAGTGATTCATAAGCGCAGTTTTGGTTCGCTTCTGAATGAGAGGGACATTGGATCGCCGTAGTTAAAACGCCGTCTTGGGCCCCAGCGTCCACAAATGCCTCTACAACCTGGGGCTGGTTCGCAGCCGCTCGTAATGGTGCGCCCGCGGTCTGCGCGTCTGCGTTCCCGGTCGACCGACTGTGGAGTCTAGTTAGCGGCCTGTTGTCGGTCACTTGATGATATAGCCAGGGCGGCCTAGTTACAGGGTGGGCTGGAAAGGCGGGTAGAGGACGGCCCATGTAAATTGCCAATGCCGCTGCCTCCGCAACAAAATTAAGTTTGTGCTGGCGGGCGGAGCGGCGCTGATGTACAAGCTCATCCAGGGTGTTCAGTTGAGCTTCTGCCTGAAGAGATGGTATGGGCGTCATTTGAGGGAGGCAGGTGATTGTCCGCATTGCAGCTCTATTAATTGATTCAAGTCGGGCCCACTCTGCTTGGGTCATATGCTGGAATTGAGCCTGATAGATAAGTCGAGGCTGAAGTATTGCCCGCACCAAGAGTCGGGCTATTTTGAAGCAGGAGCCCCCAGCCTTTTGTGACATGCGTCGGATAAGGTGTAGCATTTGACCTGCTTGTTGGCGGGCAGATCGAAGCCACAAGGCAGCTGACCCTGACGACGAAATTTCCAATCCCAGCACGCGAAGAGAGGTAGCAGTGCGCACAGGCTGGCCGGATAGTTGTAGCGCGATCGGGGATATCTCCAATCTACGACGGCCCCAAGCATTGGCAACGGACAGAAGGGCAGTCTTCTCGACTGAAAGCGAGAGCCCAGCGTATTCACACCACTTCTGTGTGTCGATTAAAGCTTGTTGCAAGCTCGCGGCTTGTTGAGACAGGTCTGGGTGGACAGTCCATACTGTAATATCGTCCGCGTACACCAAAAGGTGTATGTCTGGCATGGAGCCAAGATGCCAGGCAAGTGGCAGCATAACTACGTTAAATAGGAAGGGTGAAATCACTGATCCCTGAGGCACTCCACGGACGGGCATAAAATGGCCATAACTAGTTCCACCAATCCGTACTGAAAATGATCTTTTAGTCAAGAAGGTCCGGATAAAAGATCGGACCTTTTCCGGCACAAGTAAGCTTTGGAGAACTTCCAGGATAGCATTGTGGCTGACGTTGTCATATGCCTTGTGAATGTCCATGGCAAGCAACGTCCGCACTTTGCGAGACCGGCCGCCCAGTAGCACCATTGATGATAAATGCTCAAGTCCATCCTCTGTCCCCAGACGAGGTCTGAACCCAATCTGTGCCGGGTGGTACCACCGGTAAGTGTCCATCCACCACTGAAGTCGCGTAGCCAGCATTCGCTCCAACAGTTTCCATTGTTTTTTAATAAAAATGATCTAATACTGTCACGACCTCGTCCTGTCATTTGGGGATTCAAAGCTCTTCGAACACGTTTTCTGTCATGTTTTATATGCCACTAAAGCTAGGGAGAAGGTGAAGAGACCGAAAGTTTTATAAATAAAAAGTTTTTAAAATATTGTTACACAGAATGTCAGGACTGCTTCACTGTACGGGCAAATCCTCCCCGCCAGCTACACGGCCGATGAAGAAGGGAACGAAGCGCTTCTTTCGGGCGGAATCGATGTTGGCTGCACGCTCTCCGGTGAACCAGCGCCATTACTGTGAATAAACACCACTTCGCCTCTTACTCGCCTGCTTATCCCCGTAACAATATTAAAAGTTGCCAAAAATATTACTTTGAAATTTTTATGGTGTTATCACAGAAGAATTTCCAGTTTCTGCGCTAATTTTTATCCAACTCCAGAAAGAAATAAAAAGGTTCATTTCACAAGCCGCGTCCACCCTAATTATTGTTGATTTAAACAAACGTTTATTCTCTCTCTCGATATTCGATTCGATATTCGAAGGTAGGTAATCCTATTCGATTTCTATTCGAAAAATTTGATATTCGCACACCCCTAACAGTCAGAACAGGCGTTCGGGTGTTGCGCACGGCACAAAAAGTTGAACTACACAACACACTTTAGATAGCCCCGGGGATAGAATCCGGTGCACGCTGTGCCGGGAAGGGGGTGGGAAATGGGGAGCACACCAGTCGGCCACCGGTGGAGGAAGGCTTATTCGAGCGCGCTTTCCTGGAGCAGGATTTTGCACGTTCTTGCAACGGCCACTAACGTCCATCACCGGCCCCGAGAGCCCGCAAGACAGCCAGCCTCTGACTTGTCGAAACATGTTTGATGAGCTGGCTTCACCGTCACACACGAAAATTCCCCGCAATGGAGAAAGCTGAGCCGGAATATCACGCGCGCGCAGAGAAACGCCGAAGTACTTACTTCGCGCTGAATAGTAAGAATACACACCTGGTCTGTAGCGACTTTATAACTAAATATGACGACGAAAAACAATGTTTAGCTCAACTGGCCTTAGAATGATTAGCTGACCTTTGCAGACAAGGTGAGCTTGCAGACGAGATCACCTTATCTTCAAAGACCTACAAAAACGGAACAAAAAGGCTGGGGATTTCCAAAGGAGGTCAGGATTAAAGTAATCAAATGTCACTAAATGGCAGTACATTACACGAACTGAGCGGAAATTAAATGGGGGTTATAAATTATAACTCTGCAGGTACTTAGTTTGTCGGTGATCTTAGCAATCTCCCTGTGCCATATGGGCTGGGAGTAATACTGAATAATCTAAACACATAAATTACGCGAGTCAGATCGTTCAAGTCGAATAATTTATCCCGGCACAGTCACACGAATGACAGATTATCCCTTAATTCTTCCATTGAACCCAGCCGCGTCACGTAATTGTTGGCAGTTCACAATCCATTATCTTGGGTTGAGGTCGTCCTGATCATTTTCATAACATCACTTCCTTTGTTCATTATCTCACACTGCGTTTGAGAATTGATGTTTCGCAGCCTGAAGATAAAAAAGAAGTTGGCAGCTTTATTATATGTACATAAATAGCAGAAGTGAGCCCACAATCGCGAAAATGGGGTGACAGGCAGCGATGCACACGCACTAGTTTGATGCGTACGAGCGCAGAAGAAAAGAACTGTTGGTACGCTGAAAGGCGACGTGGGCGTGACACGGGACTAATTTACGGTGACCACGCAGCGTCCACATGCCCAGATGAGGTACGAACACATATATATTCATTTGTTCAACACATGCCCGCCAACAAAACATAAAGGGCAAGGGAAACGAGAAACAAAAGGGCGAACAAAAACTACGGGCAAAGCTGCCAACCTTGCGGGCGGTTTTGCGAGCTAGGCGGGTCCCGTGGCTCCTGCTCGCGCTCGCAACACACCTGGTTGTTGCCAAGTAATTTTGCTAAGTGGGAGGTTCACGCCGGCCGGTCACGCCGCTGAAAAAACAGTGAAGCGCCTAATGCTTTCGCTTCTCTCTTTCAATCTTCGAATTCCAAGCGGTAAAAGCCTCCGCATTTGGACCTTTATTCATGTCAGCAACTTGAAAGCACGCGACTGTGGAATCATATTTTCGTTTCGTAATGCAACCCGAAGGCCTGTTCTTTGGTAGACGGGGACAGGTGGCGGCTAAACAAGGAAGCCGGTTGGGGGGACATGGAGATCACCGACAGATGCAACTTGCGCACGTGCGTAAACCTTGTCAGGGAGCGGCTGCCGTACATCGCTTCTGGCTGTGCACCGCAGCCGCAGCTGCGGACGTGACCGTGTAACCTGCGTGTGCTTTCTGGTGCACTTCGCGCTCTCCTTTCCTCGTGCACATCATTTGCATCCACCATGCGCATTCCTATCTCCTTATAAATGCGTCCACAATTACCGACTTAGGTAATCCATTTAGAAAAATCCGAAGTAAGGGCAGGACTGGGAGGTGCACCATCGCATAGGCTTCGAAATAATTCAAAGCACTGGCGATCGCTAACCAGCGTCAAATTTTCCTATACATGTTTGGCCATTTTCGAGAAACTCTCCCTTAAGAGATTAGACAATAAGGAGAACACTTTGAAAGTGTAGTTGCGGGAAGAATCCAATCTGAGTATCATCGGTGGCTGGTAGGCTGCCCATACACTACAAACAGATTTCGACCCTTAAGGGCAGTTACGGTTTATAACTAACACCCTAACATCGTAGCGAAAACATGAAACACGCTTTTAAAGGGCGTGGTTTTATGGTTTTTTTCCAGGATGGAAAGGTGGTAGTTATAGACTACGAAAATTCCCGTAAGTGTGTGAATCCTTTTGCAGTAGAGGGTTCTACGCACGATAGTCCACAGTGTAATAGCGAAACACTTATAAATAGCTGTAGCGAAGACGCCGCAACGAGTACTGCTGCGACTATTCCAATAACACTGTTCACGCTAGCTTGGTAGATACAAGCGCAAGCAGCGGAATTTTGGTGTGATAGCGTACCTCTATTGACAATCACATCACGGATTGCTGCACGATGTGCGTGGCTGGAGGAAGAAACAGAGGCCATGAAATTCCGCTCTACCCAAGCGTCAGGCGGGGGATCCACATGTCCGTCCCGCTCGTCTAAAATGGCGCTATCTTACACTGTCCTTCATCACGTATGGCCATTCGCGAGGAGGAGCAGTCTTGTACTGTGCCACTGCGTACTAACTTCATGTGCGGGAGCGAAAGGGCTGCCCGGGAAATGAGTCCAACGCCATGAAAAAGAATAATTACTGAATTTTAGATTAGACTGAATTAGAGAGAGAGAGAGAGAGAAAGACTTTATTGCATGATCCTGCGTGGGGATGGGGAATCAGGAGACCCTGTGAAGTAGGCGGTGTCCTCTTCCTATTCCTGCCTTGGTTAAGGCCTCGAGGGGTATTGGGCTACTAGCTAGAACTACTAGAACTAGAACTACTAGAACTAGAATTAGAACTACTAGCTAGTACAATGGCGCCTCCTGATCCCGATCCTCCTCTTCTACAAAGCCGAACACGGATGTCTCGCGACCTCTCGTCGTCTTCACACACATGCTTTTCCTAGGCAACAAATGTAACAAGGGGGATCATTATCTTGTTCCCATTGCGGCACGCAGACGCGCACACATGACACAGCCTCACGCGTGTTTCGATTACGCATCTACTGTTAATGCAAGCGGTCATTAATCCCACATACTGCGTTCCAGCCACGTGACGTAATCACCGTGAGAAACGCTGCAGACGTAGGAAGCGGGTGTGGGGATGCAAAGGTCCACGAAGCAAAACGTACACTGTGTATCAAAACGATTACCATTACAACGCATATGCGGAGTGTCGGGGATATTGCTGCAGTTCCGCCATAATTGTGATGGCACGCAAGCATTCGACAGATATCGATTTCCAGTTGCTTTCTTCCAAACAGTGATTTAGCACACGCCTGAGTTCGTTAGCACGCAAGGAGGCGCATACGTTTGCCGTACACACTTAACTTTTTATACCATTTTTGGCCAAAAGAGTGTAAAAATCTTGTCTCATGGCACTCACCGTTCAAGCGTGCTTTTAAATAAGAAAAAGTGTTGTTGTGAAGACCACAAGGTAAGGGGGTAAAGTTTCTTAAGACCCTAAAATAATGGTGGGAGCAGCGCAGTTACGCATGGCCATGTCTGGTCGACTGAGCGCGCAGCACGACATACAGATACATTCAACACGCTCAAGTCACACTTGGACCACAAATGAATTGAGCAGGAAAACTAAAGCGATGCACGGGGGGAGCGAGTATTTACTTAGTTACCTTACAAATACAACTGCTCTTCTTGCCTTTAGAGCAGCAAAGAAAAGTCCCCTGATAGAGTGGGTTGGCTTGTCGCAAAAATAAAATATTTTAGCGCTAATTTTGGAACTCTGCATTTTAATGTCAACATATGCTTGTCTGCCTGCGGATTTGTAGACACTTTCTAAGCGTAAGGCAAAGTGCTGTGGTTATCATGCTCAATAAGTCATAAAATTTTGTTCACGAACACCGATTGCACTCCCTGCCAACCCCCCCCCCCCCCCCAAGAAGGCTGTTCATTATGTCACACACCCTTTCCTATGTCTCAAACGGTGTAGGGCGAACGAAAAACAGGCGTGACCACTTTGCAGCAGTAATGCGAAATTTGAGCACAGCGTGAACTGCAGTTTTCTCAGTCACGGCGCATAGCTGCTGCACCTCAGGGAGTGGTCGCGTGATCAGAGAACGCACGGCGGCGCTCGCTACTCGGGCGTTATGCCGCAGCGCGTCGCCGCCGCCGAGCATGTTATTGTAAATCGTCTTCAGACCTCCCGTGCAAATGTCACGTGGTTCGGATGTGATGCGAAACAAAGAGGACTACGAAGGAACTATGTATACCCGCCAAATGTTTTACCAATATCACGGGAGCTTCGACCGTTCGGTCAATCAGCGCCGCGTGATGGAGTGATCCTACCCGCCGCGGTGGCTCAGTGGCTAAGGCGTTGCGCTGCTGAGCACGAGGTCGCGGGTTCGATTCCCGGCCGCGGAGGCCGCTTTTCCCATGGAGGCGAAAAGCAAAAACGCCCGTGTGTACGAGATTTCGGCGCACGTTAAAGATTCCCAGGTGGTCAAAATTAATCCGGAGCCCTCCACTACGGCGCGCCTCATCGCCTGCGTTGCGTCGGCGCGTTAAACCCTACAATCAATCATCAATCAATGGAGTGATCCTCGAAACTCGGCGAGAGTAGCCGCATGCGCACTGAGCAAAGGCCGCTACTGCCGTCGTCTGCTGGGCTGTTCCAAGTGCAGAGGGCCGCCCCCAATTTTTGTTATTCGCTTATCACACTGCCACCCATATTCGCAATTTTTCTTCAAGACCATGCAAGTGGCCCTAAACGAAAGCAGAGTAATCAGCGTCGCCGAACAATCCTTGCGCTGAGCAAACCTTGCGTTCGGCAACGCTGATTACAGTTTTCAGTTGACGCCACGTGCCTGGTCTTGAAGAAAATTTCGAGTATGGAAGACAGGTCGATGAGCGAATAACAAAAATCTGGGGCGGCCCTCTGCTCTTGGAACAGCCTAGCAGACGATGGCAGCCGCGGCCTTTGCTTACAGTGCGCATGCGGTTACTCTCACCCAGTTTGCCCTATCACTCCATCACGCGGCGTTCATCGTCAGAACGGTCGATGCTCACGTGATATTGGTAAAAAATTGGGCGGGTGTACGTGCAGAATGCGGCAAGTGCTAGGCTCCTGGGCTTTTTGTGAAAGTGATAGTACAAGAGGCTTGCTTTCATGGATGCCCGATGTTGCGTCTCTTTCTCGGACGCCACTAGACTCCAAGGCGCGGTTTTGCAACACGTTTCTCGCGGCCATGGCGTACTGCCTTCCCCCTCACAACGAATGGGGTACAATAACGAACGATCCCGCACGGCTAGCACCTTTACGCAATCAATCCACGCTTCGCCTCTCCTGGACCTCTCTTGGAGGAATTTCTCTTATATCCATACCAACTATTCCTTGAAACTGCGAAGGGCGGATTTCCAAATATCACGCATTCTTTTCAACACTTTCTCTAAACGTAATCGAGATACGGATAATTTGGGGAATTTTCCCTAGGAAGCTTCATTTACCTAGCCGCCGGCGGTGGCCGATGTCTGTCCGTCCGTGTACGCATCCACACGAATAGATTTTCGTACTCAGTTTTCGTACTTGGCGAAGGATGACCATAATTCTGAAATATTCCGGCCACTTAGTAACCATAACATCATCCTCACCAGCCTGCAGCAGGACGCAGGCCTCTTCGGTGTTCCTCCAGCTCTTCCTTGCTTGCGATGCCCTCGCCTCTTCTTTGTCTCAGAACTTTCCGACTTCATCCTTATCTCGATATAATGGCCGTCGTCTACTTCCAGTCCCCTCTCCCGGTAGTCTCACTTTGGCCCTGTTGCCCCAACGTTTGCCAGTTCTCGGCATAACGCGGGCAGCTTAAGTCCACTTGCAGCGATGACCTTTGTCATTGGTGATGCCGGCGATGAATCACTCGAGATCTGGCAGGAGCTTCAAAGGCTCACTTGTTTAATTACTGGTACTTACACATAGGGCGTAAGATGGACATTACACATAGCTACATCAAGAGAGGATATATGATCAAAAATACTTAACGAAACATATCCTACGATGGAAACGTCTCCCGGTGGCTGGTACTGACGAAAGGAGGAAACGTCCTTTGAGTTAGTCCCCGGGGCCCCGGGATGCCGATGAAGCAAGTTGATGTTCGCTTCACCCGCATACACTGGCCGAAAAAGCGCATCATGAACACGAATTTCGCAGCAATCGGGAAGACACTTCCCAGCTCTTATCAGATATTTTCCCCAAAGAGACTGAAGCTAACACAGGTACAAAGTTCGAACCCGAATGCTCCCGTTTCGGGCTTGTACTTTGTCGGGGACAAAGTAGTTGATGCGAAAATATAAAGTGAGAAGTAAAAAACCGCGGCTTCGCTACACAAATGACATGTTTTTTTACCAGAAATGGTTCGCTGAAATGGGGTGTGGGTCTCCTATGCAGAAGCGTTACTCCTGTCATAGGTGTTTTCTTTGCTCATTGGTCTGATTTATATTTTGCTTTCAAAAAGGATTAGTGAGGCGCCAAGTTTCTGTCCCAAACGTCATTACTTGCATTTCAATTCGATTTTATAGCTTCCTTTGCAGGTATAGCTGGAGCCTACTGTGCATTATTTGAGTGTGCTTGCTGAATGTCCCCAGTCTATACCAGATGTTCGTGGTTGGGACGAGCGGTAACATCTTGTCGGAGATAGTTGTATTCACCCGCTTCTACAAGTATGCCGTTACCTGCGATGAAGGCCTTGCTTTTTGTGTGTCTGTTGAACAATAGTTTCTATCTCTTCATATTAATCTTTATTCCTATATAGGCTTCCTGATCGCAGCTCCTTAACATTTTTTTCGCAATTCATCTATTTCACGGAACAAGCTTATTCCTTCTGCCAATTTCGAGTGGCTCGGGTGCACTCCATTCACTCAAATCCTGATTCATTCCACTCAAGCTTCGTGAATACTCCCTCCAGACAGGCCGTAAACAACTTTGAAGAGGCAGTGTCTCACGCACCGCTCTTTTCCTGATCGGAGACTCTTCACTCTTCTTGGAAAGTATTAAAAGCGCATTCTCTCTTGGCCTCTACTAAAATTCATGCAGCATGCATGGCATTCCAATTCTTAGTTCAATCCCACAATTTGAGAAAAAGATGGGTTATACGTAATTACCCCGTCGCCTCGCCCGGAGGAATTCCTTAGGATACCTATACGAAATGACTACGTTCACTTCTTGAACTGCACATTTGCCAACCAACATGCCGCTCCTCTGTGTGCAAGTCTTCGCGTAGCGGAACACCTCAAGACAGCGAGATTAAATTTCCAAGTTCTCACCCTGTCCATCTCCATGCTGCGTTAGACGGAACGGTTCCTTCATAGTAGAACTCCTAAGTGCTGCTCCGCTAAATTGCGATTCTTTTGTTCGTACGGTGCGTTCTCTCGAGCGCGCAGGAAAGTGTTCGGCTTAGACGAGAACCTCCCACAAATAGGAAAAAAGCGAAGTCTCCAATAGCGCTCCGAGCGCAGGGCTTTCGGTGCCCTGCTGTGACCGGATCTTATAGGCGTCCCGGAACGTGACGCCATCTAATCATTCGAGAGCACTTCGCTGCGCTGTTGGTTTTCGCGCCTAGCCGGGCGGGCTTAGTAGAGCCGCCGTCGACCGAGCGCTGCTTTCCCCTTCGCTGTATTTGCTGTCGCTTAAACAAAGCCCTCTTGAGCCTCTTTTGCTGTTCTTGGCCTTTTATGACACCTATGAAAGTGTGCTTTTTTTCTAGCTCATCTCAAACAGGGTCGGCTGTTGAGAGGCGCACGAATCACGGTAAATCAATATTTCGACAACGCGCACTTAAACTACCATACCTAATTACGTCGATGGGAGCTTAGGCACAAAAAAATGTGCCTAGCCGTTTTCAGGACGCCTGTGAGGGTGACTAAGACTTGGGATTGGGCTAGTTGGTTTGACATCTCAGGGGGAAAAACAGCGCAGAGAAAAGAAATAGCGTATATCGACAGATAGCGCTTGTCAGGTTCTGAAAAACTCATTGTTCGCTCACAGTGCAAATCATTTCAGCGTGTTATTTTTCTTTTTCCTTTCCTAGGGTTGTGACGTCACTTCTTCCTCATGTATAAATTGCAGAACGCAATATAGCACCCCCAGTTGTTAGTCAGCGCTTGTACTGTCTTTTCGTCCGTTAGTCCCCGTCTCTGCGCTGTTTTTCCCCCTGTGAGGATGCCTTTTTTTAACCATGAGGTATTTTTCGCCTCCGTTTGACGTCTCGAATGGGGAGAACTTTTGAGAATTCAGCTGTATGTTGTTTTCGTATGTATTTACCAACTTACCCCACACTCTTAAAAAAAAAAGGTCGGGCATTCACTAATGGAACACTAACAAGTTACTTGTCCCAGTATACAATAGGTTCTTAGTAACGGGAGGTAGTAAATTTAGTACTAGTCAGGGTTACTAACTGAAGCAGGCAGTAAGTACCACTACGTCCCCTAGTAATGTCCTAGCGATAACACTCTCCTGAGCTACATGCGTTTACTAACTGGCCATGCATAACCTAGTTACAAGCACTACCTTAGTCTAGTGCATACTACTTCCTACACTCAGTTAATTTCGTAACCATTCAGTTGTTAATGGCAGAGCCTACGTACCTTTTTACTACCTTTTTTAATAAGAGTGCTTGCCTGCGTGCTTCCTTACTTAGTTACTTGCTCACTAACTCACTGGCTTGCTTATTTCTACTGAATTGATTGCTACCTTAGTTACAGTTTTATTTGTTGCCTGTCACTCAATCCCTAATCCGTTTACTTAACTGCTTCTTTCCTTCGATACGTACTCACTCCCTCACTCACCCTTCCTCCCCCCTAGTTCACTTCCTCACTCACCAGCGTACTTACTTTCGTCCTTATATACCCTCAAGGCCAGAGGTATCAGAACAGGAGCGGTAGTGAAAAGTCAACAGAAACACCCTTATGACAGACAGTGCAGCAAATTCCGTGATGGGAAGAAAAATGTCATTATTTAACATTGAATATTAGCGAACTTAAAAAAAAAGATTACCCTAGGAGTAACGATTTCAGTACAAAGGTCTTTAAGTTTGTGCTACGCGCAGGAACTAAATGAGCTCTAAAAAGTTTGTTGTAACGTCGTTCCACGTGAGTTCGTGATCAGTTCTACGTGACACAGTTTGGGGCTCACAGTTGGATTCACTGCACTGTGTTAAAAGGTAGCACAATATAGCCTTGTGCAAAGGGTTGTGCAATGTGCAAATAGTCAAAGTATTTTGTATGAAAACTGCAGACGTTAACTAGAAGTTAAATAGACGTTATGCCTGTGATATGGTCGTAATTACTGAAATATACAACCGAAAAATGCAGACAGTGGTGCAATGTGAGTGTAAGCGAAAGCTCATGCTTACGACCGAGCCAATTGTGCGCACATGGGCACAAAAGGGAACGCCGCAATGATCAATTTTTCGAGACGAGCTTGCGCGTTTTCGTCTATTTCACCGAGGCGGTACTTGCCAAAGAATAACGCAATCTTTGATTTGTCGCCTAAAGTCCAACCGAAACCGAAAGGTGACTCCGTAACACCAGTCAGTCCACTATTTCAAATTTCGCATCTCAGACCACCATGCAATGCGAAAACTGCACTCGCGTCCACTAAGACGTTGGCGACAAATGCGATGATTTCCATTCATATTGTAGGCCACTCTCCCGCGGCCAGTTTATTGAGTAGTAGACGATGGTGACCGCGGTAATCGATTGTGTTCTCTTTCTACGGGAGCCCTCGCTGATGCAAGGGCGGGGGCGTATGGCGTTAAACGGACCTGGCAACACTCTTTCAACTTTTGTTCCAGATATGAAATGGTTGCAGAACGTAGTCAGCGGGCATATC
The DNA here is from genome assembly GCF_048455015.1 of Haemaphysalis longicornis. NCBI lineage: Eukaryota > Metazoa > Arthropoda > Arachnida > Ixodida > Ixodidae > Haemaphysalis > Haemaphysalis longicornis. Next base: position 206,259,771 of record NW_027526361.1, on the reverse strand, counting down.
CAGTAGTTAGTTTGTGAGGCGCGATGTATATTAGTCAACAATTACTCCTCAATGCCCACCAGACAAATTAGACGCTTATTCAAAAAATGTTTTCTCTTTCCCGGTCTTGGCGTTCTTAGACCGCTGGTGTTACGTCACTGCATCGGTGCAGCGGCAAAACACGCAGTGCCGCTCCATGCTGGCGATTATTATAGCTTTCGCCGTGCTTCCAGGCGCGAAGTGGTGTAGAGTCCTTTTAAAATCTCTCGCTGTAGGTATGGGGTGAGGTTACTGTTGTCACTTCAAATGCTGTAAGCAATCCTGCTGGTAGGACCACATACTGACGGAGCGTGCGTGAGGTGATGCGCGACTAGGGCGTTTAAAGCAAAAGTACAAGATGCAGCCCTAAATAGTTAGCACGCAAGCAAATTAATATACTATTTTCTTTGTCAGCGTGAAAGGTTAAATTTATATGAGCCTAAAGCGACCCTCCAGCACTCCTGGTAGACGCTATCATGCTTTTTTTTTGCTTGAAGCCCTTCGAAAGCTATAGTTTCCGCCAGCACAGAGCAGCGCTGCGTTATTTGGTCGTAGCAGCAGATGTGCCTGCGAGATTCCCCTCTGCTTTTTAGCGTTTGTTGCTACAACTGAAAGTAAGCCAGCCAATAGGAGCTGTGCCACTTGAATGGCGTCATTCAAGAGCAGAAGCGATGCCCGGAGAAGGAAAAAGAGAAAAATCTTTTGATCAGGTTTCTGTGTTACATGATGGGCGTAGAGAAAGAATATTTCTCAGAGGTATTCGTGGCCCCATAGGATACGTACTAGACTACGTTCTCAACGCATTTCAGTTTCAGAAGAATTGAGAGAATCGAGGTTGGCTGGGTCCCTTTATATGTACATAAAAAACAAATCTATTTGTCCTCACTCTCGACCACCACAGCCAACACCAATGTTGAGAAGCTGATGCGCGTTCAGCAGATAACGAGCTTAAATGGCGTCTTTTATCAGCGCGTATACCAGTTATGGATCGCCTGCAAGCAGTATGCAAATTTTCTCATTAGTAGGCAACATGAAAGGGGGATTTCCATTAAGAGACGCAAAGACGTTGTTCTCCAATAGCCGAACCACTCAGCTGTAAATCTTTACAAGTGAGGGGCAATGTGCTTCCAACAACAGAGTGACATGTTAAAAATATTCGTTATTCAGTGCTGAAGCCGGTACTTACTTGTTCGGTACCGTAAACGTTTCAACACCTCTTCGGTACAATTGTGTACAGTCCTCCACCTTCTCTGTTAGAAATAGTGCGGCTCGTGTGTACATCTATAGGAGGGCTCGGCGAACAAGGCTTCTACTTGCGTCGGTGGTTTTTCTTTGACCCGGAAAGTGGTTGCACTGGGCAGCACGCTTTCTTTCCCCAACCTTCCATGTATAGGTCGGAGTGACAGGCTCAATAGAGCCACCGGAATGCGCCTTCTTTGCCCTCCAGTGGGTGGAGAGTAGGGCGAGGACGTTTTCCGTTCGCCTCTGTGGTGTCCTCTGCGCGTCCGTCGGTGCTCCATTGACGGCGCGCCATTCACGGGCCCTTCTTTCCATCGGGAGATCTTTCGCCACTGAAGCAATAGAAGCCCTTACGAGAACGCATCGAACCGGGCACAAGCTAAAATTAACGTTCATGTGCGGCTAACGTCAACCAGAAGAAGTCCGAGTTTGGTTCACCAACTTTTTACAAGAGGAGATTTATTTGATTCAAACCTTGTCTACCGGCGATTGGACGGCCTTGGGTCTAACTATTGTTAACCGCCTCGATCAAGCGTCGTCGGTGTGTACAGGAGCCGCGACGTCTGCCGTCGGTCCGGGATACGAGGCGAGCTTTCAAAGAGTTTCCTTTTTAGCCGATGCATTCACTCGTGTCGCGCTTGTGTATGCGATAAGGCGAAGGAGGCCGGCAGGGCTGCAATTTGTCGCCCGCCAAGTGTCGTCTTTCTTCGTCCGTATTGGCAGTTCCATGCAGCGCTGACGAGGCTACAAGCGGCGACAGCCAATGAGGGCTGCGGATGTGCCAGCAAAACGTGTTCTTGAAGTGGGAACCTGTGGTAAGACGCTACACAAGGGGAAGAAGGCACCTTTGAACGGCAATGGACTTACGACTGACGTGTTCCTCCGCTGCGCACGCACACGCATCGTGTGTTAAAGGCAGACGGAAAGCAATGGCACCCCGCGGGTCTACTTTCTTCTGCGGCCTGTTTTAAAGTCTTTACACTTAGCTGCCTCCACAGTGCTGTTCAGATTTGGTGAAATTTCGTCTGTATCTTCTCTTTGACGCGGCCAGGAAATCGGTGGTTTTGGGTGAACGTCAGTGCGCAACTTGTGTCTGCGACACGTGGCATTGATAGAGCGTTAAAAATAGAACTGTTCACCTTAGACGGCAAAAGCTGCGTCGTTTGAGGGGGCTGTTGTTTTGCACTTAACTTGCAGTAGTTTTGGAACCTTGAGGCTGGAGCATAAAACGCACGTTAAAAATGGTCGGCGCACTCCCCAGTGTTAATCTACCTTGATCCTTTCTTAATATACATGAATTGGTATAGGCATTAAGAGCGCCAATGTTTTTGTCAACTAGTGCGTTTATGGCCGTACTGCAGTCTATATGACAGCTGACACGTTTGCAACTGATTATTTCATTTTAGAGACGTGTCTATCTACACTACACAATGGCCTCTTGGTTCTGAAAGCCGATTTCAAAACCATCAGTTTTGATTTAGAACGTAGCTTCAGGTTTTCAACCTATTTGTGTTCCGTTTAATGGCAAGTCATCTTTTATCAGTTTTGAAGAAGATGCCACTGCTGTGGTCTTATAACACTCTAAGGAGTCTCTAAGGAAAATACACGACACGGATGGAACCCGAAGCAAGGTGAAGAGAATTCACCTTATCAGCTCGGGTTCTGTTTTCGCCTGGCTTTCTTGAAGCACTTTTCATGGCAGGCGCTTCTCAATACCTGATTCTGTGCGCCTTATCCCCAATATTAACGATACGTTTATTTTCTGTCATTCTGACCGCTCACCTGCGGTACCTGCGTCGATGGTTTTAAAATACCCGCCAGTGGACCATTCCGGGCTTATCTCCAGGCCAGCTCGGAATATCAGACAGAAAACAGAACAAAACAAAGGAGAAGCAATTCGAGTTTACGCAGTCAACCGTCTCCTTCCCCCTTATCGAACGGAGAGGAACGGCAGACCGCTTCTCAAGCCCCCTGGCACACTCCAGACAGCGCTGCGCGGCGGCATGGCAATGCAACAAGGCGCCTCATCTCCGCCGCGGCTGGCCCTGCTCCAAGATAAGCGCCGCGGATGCCTGGACGTGTATAAAGGCGACCTGCGCGGAAAACTTCCCACCTCCTTCTCCTCATCCTCAGAACAGCCCCGGCCACCACCCGCCGACCCTGCCAGCATGCACCAGATTCGCCTTGATTCCCTGCGTCTCTGAGTGACAGAGGACAGAAAGGGCCCCCCGTCTCTCCGGGCTTGGCGCGCCTTTGAAGACATTACGCTTTGTTCGGTCACGGCTGACGTCACGGCAACCTGTGTAACGGCCAGCCCGGCGCTTATTTCGTCCTTATTGGTTCTTTCTTTTTTCACGTCGCTTTCATTGGTTCTAATCATCCGTGCTTCTGGCGTGCGGCTCGATCTCACCTTTCTTGCAGACTCGGCGATTTGCGGCCACGCGTTCTCCATAACCGATGGCTGCTGTCAGAACAATGGGCGTTACTTTTTTTGTTCGTTCTGCTTCTTTTTTACTCATTATTTTAATTTTAGTTTCTGCAACAGAATCCTAAGTTGGGCGATACGCTAGGCTACGAAATATAAGAGGAAAACACGCAACAAATTATTGACGAAAACGCCTATTACAGTTTCTTCGGGACGAGCCCAAGAAACTATAGTGACTCCACCCCGCACACCACGTCGCCTACGCAATGGCTGGCTAAATGGAACCGCTTTTTCTGTAGGGGAAAGCAGCAGGGCATGCCACAGCCATACGGCACTCGAGAATTACTCCGCAGCCGCAGAAATCAATAGAACATGCACATATTGTCTTCTCGCTGGATGTGACCAACAGTACGACGGTGGCGCGTGGTTTTAATGAAGGTGCCGGAGTTCAGTGAGGAGCTTTGGTGTGTAAATTCCGCAAGCGGGATAATAGAAGCATACTGACCCACCACGCTTCAGAAAATTCAAAATACATCCGAGAAAGGCAGGACGGTACAGCCTTAATATCAAGCGTACGCCGAACATCTATGAAATTGTAAATAAATCGGCGTTGTAGCGGCAAGGTTATGGGACCTGGAAGCAAAGCGGAGAGGGCAGGTGATATTGTCAGCGCTCGTTACTTATTGAAAGTAAGGGCATCCTGAAGAGCTTTCAGAGACATTATTAGCCCGGGGACCAGGCGCGTGTATGAATCGGATTTTTAAAGCAAAGCTTTCTAGCTCTACCAGCCAACGGTTCTTTCGTGGAGTGCGGGACACCAAACTCTCAATGCGTCGGAAGCGGTGGCGGGGCGAGGGAGGGGGGCGGAGGGTTTCCTTCACAGAGCACACGAGAGAGGGCGCAGTGAATTTACCCAGCGTTCCCCGTGCGGAAGTGCCTGCTCGCCGGCGGCGACGTTGGCGGTACGACTTTGTCCTCTGCTTGAGAGCTTGCTTGAGGAGCTGGCTGACTTAACCGAGATCTTTTGTGTTATCGACTGGTGTAGTGTCAACCGCGTACTCGAGAAATAGCATTTTTAAGTTCTGTGCTTTTAAATGATTGCCGCAATATTTTAGATGAAAAACAGCGGAGTCCTGGAGTGACCTAAAGATGTTTGTAATGAACCAAGACTTCAAATTATCCTTATGTATGAACAATATGCATTTCAGTTCTCCGATATCGTACTCACACCATCTTCAAACTTCACGAATAGCACCCTTGTGCAATTGTCTGTTCACAAAATTTAAGTACACATTAACTACTTCCCGAGTATCTCTGATGCACTATATGCAGAGGTCGGCGAACTCACTCATGAGTCCACTCACTCAGACTCATTTGGACTCAAACTCACGCGTGAGTTTGAGTTTGAGTGAGCGCTAGGCTAGTGTGGCATGGTGAGTTTGAGCTTGAGTGAGTTTGAGCCGAGTGATCCCGACTGAGTTTATATCCGATTGAGTTTGAGTACGCGTGAGACCTAGTGAATTCTGAGTCCATTTTGAGTTCTGAGTACATTTTGAGTTTTAGTCCATTTTGAGTTCTGAGTACACTGAGTTTGAGTCCATTTTGAGTTCTGAGTACATTTCGAGTTTGAGTCCATTTTGAGTTCTGAGTACAATTTGAGTTTGAGTCGATTTTGAGTTCTGAGTACATTTTGAGTTTGAGTCCATTTTGAGTTCTGAGTACATTTTGAGTTTGAGTCCATTTTGAGTTCCGAGTACATTTTGAGTTCGAGTACATTTTGAGTTTGAGTACATATTGAGTTTTGAGTACATTTTGAGTTCTGAGTACATATGAGTTTTGAGTCCATTTTGAGTTTGAGTACATATGAGTAGCCTAGCAGGCAGCTATGGTTGGCTGTTAAGTTTCATGCGTCACTGTGGGCTCGGAATTCAGGTTACCTGCAGGTACGGCACCAATCGCGATCTGCATGATTGGTTGGGAGGGAGGGGGTGTTTGATTTTTTTTAGTTTCTTGTTGAATTTTCATGGCCATAAGCACTTGCTGTATACCTAATTTTCGCGGCTGGGCGCGTGAGTGATAATTGACTGGTGAGGTCATAAAAAAGGGTTGTCTTAACTTTTCCTCCTGACGGATCCACTAAGAGCGTGGGAAAGGGTTGTGGGAAAGCACACGCTGGCGCTGGCGGGCTGGTTGTTCGCCTGCTACTGTTAACGGCTCGATATACTAGGGGTCGCAAAGGAAGAGGTGAGAGCCGGGGGGAAATGGGGGTGGGGGCTGTCTTTTCTGCTGTTTGAAATGAATTAGCTGAATTGACTGGGCAATAACGACCACATTAGATTGGGTGAAAAGTGAAACTGATGAGGCTAAGGCGTGTAAGGTATCAAATGAAAGGTCTGGATTAACGGAATCACGTAGGGTAAATAAAAAAATGCTTCCTAATTGTAGTCATCAGGCAGTCATAATGAGTCATAGATTGGGTTAAAATTCAAAATGATGCTGCGAGAGCATGTGGGGAATCAAATTCAAGGTCTCGATGTGGGGAATCATTCGGGACGAAAATGCGTTATGGATATATCATGACGTAGTCATGGTAAGTCATAGAGTCGGTTAAAATTCAAGTTCATAACGCTAGGGCGTGTGGCATATCAAATTAAAGGTCTCGATGAGGGTAATCACGTGCTTCCTGATTATTATCATGACATAGTCAAAATGGGTCATAAATTAGGTTAAAATTCACAATGATGCCACTGGGTGTCCGGGGCATTAAATTGAAGTTTCCGATAAGGGAAATCACGTGGGACGAAAATGTGGTAGGGCTATATCATGAGATAGCATGGTTAGTCATTGATTGGTTTAACATTAAAATTGATTCCACTAGGATGTGATGGGTATCAAATTAATGGTCTGGATGAGCGGAATCACGTGGGAGAAATACAAAAATGCTTCCCATGAGATTGTCATGGCGAATCTTATATTCGGGTAAAATTCGAAGTGACCCCGCTAGGGCGTGTAGGGTGCCAAATTTGCGGTCTTGACGAGGGGAATCAGGTGGTACAAATAAAAAAAGGCTTCGTAGTTCGAATCATGAGATAGTCATTATGAGTCATAGATTGGGTTAAATTCAAGGTGAGGCCGCTGAAGCATGTGGGGCATCAAATTGAAGGTTCCAGTTGGGGGAATCACGTCGGACACTTAAATAATGCGTCCTGGTTACAGTCATGAGAGTCATGGTTAGTTTGACTGGTATGAATTCCATATGACCCTGCTAGGGTGTGTGGGGTATCACATTAAAGGTCTCGTCGAGGGGGATCACGTGGGATAAATATAAAAATGCTTTCTGGTTATAATAATGAGGATATAGCAAAAGGTATATAGCAAAGGTTCACACTCACACTCACACTCTCACTTTCACTCACACTCTCACTCTCAGTCACACTCTCACTCTCACTTACACTCACACTCTCACTCAGACTCTCACACTCACTCTCACACTCTCACACACTCACACTCACACTCTCACTCTCACTCCACTCACACTGTCACTCTCACTCGCTCTCACTCTCACTCTCACTCACACTCACACTCACACTCTCACGCTCTCACACTCACACTCACACTCTCACTCTCACTCTTACTCTCACTCACACTCACACTCTCACTCTCACTCACACTCACACTCACTCTCACTCAACTCACACTCAACTCACACTCACTCACACTCTCACTCACACTCACACTCAACTCACACTCTCACTCACACTCTCACTCTCACTCTCACTCACACTCACACTCACACTCTCATTCAACTCACACTCAACTCACACTCACACTCTCACTCACACTCTCACTCAACACTCACTCAACTCACACTCAGACTTTCACTCACACTCACACTCTCACTCACACTCACACTCACACTCATACTCAACTCACACTCTCACTCTCACTCACGCTCTCACTCTCACTCACACTCTTACTCACTCTCACTCTCACTTACACTCTCACTCTCACACTCTCACTCACACTCACACTCTCACACTCACACTCACACTCACACTCTCACTCACACTCACACTCTCACTTTCACTCTCACACTCTCACTCTCACTCACACTCACACTCTCACTCACACTCTCACACTCACACTCTCACTCACACTCTCACTCACACTCTCACTCTCACTCACTCTCACTCACACTCACACTCTCACTCTTACTCTCACTCTCCCTCACTCTCACTCAAACTTACACTCACACTCACACTCTCACTCACACTCACACTCTCACTCTCACTCTCACACAAACTCTCACTCTTACTCTCACTCACTCCCACTCACACTCTCAGTCACACTCACACTCTCAGTCACACTCACACTCACACTCTCACTCTCACTCTCCCTCACATTCTCACTCACACTCTCACTCTCACTCACACTCTCACTCTCACTCTCAGTCACTCACTCTTTTACTCACTCTCTCTCTCTCACTCTCACTCTCTCACTCTCTCTCTCACTCACACTCTCTCACTCTCACGATCTCACTCTCTCACTCTCACACACTCTCTCACACTCACACACTCTCTCACACTCTCACATTCTCTCACACTCTCACACTCTCTTGCTCTCACTCTCTCACTCTCACTCTCTCTAACTCACTCTCTCACTCTCTCTCGCTCACTCTCTCTCTCTCACACACTCTCTCACTCACACACTCAAACACACACACTCACACACACACACACACACACACACACACACACACACACACTCACACACACGTGCATGCTGGAAGTTAACAGCTGAGTATGGTGGCGGTTATTGCTTACAACGACAGCGTGGTGGTTTTCCGAGCTACGAGAGCTCATCCCACCTAGCAAATGCTAATAAAAGCTAATACAAGTGCCTCAGCAAACAACCAGGCACTTTTTTGTTTGTCCCACGTGATTTCCCTCCTCGAGACCCTCAATTTGATACCCCACATTCTTTAGCGCCACACCTCTCTGCATTTTTACCCAATCTTAGACGATATATGACTCCCGTGTTACACGGTTCGCCATTTTCGATATTTTTCTTGTTTCTTTTTTAGATTTTCTAACATTTAGTTTTATCAATTCTCTACATTTACGCTTTTATAATGATTACAGGTTGAACTTCCGTGATATCTGCATTTTTGTGTATATGCAGGGCGTTACAAGATCATGGCGGGAAGGGGGAGGGGTGTACTCGGCAAAGAATGCTACGCAATAAAACAGCAAAGGTATATCCATGAACGCCTCGCGCTTCAGAGATTCGCGGGGACAGTTCGCTTTGACACAAGGCGTTTTTTCAGGATGCAGAGCAAGAATGCACGGAACCGTAACCCTAAACAGCTTCGACATAAATGAATTGAGCCGTTAGCGCACGTCCCCTCGCCCAATCTTGCTCGTTTCAACATGGGGACCCAGCACACCATTGAGCCTGGACCGCCTCTGCCATGAACACGAACACGGAGCCTACATCAAGAGTTTGGTATCCAATATATACGTACAATTGCTTCCAACCAGCGCTACTCTTCATGAGCAGCAGGTATAGCTGTATTAAATCTGCAACGAAAATTGTTTCCGACCTCACAGGAGCTACGGTGTCATGTCGTGATGAATGCAAGAGTTTGAGCTCACGACTTTGCACCCGTAATATTTTTACCACGCGTGAATTTGAAAACACTGACTGCTAATGAAATCAGAGTTCATCTGACCCCGAGTAAATTCCTAGCACGAAAGAGTTGTGAGGCCATTTGAGATCTGAATTCATTTTGAGTTCTCAGCCCATTTTGAGTTCTGAGTTCATTTTGAGTTTTGAGTACATTTTCAGTTTTGAGTCCCTTTTGAGTTTGAGTCCATTTTGAGTTCTGGGTACATTTTGAGTGTGAGTCCATTTTGAGTTCTGAGTACACTTTGAGTTTGAGTCCATTTTGAGTTCTGAGTACATTTTGAGTTTGAGTCCATTTTGAGTTTGAGTCCATTTTTAGCTCTGAGTACAATTTGAGTTTGAGTCCATTTTGAGTGTTGAGTACATTTTGAGTTTGAGTCCATTTTGAGTTCTGAGTACATTTTGAGTTTAAGTCCATTTTTAGTTGTGAGTACATTTTGAGTTTGAGTCCATTTTAAGTTTTGAGTCCATATTGAGTTTGAGTACATTTTGAGTTTGAGTACATTTTGAGTTTTGATTACATTTTGATTTTGAGTACATTTTGAGTTCTGAGTACATTTTGAGTTTTGAGTCCGAGTGAGTTCTGAGTTTTGCGCTCAATGTGTTTGAGTTTGAGTGAGCGCAGATGTGCTGCTCAGCATTGAGTCTGAGTTTGAGTGAGTGGTGATTCGAAAAACAAAATTGTGAGTGAGTTTGAGTGAGCCGCGCCAACTTTGCCGAGGTATGACTATATGCTACTGCAGGGCACATAACACCGACCCGGCCGCACGTATTCACTGTCGTTCACTTGAGCATGAAGCAGGAGGACACTGAGGCTGATCGAACTGGTGAATATCAGGTTAGCGGCAGCCAAAGCGTTTTAGAAGCTAACAGTCCCAGGGCGGCAGCCGTGTAGCGGCCTTCAATACAGGCCAGGTTGTAGTATCGGCGTCAAATGAAAGGCGAACACTAAAATATGAACCTGAACACACAAATAGCGCGATTTCTTTCCATGCAAGCCAAAATGACGCGTTGCTTAGTTACAAAAACAAAGATGGGAAAAGTGGATTTCCAAACATACCAATAGCAAACCATTATATAAACTCTACGAACAGTATTTTTTTTTCAATTTTGCACGTTCTGTTTCATATTTTCGTGTTCGCGTTTCATTTGACGCAGATAGAACATACTGGTTAATCGGTTGAACGAGATCTTGTTTTCTTATCGTTTGCTTCAGAGTCCAGATCTTTCACGCTGGGAAATTCCTTCTTGAGACATTTTTTTATGCCTTCTTAACTAATCAGCACAAAGCACGTGCTCCCCATTACTCTTGGAATATTAGCTTCCTCTGACTCGTCAATGTGCGTGAATCGCCGATGGCGACGAACAAGCATAAACTGTTGCTACCCAGGGCGGCTTTTTCAAGCCGCCTGCTCCTGTTATCGGTCATGCCGGCTAAGGTCATGGTTATATGTTTTGTTTGATACTTTTAGTTTTGCTAAGAAGCGTGAGATCACATCTTTCAGAAATTATGCAGGAAGTTCAGCCGCCATCATTCAGTACTTTTTTTATTTCTGCCGGAAAGCTTACCCCAACGCTGCAAGGTATACTAAGCTCCTGTATAGTCTGTGCTCCTAGGTCGCTCTCGAGAGGTACGGCTCCGACTCCGACTCCGGATCCGACTCCGGATCCGACTCCGACAGTGGTCCGACTCTGTATACGGGAGTGGGCCTACACAGCGCGCACACAATAAGATCTAGCAGTGTATGAAGGGATGCATCGAGAAGAGCAAGTGCGCATGCTTCAAATATCCGCTTTGGGTGCATTTCTACAACTTCTTAAAATGCTGGCTATATTGTTTACGGTTCATTTCAACAATGCATGCTCACCGCAATGTTTCTCTAGTTATTATCTCTTTGTAACGGCCATTTCTCGCTCTACATTGCGATCATGTATCACGAAACTTGCGCTAAATGGATAATACAGACAGACGAAGGAAGACGGACGATGCGCAACTCACAACTATCTCGTCCGTCTTCCTGCACCCGTCTTTCCTTCGCGCGTCATCGTCCGTCTTCGTTCGTCTGTCTGTATGTCCATTTAGCGCAAGTTTCGTGATACATAATGCACCAACTAGCCCAACAGCACATTATATTGCGATTATAAGCTTCTTACAAACCACTTGGGTAGGTCAAAATAACAAAACAACAAAAATATTGCAACATGTTTTGATGTAGAACGCAGAAAGCAACCTTGGCTTTAAGTTGTGAAAGGTTGAATAAAAATGAAGATCGCCCTTTTTTTATTTGGCTTTCAAGATATACCAAAATGCGTTACCTTGCTTCAGTACGGTTTTTTTTATATTGAAGCATCTCGACCACATGAATTAAACTTTGCATGAAGATGGAGCTAAGATAAAAGAATAATAGTAAAAAATTGAGCTTATCTAGCTTGTTTAGATTCCGAGAAAAGAAGTCGCACAATTGAGCAATTTTAAAAATATGTTCCAATTGGAAATTTTTATTAAAAGTAATTTGGTCTGCAATCCAAAGAAGACACGTTAAGTCATTTGAAAATATGCAAAGTCCTCGCATAAACAAGAACTAGGGTGACAGTTGCAGTAGTTTCTGTTTTACTGCGGTAAAAATTTCTTATTTTCCGCAAGCCGCTCAACGCACCAGTGACCCGAGCCGGCTTTGGAAATTTTTTTGAGGAAAGGAAACTTTTTCCATAAAATTGCCCATGTGTTTTCCCCTGTACCCAAAGAGATATATATACCTTCATCAATATTAATGATGTGGAGCGGGCGCGCCTGTGTGGCCTCTCTTGAAAACACCCATATGGCATGTTGCAAGTGAAAGCTAAAATGCAGCCTGCCAAGTCGATTAATAAATTAAAATGATATTCCCACCATCCCTTTGAAATAGGCGGTATTTCACAAACACAAGACACCCTGATTCTTCCCTCCTTCCACATCACTTATTTTCCAATCGAGCCATAAGCGGCTTGGAGGGCAATCTTTCAGCAGAGTTTAATTTATTAGCAACGCTACATTGCCTCACACTCTCAAAGACAATCTTTCTTCGTTCCAACAAACGTGCGTCTGTGTGTCTGTCTGTCTGTCTGTCTGTCTGTCTGTCTGTCTGTCTGTCTGTCTGTCTGTCTGTCTGTCTGTCTGTCTGTCTGTCTGTCTGTCTGTCTGTCTGTCTGTCTGTCTCCCGAATCAGCCGGAAATGCTATTGGACGGTTTGCTCTGTGTTGAGTCACTGACTCACTGGAAATTAGTGAGTCGCTGTTTATCTTTAAGCAGTAAACAATCGTGACCTACCCCTTTAGCCTGCAGTAAGTGGCATTACGAACGTTGGGTCCCCGAAAATTAACCCTTGACTCGCAAATTACTAGTGACCCACCGGTAACGCAATGCTGCGCTCCCAGATCAGTACTAGCCAGGCACTTCCCGTGCGATGCAGAAAGTTATTTATGTATCTTTACATGCGCCGCCTCAACCCTAACCGACCTAGAATACACCGAACCTCCGCTATGTACAAAAAGATTGCGTAGAATTGAGGCAAGAGGACATTTTACAGCAACAAATCACGGGTCTATAAAAATTTGGCACTTCAGGGGCATGAACCGTGGTCGTTGGCGCTAAAACCAATGTTTCTACCTCTAGGCTACTGAAGCCAGGTAGAGGGATTCTTCAGAACAATGGAAGGAGTGTTACAAGTGAAGCAGTAGCTGGCACAGAGTGCGTACAGGAAGTGGCCAGCTTGTGCCCACGGGGGAGCGGAATCTCGCACATGTGGCCCGTGGTCGGAGCAGTCAGTGGGCGGTCCCGTGAACTAGGCCAGGTCACGTGACCTGGCGCAGGGGATGGAGAAGGTAGTGGAACAAGCCGCGGAGAACTAGCTAGATGTGGAAGGTGGAAGGAGAATACTAGACGAACACGAGTGGGAGGGGACTGGGGCTGGAGTAGCGAGAGTTGGGGGAGGACTGCGAGAAAGGAAAGGGGGTTTGGAGGAAGAAGGATGGAAGGGGGAGGAATTAAGTGAAGGAAAGGAAGGGAAGAGCCGTTTAGTAAAAGAGGGACGTTGGACGGGCACAGGTGGGGATTTAAAGGGAGGGCAGCGTGGAATGGCAGGTGCAGCGGAAAGTCTAGCGTATTTCGACTTATGCAACAAAGCGACCGTATACACTGTCACTTTTTATTTCAGGCAGAACTTAATTTGCGCAGCCTCAGCGCTGCTGCCAGCCATGCCAATATTTAACCACGCAACACCCATGAATTTGGCTGTTACGTATACCCACATGGACTAGCGACAGATTCCTCTGTAGGTGAGATAGTGTGCCTGCCTCCGCTGGGAAATTTTCCTGCGACTACAAAAGACACCATTTAAACATTGAAACACGGAGGAAGTTTGAAAGCAACAAGAAAAAAAGTTCACAATTTGCAAAAATTGAATGTACGCACTATGGGGCCCGAATGGAATGAAAGGCAAAGCTGCAAGAGAAGACGGCATTACGGCATTTATATTATAACGTGGCGGCAGATGGCACGAGCCATGTTGGTGATGGAACGACATATTTGCATGAAGCGAATGACTATTTACATGTAGCCATAAATGAGCCCAGGTTGGCTGCGCCCCGCACCGATCTTGTTACGTGTCGTCATTTGGTGGTGGGCCATGGCGGCGCGGGTATTGTCCTGTCCCGTGACATCACCCCCCCCCCCCCCACCGGGTTATGACGCCCGTCCCGGTAGACGAAGCGGAAAGTTGGCGATTGAATGCGGATGAGTGCTCAGATGAAAAATGACGACGCATTGCTTGCCGCCACGGATGATGATGGCGTTGATGATGCCTGGGCCAGTATTAGCAATGGCTTCACGGGCGATGACCAACCGAAGCTCCTGAAGCCACGTCGGAGGGAAGGGCGGGGGAACACATCTTCGGCTTGTCTGGGAACGGCTCGTCTCGGCAGGTCTTGAATGGTTTCTTTCAGGCTATGGACACGGGGCGGGGGACATCGTCGCGTCCCGGTCTCAGCTGGACTGGGGCTTTCCGGCGTGGTTTCGTTATCCTTGCTGGCTGCTTCCACGACGATGAAATGTGATCCTCTGGCCAGGATGGGGATGACGAACCTGCACACTCCACCAAATGTAACGTGGCGGCAGATGACACGAACCCCATGCGGTGATGAAACAATATATTCATATGTAGCGAAAAACTATTTACATGTAGCCACAAATGCGCACGGGCTGGCTGCGCCCCGCACCGACCATCTTCCTTGTCATCATTTGGTGGTGGGCCATGGCGGCGTGTGTATTGTCCTGTCCCGTTACAATATTGTGCCTCGGAGTGAATGTTGGGCCAATAAAGCTTGTAGCCTATTCTCGCAGAACTTGAGGTGTTTAATTGTGCTCAAGGCTTGAAAAGTGCGAATTAATTTTTTTACAGAATAAAAGGGATGCAAAAGAGCTTAAAAATTACAGATCCATCAGTCTGCTGCCAGTTAGCTACAAGTGATTTACAAGGCTAGTTCTCAATCAATAGCTTAAGTGCCACTTTAGGCATTCAACAGCCACGAGAACAGGCCGGTTCCAGGAAAAGTTTCTCAACTTCAGGCCATATTCCCATTATCAATAAGGTAATCTAAAAATGTTAAGTATGTAATACACCGTTGCACGTGGTGTTTATGAGCTAAAAAAAGCATTCGACTCAGTGCTCACTTCAGCAGCAGTAAAGGGTGTTACGTGATCACGGAGTCGACAAGCCATACATTGCTCTATTCAAATATATATATATATATATATATATATATATATATATATATATATATATATATATATATATCATTTTCTATTCTGATTCGCTACATCCATAGCGAGGGCTTCTGTTCTGGCAGTCTTGGTGCCATAGGGAGCTTAAGAGGGTATAACGCTGGTTGACCACTCTCGACATGTCGTAGAAACTCGAGTCATGGCGCGGGGATTAAAAAATTCCCCCGCATTTCCCCGAAGGGGAGTATGAGGAAGTGCGAAGCACGGGGTGATGCTATGAGGGGGAGTTTGTTGAAGTTTGGTGGCATTTTGCCCGTTAGTTACATTAACACCCCCTCGTGATCACGTTCGGCTTAACACGCCTCGTTTGTCCCTCTGCGGAAATCTTGGTGAATTAAAGGAGCCATGAAGAGAAAATGCAAGTTGGTTTTATTCGAAAGATTTCGGGTTTTATAGTGCCCCCAGCGCTTGTCCGGATACAAACGGTGCTTTATTCACTGAGAAATTAAACAATTTAGGTTAAAATTTTGATTTTCCCGCTCAATCGTGCGTTTTCGTGGTCCCAAGTGACATCACGGGAACCGACCGCTCTGCAGCCTAGAGTACCTTCATTCACGCATCCGCCGTACAGGGTAGAGACACGTAACGCTGGCGCCGCCATGTTCGGTTGCTCGCTCGCCGCCGAAGCAAGTCATTGTGTCAAAACCGCGCTAAAATTATCGCCGCAACGCGGTTTACTGAAGAAGTTTGAATCATATTGTCTGTTTCGCGTTGCTAGGTCTCGTGGGAAACGAAAAGAATAACGCGTTGAGCCCGTTGGCCCAATTGCGGCGGCACGGGACCGTTCAAAGGTTGTCTCCACCCTGTACAGCGGTGTTGGTTTGTTCCCGCGTTTCTTTACGTTCCGTAACCTAGATGGCGCCACCATACCGTGGCAAGCGTTTGGTTTGTTTTTGCCCGTATTTAAACCTGGCTTGTTTTTGTTCTGGGAGAAAATATTCGTTCCCTGAAACAGTGCTCGCTCTACAAATGGGGTCACGTAAGACACCGTTGCTTGCGTCAATCGGCCAGTGTCGTCTGAGACAACCCCAAGCCCCGTAGTGCTGTGCAGCGAAACCAAAGCATGCTGTGCGCAGTACGAACAGCAGAACGCATCAGTACTTCTATGTTTACATGTGCTTTCGTAACTTCCACTGTTTGTCCCATCATTCTTATTGCTTTGTAAAGAATGTGCCCTAAATTTAAGCGCAAATCGCTCGTTCGTCTAGTTTGTAAGCTCTACCTAATTTGCGTCTGCTTCTGCCAGCCTCCGCCAATCGCAGAGCTTAGCCCATGTGACATCACAGGTTCTGTTGCGGGAAATGAGCTGGTGGGTCGCATGACCATTACCGTTTTTCCTAATTATGTAGCTTATTTGAGCGAAGTTTACGTTAAAAGTGATGTCAGTATGATTCTAACGAGACAATCTTTTGAATGAACCAAACTTGTGTTTTCTCTTCATGGCTCCTTTAACGTGTATGTTCGAGAGGAGAAGCGCACCGCACCGCAGCGAACCGCAGCTGCGAAGCGCCGACCAGAGTGAAGGGAGAGGAGGCGCAGCCACGTGAGAGAATGCAGAACTAGCGGGTTTGTAGTATCACGTGTACACCACGCAGTTATCAAGCCGCTATAACGCCGCTGAGTCGCCAACGCACGCCGTTGACGACGTAGTTTGAATGCGTTAAATATATAAGGCGCGTTACTAACACTGATATCAACGTCGCGTCCCTGGCTTAGTCGGTAGAGCGTCGCGCTGCGGCCGCAAAGTCCGCAGATCGAAACCTGGCGCCGGATGCTGTTTTTTTTATATAGTGTATTGGCCTGGCTGGCGTGCCGAGAGAGGGTGTTGCGAGCTGGAGAGTAGTAAAGGGGCTTTAGGAGAGTAGGCGAGGGGGGAGAGGAGGCGCTATGCGAGCGCGACGATTCAGGCTCGCTTAAGTGCATTCGCACTTATTCCTGGCCAATCTCCCACGTGGGTATGTGCCATGTCAGCGGCCAGGCAGCGCGCGCCCATCTCCCCCCGTTGCTAAGGAAGACGAAAAGCGCGCGCACCCGCAGCTGTTGCTATGAGGACGGCGGAAGGTTCGGGGTCGCTTATAAAGTGCATTCGCACTTAAAAGAAGGTCCCCTTCACCCCGAGAAGTCAGAGTGGCGCTGCCTACCACCCCCAAGAACAGGAAAAAATTACATTGACATAAATACCGCAGAAAGCGGGGGGGGGGGGGCAGGAGGGGAAAGCGCCCCGCCGGTAGCGTAGTGGTTATCGACCTACGCTACCAGGGGTTCGGACCCCACCTGGCGAGCATTTCTTCTCCGCTTTCTTTCTTTCTTTCCAAATTCTTTATCTGTTTCAATGACCTACCACAACCTCCCCTTTGCTTTCCGAGGTTTTCTTGACTGCCAACCCTTATTTCTGTGTTATTTCTACGAGCCCCTCATTTCCTATTCTGATTCGCTACATGCATAGCGAGGGCCTCTGTTCTGGCAGCCTTGGTGCCATAGGGAGCTTAAGAGGGTTTAGCGCTGGTTGACCACTCTCGACCTGTCGTAGACACTCGGGTCACGGCGCGGGGATTAAAAAGAAGGTCCCCTTCACCCCGAGAAGTCAGTGGCAGTCAAGAAGACCTCGGAAAGCAAAGGGGATGATGTAGTAGCTCAAGATAAAGAATTTGGAAAATAAGAAAGTAGAGAAAAAATGCCCGCCAGGTGGGATCCGAACCCATGACCTCCAGAATATCGGTCTGGTGCGATAACCACTACGCTACCGGCGGGGCTAGTTTATCCTCCACTTTCTGGCGTATTTATGTTCAGGTGTTTTTGTTTCCTTCGCTTGGGGGGTGGTAGCCAGCGCCACTCGGACTACTCGGGGTAAAGGGGACCTTCTTTTTAACCTCCGGGCCGTGACTCGAGCGTCAACGACATGTCGAGAGTGGTCAACCAGCGTTGAACCCCCTTAAAGGGACACTGAAGTGATATGTAAACATTGCGGGATTACTAGCGCAAATTGTAGTCCTGAGTCCCCAGGCCATGTTTCGACCACCCTGGGCGCGTTTGCGCGATTTTATTTAGTAGAAAAGTTAATTCGAAAATGCTGTCCTCCTCTCTTTACGCTCGCCCATTTTCTGTGGCGTTTTCGTGTGACGTCGGGAGGAGCCGAGCTCGCAATTGGCTGCGCTACTGCACGGCTCCCCGGCCTTCAGACAGTGTCAGTCAACCCAGCGTTTCGCCCGCCGGCCGCCGACGGGTCGTCCCAATTCGTTCGCTGAGTTGAAACGAAGCCAGGACACGTTTGTGAATGGAAGAATGTGCCTTTCTTTACTTGGTTAGTTTGTACACTGTATCTAGCTCCAAGTCAAGGTCGCTTCACACAAGCGCTGCACAAGCGCACATGCGACGCTTCGCTGACCGGTACGCCAGTAGGAAAATATAAGGCCTCTTGATGGCGGGAGAAGAGTCAGCGAAGTCAATTTATGTACTATGGAAATAAAATCAACTGATATTTTTACCGTACAGCGTAAAACTAGGGTGCGGGAAGCACTTTTTTGCGCTGGGCGAACAAGCGCAGCGGCCAGCAGCACGGCTACGCATCTGCGAACGCTTTTCCGTCTAAGAAATGCAATGCTAGACGTGAGATATTGTGGAAACTTGGGGGATGTTTACTGCACGAGCGCAAAACAACAAATAGTCACCTAAGCTGCTTGGAATACTAAAACTAAGTAAAAGTGTAAATTGGTTATACATTATGTACCTTATATTTCCAAGGTCAGACGCGCTCGCCTGTGGCCGAGTGCATAGGTTCCCATTGAGAGCCCCACACAAATGTTGTAAAAACTCTATGTAGGGCCTGAACTTTTGCTCGCGCACAGTGAAGCACTTGAAGCACATAAAGGAGCTTTTTGGCAAGGAAGACGTTACACACTCTTGCACGTGCAAACACAGAGAGGTCTCGCCCATTCCATGCCAGCGATGCGCGCTTAACTTGCGTGAGTGCTGATGACCAATAAGGCCCTGTGTTCCGTATTTGATGTAACGGCACGCCGAGGTACTGAAGTGGGGCGCTATCCCAAATAATACCAGCGAATATAGATGGTTTTGTTCCCCATTGTCCGATCCAAAATCCCTATGCGCAGGGACAACTTGTTTCTTCCTTTAAAGGCAGGGGGTGTTGGGCTCATGCATTTGTTTGTGCACCAACTTGTGTCTCGTTTTTTCTTCTACAAATTGGTTGATCACCCACTTTTACTGACTGTACTTCAGCAGCGCATAAGTTTCCATTTGCCTTTTTTGCTTGTATGTACGGGCGAGGTCAATACGAAGCCTCCATGGGGATTTCTCAAAGAGGTCGTGGAGTCATTGAACTTTCTTACCGCGCGGTTTTCCTTGGAATATCTGTTCAGCATGTCAAGGAAAACTATGACAACACTCTTATTGAAAGTCTATTCCCGGTGCCTGTTTATCGCCAGCCTTACTTAGGCCACCAGAAAAGCAATGTTTTAAAACGCGTAATGAGCATGTGTATCCCGCCAAATGCAAAAACATTTTTCTTCAAGCTTCATTCTTCCACACTCCCAGTTAAGATATGGCTGCGCGAAAAAGGAATGTCTATTCCTTGGTCGGACAATTGTCCCTCTGTAATCAACCAGAGACAATTGATCATTGTTTTGTGTTGTGCCGGGACGCTGTGTTCTTCTGGGACGTTTTGCAGCGGACACTAAAAAAGGACATCGACATCACCCCGTACACCATTCGCTTGCTGCCATTTGAAGATGTTAATCGGGTGCCATATGACGTTTTCGTTCTCCTAGGATTGTTTAGCTTGTGGAAGTGCCGTATGACTGATCGGCATACGGAACCCCCTAGGCCGACCAAGTGCATTTTTCGGGAACAGGCGGCGTTGGTGCGGAGCGTTTATGCTGCGCAGAGTGATCCACCAGAGTGGGTGCCTCTTTTGGATGCGTGCGTTTGCTTGCCTGAGTTTTTAACTTTGTTCGACTGTCTGTTAGTGCTTAAATTGTGTGTTAAGTGTCTCGTCTTTTGAAGTTTTCTAACATTTCCATGCATTAAAGAAAAAAAAATCACCTGCGGCCGAGTGGTTTGGAGCGCCGGCATGTCACGGGAAGTGTTTTGCAAGTTACACGTTCGAATCCCCGCAGGTACCTGCTTTTTTTTTTCTATAAGTTAACTTTTTCGTTTTCCGCCGATGTGTTCTATACTGAGTTCAACTTTTTTTGGGCCGCAAAGTTCATTGCTTCACGAACTAGTTCACAGAACGCGCACAGGCTGGCACTGGCGCGCTAGCGAGTTCTCTTTGGCGTGTTGTTGCCATAAGCACCGACTGCTTGCGGGGAGTGGGCACAGGCCAGAATCAACAGACCCTTGGCCTGGTGCGAACACGCTTTTTACGATACAGGCATGAGTGAGGCAAGCTCCAAATATGGGGGAAAAGCTCACGGCATTTCAGCGTCTGCGGGTATGCGGAGAGCGTTCATGCACTGCGTAGGCCTCAGCCAGTGAATGCTACGATTACAAGCCGTTCTGGGAGGCTTATCTTATGCATTTTACAGCCGACAACATGGAAGAAGCGCGGTACGATGATTACTGAGATATTGAGAATGCCCATCCAACAACGCCATCGGTTGTGTTTTATAAAACCGAAACCGAAACCGAAACTTGTTTGATTGCTAACCTTGGGTATCGTCCAATCACGGTGCCCCCTCCTCCCAACGTCACAGCCTTAGTTGGTGCTGCCGCCGCAAACCGCGCATGGTAGTTTTTATTCTTTCGCGCTTTGTAAAATAATTACCGATTTGTCAACCGGATAAACGATGAAAAGTGTGCTAATTTGAGCCAGTCTACGCAGTGCAAGCAAAAACGGGAGCTTGAAAAAAATCGCGCCAATCCACCCCGTGAATGTGGTTGTAAAGCAAAGCTGTAACTGGTACCCATAACGATTACTGGTACCCATAACGATTGCGACGTCACTTAAGTTCACTGCACATCGCTTTACAAATAGTAATACCAGAGAGAAGTGAAATGCACTTACCCACACCATTACTTCAAAGAGATATTTTTGGTAAGGTTAAATCAATGCATGATGCATGAACGGTGTTTGGTTGAGTTGTATTGGTGTAGCACAAGAGTGAAAACTTTTTCTATAAAATTAAAGTAAGCTCCAACCCGGTGTTAGACGATCTGACTTCTCCGTCTCTGCGCCGCGGACGGAGGCGACGAGATTTGCGGCAGAGAAGTGGAAGGAGGCGGAAGAAATACTTCTGTTCAGATTTCTGAACGGCCCAGAGTGCAGCCCTGAGGAGTGATTCCTTCTTCTGTGGGGCCCATATGCAGTCCGCGCGGCCTGTGTTTTGTCCACCCGCTGAACCTGGGTAGGTAGAGAGGGCCTGGGCAGCAGCATCTCCCATTGCTCTTGTTGGGTAGTTGACGGAAAGAGAGGAGGGTGCTCAGGGCTAAAGTCGCACACTCCGATCACGGGGCGGAGTGTTCCTACTTCTGAGCAAAATTTACATTCAGCGTCGTAGCGATTCGGATGCATTACGTGAAGACGCGTACGCTGTGGGAAGGAGCCCGGATTGTATGAGCCGTAGGGTAGTTTGTTGTTCTCTGGAAAGGTCAGGGTAAGGCGAAGGTACGGTCTGTCTCAGAAGGCGATAATGCTGGATTATCTCCCTGGACATGACAAGCGGGTGACTGTCCTCGTGCAGCTCCATAGCATTGGAGGTAAAAGCGCAGGCTTGTTGGGTGGGCATATTTGTTGCCCTCCATTGAAGCGTGAGGGGGTGTCCAGATGAGCTCTATGGAACCGTTTGGGGAGTGGTTTTTTAGCACGCGCAGTGCAGGTCAGGACACCCAACTCTACTTGTAATTCCAGTAGGCTTGCTTGGAATCGGTGACTACCCTCCGAACCCCTGGTTGAGTGAGAGCCAAGGTGATGGCTGCCTCTTCTGCTGTCGTAATTTCTTGGGTCCTAAGCGAGGTACACGCAAGGAGGTTGGTTCTGTAGGTAGCCACGATGATGGCGTATTGCTGCCCTGGATATTTGGAGGCGTCTGTGTAGATAACTGCATGAACCCCACCGAGGGTGGTGTTTAGCGCTTCAGCCCGTGCTGTTCGGCGACCCTCGTCATGTGAGGGGTTCATATTTCTAAGCAAAGGGGGCATCTTTAGTTTTGGTCGCCAAGAGTCTGGTAGTACGTCAAGCGGAGTGACATTCTAGGCTGCCCAGCCAATCTGGTGAAGCATGCGGTTACCCACCGCAGTTCTGAGTCGGATCTTCTGGTTAGAAAGATGGCCTTCTATCAACTCTTGCACCGTGTTGTGGAGCCCCGTTCTAAGCAGCCTCTATGTGGACGCGCTCATGAGAAGACCAGTGGTCTGCTCGACCGCCTTTCTTATCATTATTTAGTCTTCTTTGTCGAGAAGAAGACAGGGAATTCAGGTAAGCGACTCTCGAGAGGACAAAAGCTTGAATTAATCGAAAGGTACCGGATTCCTTTAGGCCTCGCTTCTTGGTGGCAACTCGCCTGATCATGTGTATGATTTGAATAATGCGGTTTTTTAGGCGCTGCAAGGAGGCGTCACTCTTGGTGTTACCCTGGAGATGTAGGCCCAGGATCTTGATGCTGGGCCTTGGAGTGGTGGCCTGGCCATCAAGGAGTATTTAAATGTATTCCTTTATTTGGCGGGAGGGCGGACGACAGCGAGCTGTGATTTTTTACGTGAACACTGGAGGCCACAGGCTTTAGCACATTGGCGTACTAGAAGTGGGATGCCATGCATTGGTGTGAGCATCCTTTAATTTTTGTAACTCTTAGCCCATGAGCAAGGTGCGCACAAGGCCGCTAGATGGGCATGAGTGTTGGAGTGACGCTTTCACGTGGCATTCAGCGAGAACGCAGGGGGTAAACCCGTAGATGTACTTGGTGAGTACACAACCTGTATTCCCCGTCTTCGCGTGGGCTCGTAGCTAATTCAAATTGATTTGCAGAAGGCCTTTGACCGTGTTGCGCATAACATTCTTTTCTCAGTGTTAGAACACGTTAATGTAGGATCCGTCATCCTCGAAGGTGTAAAAATGTCGTACGCTCAGTGCTCACGTAGTGTTATTGTAAACAAAAAAGTGGGAGAAAGTTTTAATATACTGTCGTCGGTAAGGCAAGGGTGCCCCTTGAGCCCCTTGTTGTTTGCGATTTATCTTGAGCCCTTTTGTTTAAAGATTCTTCAAAATGAGAATATACACGGATTCCGTTTGCACTACAGTGAAGTTAAAATTTTGTCATATGCCGATGACATCGCTGTTTTCTGTAGTGATAAGAAAAGTGTGCGTGAGGTGGTAAATGATCTAAAGCGATTTTGCGAGTTGTCTGCCAGTGCAGTTAACTGGAACAAGTGCATAAGATTTTGGCACGGTGACTGGCAAAGTAGGCCAGCGTTTTTCGAGAACATGCCTTGGACGACAATCCGACCAGGTACCTGGGCATCCCGCTTGAAAACTATCAGGACGCTAGCGAGTACTGGCACAGAGAAACTGATACAGTTAGAGAGAAATTAGCACAATGGGGGGGAAGGGATCTGTCAATGTTTGCCCGTGCATCAGTATGTAATGTGTTTGCCGATGCCAAGGTATGGTACGTCCTTCAGGCGATTTGTATGTCACGAAGGAACATACAAAAGCTGCACAGAGTGTTCGCGGTGTTTTTGTGGGGCTCAAGTTGGGAGCGCATGAGTCGAACTAATTTGTTTCGCTCGGTTAAAAGTGGTGGATTGGGGCTGGCCCATTTGTTTATCCGTCAAATAGTTTCCCGGTTTATGTTTCTGAGAGAGCAGAGAGATTGCTTTCTACGTACTGTGGTGCAAGTCCGACTACGTGATGCTATTCCAGACTATGTAGTTTCAACTTCTGAAATCCGATGTGTACGTGTGCGTGGGTTCTTGCGCGAAGTCGTGGATGCTTTTAAGATTTTGAGGGTTAGGTTTTCCCCGGAGTATTTGAGTAGTGTACCATGGAAGAGTTTATACAAAGATATGATTGATGTGTGTCTACCTGTACCGGTTTATCGTCAGTTGTATGCAGTAGGTTCAGGAAAAGATGTTCTAAAAAGAGTGAAACGAATACCAGTACGTTGATCCGGTAAATCTTTTTTCTTCAAACTTCATAGCGGCACGATACCGGTAAAACCCTGGCTGCAGGAAAAGGGACTATATGTGCACCCATGGACACTTAACTGTCGATTATGCCAAAAGCTGGAAACAATTGAGCACATCTTTCTGGACTGTTGGGACGCGGTGTTCCACTGGGACATCCTCCAACGAACCTTGAAAAAAGACTTACCATTAACGCCTTATGGCATTCGCTTTTTGCCCGTAAACAATGATGGAGGCGTGCCCTATGATATGTTCATGGCACTTAGTATGCATTCTATGTGGAAAACTCGAGTGGCAGTTCAAAATGCTGAAGAGGATGCTCGCACGGTGCGGGAGTACTTCATTGAAAGCGTTGTTTATATAAGAGAAGTGTATAGAGTAATGCCGGAAAAACCTGAGTGGTTGCCCATTCTAGATGTTCTAGCGCAGTTTAAGATGTTTTAAACCACCCCATCAGCCGACTGGTGGCTGGAGCTACTAATTTGTGTACTGTGCAGTGCGTTGTGTGTTGTCGCCAAGCAGGCAATAAAGAAAAAAAAAGGCTCGTAGCTAAATCGGTAAGACGACGGGCTCTCGCTTTCTTATTCTATTAGTTCCAGGTTCGATTCCCGGCGGTGCCAGTAAATTATTTTATTGATCGCTGGAGTTTTCTGGTGGCACCAACGGTCGCGAAAGAACCCTTGGGGGGTAGAGGTAAAAAGCTTTGCTTTAAAATCCACTTCAGTGTCCCTTTAAGCTCCCTATGGCACCAAGACTGCCAGAACAGAGGCCCTCGCTATGCATGTAGTGAGTCAGAATAGGAAATGAGGGGCGCGTTGAAAATGAGACAGAAATAAGAATTGGCAGTGAAGAAGACCTCGGAAAGCAAAGGGGAGGATCTAGTAGCTCAAGATAAGGAATTTGGAAAATAAGAAAGTCGAGAAAAAATGCACGCCAGATGGGATCCGAACCCACGACCTCCAGAATACCGGTCTGGTGCAATAACCACTACGCTACCGGCGGGGCTACTGGGGTATTTATGTTCAGGTGTTTTTGTTTCCTTCGCTTGGGGGGTGGTAGCCAGCGCACTACTCTGGGTGAAGGGGACCTACTTTTTAAACCCCGGGCCGTGACTCGAGCGTCTACGACATGTCGAGAATGGTCGACCAGCGTTGAACCCCCTTAAGCTCCCTATGGCACCAAGACTGCCAGAATAGAGGCCCTCGCTATGCATGTAGCGAATCAGAATAGGAAATGAGGGGCTCGTTGAAAATAAGACAGAAAAAAGAATTGGCAGTCAAGAAGACCGCGGAAAGCAAAGGGGAGCATGTAGTAGCTCAAGATAAAGAATTTGGAAAATAAGAAAGTAGAGAAAAAATGCCCGCCAGGTGGGATCCGAACCCACGACCTCCAGAATACCGGTCTGGTGCGATAACCACTACGCCGCCGGTGGGGCTGCTTTAGCCTCCACTTTCTGGGGTATTTATGTTCAGGTGTTTTTGTTTCCTTCGCTTGGGGGGTGGTAGCCAGCGCCCCTCGGACTACTCGGGGTGAAGGGGACCTTCTTTTTAACCCCCGGGCCGTGACTCGAGCGTCTACGACATGTCGAGAGTGGTCGACCAGCGTTGAACCCTCTTAAGCTCTGGAGGTCGTGGTTCGGATCCCACCTGGCGGGCATTTTTTCTCTACTTTCTTATTTTCCAAATTCTTTATCTTGAGCTACTACATCCTGCCCTTTGCTTTCCGAGGTCTTCTTGACTGCCAATTCTTATTTCTGTCTTATTTCCAACGAGCCCCTCATTTCCTATTCTGATTCGCTACATGCATAGCGAGGGCCTCTGTTCTGGCAGTCTTGGTGCCATAGGGAGCTTAAGAGGGTTCAACGCTGGTCGACCACTCCCGACATGTCGTAGACGCTCGAGTCACGGCCCGGGGGTTCAAAAGAAGGTCCCCTTCACCCCGAGTAGCCCGAGTGGTGCTGGCTACCACCCCCCAAGCGAAGGAAACAAAAACACCTGAACATAAATACCCCAGAAAGTGGAGGCTAAAGTAGCCCCGCCGGTAGCGTAGTGGTTATCGCACCAGATAGGTATTCTGGAGGTCGTGGGTTCGGATCCCACCTGGCGGGCATTTTTTCTCTACTTTCTTATTTTCCAAATTCTTTATCTTGAGCTACTACATCCTCCCCTTTGCTTTCCGAGGTCTTCTTGACAGCCAATTCTTATTTCTGTCATATATATATATATATATATATATATATATATTTATATATATATATATATATATATATATATATATATATATATATATATATATATATATATATATATATATATATATATATATATATATATATATATATATATGACGCATGCACGGAACCTATACGGCTCCATCGAAGAACTTGTTAGTTCCTTACACAAAAAGGCGTCCGGAAAGGGGACAAAATATCTCAGAAAATATTTACGGCCTATATGGAGGATGTGTGCAGCTTAACTGGAGAAAAACCGGGCTGCGAATCAATGCGACATGCGAAATGTCCCAACCCCCTAAGGTTTGCAGACGACGTTGTCCTGTTTAGTCTAAGCAGCCGGGATTTGCACCGAATGCTTTGCCAATTGTGCCCGAAAAATATGGTTGCGGGCTTAAAAATACACGCGAAAATATCGAACGTAATGTTCAATCAGCATGCCAAGCAACGTGACTTTAAGTTAGGTAACGGAGTCTTGGGAACAGTAAGCGATTATGTCTATCTTGGGCAAGTCGTATCTGCTGATTCAAACCATGAAAAGGAAATTACCCGCAGTATAAGCATGGGGTGGGCTGCTTTTGGTAGGATATTCCCATATCCTGACTAGTAAGCTTCCCCTGTCACTGAAAAAAAGTTTGTATTTAATCAATGCGTGTTTGCAGTAAGGACGAACGGGGCAGAAATTTGGCGTCTCACTAAACGGATGTAGATCCGCACAACGGGTTATGGAAAGGATAATGCTAGGCGTACGCTGAGGGATAAGAAAACAGCCGCGGCCATTAGGGAACAGACTAAGCTGGAGAACATTCTAGCTCAAATTAAGCGTACGAAATGTGCATGGGCGGGTCACGTCATGCGCATGAGTGACAACAGGTGGATCATTCGTGTAGAAGTGTGGTTGCCAATAGACTGTAAACGCAATACGGGTGTCCGGAGGACTCAATCGAGAGATGAGCTTCGAAAATTTGGGGTGAAACCATGGACTCAGCTAGCACTTGATAGACGTGGCTGGAGATCTTTGGGATTGGCTTTCGTCTTGCAGTTGACACAATCTCGCTGATGATGATGATGATGATGACAAAAGACAGGTATCTCTTCTACCAAAATAGCGCTTCTACCGATACACCCGACTGCTAATGCGTTGGAGGCCCAGCGGTAGCCCGAGTGATGTTATTCCACTGGTGGCACGCTCGCGAGGCGTGGAAAACACTGCGCCAATTTGTCGCCTTCGCTCTCCATCCCGGCGGACCGAAGTACATTCTCCCCGGGCCACACCCTTACACCACCCTGTCCTCTAGCCCCCCTTTCTCCCGAAACCTTTTCCACAGCACGGGGAAAACCAATAACCACGTGGAAATAAACGTGTCAAACAAACAAACGAAGAAATAAGATACGGCTCATTAGAGTAAGTGACTGTGGTCCCGCTTCTTCCTAACTGAGCGAAGGAACAATGGATTGTGGGATGCGCAGGACTCAGGGTGTGATGCAGCCGGCGTATAATACACAGAGTCCTGAGGAGTGGTGGCTGCGAGGGGAGGTGGAGACTTCTTGCGCGGTTGGGGAAGGGTTAGACGGGCGTGCCTAGCGCCCGTCGGTCGATCCGTAAATATGAATGTATATCCGCTCTTTCAGGATGAAAGTGCACACGCATGCCTGCGTAGTAATAGCACGGGAATGCACGCGAACTGCCATTCAGGTGCTCGTACTCCGGAGTACCTAAGCTCCGTTTTTACACTAGCTATTGGGCGCTGTCACAGTGGAAGTAACAGATGGCACCAAGTGGTCAAGCCGAATGCATGTACAGCAGGCCAAGCCACGATGTAAAAGCTCCAGCCATGACACCAAGCCCCTGACGTCGTCCTCGCGGCGGATGCGCTGTCCGCTATAGATATTTTGAAGGTAAAGAAAAAGGCGTGGCGGCGCATTCGCATTGTTTATCCACCATCGCACGTCCCGTACGGCGCCGAAATTGGCTCACACACAGCGCGAGCTATGGACGTGTAGGGCGGGCAAGTTGCTTGGTCGTATGCACCGAGAGCGCGAACAGTGGCTCCTGCGGCCGCGATGCTTCGCTTGGTAGGTTTCAGTCTTGCTGCTAGACCAAGCCGCTGTCTCACCTCGCTTCCAGTCACCGTTTGCGTCACGCGAAACGTCATTAAATGACGCGAGGGATGAAACGCGTTTTGAATTGGTAGTTTCTTCTTAAGACATCTTTCGCCGTTTAATAGACGCTGAGGGGGCTACGGGGCAGTTCAAATTTAGTATGAGCCCAACTAGATGGTTGCCCTCAGTTTCCCTTAGGTCTCGGATGGAACAGCGTAAAATGTCTGTCAACACGGTGTCGCGGTTACGTCCTAGCTTCGGGATATAAAGGGGGCGAGGTCGGAATCCGGCGCTCGTGTCGTATTATGTTTTTTTTTAGCCTTTGTTGTTTCGATCACCATTTCACTGATTTACATTATATTTACTATTTGAGCGTTTTAACTTATGGATTCTGTTCGCCAGATAAGGCTAGTTTAGGTCACGCCACGTTAGGCAAGCTTACGTTCGGTTTGACACGTCAAGTTACGTTAAGTTAGGTTAGGTCAGTTTACGTTAGGTTAAAGAAAGCCCGGAGTTTTTTTTATTAGCCAACCTGAAAGCGTTTGAAGTTTTGAGTAATGCCCGAAGCGGCGCTGCGGAAGATAACACGACCGCACGTCGCTTTAATGGAGGGATGATGGTGACGGCGGGTGGCACTGAAGGTACAGCGTTTGGAATTGAGCTTTTTTTTACGAGCTAGGCATTACGTTTCGTCCGTGATTCAGCTTGGAAAAGGCGCACGGGGTCATTTTCTTTGAGCCCTTGTAGGCGGTCAGCGATGCATTTTAGAAGGTTTCTTATTTGTAAACCAAAAAGGAGCGAATACGCCAGACAACATGCTTACGGAGGCAATGCCTCACCTGCACATCAAACTTGCTAAGACCTTAAACTACAACGACCCATACAACGCATGCAGCTACTTTATTTTTCCTTTCTTCCCCTTTTTAACCACGACAAGCGACCAAACAAGATCCCACAGAAGATCAAATCATCTTATCACATTTTATGAGCAGGGATGTTTAAGAAAGGTTCACTTTTCTGTACAGCTTTAGTTTTGATAGTAGGTTGTATCGTGGTGGTGTTTGGGTTAGCCGGCCTCTTCCGCCCCTTCAATATGTTTTGCTTACATTTTCCCAATCTTGGATTATCTTCCGGCCCTCAGGTGGGGCAACACAGCTTCCATACATTTTTTTTCTTCTCGGTTCATTTTCCGAGAAAACATTGCTCTCTCCAAACCAACCGAAAGGATTGAAGAAGGAGCGGGGCGCAAAGGAAAAGAAAGCCGATTCCATTGAGCGATGTAAGCAGCAACGTTAACCAATAAACACGAGGTCTGTTTGATCGCTTCCCATTTTCTCCAATGTCTTTTCTCGCCAATTCGATTTCTCCTTCGCGAAAGGGCACGCCGTAAGTACACAATATCGCGAACGGGAACTATACCATCGCAAAGCGGACATCTCCACACAGAAAAAGGAATGAGTTTGCGCAATCACTGTTTACGAGACGGCGTTTATTTGTAGACGTAGACGATGTCCGAAAGTGAGTTTTTGATGCTTGTAGGCATGGTTCCTCTATTTTCGTTTAGTTATGTATTCATGGCAAGTGATTGGAGTTTAAACTACGTATACAGTAGCCCACCGATTTTTCTGACCTGGAGGGCAACGAAAAATAGGCTGAAAAAGCGCCCAGTCGCAAAAACGAAGTTTATTTTATTTAAATAGCACAGAAGAAGTCGCGAATGGTTCCTTGTTTTAAATTCTTCCTTCGTGTGAAACCGTCTGCTTGTATCTGTGAGCGTCAACTTTTCTTCGTAAACGTTGTACAACGGCAAAGCGTTGACAATGTGTTGCGTTGATGGTTGCGAAATTACATGCAAAATTATGGCCTCTCTTACTACATGGCAAATTTGCGCCTACGTGAAAAAATATGGCATCGAAGGTAAAAGTTTGTTACCCCGGCGGGATTCAAGCCAATCCTCATCAAATCCGAAGCTAGCCAGGGTGGCTTAGTATTCAAGATGGCGTCGTCCTGGAGTCGCACCATGGCTCTATCATGGAAACGTTTCTGCGGAAAATTGATGTTTTGGCTTTATTTTGTCAGAAATATCCATTGTTCATTTACATTACTCCGGTGGGACAACTGGTGGTTACTCGAGCAAGTCCGGAATATCCACCAAGACCGAATTTTCGGAGTCCCCTACAACGGTCGGCTACTTTACTTCAGTATTTTTAGACTATAGCCTATAGTCCTTCAAGACAACCATATTCTTCCAGTTAACACGTAAGCTACAGAACATGTGCAATTGGCCACAAATGAAACGTGTGTAAGTAAGCTTGAACCTGCTAACCCCTAATATTCGCTAAAAAAAACTCGTTTGATGTTGACGGCAAACGGAACCTACGGAATGCTTTGCGTAAAGGAAGAACTAATTATTCCAAAGTATTCAGCCACCCAATACTTTTAAATGGGGGGAGGCTATTCATTTCTAGCCAGAGTGAGAAAATGAAGTGTTTGTTGTATCCTACTCGAAGGCCTGCACCGATAATTAGCACATGAGGTTCGATTTCGCTTTATCGGATATACAGCCGTGGGAAGTGCACGTTTACGCGTAACACCAATGCAAAATAAGGCGTTTGGTATACGTATGTATGTGTTTTAGGACACTAGCGTAAAGCGGAATTGACTAAGCGGAAGAGTTTAAGGAACGTAGTTTTGA
Source organism: Haemaphysalis longicornis (assembly GCF_048455015.1). Lineage (NCBI taxonomy): Eukaryota > Metazoa > Arthropoda > Arachnida > Ixodida > Ixodidae > Haemaphysalis > Haemaphysalis longicornis. Next base: position 206,228,420 of record NW_027526361.1, on the reverse strand, counting down.
AGGTATATCATTTGGCGCGGAAAAAAAATGAAAGGATGATTTTTTTACGAAAATGTGTTTTAGAGACGTCTCGTAAAAGATGGAGACATTTGTAGTTGACCAGAAAGATTTTTTAGACAGTCTAAGTGCACTGAACATTGTACACTGTAGTAAACCTCGTCGATATTTTTTCACAAACCTGAGAAAAGAATGCAGGGACGCGTAATCGAAATTTGTGCGGACAGCGAACTGCAGTGTTCTCAACGCTCAGTGAAACTTAGAGTCGTTTATTTGTTGAAAACAGCTCGAACGTTGGCAAAAATGGCTGTGGCTTACCTCAGCTAACCTTGGATATTCAAAGCTTAGTCTGAGTCTTGATTTTGCTGGGTTAACCTTTGATGCAGCTGCATTGCGGACCCCAGCTCAACACCATTCGGTCTCGTTCAACGCTCATAGAAGGCAGCCCGTCTCGCTTTCACTTGCGGCGAACGCGGTGTTCCTCTACGCCAGGCGCAACATGAGTGACGTAGCCCGAGACGACCCAGAGGAGCATGCGTGAGTGGCGGAGGGGTTGGACTTGGTCGGGTGCCGATCAGCTGAGCGCCCGTAACCGCGTCCCCCTCAGCTGATCAGTTAAGAACGACTGAAAACGGGACCTTGTGCGCAGCGCCCAAAGCGGGCCCGGCGAATCACGCGGTCCGATTCGAGGGGTGCGTCGCAGGGGGGTGTCTGAGGTCAAACGGGGACTTTGCGCATCCGCGGTAAAACCGGTGGACGAAAGAAGTAAAGCTTCGCTTTAAAAAAAAACGCCCGACAAGAATAACACTTTTGAAATTTTCTGCACAACACGCTGTGACCATTTTTATCAGGGACCTCGCAGAATGTGCGCGAGGAGACTTTTATGTAAGCATCTGTGCTCTCATTTTGTGCAATATTTAGTTATCAGTCAACGGCGTGTTGTTTTTCCTTGTGATACGTTGTTTGTCATTGCTCGAGCTGCTTTCCACCCAGAAACGTAGCAAGCAGCATAGATTATAGTCATCCTAAAGTCGCCCGCAAATATCATTTTGCGGTACGTGTTATTCCGGTCAAGCCAACGCAAGTACAGAGTATCAGTTTCATTGCGCTATTACCTTACAATTACCTAACCACACGGGGTCGAGCGGCTGACATGCCGCACTGACGTCGAGTTATTCGCCCAACTCGAATCAAATTTCGCGCGCCCTCCAAAGAACCATGAAGTGCGCGTACTAAAGGTTTAAAACGAAGGAGGAGGCGGGTTCCAGGAACAGCGGAATGGAGTAGGGGGAGGGGTGAAGACAATGATTTTTCACTCGTCCAGACGGTAAGCGCCAAGCTGGGAGCAATACGCCCCTGTGCCGTTCGCCCCGGCGGCATCTGCACCTCTCGGTCCAGCAGTTCGGCCTTGGGCCGGCAGGCCGTCTCGGGAACATTCCTCGCGTGCCGCGGACGCGGCCCCATATTGAGAAAAACGGATCAGGGAAGAGGACGTCCGCGGCGTAGTCAGCGCTGCACACGCAGGAGCGAGAGCGGTGCATGTCAGTGCGAGCGAACGCTCTCATGCAATGAGAAGGGCGAGCCCGAGAGTTTTCCTCTCATAGTTTCCCGTTTTTATGGTATACGAATTTTTCCGTTATACCTACTTCTTCCTTTCCCTAAGGAACGCTGTTCCAGAGCATATTCTAGAACACTTAAAATGGCCGGGAAGACCAGATGCAAGTTTGGTTGACTCGAGATATTGCATCGTTAGAATACACTGACACCGGTTTTAACGGAAACTTCCCTGAAGTAAGCTATAAAATTAGGAAAAAAGAACTGACGATTCCTATACTCCCTAGCGCAAAATTTGTGCGGAGCGCCAACTGCAGTCTCCTCGGTCGCGGCGCATATCTTCTGCGTCTCAGCAAGTAACGCATATCAGCGAACGCACGGCGGCGGCCCGCGCTACTCTGCCTTTATCTCGCAGCGCGTCGCCGCCGCTGAGCTTATTTCGCCAAATTATGTTTGAACCCCGACCGGCTTCATAGATTAGGACGTGCCATCGCAGCTGGCGACAATGAAAGGGAGCGTGCCAGAAAAATTCCCGTGTATAGGGACAGCGCGCTCCTTCAGGTGGGGCTGAGTTTAATCCCCTAATTCGCACTTCGCTTCGCTCACGTTGGCGCCTGCAGCTGCTGGCACAGAAAGTAGCGGTCAAACTAATCAATTACAATTGTACCGTTAACTACCTATAACATCGGCCAGCAACCAGAATTCACGGTTAAGTCTAGACCCGCCTGCTCGACTAGCATTATTTATTTTCAAGAGTTTTCGTTTGTTCAAACACGCGGAAAATGCCGACTTTTGCTTTACGTCAAGGAACTTTATTCTGGCGTCATTGAGTGAATGAACGTGCAGACGTTCACGCGAGTCTAGAATTTGTGTAAACACCCCAGAGGGGCATTCTATAATTACCGTATTTACTCGCATAATGATCGCACTCGCGTAATGATCGCACCCGTGAAGTTCGTCGTCAAAATACGACTTTTTTTTTTATTTCCCACGCAAAGATCGCACCCTGAACTTGCCGCAGCCATATGTCATATGTGTGTGCTAAGTTTGATGGCGATGGTCGTGCTTAGCTTAGTTTCCTCCTTTTTCAAAGCGGGTATGGCTACGTTATTGCAGCGGACTTGATGATATTAGCGATATCGGGAAGCATGAGTTCATTATTGGTGCGGAATACACTCTCACTAAATGCACATAATGTACTCACGAGACATATAAAAAAGCGCGCTCGACTTGATGCGTCGGCAGCCGTGTCTTGATGTCACACACTGTGACAGCAGCAGCCACTTAATGGGTTTCCTGTTCTCACCTCGCGACGAACTCGTTCCAGCGCGTTCCGTAATTCCGTAATTCCGGCGCGTTGCGTAATGAAAACACTGCATTTTGCGTCACTCGGTGGCCATTCGGGGGTCGGTGGAGTTATGTTCTTATTTTAATGTTGATTACGTTCATGAAACTTATCGTAAACATTCTGACCTGCAACTTGCGTTTCCTGCGCTCAAACTTTTTTCGCGAAAAATTTACCTCCCGTAATGATCAAACCCCTAAATTTGCATCATATTTTTGGGGAAAAAAGTGCGATCGTTGCGCGAGTAAATACAGTATTCCGTGAAAACGTTTTTCCAGCGAAGGGAGCACTGCAACACCAAGGGAGACGGCAACTTTTTCAGCGAATCTGCGGCATTGTCGTCATAACTGGAGCGCCACCCTTGCAGGAGCTCAGTAAGAGTGGCTTACAAGATCAACAAATGACAAAGTTGGGCATAACAGTCACTCTTGGTCAATGCCTGCTGTGAAAACCGTCGTGATGTTCGAGATATCTTTTTGAGCCACTGCAGCCGGGCCGAAGCAATGGAGAAAAGAAAATGCATTTACCGTACGCCTGTCCAGCATGTTCGCCTCTACGCAACAAATACCATCGCGTACGCTATGTTCACTAAAAGTTCGATGCAAAACAGTTGCACAATATATAATCATAATATTTCGCGAACGCGTTTCTTTTGGCTAGACTGGTCGCCGAGCCTAAGTCGACTACAACCTGCAGCCTCGTCGTCAGACTCAGTGCAGCTAATTTTTCAAAAATCCCTATTCATGCTGCTGCAACATTGCCTTTACGGACGCTGAAGACCAACGAAGAGTCCACGGGAAATTTTTGACGCACGCTCGTAATTTTTTTTTTTTGTTATGCTCGTGCTATGCATTGTAAGAAAAAAGGAATTGACCGCACGAGAAGCCTTTATTCCTGTTTTAGTTGCGAAGCAGCTTATGGTCGAGCCTGTTCCCTCCGCCGTTGTGTGGGCGTCGTTGTGCGGCGTCCACACCTCCACTGCGCATGCCTGGCCAGGAAGCGCTGACGATGATTGTGGTAGGATGCCCCTAGGGATTGGCCAAATAACAATCCATCACGAGATAGCTTCGCGTTGAACCACCATCGTCATCTTCCCGTAGGAGAACCCTGAGTACTAGTATGCGAAGCATTCCTCCTCTCCTCTCCGAAGCTCCTCTCCTCTGCGGGATTGCGCAACGAATGGCAACACCTGCGGCTCCGCGCGCGATAATGTGAAGCAGCTTAGGGTTAGAGACGTGACGGCAGCCGCTGCATACTCCGCTGGGGGCGCCACTGTAGCTCCGCGGTATAAATGACGCATGCGCGCGCTCCGCTTCCCTCATTCTCCTCCCAAAACGCCGCGATCGAACTGAAAACTAATGGAACTTGAGTCGACCCCATCGCTGCTTCGCATACTACTCAGGGTTCCCCTACGGGAAGATGGTGAAATTTTTTTAGGCAAAGCTTTTGACCTCTACCAGCCAACGGTTCCTTCCATAGGTCGGCAAAACAGAAAGAACTCACTCAAACTCAATCACAATTTTTTTCATTCACGCTGTACTCAATCAAACTCAGACTCAAAAAGTTCGTCTGTTCACAAAATCACTCGTACTCACTCATCAAATACTCATTTGTAATCATACTCACTTGTACTCAAACTCATTTGTCCTCACGAGTATTCGTACTCAATCTGTACTCATGAGTACTCACTCTGTACTCATGAGTACTCAATCTGTACTCATGAGTACTACTCATTCTGCAATCATGAGTACTACTCATTCTGCAATCATGAGTACTACTCATTCTGCAATCATGAGTACTACTCATTCAGCACTCATGAGTACTCAATTTGTATTACGCACGAATAATCAACTTATCTGCACTGTTAGCTTGGTCGTATCTCGAATGAAAGACTAAATAGAAAAAAATAAAATGTATAATTGATTAGAAAAACACAGGATCGGGCTCAGGGGAGCTCGGGGCTTGTCGGTACGGCCGTGGCCGTAAACTGCGGTTTTCTGCATGTCTTCGGGTGGCAGCTTTTGTCGTCCGTTTTCGTTTGCGGGCGCGCTGATACTCTCCTAATCGCGCCCCAAATCCGAATTGTGCCTGCCCCCAGGCACACTGAAGCGTTTCCGTAGATTAACGTCCGTTCGTATCCAGATCACTGTCCGCTTATTCACAGATGCTCGATGCTGGCGTTTGTTTTTGTTGCTCCGGATACTACAAACTTCGTTAGGAGGGTGTTCGTCTCGTTGGGCTTCGGTGAATTTCAAATCTGCCTTCTTTTATTGTGTGTGTGTGCCGTGGGATTCCCTTCCTCAGACCTGAACTTGACAGTGTTTACGGCATTGCGTTAGTCGCGCCGCTTCCGTCGGCGATTGTGTTCGTGTAGCTCGTCGCGTGTGGGCGCGTAGACGTCCGGTTTGTCCGGTGGCGAGCTGCGCTTTGTAGGGATGGCATAGTTCGGCGTGTTGAGGACGTTGCTTGAATTGACGTGTGCGTTGCGTATGGTGCGGGAGCCGATTGGCTTTTCGTTTATTGTGCGGTAGCGTGGCGTTTTCGTAGGGTGGCATGGCTGATCGGTCCAAGTCTTTGCGGCTCCGTTCTCGCAGTTGCCGTGGTTGTTTCGGAAGTGAAACCGTTGTGGTGGGGAAGCGGGCGTAGTTCGTGCCATCCGTTCGGTCCCACATTCCTTGGCGTCGCAAGCGTGACTTCATTGTTAGGGCATTCGATGCCTTCGTATGGATCGGGTTCATTCGTTGTCGTTTTTGCTGTGTCCGTGTCGTCGCTCAAGCCCTCGTCTTTTGCCCGTTGTTTCGAGAATGCTATAATCGCTATCTCTCCCATACAAGCAGGCTCCGTTCGTCCCGAGTCCGCTTGCTCACGGTTGCGTCCTCTTGTACGAAATAGTGTTTATCATGTGAGTCTCGGTCGGAGCGCGGATGCCGGGGGTCTTGTTTGTTCTGGCTCGGACATGCCGCATGCGCTGGCCGTGTCGTTGCTCGTTGACGGACCTACCTGCACGAGTGTTATGTCGTTCGTCCGCTGGACTCGGGCTGGAGCAGCGGGTGTCGGAGAGCTCGTACGTTCCGGTAGGGTTGAACCGCGTGCGCTGGGTCTTTTGTTGCTTATGGCCACGTGATTTCTGAGGTTGTAACATTCGCTGGCCAAGTCGGGATAGCAGCAGCGCGAGCGGAGGATGTCGCGAATAGCCGTTTTTTCCATGTGTGCTGGCTTGGCGGCGTTCCGTGCGCTGTGCATTTCGTTCGCCGTGGTCAGCTCGACTGGTTCAAGTTAGATGTCGTTCGTCACCTCTGGTGCGTTTCGTGCGCTGTTCGTCTCGTTTTATCTAGGAAACTCTCCTATAATTGGTGTGCGGTGGTTCGGCACGTATGGTGCATTTCGGGCGCCGTGCGTCTTGCTCGCTTGTCGGGGCCATATCTAAAAATCCGATGCGATGTCGTTGGTTGCGGGGACCGGCGCCGGGACAGCACGAAAGAGGAACGGGCGAAAGAGGAACGGGCGACACTGCAATACCTCGCGCTACGCAGCGCGAAGTTGCAAGTTTCACGGCGCAACCGCCACAAGTACTCCCTCCGTGATGTGTTTGCCTCATGGCTAAGGCTTGCGTGTTCACCGATCCACACGGCGGACCAAAACGATTATTTGGACCGCGGTCCGCGCATCACGTGATAGGACGTCACCAGTTCGCGCGGACCGCCGTTGAACCGTGCAGGACCGCGGCCTTCACGGTCCAAATATTCGCCGAGGCTTTTCGGTCCGCAGTCTCGACGGCGGACCGCGACATCAATCAGCGTGGTCTGACAGCGGCCGCGTCGCGTGGGCGGAGCCGCATCCAGTTGCGCCAATAGAGAACAGCGCGTGCAGCGCGGCTGTTTCGAAGCGCTCGAAGGAGCCTGTCAATCACCCGCGGTTGGATAAGCGGCGGGTTAGGCTGACAATCGCGACGCATACTGTATTCGCGCTTTTTCTTGCGAGTCCTATGACTCTTACTAGTGCGATGTTATCTATGATTATTACTTTGTTTCACGCATGTGGACCTCAATTTAGGGAAGAGTTCGGTTCCAGCGAGCGGTGACGAGCCGTATGCAGCCCGGATAGCCCCGCCGTCGCCGCTTGTCGTGGCGCCTTCATGCGAACGACGGCGGCAGCTGCGTGAGCACGCCCGCCCGGCTTGCATGCGGGTGGCCGTTATTGTGGGGATGAAAGGTTTCGTCAGGAGGCAGACTCTTAGCCTTCAACCCAGCGTCCGGGCTAATTGCGACTCATGCGGCATATTCTCCCCTGGTGAGCCTGGGGAAACATTTCTGCGTTGTTGTTGCCCTAGCAACGTCACCGCTATGTTGGCCTTGAAGGCGTTGTAATTGCCATGGCAACAATGCCAGAGCGCGCAGCTTGCGTGGGGGAGAGGTAACGCTCTCCCCTCTCATGCCGGTTGGATTCCTTCCCCCCCTCCCCGTGTCCCCCCCATTCCCACCCGGCAACCGCCGCCGCCACCCCGCTGCCCCCAACGGGCAAGCCTCGCTCCGACGGCACGAAGGCACGCCGCTTGAGCAGTAACGACGCCAGCTCGAATATCACTTGAACACTTTATTCGCGTTACGTGCGCGAACGCGACTTGCGGCGAGAAACACCGATGACCAATACAACACAGACAAGGTTGTCTGTCTTCAAGCACAGCAGACGCATGACACAAGTCCTATCCTTCAGCTCAGCTTCACGTACGGCATACGAACGACGTTCTCACCTTTTGCTAACAGCACTCAAAGAGTCTTCGCGTTACGATTCATCCTGGTGTTCTTGGCGTCCCTTTTGCAGCACCGTAATGTCCGAGGCAGCACATACGAGAAGCCAGCCGCCCACTACATGAGACGCGCGTCGGCCTCGCTGCACGCCGTGCGGAAGCAGCAACTGCGGTGACCGTTATGCCTTTATCGCGCATGCGCGCCCCCAGTCGCGCCGGAGAGAAGCGGAAAGAAAAAAAAATCAGAGGAGGAGTGTTTCCCCAGCGCCACTGCCTCTAGGCGCGCAATAATAGAACCGAAACTAGAAAGAGTAGCATTGGCCTGGTTTCGTGCAGGCTTGTGCGTTACAACATGTTGTCGCGGCCAAACGGCGCCTGTGTTCAACCTTCTGGCTTGTCAGTTCAGACGGTCGGCCATTCACGGTCCGCTCAGCTGGGCCGCCGTGTGGATGCGCTCTGCTTTGGATCAGACCGCGGCGGACCGTGACGTCTCATCACGTGACCGATTGGACCACGGACTCGGTGCGTCGTGTGTATCAGGACACAGGGAAAGGCGTCAGGGTGGCGCGTCGCTTCTTTCTTTCTCTCCAGGGATGCTATCACGGCGCCAGGAAAGGAGCTGAGGGCAACAGGCAATGGGGTGCCTCTCATTGGTCGATGGCGTGGGTTAACTGAGGTCAGCAAAACAAACAAACAAAAAAGCGGATTTTTCGCCGCCTTGTGCCGCTGGTTGCACACTCTTTCTTTTTACTTTCACGCTCGCGCTCCCGGTGCCGGCGCGCCAGCGAGGCGGCTCAGCGAAGAGGGAAAAACAAAATCGCCCTTCAGATGCATTTCTGACGCCGTGCTCTGGTGTTTATTTTTTTTTCTTGCTTTCATGACGTACAGTTCCCGTAATAGCTCGAAAGCGCGGCAACGTTTTAATCGTTGTGTGCTCCACTGTAGATATAAATAATGCACTGTCGACGCCGGTAGTGTCAGATAGCGCACGGCTGTTAGCCAAGCTTGTATGGCTATGGTTCCGTGTATAATTCATGTCTGTAAATAAGAACTCCCGAGACTCCATGTGTCTTCGAAGAGCGCGGGGTTGTAGCCTGCGACTTTCATATCACTTTCGTATTTATGTCTGGGTTCAAATATCCCTAATGTTTTATTTTTGTTGAACAAAGCTGATAAATAGGAAGCATGGTCCCAGCCTTAGTAACAAGGGAATATTTTGCCAATATGAAGCCCTCGATTAAGTATTCTTTTAACTTTTGGCCGAGCGGCTGAATCGCGGGGCGGTTGGCCAGTTGTAGAGAGGGCACATTATGTACAGCCGGTAAAAGGCTTGTCTATAACACAGCGTTCGTACTCTCAGCCCTATCCTGCCCCGCCGGAGCGGGATTTGAATAAAACTACTGCAGAATTCTGAAGTCTTAGCCCTTCGCTTTTGCCTCCGACATGTTTGGAACGAGTATGTTTCGGCAGTTTTCGGATGTAGCTGGTTGAAGTTGAAATCGCTGTTATAGACAAGCGTTTTACCGGCTGTACATAAAGCTACTTAACAGTGACCCCAGTAGCTCCCATGTATACAGCGGGGCGTGATATTAAGTTGCAATAATAACATTTAGAAGAACTGCGAGTTGGGGTTGTTGGTATAGGTTCATAATGGGAAACAGCGCAAAAACAAAACTTGGACAAGAAAGACAACGGGACGAAGCAATAATAAATTATCTTTATGACAGACACAGACAGACAGACTGACAGGCCAACACTGTCGCGCTCAAGTGGCCAAAGAAAGGCTATCGTCTTTAAAACCAGCTGGAAAGGGACGCTGCCGCCACTGTTCCGCATTCTGCGAACATTGCGCAACCGTACCCCTCGCAAGCGCCGCCAGCCCGCAAAGTAACAGATAAACAGAAAGACAAAAACCGGCTACCGCGCGAAAAGCCAAAGAGGGAGGTCCCGCCGCGAGAAAGGGACGGGACAGGGGCGGTACGCGTCGTTGTGTCTATTTCCGTTAACAGCACGGTCAAAACCCCCATGGGTCTGACCTTAATCGCTAATTTTTGTGTGCGTGTGTGTGCGGTTAACCAGAGCGCCCGACACAAATTTGCTGCACCTGGCGACGCGCCGACGGTGGGCCCGATTCGCGCCTCGGTCAAACAGCTCGCGGCAGACGAGCCGCGACTTGGCGGCACACAGCGCCGCCGAGTCTACTCTCCTTTTCCCATCGAGACGGCCGCACCAATCATGCCTGGGACGACCGGCCCGAAAAAGACATGCAGCGAGTAGACCCTGGAGACGGCGCCGCTGAGTCGCCTTCCCTTTCTTGTCGTGGCTCGGCTGACGCAATCACTTCGCTTTAAAACTGCGGCCAGTGATAGTCCTGATTGGAAAGATTCGAACTGCACGCGACTGCGGTGGAACCCCGGGGGTATAAAACCAGCCCTGAAGCAGCGGCTGTGCAGCGGCATTTCATTGGAGGCACTGAGTTGAGAAGTGCTATCGCCTTTGTGCGAGCCATGTAACACGCTTGCTACCATTGTATATAGTGTATATAAATGCAGCTTAAAATCACTGTCGGCTCGACAACTTCATCGCTCTGCTCTGCGCCGCGTCGATGGCGGACTGAGCAGGGCAGCGTCGCAACAGTGGTGACTGAGCAGGAATGGCCCAGTCCCAACACTGTGCGTGTGTGTGTTCGGGGGAGGGGGGGGGGAGGGGGGAGCGTGGAGAGGGTATCGCTGGCAGTCGAGGGCCGCAGGGCACCCAGTTGCTGCCGGTGCTTGGCAGCCGTTCCAGCAGTGTCGAACTGCGCTGCCGTGCTTCGTGCACTCGAGAACAAAGTTTGCAGACGCGTTTTTCCGAGGCGTGATAGCTTGAACTGACGTTACTGTATTGCCGTGTTGGTTGTTTGGTTGCACCGTTGGAAATCTGCAGCTCTTATCTCGAGCAGTGCGGATGAAGCTGACAGCGATCGATCAAAAAAAGCGGTGGCGTCGTTATGTGCAATCCACGTGTTTTACGAGATGTTCCAAGACGTGAGCTTAAGCGACAATCCCGGCGTCTGGCGTTGGCGTTCATCACTTCAAAATGATTCCTTCACGAGGCCTCCCACAGTGCGAGCTTAAACTCGACAGTAGCTGCTAGCGAGGGGTAGGCGTCCGCCTGTAAACAGTAGTGAAGGTAGGGGAATAACAACCACTGAAATTCACCATCATCGTCAGCGTCGTCATTAAACAGTGGCATAAACGAGAAGTGGGGAAGGGGGTTGCCACTCGAAAGTAAAGCCATTCGAAAGCAAAACGCTCCTCCAGCGGCAAGATGCCAGAGCTCTTCGACAAAATATGTGAGGCTAAACAAGGCGTCGCACGCGTTCAACTAGATATTATGATGTCTGATTCACAACTCACAAACGTGCTGAGGTGTACTCGGATATTTTATTTGCATTGCTGGGGCAAATTCCACCGCCGCTCCTGTACGGTGGAGCTATATGCTCACTTGTAAATGGCACTACACGAGACCATATTACTAGCGAACCTGAGCAAAATGTTTCAAAACGGGAGCCTAATAAAACCATATGGGCGCACGTACATCAGCCAAATTTTCGCTTGAATACTCACAGCGAAATGGTGCGGACAATTTCGGTGAGACAAACGTTACAAACCACGTAGTCGGTTTGACGCGAGTTACGTAAATTAACTGCGACTGTTGAAATGAGTAGTTCGGCTCACAAAGCGACTACACAGCGCGACATGCGTCTACAGAAACTTCTGAAAACCGAAAAAGATGGATTTCAGTATGCCTAGTGCGTGCATTGTTAGCAGCCTCCACCGCCTCTCCCCTAAAACAACTGGAAGGGAGCATGCGCAATGAAGCCGCCACGCGTTCACAGGCCGCGTCAACAAAAATAACTGCGGCAGTCAACAAGTGCCGTAGGAGAAGAGCAACTGCGGCCGCGTTTCCCGCCGGGCCCTCAACCCCTCGTTTTTCCCTCTTCACCGTGACCCCTTTGCAAGCGACCACCGTGAAACGCTTACAGCGCCAAACAGGGACCGGGAAAGGGGGGAGGTGCAGTTTTCGTGGTCTATCGCCATCCTTGACAGTTAAGCTGCACAGCGGCACTGCTAATGTTTGCGACTCGTACACGCGCGTACATGCAGTACTGTACTCACGAGTGCACATACTCACGAGTGCACATACTCAAGAGTGCAAGCGCTCACAAAACCAGTATTCATGAGTACTGTGTACTCATGAGTACTGCGTACTCACGAGTACTATGTACTCACGAGTACTGTGTACTCACGAGTACTGTGTACTCACGAGTACTGTGTACTCATGAGTACTCAAACTCATGAGTACTCATACTCATGAAGGCTGTACTCATTAGTACTCATACTCATGAGTAGTGTACTCATGAGTACTGTACTCACGAGTAGTGGACTTACCCCTGTACTCACTCGTCATCATACTCACTTTTTTTTTCTGGGTGTGTACTCACTCATCATCGTACTCACTCGTGAGTTTGAGTACAAATGAGTACAAATGAGTGTACTCACGAGTGAGTACGCCGACCTATGGTTCCTTCGCGGCGTGCGGGACAATAAACCCCCAACTCGGTAGAGGCGGCGGAAGGGCGGGGGGGGGGGGGAAGGATTTCACTCGCGGAGCACACTGTAGATGCAGCGGCGAATTTACCCAGCGTTCTTCCCCGCGCTCAGGTGGCTTCTCGCCGGCGGGAGCGTCGGCCGTTCGGCTTTGGCGTCTACTTTAGCGACGGTTGTTTTGGGCCTGTTTTGGCGCAGCTCCGCATCCTTTCTCCCCTTCCTTCGCAAGGCTTCATTAACTTGTTGGAAAGCACCTCATGGGTAACCCGGACCCGGTGGAATTAAGTGGTCGTACGGCAAAGATAAGTTAAGGATTGGTTTCCAGGGCGGGAAAACAAAATGTCGAGACCACATACAGACATCCGGCCGATAGAGAAATTCTACCTTTTGCGCACTACTTGCTAGGAATGGGACTGCGTTTTCTAAACTGGTTAATACCAATTCGGCTGTGTTTTCGGCTAGAAAGGGGGGGGGGCGCTTTTTGGCGCGAATCCCAGGTAACGGCTGCCCGAATCTCTGTTTTCACTCTTTGTGGAGCCACTTGTGTGAATTCCAGTTACGTCGCATGGCCAGTTGTTGGGGTGTCGTTTATAGCTTTGCTTTCGAACTGCCTGCACAGCGTGGATTGGAGCCGCTTCTAATTTTTTGATGCAGTACTTGAAACAGTGGGCGCAAAGCGCTTGTTCCTGATCATTTTTTTTCTGATTTATTCTGTAGAAGAAAAGGCACGCAATATTGTTGGGTGTTTTATTCTTTTGGAAGTATGCGCGCTGTGAAACGCGTGTAACACCATGAAACCCGTTAGCAAGTGGTTAGCAGATGGTCGAGCCCACCGTCGAGCCCACAGAAAGCGTGGGCTTCCTTCCGTGTGATTCACAAGACTGAGCACAACGACCGAGAAAAAGACGAAACAACAACGATGGCAGGCAAAGCAAACGTGTATAAAGGGCCGAAATAGAAATCAAATGGAGCACCAGCCGACTCAGTGGCGTCGGAAATAAATAAATTGCTGTAGGTTAGCTCTGGTTAACCCTAGTTGATATCGATAGCTTCACTGCCCTGGCTAGGCCCACTTTGGAGGTGCGGTTTCGAAATGATATACAGACATGTTTGAAATGAATGCACTGCTTATCCATTATCGTTTTTCGCCTCACGGCGTTGCTCAAGCCTCGCTGCAGTACGAGCTACCACAGCTGGATGTTTGCCGTCCTCCATCGCACATGGCTCTCTGCCGCACGTGGCCTCCTAGCCTTCCTTTGTGGCGCGCTTATAGTTGTGGCGGTGGCCTCCTCGCCTTGCTCCACCAGGTGGCGACACGGGTTCCGCGCACGTTTGCGTTTCCTCCTCGCCTATCTCTCCCCTACCGCCTATCTCTCCCCGTTTCCTGGCCCGTGGCATCAGCGATTTGCTGCCGGCGGCGCGCCGTTGCTCCGGCCGTCCCATTCGGCGCGGAAGCAAGGGGAGCGCTGTAATTTTGCTAACTCCGACACGCGCCGCGAGGCGGCGCCGTTAGCCTAAGGTTGAAGCGAGGCTCGTCTGGCCGACGCTGCCTGCGCTTTGAGTTGTAAATCAGCCTTCGTTGTCGCGTCTTCGGGATAGAAAACTCTCAATATGTGGTCTATGTATTGTGAGGGTGGTGCCAGTGGACACCGAGAGAGGGCGCTACGCGACTGCGCCATCATCATCATCTGAACTGAGGGAAGAGAAGAGAGGGGAGTAGAGTGTGGGGAGAGCCCGGGGAGAGGCGGACGGAATAAAGGAGTCGTTCGGTGGAATCTGTGTGGGTTGGATGTGTGTGAGTGACTGAGAGGTTCGAACATGACAAGTGGGGGCTCGTCCGGGATCTCCGCAGCAGCGTTCGAAAACGCGCGTGGGCTTGAAGTCGCCGTCAACGAGCTCCTGTTGCAGACTGACGGTTCCGTGCTGGAACGCGAGCGTATCGCGGCGTACGTGCGCGACCGCGTAATGGCGGCTCCGTTGCCGACCGCCGCGACCGTCATGGCGGCCGTGGGAGCGGGTGCCGCGAGCGTGAATGTGCCTCATCGTGTCACCGACGACGCTGCGCCTCGGCTCGCTGCGGCGCCCCTTCCACGCTACTCGGGTGTCCGAGATTTACAGTCTCCGGAGGAATTCCTGGAGCGCCTTGAAAACTTTTGCCTCGTGGCTGGAGTCGCCGCCGACAAGCGGCTGACGCAGGTTGTGCCGGCCGCCCTCGATGGGGGCGCGAAGTTGTGGTGGCGTTTTGTGCGCGGCTTTAACTCGTGGGAAGAGTTCACGGCCGCGTTCCGTGCCGAGTTCGCGTCGATCGACGCGAAGCGCCGCCTGAAGGCGGAGCTCGAACAGCGCACGCAGCACCCCGAGGAAAACCTCAAAGAGTTTATCTACGCGATCGCCACGTTTTACGACCGCATCGGGGAGGAGGTTTCCGAAGCGGAGAAGGTGCAGCGCGTGCTGCGCCAGATGCACCCTCAGCTGCAGGACCTGGCGGAGGGGCAGGTGTACGGCGACCTCGCCGAGTTGGTGAAGGCGGCGGACGGCTTAATGGAGAGGGCTTGGCGTCGCCTTCAGTACAGACCGCCGCCGCCTCCGAGCAACCAAGTGGCAAGGGACTTGGCGTTTAGTCCTGCCCTCGACCATCGCCCACCGGCGCAGCCGACTATTGCGGCGTCGTTCGCTTCGCCCGCTGCTGGCCCCCCGGCTCCGCCACCCTCATGTCACTGGCCACTGCACCCCGCGGCACTGGACCCGTCGTACTGCCGTGACCAGTTGTATTTGCGTAGCACTGTGCCCCCGTTCTCGCCCTACGTTCCGGGGCCAGCGCTGGAGCCCTCAGGTGGACCGGCACGTGTACAGTGCCATCGCTGTGGCGGATTCGGCCACATCGCTCGTAACTGTGCCACGGGTC
Source organism: Haemaphysalis longicornis (assembly GCF_048455015.1). NCBI lineage: Eukaryota > Metazoa > Arthropoda > Arachnida > Ixodida > Ixodidae > Haemaphysalis > Haemaphysalis longicornis. The sequence continues at coordinate 206,213,280 of NW_027526361.1, read as the reverse complement.
GGCGAATGAGCCCGCCTGTTTGTTTCCGATGCCGGCAGCCAGGTCACCTGCAGGCGCAGTGCCCGGGAAACCAGAGGCGGTAGGTGCTGCCCCGGCGGGCACCTACGGCAGCGCGCACCATGTAGCGACCACAGCCGGCAACAAAGAGCCCCTTTTGGACGTGCGAATCGGGTCGTCGACATTCAAGGCCCTGCTCGACACCGGCTCAAGTGTAAGCTTCCTCGGGCCCTCCGCTGCTGCTGTGGCTCAAGCTTGTGGGGCCAAGCCCAAGGAGGACATCCGTGCGCTGCGCCTGGCATCAGGGTGGTCACAGTCAACCACATCCCTGAAGTGCCGGATTGAGTGGACTGCGGGTTGCCGCATTCAGCAGTTTTTGTGCGTTCCTGACCTGTGCCGCGACGTTGTTTTGGGTAGGGACTTCCTCACGGTGAGTGGCGTTTCCCTGCACGTGGCACTTGGTGGCTGGACAGTCGGTACAGAACCACAAAGAATCAAGTCCTTTGTTAAGGCAGACAAGGAACGGACCGAAGCAGTGGAGGATTGCGCGGAGTGTTTGCGTTGCATTTTTGCCGAGGATGATGCTACTGTCAATGTGCGTGCCAGTGCCTTGATCACGACCGCAGCTTGCAGCCAAGACATGCCCAGCCACTCACCGAACCTAGACCCGCGCATGAAACTTGTTTTGGATGAGTTCCGTGGTATCTTTACCACCATTCCAGGCTGTACAACCCTGGCAGAACATCACATCGACACAGGTGACAACCCACCGGTTCGATGCAAGCTACGACCAGTAAACGCCAAAAAGCAGGCTATCATGGACGACTGCATTCATGACTTGCTGGCACAGAACCTAATCCGTCCTAGCCGCAGCCAGCATGCCAGCGCCCCAGTTCTGGTCGAGAAGAAGTCTGGTGGCTACCGCCTGGCCGTGGATTATCGCCAGCTTAATGCACGCACTAAGGTGCCAGTCTACCCCATGCCAAGGACTGATTGGTTGCTTGCACAGCTTGGCCGAGCCAGGTGGTTTTCTAGTTTCGACCTTTCACAGGGCTTTTTTCAGATCCCCGTTAGGGAGCAGGATATTCCCAAGACAGCATTCATTTGTCATCAAGGAACCTTTGAGTTTATGAGAATGCCTTTCGGAGTTGCTGGCGGCCCTGCCACATTCCAGACCCTAATGGACCGAGTGCTAGAAGGAATAAACCACCAGTATGCCATGGCGTTCCTTGATGATGTTCTGGTATATTCGGAAACTCTGGAAGACCACATCGAGCATGTGCGGGAGGTTTTGAGGCGGATAAGCTCAGCACAGCTTACCATAAACCCAGAGAAGGTGCACGTGTGCTGCCAATCTCTGAAGTTTCTCGGTCATGAAATCTCCCCAGGACAATGTAGGCCAGACAAGGAAAAAGTGCTTGCAATACTGGAATATCCCCAACCAACCACAGTCAAGCAGCTGCAAGCCTTCTTGGGACTGGCTGGTTATTACAGAGGGTTCATACCACAGTTCTCCATCACTGCACGGCCACTCACGGAACTACTCAAGAAAAAGCAACGCTGGCATTGGGATCCGCAGCAAGATGAAGCCTTTAGGGCACTTAAGCAGTCCCTGGCCCAGGATGTTGTTGTGAGCCTGCCAGACCTCAACAGACCATTTGTGGTGGAGACGGATGCCAGCGGAGTCGGCATCGCAGCGGTGCTTCTGCAAGCAGCAGATGATAATGCCCAGCTGCGACCAATCTGCTTCATTAGCAGGGTCCTCACTGAGGCAGAGCAGCGCTATACAGTCCAGGAATGGGAGTGTCTCGCTGTGGTGTGGGCGGTGGACAAGTTCCGACCATACCTCGAGTTTACGGAATTTGAGGTCCACTGCGATCACTCCTCATTATCTTGGATGTTCACCACAGACCAGACATCGCCACGTGTCAGGCGTTGGGTCTTACGTCTGCAGGGGTTCAACTGCAAAATCAAGCACAGGCGGGGTCTAGCAAATGTCCCAGCAGACGCTCTGAGCAGAGCGCCCCTTCAGCGCCAAGAAGTACCAGTTCCAAGTCTGCACGAAACACTGTTCCCTGTGGCTGTTCCGGAGCCCAGCCCGCAAATCCGCTTTGAGGCAGCTGCTGCAGTATCTGCACAGGACGACACGACTGTCTTGAACGACCCAAAGCTACTGGCGCAGGAACAAGACCAAGACCCCATGTTGTGCAGGCTGCGAACTGTTGTGAAGGGAGGGAAGCTGCCACCTAGTGACAGCGACGAACCTTTAATCAGGGACCTGGCGGTGACGACAGAGCTGGAGGACAGTGGGTTGCTTGTACAGCATCGAGGGAATAGGAAGGTAACTTGGATTCCAGACCATCTCCGCAAGTTGATCCTACGATTGTCGCACGACCACCCAACTAGCGGCCATTTTGGCTTCTTCAAGACCTTCAAACGCATCTCCCAACATTTCGTGTGGCTGGGTCTACGCTCTGACATAGCCAAGTATGTGCGATGCTGCCAGGTTTGTCAACGCACCAAAGCGCACCGGCAGAAACCGGAAGGGCTAATGAGCAGCCAATGGGCCACTGCTCCTATGGAGCAGCTCAGTGTTGACATCGTCGGGCCCTTACCAATGACACCTCGACGCCACAAGTACCTACTCGTGGTGATCGACAAGTTCACCAAGTACATCGAACTCTTCCCGTTACGGTCAGCAACCAGCAAGAGTGTGGTGGACTGCATGGTCCAGGTGTTTTGCAGGCACGGCACACCCGTCGCTATTTCAAGCGACAATGGGAAGCCCTTTGTAAGCAGTGTGTGGAAGGGCCTCCTTGAACACTGGGGCATTCAAGACCGGCACACAGTGCCATACCGTCCTGCCGGGCAAATGGTGGAGCGGCATAACGGCACGATTAAACAGTGCCTTAGGGCCTACTGCTCCAACCATAAAGACTGGGACCAGCACATCCCAGAAATTGGCCTTGCCATGCGGACAGCTGAAAGCGTGGTCACGGGCTACACGCCCGCCTTCCTTTGTTATGGCCGGGAGCTGAGAACCCCATGGACGCAGGAAGAACTTAAAGACGACGTGGAGCCTCAGGCGACGGCCTACCGTGCATTCGCAGCTGAAGTCTCCAACTGCCTGCAGGAAGTGCTCGAATTCTCCAGGCAACATCAGGACAAAATGTGGCGCACCCAAAAGGCTGCCTACGATCGGCACAGGCGGCCGCGGACAATACAGGAGGGTGATCTCGTCCTGCTTGAAAGCCACTTCCTCAGCGACGCTGCCAAGGGATTCTCCTCAAAGCTTGCACCACGACGTTCAGGGCCCTTCCGTGCAGCTAGGGGTGTTGGACAGAATGACTTCGTCCTAGTGGACCCCAAGACGGGGCGTCGTCGTGGTCTCGCACACGCAGATCAGCTGACGCCGTACCACGACGCTGAAAATGTTTAGTGGTGGCTTCACGTTTCAGGGGGGGGAGACCTGTGAGGGTGGTGCCAGTGGACACCGAGAGAGGGCGCTACGCGACTGCGCCATCATCATCATCTGAACTGAGGGAAGAGAAGAGAGGGGAGTAGAGTGTGGGGAGAGCCCGGGGAGAGGCGGACGGAATAAAGGAGTCGTTCGGTGGAATCTGTGTGGGTTGGATGTGTGTGAGTGACTGAGAGGTTCGAACATGACAGTATTTTGACTCGATCCTACAAGTGCAAAGTTGTTTAACGTACGTTGTTTAACACCCACCATTGCCTTTGCACGCAGCTTTAGTGGACGTTTGCTTGAAAGGCGAATGCCGAGAAGGGTTCTGTCATCTCGGGCAGAGTGAATGTCAGCGTGCTGAATTCTTTTTCGCTGTTACATCATTTTCGCGCGATACCGCTGCGCGAAAATATGCTTTTTTTGCCTTTTAAGTTGTTTCGAATGCTCTGGGTATCCGTTGTGTGTGTGTGTGTGTGTGTGTGTGTGTGTGTGTGTGTGTGTGTGTGTGTGTGTGTGTGTGTGTGTGTGTGTGTGTGTGTGTGTGTGTGTGTGTGTGTGTGTGTGCGTCCGTGCGTGCGTGCGTGCGTGCGCGAAAACAGCGTAATACCGATAAGCTCTAGTGTATTGTTTATAGGCAGGCGACTACCATAGTCAAATAATCTGTTAGGCTTCCACGGGTACGAATCAATCATATTTTTGAGTTTTATTTAATATGCTTAGGGGTTTCAAGTACCTACTGCCATCACGCTACCAAATTATTTGCCGTGGGTGAAAAAGTCATGATATTCCGCGATGCCTTTCATATCGCTATCGACTCTACATGTGTATTTTTTCGAAAGACTGTTTCTGAATTTCTAGATTTGCTAATTTGTTGTCATGACATATTAAGGGCATTATTTTTTTTCGGTGAGCAGTTCAGCTGATCACTAATATCTGTGTGCGCAACATCGGCTGTAAGTAAGTTGTTCGGGATATTCGTGAATAAACACATCACGTGGAGAACTATACCAATCGTAACTCGGGTAAAGATTTTTATGTATATGCAAGCATGCATGCCAATAAACGGCACCAGCACGTTTACCCTACCTATTGCGGAAGAAATACCGATAGCCATTTGGACAGTATACACTTCAGATGCTGAAGTATACGTCTCTGTTAATAGTATCGCGGTCAAAGTTACGTCAAACGTTTCAAGTAGCGTTGCCATGTCATCTACTTTATCTGTCAAAGACCGCATGTTTAAAGGAGAAAAAAGGAAACGACATGGTGGGTATTTTCGTGTTTACTAATGGTTGGATTTCGGTCGGTTGAATTCCCAATTGCTTGGAACGCACGGAATATGCGTTCCGTGCGTTCCAAACAACATGTACGAGATTTTTAGAAACAAAACCGGAAAACGTGTTGTGTTTTGGAACCATGCGTGACTACAAAAAAGAATACTGCTGTGCAATGAATTCACTTATGCATCACCCCGGGCATAGTCTATGTCAAAAATTCAAAGCACCAGTAACTACCCTAATGGCCCCAGTAACTACTTCTACCTTTCACCTGCTTTGGTGTGCGGTAACTTTTAAGTGCGAATGCACTTCTTAAGCGAGCCTGAATCGTCCGCCGCCGTCGTCCGCATAGCAACAGCTGCGGGTGCGCGCGCTCCTCGTCTTCCTCCACGTCTTCCCTAGCACCGGGGGGAGATGTGCGCGCGCTACTCTCCTCCTCCTCTCTCCGCTCAGTGACTGCGGGTGTTGGGCGCCTGCTCTCCACTTCGGGCGGGAGAGCTCTCGCTCGCGTAGCGGGCGCTCTGCATTCCGACGCGTGAGGGCACTCGTGTAGCCCTCGCCGTAACGGCGGGCGCTACTCTCCTCCTCCTCTCTCCGCTCAGTGACTGCGGGTGTTGGGCGCCTCCTCTCCACTCCAAGATCACGATATCCACCGTAATCGCGCAATCAACAACCGTGCATTCGCACTTACACACTCTCCCCCTCGGGGAAGTGCGAGGGAATTTTTTTTATTAAACGTCACACACAGGCTGCGAAGGCTGCGTTTTCGTCCTCTGCACCCGCCCGCGCCAGCGAAAACGACCTTAGGCTACGCGCGCCGCGGTGCGGCGGAAAACAGTGAAACAGCCTCTTCGGAATTATGCTCTCTCCGGGCGATTGGAACGGCCGGGGCAACGGCGCGCCGCCGGTAGCCGATCGCGGAGGCCACGTCTGGCCGATGCTCCGTGCCGGGCGCTCCGACAGGTGGCGACACGGGTCCCGCGCACGTCTCCGTTCCCTCCTCGCCTATCTCTCGGCAGAAGGGTTGCACGCTGGGCTAGTTGGAAAGCCATTCTTGGATGAAACCAGCCCAAACTTAAACAAAGACACAGTAAGTGGAACACAAGTTGTATCAACGTCGGTTTAGGAGAATGAATTGTCATTAAAAGGCAAGCCATCATCCCATTTTTCTTCACATTGTACTGGATCGTCACCAGAGGGCAGAGTGGGGCAAACGCAACTCACATGGGCTCTGCAGTTTTTTGCATTTGCATGGCTTGAAACTCGAACCTACCACCAAACAGCCTCTGAATTCTGTGTCCTGAAGGTAAATACTACTCGTGAATACATGTTTCGTGAAGATTGAACCGTGTGCTGGACATTTGCGAGGGTATTTCACCCCGGGGGAGCCGGAGCTCGCTACGCCTATTTCGAACATCGCCTCCGCACGAGGAGGGTAGCAGCCACCGAGGCTTCCTCTCGCCTTTGCGAGTGTCGCCGAAGACTCCAGCGTTCTTTGGAACTCATCCCCCGGGAACCGGAAGGCCAATGCAGGTCGTAGATGTACAGGGAGAGTCAATCTCACCCGAAAAACGTACTAGTGGCTTACGAGCCACAAACAACGAAGCGCTCGAGCTCTACTCCATTTGAGCCCAAAGCAGGTGACAGCCAAGAGAGAAAAGGGCACCGAATCCCAATCCTCAAGCGGGGCTTCGCGTTCTCGATAACGCAAGCCGCCTCAGGCCGCGCGGCAGCCACAGGTACCACGTGAAGACATCAAGATCGTGCTTCGGCTAAGGGAAGGCCCAAATGTTTCCAATATCAGCCAAGCGCTGCTCTGTGACGGGATACTTCACGCCGCGAAACTCACGCGGAAGTAGCGGAGGAAGACACGCTTTGAATCAATGCGCTAAAAATCATCATCATAGCAAACACCCCAAGCATGGAAAGGGCTGTCAAACACAACGCAATCAAGGGAATCCCGATCGGCGAGCAACTTCCCGAAGTTATGGCATAACCCGCACCGCCTGCAAACACCTCCAATGGCGTAATCCACGATATACCGGTGAGCGACAGTGACTACGACATCCCTCGAAGCTTGGTGAACCAACCAAACATGAAGATTCTTCAGGCGAGAAGAATGGGCCCAACAAATTCGGCAATCATCCTGTTTCAGGGAAAGCTGGTGCCATACTACGTCCAATACAGAGGCGCGGAGTAGCGGTGTTATGTGCACGAGGTATGCGAGACGTCCAGAAGCCTCGCCCACACGTCTGACATGTGTCCCGCTCTGGAAAACAAGATTTGCAGGGACTGTGGAGCCAAGAACCCGCAAGAAAAGCACAAGTGGGGCCCCAAGTGCGCGCTTTGCGGCAGGGACCCCCGAACTGGCGACAAAAACTGTCGCCAGCGCTACTAAACGCCGTTCCTACTCAAGAAGCGAAAGTTGGAGAGGAAGAAACTCTTGGAAGAGAAAACCATAGGTTACAAAGTAAACCCGCACAACCAGCCAAGCGCGGGCGATAGCGTTTCGGGAATTCTCAGACAGGGTGCCGCGACGACAATTCCAGAAGACCTCGGAAGAGACCGGTCCGTCTCTTTCCCACGTCGACCCTCCCCATACAACGCAAGCGGCAATGGAGGCCACAGGAACACGGAGAAGAGAAGCAACGCAGGCGGCACCCCCAACAACTCGGCTCCTCATCGGCGCAGCTAGAGGTCGATGTCCTGACAGCCGAGCGATGACGACCGGACCCGGCAAAGGAGTAATTCGAGATCAAGCTCGAGGCCAGGTTCGACATCCAAGAGCAGGCTTTTGACCTGTGAGGCGCAGCAGAAGGGCTGTCGGCAAAAAGAAGAGCCCCAAAAAAATAAGGTGAGCTGGGCTGGTGTCGTTCCCCCGGCTCCACACAGCACACACACATCAATATTCAAGGCCTATCAGATAACCAGTAGGAAATCACTAACATTCGACAAATGTTAGATATCAATGGCAGAAAAAAGGGCACAAGGCACAGATACTAAGCCTTAAACAAGTCAACAAGGACCATCCAGCAACTTTGCCTTTCGAGGAGGGAACAAAGATGAAAGTTGGAACGCAACCGGATAGCCACACGCCGATACATACGACGGAAGGAAACCCAGGAATGTAATCCCCCCTGTAAGGTCCACTTATGACATTAGCGGCCAGGCGCCCGGGCTGCGCATGGGAACCAGCCGCCCTGTCTGACGACGTAGCACTGCCAACACTGCAGAGCAGTCGACGCTAATTTGCCACGGCGCGCACGGGAGACGGATCGTCTGGCCCACCGCATACCTCAGGGTTAATCCCCCATTGAGAAAGCAGACGGCGCCACCGAATTCCAGGAACGTCGGCTCGACGCGCGGAGGTGGGGGGATTACCGGCGTCTCCATTGTTGTCACGCCCTGGTCAGCATGACGCACTGTCGCCGTCTTTCGCTTTCACCCCGCGGGGTCGCCCGAACTTGCTCGTCTGCGAGCGTGCCGTTGACCCGAAGATAGCGGCGCCTCATTGAATATTCCGTGACGTGCTGAGTGACAGCTGTCTACGTGAATTCGGGCACTCCCATACGCGTGTACGAACGCTACAGGGGTGTTCCCGAGAGAGGGTGATCTCGAGGTTTTATAAGGCCGAACTTGCCCGTTGGAAATCGTTCTTGTCTGAGCGCTGAGCTGGCAGTTCCCGGCGGGACAAGGAGTCTCGACCGTTAACGCTAGGTTGGAAGTTGTGAGCCCCTATTTGAGGTTAAGATCGCGTCGGAGGTTTAGGGTGCAGCGCCGTACCGGGCAACTAGACGGATCTTGCGGCGAGACAGGGTCTCGGCCGCTGTTTCTCGAGCGGTTTGTGTACGCTGCGAGAATAGGAGAGTTAGACGAAGTTGAGAAGCTCAAGTGATTTGTGCGCACTTGGAGCTAGCGTCTAGCTGAAGTTCGAAGTTTTTCTTTTATTATTCATGTACCCAGTTTTCCCACTGTAAATAGCTGCATATAAACCCTTCGTTTCATTTAATCAACCCCAACGCCTTGAGTTCGTCAATTCGACCACCACCTCCAGGAACTTCAACACCATCGCCCTGCCAGCCTCCTGACAAATCAACCGGAGCCCCGGCGATTGGTTTCCTGATCGACACCGGACTTCGGGGAAACGATCTTTACTGGCGCAGTCCACAGGATTTGGCAGAAGAAATCACCAGGCCACAACCAGGGGCAGCAAGCCGATGCAAGCCCGCCTTCACTGGCGGCTGCCGAGCTCCGCGCGGAGTGGAGCGGCAGAGCCAAGCCAGCGCACGGGGCCAACGACGCGGCGGCCGACCACCGGAGGTGCGGGTGAGTGGGATTTCTTGCGCTTCGTTGTGGCGGTGTAGGCTGAGTCTGGGGTTGCCTGGTAGTCACGCGGAGCATGCAGACGAACATGTCGGAAGGAGACGGAAATGGTCAGACGCATGAGGCACCACCTCAAGGAGGAACAGCGGCAGGAGGGGGGGCCCAAGCGGAGTCTGAAACAATGATTATTAGGCGAATGGAGTTGGCGTTTCAAGACCGAAAGGAGAAAAGAGCGCGCGAATTCGAAGAACGAGAAGGAAAAGCAGTGCAAGAATTTAAAGAGCGCATGCAAAAGCTGAAGCTCGAATCTGAAGAGCGGTTGCGAAGGTATGAGTTGGAGCTGGAGCAGAGAAGGCAGACGCTCTTGCGCTCGGACACCCGGGAGCAGAAACAATAGGGCACAGCCCCAGCTAGTTGTATAGCAACAGCGAAGTTGAATGGTTCGGGCCAGTTTTTGGAGGTTGTACTATTATGAGCAATATGAAAGGGAACACAGGAACGCGTGGCAAACATCCTCGAAACAGACTGGGAGCGATACGCGGACGGCGCTGTGAAAAACCAAGGGGGAAGGAGGGCGCTCTTCCACTAACTGTTGGCACCACTACCACGCTGACATTTCTAAAAAGCCGCAGCTTACGTCATTTCACCGATAATATGGTATCGTCGGACAGCCGATAAGACGCACGGCGGGAATGGGAACAGTTGTTAGAACAGCGTCCCCCTTTCCACTTTGTTTCCGGCGGTGGCCGCTGCGTATCACTCATATCTGGGTCTGAGGGTGTTTTCTACGCGTTCCTGTGTTCCCTTTCATATTGCTCATAATAGTACATTGCGATGACAAAGCAAGTAGCCGTGACTCCCTAAACGAGGCTAGCATTTCCGCCGATGTCGAACGCGCGGAGATGGACATTGGGATGAGGTGCGACGAGGTAGGCGCAGCCGGTGATACCGTAGAGCAGTGTAATGAAGTGATGCTCGAACATGAAGAGCAGCCTCGGAGGCAAAGTTTGGGAATGGAGCTGCAGCGCATGAGACAGAACCCTTCGAACAGGCCCAGTTATGCGCTGACAGCAAAGGTGAATGGGGGCAGCCCGGTTTTCAATTTGAAGCCGCGCGAGAACGATATAGGCGGCCGTGGCTGCGCACGGGAAGCGAGCGGCTCAGCCGTGAACAGCTGCATGGAAAGGGAGGCGAGCACGCGGAGTGTTCAAGCGAGCGCGTCCGGTATACGAGCAGAGTCAAGGGGTAGCCCCGTTGTTGCGGCCGTGGAGCCGCCAGCTGCTTTTGCACCGGACACTGCGCTAATGCATGCTGAACTTGCTGGCACGGCCAGTACCCAAATGCTAATCGGTGGAGCCGAGGAGACTGGAGTCGCGCAGAAAAGTCTTGGGGCCCGCCACGCTCCCAATTACGCTCGAAAGTTGTACGAGAAAGCGAACTCCGTGTCGGGAATTCAGGAGCTCGCCCAGAAGAGAAAGAAGATAGAAGACGAGAAAGCATGTGACGAGACGGAGCGAAAAAGTGACGGAGTCGACGATCAGGCTGAGGAAAAGCAGGAGTTAAAGGCGGATAAGGGAGCTGAGAATGTAGACTAGGTTGAACATGTAGAAAATGGAAGAGGAAGTGAGAGAGAACGCGAAAAGACGGAGGATGAGGAGCTCAGAACGTTGGAGGAGGGTAAGAACGATACGGAGATGTCGCGTGAGTTTGGTAGTCTTGATGGTGAGAGTGTAACCGAGGAGGTTGATGGAGAACACCAAAACGCATGAGTGGAGACTGCGAAAGCAAGAATGAGAGCTCCCGAAAAGGTTGCGAAGGAGAGGGAAAAACCATGCGAGGAGACAGCTACAGTTGAAACAGAGGCACGAGACGCAATCGGCGATCTCGCGAAACCGGTGGCTGAGATAGAGCTTAGAGCTTTAGGGTTGGTTGCGGCCATTACCGAGATTTAATCGGGAGCTGCGCTGGATGGGTTGACGCACTAAGTTCTGCGACCTGTCAGTGTGTCACAGGCCCTATTTCTCAGTTGTGCCAGGATGAGTGCGTGCTGGGGCAGTTCGTCAGGCCGTTGCTCAGAATGCACCTAGCGTACGCGAGCGGGTTTTGGTAGTGACAGGTGCTTGTGAGGTTGTTGTTGTGGGGCAGTCTGTGCGTAAGGGAAAGAATGATCCCGAGAAGGTCGTCGCGTTCGCGAGCCGCCATTGCGCTCCAGCATCAACCCTGCGCTCACGCGGCCAGCGCGCGGCATTGCCTTACGTTGGGGCATTGGAGAGGCATGGCCACTTGGCCTATGGGACAGGAAGCGAAGTCGCATTTTGCGATACCACTCCGTCTTCCCCGAGGTTGTGTTCGCCTCATGGGTTTAAATTGTCGAGACTTGCGTTGACATTGCAACGAAACGCGGTCTGGATCATCTGCTGAGGGGACGGGAAGTACGCGAATGCACTCCCCTGCTTTCAGATTGTTGCTTGGGGAGCTAGTATTGAATTGCCTCCGAGCCTTAACACCGCCACGACGGTCGTGAACGTTCCCGTTCACCCGTCCTTTTTCGTTGGTGGTGTGTGTGTGTGTGTGTGTGTGTGTGTGCGTGCGTGCGTGCGTGCGTGCGTGCGTGCGTGCGTGCGTGCGTGCGTGCGTGCGTGCGTGCGTGCGCGCGCGTGTGCGTGTGCGTGTGCGTGCGCGCGCGCCGCGGTTGTGCGCGACGAGAGGCCTTGAGCGCTCGATCCGTGCACCGAATTGATCGATCCGCGCACCGAACTGAACTTTCTGTGCACCGCAAGTGAGCGAAAGCACAGCCGAACATTCTTGAAGGGACGTTATCGGGCTACGCCGTCAAGGAGGACATTTGCGCGAGTGCGCATAGTGGCAATGCAAATTTTCTTAACGTGTAATTTTTGTTGACTGCAAAATTGCCCTGGTTCTTTGCCAGTCCTTATTCCTTTTGTTCTTGATGTCGAGTGCCGGAATAATTGTGCGTGTTTGCAGTTATAGCGCGCATCAGTGTTTTAGGTTGAGTTGTCTCGTTGTTTGTGGCGTTTACGCGCTCCGGAGGCACTACCCAATTTCTTTTTACCCGTTTTTAGTGTTTTTAACAATTTTCGGGTGTGTTTCCGGTTTGCTAGAGTATTCCGTCCCTGTTGAACGGCTAGTGTTTGTAGCTTAGGTGAGAGAGAGTTCGGATCAGCTGAACTGTAGAAATAGAAGGGGGCTCAGTTGTGGTTATTCCTAGCATCTTCCACGTGTTTTTTTTTGTTTGTTTGTTTGTTTGTTCTGCTGTTATTGCTGAAGGAGAGACGAAACAAGTGGCCCTTTTAAATTCTATTCAGGTTGACTGAACCAAGAGGTCCAGTAACCCTCTTAAAGGGGGGAGTTGTAAGGTCCACTTATGAAATTAGCGGCCAGGCGCCCGGGCTGCGCGTGGGAACCCGCCGCCCTGTCTGACGACGTAGCACTACCAACACTGCAGAGCAGTCGACGCTAATTCGCCATGGCGTGCACGGGAGACGGATCGTCTGGCCCACCGCATACCTCAGGGTTAATCCCCCACTGAGAAAGCAGACGGCGCCGCCGAATTCCAGGAACGTCGGCTCGACGTGCGGAGGTGGGGGGATTACCGGCGTCTCCATTGTTGTCACGCCCTGGTCAGCATGACGCACTGTCGCCGTCTTCCGCTTTCACCCCGCGGGGTCGCCCGAACTTGCTCGTCTGCGAGCGTGCCGTTGACCCGAAGATAGCGGCGCCTCATTGAATATTCCGTGACGTGCTGAGTGACAGCTGTCTACGTGAATTCGGGCACTCCCATACGCGTGTACGAACGCTACAGGGGGTTCCCGAGAGAGGGTGATCTCGAAGTTTTATAAGGCCGAACTTGGCCGTTGGAAATCGTTCTTGTCTGAGCGCTGAGCTGGCAGTTCCCGGCAGGACAAGGAGTCTCGACCGTTAACGCTAGGTTGGGAGTTGTGAGCCCCCTAGTCGAGGTTAAGATCGCGTCGGAGGTTTAGGGTGCAGCGCCGTACCGGGCAACTAGACGGATCTTGCGGCGAGACAGGGTCTCGGCCGTTGTTTCTCGAGCGGTTTGTGTACGCTCCGAGAATAGGAGAGTTAGACGAAGTTGAGAATCTCAAGTGATTTGTGCGCACTTGGAGCTAGCGTCTAGCTGAAGTTCGAAGTTTTTCCTTTATTATTCATGTACCCAGTTTTCCCACTGTAAATATCTTCATATAAACCCTTCGTTTCATTTAATCAACCCCAACGCCTTAAGTTCGTCAATTCGACCGCCGCCTCCAAGAACTTCAACACCATCGCCCTGCCAGCCTCCTGCCAAATCAACTGGAGCCCGGGCGATTGGGTTCCTGATCGACACCGGACTTCGGGGAAACGATCTTTACTGCCCCCTCCGAAGAGGAAGGCCAATACCCATAGCAAGCAAAAAGAAGCAACCTACATAATTAAACTTCAAGGAAAGACTGTTGGCGAGGAACTGTTAAGCACTAGACTATGACAGTTTGACAAAAAGGTTAAGAACATGCTTACAAAATTTGAAGGAAGCATAAAAGCGACAATTTCTGCACTGGAAAAGGGCCGCTTCAGTAAAGGATTCAGCAGACAAATAGGTCCCATCAAGACGACCAAGCCCTACGCAAGGCCACTTGTGACAGAAAGTACCAGGATCAACCTTGAAGGCAATCAGCCCATCACTTATGGCCAATAATCGCTGCAACAGATACGTTATATGGCTATGGAATTGCGGGGACTTCCACAGGAAGAAAGGAAACATAGATCAATTTATACTTAATAGCCGCATAGCGGAAAGACCCGACATAATCTGCCTGCAAGAAACGGAACGCACACCCCAAGTACTGAATTATAAGACCTTCGGTCCAGAAAATGCACACTCCTCTAGCCATAGCGATAAGAAACCGGTGGTCGCCACCCTCATTAACCGCAATCTACCAAGCCTAGGAGCAATCGAGCATGTCCTGACCGAAATCATATAAACCAAAAAAAAGAGGGTGAGGAAGTTATTTTATACTCAACGTGTACAGCAGCTCCCGTAGTAAGCACAAATTTACAAACCTATTGCGCAAGGTGATAGATATAATCAAGAGAAATGCCGTGATCATAACGGGGAACTTTCATGTACACCACGCCACCCGGGGCTACATACTGGAGACGACCAAGATGTCCAAATAACTGGACTTTCTCTAGCCATCGACACGACGTACCCCACTAGACTAGGCAACAGCGTCAGCATGGGCATAACTCCGGACTGTACCTTCACAAAAAACATGGCCGATGACGCAGAGTAGATCAACCTACCGGAAAACCTGGGCAGTGACCACTTCATTGTGGCCACACGGTTCAAAACGGTTCCAGCCCATCCGAAAAGAGGAATCCTAATCAAGATTACAAACTGGGATGAATTCCGAATAATCAGGGTAGCCGTACGTGAGCTATCGGAAGAGACAGGACGCGCAGAAGACACTGAGGAATTTGTCGAGCTGCTGCACACACATGCAAATAAAGCGACGAAAAGGATACCCGAAGAATCCGAGCTCAAGCAAGCCGACACTAAGGTCTTGCACACGTGGGAGGCGAAACACAGCCTTCAGAGACGGTTAAGCAAACAGAATCTAAAACGCAACCTACGAAGGAAAATCACGTATTTAGGCTGGTAAATAGAAGAGCGTACAAACGAACTGACCCTCCAGAATTTGTTCACCGCGTGCAATAGAATGCACTCTCAAATGGACTTGGGTAAACCTGGAATACACTTCGCTACTGAATAGGTACCCAGGAATGCAAGACCACCCAGAGACACAACCTCAGTAACATCATACATGATTATCCAAGATCGGACAAGGACCTCACAGAAAGAAAAAAACAGAAACATTAGATAAATCCAGAAGGAGAACCTTAATCTGCACTAAAAAAACTCCAAACCCCGACCTCGACCGCCCCATTACAAGAGCAGAAGTCTGGGAAGCGCTCCATGACCTCCGGACAAAATTTGCACCGGGCCAGGATGGGATTACAAACCAAATTATAAGAAATCTCGGTGACGATTCCGTAGAAGCACTAACACAGCATATGAATCTAAGATAGCAAATGGGAAGCATCCCGAAACAATGGAAAACGGCCAACTTTATCATGATTCCCAGGCCAAGAACGAAGTTAGGGCTAGAGAACCAAAGACCTATTTCCCTGACTTCGTGAAAGCTTATGGAGCACGTTCTACTCAGAAGACTTAATAAATACAGAAAAGGCGAGAATTTATACCCCCCCCCCCCCTATGATCGCCTTTAGACTAAAGTTATCAAGTCAAGACGTCCTCAGGCATGAGATGGTTCGCGGAAATGGCACGTGATCGACAGACACAAAAGCCGTACCTGACCTAACAAAGGCCTTCGATGACGTACACCACACAGCTGGAAAACCTCGGGATGCTAGGCATTGGGTATAGGACGTACAATTACGTGAAGGATTTTCTCTCCACCCGCCGCGGTGGCTCAGTGGCTAAAGCGCTGCGCTGCTGAGCACAAGGTCGCGGGTTCGATTCCAGGCCGCGGCGGCCGCTTTTCTGGTGGAGGAGAAAAGCAAAAACGCCCGTGTGTACATTTCGGCGCAGGATAAAGATGCCCAGGTGGTCAAAATTAATCCGGAGCCCTCCACTACGGCGCGCCCCATCGCCTTGTTGCGTCGGTGCATTAAACCCTACAATCAATCGATCATCAATCTTCTCTCTGATAGAACGGCAAAAATAAAAATCGGCAGCATTGAATCGAACGATCTCGAACTGGGAGCGAGGGACACACCGCAGGGGTCTGTAGTCTCCCCCTGCTTGTTCAATATAGCCATGATAGGACTGCCTGAGAAATTGAAGAAAATAGAAGGCCTACGCCATAGCGTCTACGCAGATGACCTCACGCTCTGGGTAACCGGCGGCAGTGATGGCGCTGTACAAGACACCTTAAAGGAAGCAATTAACACTATTGGGATTTATGCCGAAACAAGGGGCCTGGTATGTTCACCAGAAACATAAGATGTACTGCTATATCAGGAGAACAGAGCGAGAAAAAAATCTCCTATACATCTTCGGGAATCGAACTACAAACAAGGCGTGGGCTCATACCAATAGTGCCGATCATCGAAATTCTGGGACTGCGAATTCCAGCGATTGATTATAACACCGAAGCCATCAGGATACTAGAAAAAAGCGTACTCAAAACGACCAGATTGATTTCCAGAGTCGCCAATAGACACCAAGGAATCAAAGAAGCCAGTCTAATCACGCTCATTCAGGCCTTCATCATCAGTAGAGCGGTCTAGGTAGCACCGTTCCTCTCACTCCAGACAGACGAAATAACAAAGGTCAACAATATCATTCGAAAAGTATACAAACAAGTCTTAGGGATACCCATAACAACGCTGACCAACCAATTACATGCGTTAGGGCTGCACAATTAGCTCGGCGAGCTAATCGAGGCCGAACAAGTCTTCCAATTGGAGCGGCTCACGAAAAGTCAGAGTGGACGACATGTGCTGCGGTCCCTAAGAATTGGTTATTATTCGAAATACAGAAATAAAAATGACGTTACCCCGAAGCACGAGCACATTTGCACATTCCCCCTTTACACAGGAATATGCACCCAGTACATAACCAAGAGCGCAGACAAGAAAGAGCCAAAGCCATCCACAAGCGCTTTGAAAAAACCAAGGACGCTATATACGTCGCCGCTGCTGAATACTGGAACCGCAGTGCCATGGCAATAAAGGCGGTTGACCAGCACGGGCCCCTGATATCCTCAGGCTCCGTCAGCGCAAGCACACCTGAGACTGGGGAAGAAGCTGCCATTTCCATTGAGCTAGCATCATCCAAAACGACATATATAATCGGTGACTCCAAGACGGCCAACTTCTCGAGCGGACGCATATCGGCTGAAGCGCTGAAAATTTTGAATGGATAGAACGGAGAAAGGCTCAGAAGAGTAAAAATAATATGGACACCAGCTCACGCAGCCCCACCCGGCCACGAGGACGCTCACAACCTAGCTCGAGGACTAACCGGCCGAGCTAGCGCAGGAAGCAACACCGAGCAGGCCTCCCCCTGAACCGGCAGGGAACGCATGGCCAGTTACACACTAAACTTTTTTACACCCTTTTACCCAAAAATGGTGTAGAATAAGTGGAAAAAGGGTGTTGGAAGGCCTTTACACCCTTTTTCTTGAATCTCAGCACCCTTTATCTAGCTATACACCCTTTTCTGTAAAAAAGGGTGTTGATCAACTTCAACACCCTTGGTTTTTCTTAGGGTATTGAAAGGGTGTGGAAAAAGTGTTCAGTTGTTCATTGCATAAGGCCGTGTTTGGATACATAATAACACTGTGAAGAACAATACATTCCCTCATATACTCCTCTACTCGCAAGAAATTTTCTAACGCAAAAAAAATAATTGCTCGTATGCAATGATCGCTCGTTTTCATATGCAGTGCACCTCATGCCCAAGTTTAGCTTTGGTGCGGGAAATACCAATTTGAACCTTCAAAATGAAAATTACTATAGTCGTGTGCGAAAAGGGTGTTTACCGACTGCAACACGCTTGGCTTTCTGTAGGTTGTTGAAACGGGGTGAAATAGGTGTTCAGTTGGAAAAAAACAACAGCGGAAGTGGGGGTCGACCTAGTTTCTTCTGGTGTTGCTAAGTTTTGTCATGTTTGCTAAGCTTGGGAGAACAACAAGAATCACAAGAATCACAACAAGATAACTACCATGGTTGAACAGCAAGAATCACTTCAACGAGTCATAGACATAACTAGCACTTATCTGTCTAAATGTGGTCTGACCTGCTCCCGGGAAAATCCGCACTGTTAACCCTTCAGAAAACAACTCGGGGAAACCACAAGGCACCGACGCCGGACCCGGTTCTTACTATACAGACTTGCCCCGTTCCTGTAGTCACCAATCTTAGGAACTCTGACTCACAATCCCACGAGACGGCTCAAGCTCGCACACCATCCTGGGACTTCAACGAACCGTTACTCAATTGGCACAACTAGTTAAGCGCATCACCCACCAACGTACTGGTCTCAAGAAGCTGAAACTGCCCTACTGGTTCAAGCTTTCCTCATCAGTCGCCTC
Organism: Haemaphysalis longicornis; assembly: GCF_048455015.1. Classification (NCBI taxonomy): domain Eukaryota; kingdom Metazoa; phylum Arthropoda; class Arachnida; order Ixodida; family Ixodidae; genus Haemaphysalis; species Haemaphysalis longicornis. The sequence continues at coordinate 206,195,083 of NW_027526361.1, read as the reverse complement.
ACGTACGGAGCTCCTTACAGGTCCCTGAAACCAGCAGAACGTAAGAAACTGGACATTTTAATTAGACAAGCGTACAAAACTGCACTCGGCCTCCCCACTAACACCTCTACTGACTTCCTCTTGCGCTTGGAATACACAACACTTGGACAGAGCTATGTGAAGCTCAACGAACCTCTCAATTTCAACGCCTCAAGCTTACGCCCACTTGCTGCAGCTCGCCTGGGCTAGCTCGCCTGGCTAGCTCGGATAGCTCGCCTGGGCTATCCGATCCCGACTCGGCCTCACCGCCTGGCACGCCTCCCTCCGCTACTGCGCGCTCGCATTAAAGTCGCCCCGCTACCCCGAAACATGCACCCAAACCTGCATGACGGTCGTCGCACCGCCCGAACCAACTACATCCGCACCCACTGCCAGCATCTTCCGGACACGGTTTAGGTCGATGTATCCCCATGCCACAACAGATCGACTTACGCCGTCCCGACTGTAGACAGCCAAAACGGTACCTTCACCACTGCTTCCACGCGAGCCTCAAAACAAACTGAAGCTGAAGAGATAGCCATTGCGCTCTCCCTTACATCCACTTGTCGCGACTACGTGATAGTCGCGAAAAGCCTGTCGACATCTTCAAAGCGGTCTACTTCCTCGCTCTGCCCTACGCATCATTGAACACTCTACTTACCTCCCTGAGGGGTGCCATATTCTATGGACCCCTGGCTATTGTGTGGTGGCCGGAAATGAAGCGGCGCACGACGCGGCCCGAGAAGTGGTACACCGGGCCTGTCCCGCCGACCCCCCCCCCCTCCCACCTTGGATGCCCACCCCCTACTCACGTACAAGGATATTCTCACACACTACAAGCTTTCTCGTCGCACCTTCCCTTCACCTCACCCGTCTCTAACAAAAGTCGATGATACCGCTCTTCGTCAACTTTAAACCCGGACCTTCCCTCACAATACACTTAGGCATTTGATATTCCCCACCTCTCACTCACGACAGTGAAAGTTTTGCCCCGAAAGAGGTACATTTTATGCCATAGTATGAAAATGGTCCCGCACACCCGACCTCCCTCCCAACCCCACCCCTCCGCTTCCCAGTGGGAGGCGCAGCTGTTCAGCTCTGAGTACGGCTCCCAGCTTAACCTGGTGAGACGGGCGCGGACTGCCAGCCAGAACCAGGGACTCCTGGACTAAGGAGTCTCCCCACTGGTCGACCTCCACACACGGAGTCGGATTGGGCCTCAGTAAAAGTTTTATCCTCCTCCTCCTCCTCCCAAAGAGATCGCACATCTGCGTGGGCCTTGACTGTGGCGGGTGTCTTTCTAGTTGCCTTCTCACCGTGGCTTTTGTAAACTTGTTTTGCTCAAAGGCAGCGAAACAGCGCAAAGGACGGTACATTGAAGAACAACAGGACGAAGCCCTGACTAACAACCAAATGCTAATTTCCGTGAACGGTTTAGAGAGGCATGATATACGCCTTTCACAGAAATAAAGCATTTGGTTATTAGTCAGCGCTTCGTCCTCATGTTCTTCCTTGTCCCTTCCTTTGCGCCGTTTTGCTGTCCTTTAATATCTACCAACCAGCCCAAATTTTTACCTTGTTTTGCTCATGCGCAGGGTCTTTTATTGTATTCGGTTCAGTGTTCTTGATATTAAACTTTAGTTTTTAGACCAGCGGCTGTCCTTGTGTTCCACTTCCGTTGTTTTTGTTGAAATTCGCGCGGGTTTAAACCGAGAATAAGTCTATCTCACTCCTCCATCGGGCCGCTGCTTTGTGCTGGGAGCTTGCGGAAGGGGGTATGGTTTGACCTCTATCTCTCAAGGTCAAAACTGGCCATCTCGCGAAGGGTGCCCGAGGTAGCGTAGTGTAGCTTTCGCTACAAAAAATAGAAATGCCTGTGTGTACAACATTTCTTCACCTGATAACGACCTCCATGGTTGTAATTAATCCCTCGCTGTGTACTCAGTACCCTTAACAGTGCCCCTTTAGCTGCAGTACATCAAGGCTGAATTTTGTTTTGATCGTTTTGTTTTTAGATTTTTTTCACAGCGACTGCAAACTGTGCTTTCCCCATATTTGCGCCTTACCACGAATCAATCCGTTTTCAGATTCCTTGGAATAGCAATGCAACCTGAGTTTACTTTAAGCGCGTAGCCTTGTCGACCTTTATTTTCCAGGCTGAGAATAGCATTGCGGAAGGCAGATCACACAGGGGAGCTTCTGCTTTGCTACCGTTTCCCTGCAACTTCAAACCCACGTTCAAGTGCTTTTCGAACAGAACCCATGCGGGCCAATAGATTTTTTTTTGGGGGGGGGGAGTGGGGGTCACCTTACCTGAATGTATTCGAGTGCCCCCTAAGACTTCCTCCGTTGCCGTTTTTTTACAGGAACGGGATGATATGCACCCCATGCCGACAGCGACATAAAGGACAGTTGTGTATTATCACCGCAGAGGTATTCTGTGCAAGTCGGCACGCATGCGTTTTAAGGACAGCAGCCATGTGAACCCGAATAGCCCATACTCTGCGTTTGACACTGTCTGAAGGACAGACTGAATTCGACTGTTCGGCATTCAGAGTAAAGCCTGGTTTACTCCCGTTTTCTATGGTGCTGTTGCGTACGGGAAGGCCGACCCGAGCTGAGCTCCGTCACCTCCGACATACGTTTGGTAGCGTGGTGTGAAGCGAGCGGCCAGCCGCTGTTGCAGCCGTGAAGAAGTCCAGAAGTCGTAGGCTAACGTAACTGTTTACTTCATAGCGAGAGGTGAGCCAAAGCCAAAGAACAACGCCCCGACGGGCGAGGTTACAGTACAGGACTCGAGCAGAGTGACAGCATTCATTCACTGCTCAAACAGGAATGGGTTATAGCACTTGAGCGGGGTCTATTTACACCCAAAGCACTAACGGTTGAAACAGCGTTCCCCTAGATTGTGCAAGAACATCACAGACACACACAGCACTCTCGTGAGCAGTCGGTAGTAGCGGCGCACACTGAGTCCGAGAGAGGGGAGAGAGGAGGACTCCGCGGTGATCGCGGGGCCTCTGTGACCTTGACGCACGTTGAGACGTGCCTCGTCGGGCCGGCAACCGTCGAAGTTTGAAACGCGCCAAAAGCGAAGCGTCTGTCCCGGGCTTTGTCCAGACATGAAAACATGAGTCACCGACACGGTGGGGCTTGCTTGAAAGGCGCACGTAGTGGCTTCGCCGCACAGCCGAGGAGTGATGAGACGAAGCTCAGTGACGGGCTCAGTCGTAACAATGCCCATTCAGCTTGAAAATAACATTTTCTTGATCGTAATTACTTTAGGTGGTTCTCGGTTACTTATTTTTATTCCTGCTTTCTGAAGATAAAGCAATTTGGTTGGGTGGGGAGTAATCCTTATCTCCAGGAGGCATATATTATAGCAAAAATTTTATTGTTGATAGCTTCATAGTACCATGCAGGCAAAGCAATAGTCGCTTAATGAAACAGCAGTTTTCCCCAAGCAGTATTTGCAGGTAGCAACACTTAGTCGTCTATTATTATCGGTTTATTCTTGGGGAACATTTGCAAGGATCAATGTTTATTCTTAAGAGAGCATCAATTGGTCTATGGCAAATATTGAAGGTTAATCCTCAGAGAGAACAACGATTGTTATCCAGTGGACCAACGGAGAGGACTAATAGCTGATATTCAAGGGGGTCACAGTTCGTCTTCAGGAAGGACCGTCAGTCCAAGCGTAAAAGGACTTTTTGAAAAATATGGCACCTAGCCTCCCTCGTGCCCATCTTGATCATCATCATCATCATATGCAAGTTCTATTAAAGCACTCATCAAAGCGGGTTTTGCGGCTCGTCCCTTTCTCCAAGTTTTTGCTCGTCCCTTTCTCCACAGCGACTAAGTGCAGAGGGACGAAGGGCCGACTGATGCTAGTGCAAACACAGTGTCCGCCAAAGCACCGAATCCCATACCCAGTTTCTCTGTTTTGGCTTAGAGTGTACAACCAATAGCCGATATTCAATGGCGTGGAATGCATGCAGGCAACCATGCGAGTGCGCCGCCATATCGGTGGCCAAGCGTCTGTTGCCAAGGCGACGTTGTGCGCACGGCCCCCAGATCAGGCACCCCTCTTCTCCTCCGTGCCTTCATGGCGGCCAGGCAGGCCGCGGGCCGCGACGTGACCTTGTTTTTCCGTGCAAGGCGTGTGCGAGTCAGTTGTACTGTGATAGCGTTGGTTACGCGAAAAGCCATGATTCCGCTCACGAGTGTGACACCTTATCTGCAATCCAACCCCAGCCTCCGCGCACACCTACGAGCGAGTGCGAGTCGGTCGTGGCACAAAGGTTGCAACGTGAGCGCAGTGGTCCGTTTGACAGCAGGAACTGCATCATTTCCATACAGTTGCCCACAGTGAAGATCGTTTCCCCGAAGTCCGGTGTCGATCAGGAACCCAATCGCCCGGGCTCCGGTTGATTTGGCAGGAGGCTGGCTGGGTGATGGTGCTGAAGTTCTTGGAGATGGCGGTCGAATTGACGAACTCGAGGCGTTGAAGTTGATTAAGTGAAACGGAAGTTTATGTACAGCTATTTACAGTATGAAAACTGGGTACATGAGTAATAAAAAGAAAAACTGCAAACTTCAGCTAGACGCTAGCTCCGAGTGCGCACAAATCACTCGAGCTCCTCAGCTTCGTCTAACTCTCCTACTCTCGGAGCGTACGCAAACCGCTCGAGAAACAACGGCCGAGACCCTGTCTCGCCGCAAGATCCGTCTAGTTGCCCGGTGCGGCGCTGCACCCTTAACCTCCGACGCGATCTTAACCTCGACTAGGGGGCTCACAAATCCCAACCTAGCGTTAACGGTCGAGACTCCTTGTCTCGCCGGGAACTGCCAGCTCAGCGCTCAGACAAGAACGATTTCCAACGGCCAAGTTGGGTCTTATATAACCTCGAGATCACACTCTCTCGGGAACGCCCCTGTAGCGTTCGTACACGCGTATGGGCGTGCCCAAATACATGTAGACAGCTGTCACTCAGCACGCCACGGAATATTCATTGAGGCGCCGCCACCTTCGGGTCAACGGCACGCTCGTAGACGAGCAAGTTCGAGCGACCCCGCGGGGCGAAAACGAAAGACGGCGACAGTGCGTCATGCTGACCAGGGCGCGACAACAATGGAGACGCCGGTAACCCCAGCGGGTCCGGCAGGCGTTCCTGGAATCCGGCGCCGCCGTCTGCCCTCTCAATGGGGGATTATCCTTGAGGAATGCGAAGGGCCAGACAATCCGTCTCCCGCGCACGCCGCGACGAATTAGCGGTGGCTGCAGCGCAGTGTCGGCAGTGCTACGTCGCCAGACAGAGCGGCGCGTTCTCACGCGCAGCCCGGGCACCTGGCCGCTAACTCATAAGTGGACCTTACAACTCCCCCCTTTAAGAGGGTTACTGGGCCTCTTGGTTCAGTCAATCCGAAAAGAATTTAAAAGGGCCACTCGTTTCAACTCTCCTTCCGCAATAACAGCGGGATAAACAAACAAACAAACAAACAAAAAACACGTGGAAGGAGCTAGGTATAACCACAAATGAGCCCCCTTCTATTTCTCCAGCTGATCCAACTCCCTCTAGCCTAAACTAGACACAACCTATTCACTAGCCGTTCAACAGGGACGGAATACTCTAGCAAACCGGAAACACACCAGAAAATTGCTAAAAACACTAAGTGCGGGTAAAAAGAAATTGGGTCGTGTCTCCGGAGCGCGTAAACGCCACCAACAACGGGACAACTCAAGCTATAACACTGATGCGCGCTATAACCGCAAACGCGCACAATCATTCCGGCACTCGACAACAAGAACAAAAGGAATAAGAACTGGTAAAGAACGCGGGCAACTTTGCAGTCAACAAAAATAAAACGTTAATAAAGTTTGCATTGCCACTATGCGCACGCGCGCAAATGTTCTCCGTGACGGCGTAGCATGATAACGTTCCTTCAAGAATGTCCAGCTGTGCTTTCGCTCACTTGCGGTGCACAGAAAGTTCAGTTCGGTGCGCGGATCGATCAATTCGGTGCACGGATCGAGCACTCAAGGCATCTCGTCGCGCACAACCGCGGCACACACACACACACACACCACCAACGAAAAAGGACGGGTGAACGGGAACGTTCACGTCCGTCGTGGCGGTGTTAAGGCTCGGAGGCAATTCAATACTAGCCTCCCCAAGCAACAATCTGAAAGCAGGGGAGTGCATTCGCGTACCTCCCGCCCCCTCTGCAGATGATCCAGACCGCGTAGCGTTGCAATGTCAACGCAAGTCTCGACAATTTAGCCCCATGAGGCGAACACAACTTCGGGGAAGACGGAGTGGTATCACAAAATGCGGCTTCGCTTCCTGTCCCATAGGCCAAGTGGCCATGCCTCTCCAATGCCCCAACGTAAGGCAACGCTGCGCGCTGGCCGCGTGAGCGCAGGGTTGATGCTGGAGCGTAATGGCGGCCCGCGAACGCGACGACCTTCTCGGGATCATTCTTTCCCTTGCGCGCTGACTGCCCCACAACCACAACCTCACAAGCGCCTGTCACTACCAAGAACCGCTCGTGCACGCTAGGTGCATTCTGAGCAGCGGCCTGACAAAGACCGTTTTTCGGCTGTTTCAGCACGCACTCATCCTGGCCCAACTCAGAACTAGGGCCTGTGACACACTGCCAGGTCGCAGAACTTAGTGCGTCAACCCATCCAGCGCGGCTCCCGACTGAATCTCGGTAATGGCCGCAACCAACACTAAAGCTACGAAGCTCTATCTCAGCCACCGGTTTCGCGAGATCGCCGATTGCGTCTCGTTCCTCGCTTTCAACTGTAGCTGCCTCCTCACACGGTTTTTCCCTCTCCTTCACAACCTCCTCGGGAGCTCTCATTCTTGCTTTCGCAGTCTCCCCGCATGCGTTTTGGTGTTCTCCATCAACCTCCTCGGTTACACTCTCACTATCAAGACTACCAAACTCACGCGACATCTCCGTATCGTTAACTCCGTCTCTTTTTCGCTCCGTCTCGTCACATGCTTTCTCGTCTTCTATCTCCTTTCTCTTCTGGGCGGGCTCCTGAACGCCCGACACGGAGTTCGCTTTCTCGTGCAACTTTCGAGCGTAATTGGGAGCGCGGCGGGCCCCAAGACTTTCCTGCGCGACTCCAGCCTCCTCCGGTCCACCGATTAGAATTTGGGTACTGCCCGTGCCAGCAAGTTCAGCATGCATTAGCGCAGCATCCGGTGCAAAAGCAGCTGGCGGCTCTACACCCGCGACAACGGGGCTACCCCTTGGCTCTGCTCCCATGCCGGGCGCGCTCGCTTGAACACTCCGCGTGCTCGCCTCCCTTTTCATGCAGCTGTTCACGGCTGAGCCGCTCGCTTCCCGTGCGCAGCCACGGCCGCTTATCTCGTCCTCGCGCGACTTCAAATTGAAAAACGGGCTGCCCCCATTCAACTTTGCTGTCAGCGCGTAACTGGGCCTGTTCGAAGGGTTCTGTCTCATGCGCTGCAGCTCTATTCTCAAACTTTGCCTGCGAGGCTGCTCGTCCTGTTCGAGCATCACTTCATTACACCGCTCTACGGTATCACCGGCCGCGCCTACCTCGTCGCTCCTCATCCCAATGTCCATCTCCGCGCTTTCGACATCGGCGGAAATGCTAGGCTCGTGTAGGGAGTCACGGCTGCTTGCTTTGTCATCGCAATGTACAACCTCCAAACACTGGCCGGAACAATTCAACTTCGCTGTTGCTATACAACTAGCTGGGTCTGTGCCCCATTGTTTCTGCTCGCGGGCGCCCGAGCGCAAGGGCGTCTGCCTTCTCCGCTCCAGCTCCAACTCATACCTTCGCAACCGCTCTTCAGATTCGAGCTTCAGCTTTTGCATGCGCTCTTTAAATTCACGCGCTCTTTTCTCCTCTCGCTCTTGAAACTCCAACTCCATTCGCCTAATAATCATTGTTTCGGACTCCGCTTGGACCACCCCTCCTGCCGCCATGTTCGCCAGCATGCTCCGCGTGACTACCATGCAACCCAAGACTCAGCCTACACCGCCACAACGAAGCGCAAGAAATCCCACTCACCCGCACCTCCGGTGGTCGGCTGCCGCGTCGTTGGCCCCGTGCGCTGGCTTGGCTCTGCCGCTCCACACCGCGCGGAGCTCGGCTGGTGCCGATGAAGACGGGCTCGCGTCCGCTTGCTGCCCTTGGCTGTGGCCTGGTGTTCTCTTCTGCCAAATCCTGCCGACTGCGCCAGTGAAGATCGTTTCCCCGAAGTCCGGTGTCGATCAGGAACCCAATCGCCCGGGCTCCGGTTGATTTGGCAGGAGGCTGGCTGGGCGATGGTGTTGAAGTTCTTGAAGATGGCTGTCGAATTGACGAACTCGAGGCGTTGAAGTTGATTAAGTGAAACGGAATTTATGTACAGCTATTTACAGTGGGAAAACTGGGTACATGAATAATAAAAAGAAAAACTGCAAACTTCGGCTAGACGCTAGCTCCGAGTGCGCACAAATCACTCGAGCTCCTCAGCTTCGTCTAACTCTCCTACTCTCGGAGCGTACGCAAACCGCTCGAGAAACAACGGCCGAGACCCTGTCTCGCCGCAAGATCCGTCTAGTTGCCCGGTGCGGCGCTGCACCCTGAACCTCCGACGCGATCTTAACCTCGACTAGGGGGCTCACAAATCCCAACCTAGCGTTAACGGTCGAGACTCCTTGTCTCGCCGGGAACTGCCAGCTCAGCGCTCAGACAAGAACGATTTCCAACGGCCAAGTTGGGTCTTATATAACCTCGAGATCACACTCTCTCGGGAACGCCCCTGTAGCGTTCGTACACGCGTATGGGCGTGCCCAAATACATGTAGACAGCTGTCACTCAGCACGCCACGGAATATTCATTGAGGCGCCGCCACCTTCGGGTCAACGGCACGCTCGTAGACGAGCAAGTTCGAGCGACCCCGCGGGGCGAAAACGAAAGACGGCGACAGTGCGTCATGCTGACCAGGGCGCGACAACAATGGAGACGCCGGTAATCCCAGCGGGTCCGGCAGGCGTTCCTGGAATCCGGCGCCGCCGTCTGCCCTCTCAATGGGGGATTATCCTTGAGGAATGCGAAGGGCCAGACAATCCGTCTCCCGCGCACGCCGCGACGAATTAGCGGTGGCTGCAGCGCAGTGTCGGCAGTGCTACGTCGCCAGACAGAGCGGCGCGTTCTCACGCGCAGCCCGGGCACCTGGCCGCTAACTCATAAGTGGACCTTACACCCACTGAACGAAAGTAATACCTCGACGCCGAGTGCTGTTGAGCGCAGCACAGTACGATATACCTATCGCCAGACGCGTATGAAGTAGCCGCCGCAGATGAGCAGATTTCCAGCCGCCGCGCTCTAACATCAGACGTGAGTTGTTTTGATGAGTGTGAAACATTTAGCGCACGAGAAAGCCAGCGGTAAATCGGTGTACGCGTGAACCATTTCTCCAAATAAATTATTCGGTTTTTTGTACTCAACCACGTATTAGAGGACACTTACCAGACATAAAGTCGTGGATGCGGTGCGGGTGCACTTGCGTCGGCACCCGCGGCGGCAGCCAACTGCAGCGTCGGACTTATGCTGCTTATAGGCCTCCTGCGCTGGAGTTTTGGCGACATGCAGCGCCCCTAGAGGCCGACGCCTCTGGGTAGTACAAAAGCAGACGACCCTCGCCGCCCTCCATGTGTTTTCAATTACAAGCCAGAGTGAAAGTTGGTTGTGGAGCTTTGTGGCGTGTTTAAATGACTGCATACTGCATGAAATAGCCCTTAAAGTAGTTGCAGAGGCTAAACAAAATAATATCCGCTAAAAGAAGCCGATTTGTCGGCTTTCTTTTGTGCGAGCTGTCGCGGTGGTTGCGGCGTGGGGCAGTATCGCCAGGTCGAGTGGTTTAACGGTTTGACGGCAGTTAAGGTTTTTTCTTCTTGCGTGCGGTCGACAAAGGAAAGTTCACGAGTAGCATAAACACGGAACACTGCTCAACCTATATCCTGAGGTAACTGCAAAAGGTTGCTTCAGTGGGAGCATGCAAGCGAACGCAAGAATTGCGCAGCCGACTCAGCTTACACTGCTGGCCTGGCACCGCCTTTGAAACGAGTGGAAATTTTGTTTCGTATTTTCGCAAACTAAATGATTCTTGCGTAACGTTTTACGCCACACGATTTACGAACGGCAGGGTACATGCATACTAGCGAGTAGGTGGGGCAATAGCGCCAAATAAACAAATTAAGCGCTATTAAAGGACGCAAAACATGCACCGAATCACACGCCCGCTGCCTGCAGAGATGTGTACTTCTATAACATCACATAACATAGCATAACATAACACAGCCGCATACACGGCGCGGGGCCCCGAATATTTACATACGATCATCACTGACTGTGTTGGTTTTCTAGTGCAGGGGTCGTCGAATCTGAACGCCGACACGCCAGTTTTGACTTCAAATGACAAGAACACCTGTTGAATTGCCCCCCCCCCCCCCCCCCCCCAATCTTCACACTTCGCCAGATTATTGTCAAATATGATTAGAAATTCGCTGAATTTTTTCACTTTGCATTCAAAGCACCCCTCCTCCTCCCACCCGATTCGCCGTCCAGCCCTCCGCCGTGTCGGCTGCATGGAACTCGGCCGTTGCTGACTCTCATTCTAGGCTATTAAGTGCGAACTGGGAATGTATGCTGCAAGAGCGTAATTAAGTAAAGTGAGAGCAAACAAGGAAAGCGAGCGGCCTCTTAGTTCGCCCGCCCACTTTGTTACGGCCACTAATTTGAAATCGTAAAACAGATTTCACGCTTTTGACGGTCGCGGCATTTTGTCACTGAGACACGCAACAAAACGGGAAGCTAACGCTGCACCATGTATTCGTAACGGCGCCGTAAACGAGCACTGTTTAATGAAAGTGCACGCATAGTGTGTAGGTACGCAAAAGAGCGAAAGAGCGGCGCACCGCAGCAGGCGAGCCTAAGTAATTTCAGGGACCTTAGGCGAGCCTGCGGTCCGCCGGACTCGCTGGCTTTTTAAAGCGCGATCATCGCCGATTGCGTCACTCTTCTTTTTTGATCGGCTGTTTTTGAGAAGTCTTTGTCACCTAGAGTATTAGTTTAAACTAGAAATTTCACTTAAAATTTCACTTCGTACGACCATCGATCGGTGAACCTGTGAGTAGCAGACGCCGTCACGGTCCCGACACTTTCGTTGGCGCTGTAAACGTGTTTAGCGCTGCAAAGCTTTTTCCCCTAATGCCAATTTTATCGCTGAAATAGATCGGACGTGTCGGGGATGAGCTGGTGACCACGTCGCAAAATAATCGGGAGCGTCGAGCTCATTTTGCTTCTGTAAACAGGGGATCCTATGGGACCCGCGCAGATTTGTACTACCCGGAAGTACTGCCCGGAAGCCGCTTGCGCAGCGCCCCCTGGGCAGCGCAGGAGGCCTATACGCGCCGTTCAGAGCCGCGGTTTCATCCTACGTGGATTCGAAGTGCTCGAAAGTAGGTAGAGCGCCACGACTTAATGTGAGTGCGAATATAATTATATCTGTTGACGCCACTACCGATAATCGGGCTGAAACGCAGCAGACGATGTACGCTGGTGTTTCTTTCTTCGAGATGCGGGCGCAAAGCGCATGCGCTGGCACGGTGGCCACCGACATGGCGGTTTTCAGTGTTGCCAGGCGGAGAAATCGCCCGCTAAACTTTTCATTGAATACCACCTATACTACCCCATATTAATCACTGATGTGCTTTCTGCACGCGCGATTCTTCTACCGGAAAATTGCATTTTTCTATCTTGGCATGAAAGAAGGCGATGCAGTGCACAGGGCGCCTGCTAATCACCACAATCATCATCATCACAATTATCACCGTCGTCGTCATGACGATCATCATCCTTTTTGTATCCCCTTATCGGCTAGCCCAAACTCGACCTGAAAGTCGTGGTAGTACGACACACTGCAAGATCCTGCTTTCAGGCCGTACTGTGTTCACGTCTATGTTGGAGATATTGCCATATTTTTACAATGGCTTGTTCTCTATTTTAAATAAAAATAAAATAAGCTGAGCACTAGGCAGGCACTGCAACTGGGGGCCTTATGCTGTTCTGCTGTGGCTTAAATTTGCTTTACGACATTGACCACCCAGTGGCATCATGTTTAATTAATGAGCTTTTCAGCCGAAAACATGCATATACCGGAGAAGAAACGAAAATGAGCGATTTTAATATGAGGCTTGGTGGGTGTGACGCTGTTGTTTTGCCACATGGTGGTTTGCCTTCGAGCAAAGAAGGTTGTGGTCTACTATTGAAAAAAATTATTTGGTTTATATGTCGCCCTTCTGTAGGTTTGGCATGTGATGAGGTGGCATGACAGGGAAAGCTGGCAGCTTCGATGTCATGAACACCTCATGCCGTGCTTTCCCCTCATGTCCTTGTTTTCTTTTTTTATGGTTGTGTCACTATGGCTCCGAGAGCGCATGGCTTTTTCAGAAAGCAATATTGTCCGAGATTACTCACACCAAGCCATGTTACGCAATGGAAGCCTACCATCGATACCACGCCACCTATACACTCTGCACTGGGCGTGCCGCACATACCTCGGGATTAAGTAGGTTACCGGAGAGCTATTGGCGTCCCAAGGCTCTATACAACCATCGCACAGACTGTGGGTATAGAGCGCGGTCACACCTCAATACAAATGCCACTCACCAACTTCGCCTCTGAGGCCATTTATTCTGCTTTTTTCAGTGGGGGTCCTACACCGCATCAAATTTCTTAAGTCAGCGGGGTCGGGCTTTTGTCGCATTGTCGAGTGTGACAAATTACGCTACGGCGCCACCACTGAAAGCTTGGAAGTAAGCGCTATACCTGACTTTGGCTTACGTACACAATAGTAGTAGTACTGGTATCCAACGCCTCTTAACAAGAGCTTTTCAAACAAATTTTGTTGGGGGCATTACATTACGGTTTTCCTCACGCTGAATTCAGAAAACATGTTTATTTTGTGTGTAAATACACCCAAACCATCTTTTTTTTCCAAAACAAACGACCCTTGCCCGCGGGTGCGGTGAGAGCCCTGGCTGCCTTTTGCGATTGGCTGGCGGCAGATGACGTCATATTCGGAACTGCCGGCGCGCCTGCGGGGACCGCTCGGCCTGAAGATCTCATTCTGTTCCCGTTCAGATACGGGCCACAAGGTCCTCTGGTGAATGGAGGGCTCACACAATCTTTCCTTAGAATAGGAGAACCAGAGGGAAGTATAGACGCAAGAGGTTCACTTGCGGCGAGCTTTAGAAAGGGGACCTCCCCCGACGACTCATGGTCGACTTGTTTCTGGGGTGCAAGGAAGTTGCGCAGATATTGGTTCGCCGCTTAAACTACCAGCGCTAGTCACCTGGCACAATTTTTCAAACCACCATCATCCTCATCCTAGAATGTGGAACTTTGTTTTTACATTTGGACAGGCGAAAACAAGCTCTGTGCAGCGGCCTGCGATGCGCTCAGGCAGCGCGGCCGCCGCCGGTCGCCGCGTCGCGCAGAGGTGCTATACTCAGTTACAACTCAAGAACGGCACCACCTCATGTAGTGTATCACTCCGCCAAAGCGCCGGACCCGTGACGTCAGTGCGCGCGCGTTTTGAAAGGGGTTTGCTATGAATGCGTGATATCGTCTGCCTTGACTCACGCAGTTTGTTTGTCATCACTGGAGTCGTTTAAAAGCATATTAAGTCCAAAAAATCACGGGAACGGCTCACGCCATGTTCAAAATATTCCCAGTAACGCCCTACTTGCGCCGCGCGGAGAAACATACGGCTACGGTGATGAGGCACAGCGGCAACTTCCGGCGCCGTTGTGAAGTTGTCACCGAGTATAGTGCCGGGTCGCTGCTCGACCGGTCACCGGAACGCGGCATTGCTGCACATACGCATGTTTTACAATAGGGGAGCCGAGCGTTGGTAGCCCCGCAAAAGGTAGAGGAACCCAAGCGCAGCACGCTGGTCCCCGACGAGCTTTAGAACGCCTTCCCCAACAGCTCCAGCCGGCTCAGGTTGCACGGATCGCCGCCGCTGTTGGGAACTTTAGGCGTAGCACCAAGGGAGATCGCTGCTATCTCTACAATTGCGAATGACTATTCTTAACACCGTTTTTCACCACACTATCCTCCTCTTTCTCGCATGTGGAACTTTATTCCTACGTTGATAGTCATTCTAGTGATCGGTCCTGTGCTCATTCTTGCTAGGTACGCTCCCTAATTCTTGCGCGCAGGTAACGCCATCCATCGGCCTCTCGCCGCATCTCGTGCTCGGGCAGGTTCGTTTGCTCCCGTCGATGAGCCCCCGCGACCGGTCAGCGCTCCGCATCGCGATACAAATTCGATCACCTCTTTCGAAATCACCTTGGATGACAATCCCTAGCAAAATTTTTCACCACACTATCATCCTCTCTTGCACGTTTACCTTGCTTTTCGCGACAGCCTTGATTCTGGACGGCAGCTAAGAGCGGTCGCTGCCGCGGCATGTGTGGTGCGAGCCGTTCCGTGCGCCGTACGGGCATGCACGACCGGCGACTGTGCAGAGCGCTTCCGCGCGCGGAAAATGCTTCATTCTTTCAGCTTGCTTGATTACTTCTTAAAATCTAGCAATTCAGCTAAGCTGTCGTCACAGCCAACAACGTTGATCGGGAAAACGAGCAAGAAGTTCGGGAAGCCCAGAGCGCTCTGGTCCCACAAATTTTCTAATTCCCTTATAATAATGGCTCAGGAACTTGGGGTACCTCCGTATTTGTTTGAGCCCGTCGCTTCGCGTATGAAGCACAGAGCACCCTATGACACGGCCGGCCCCGCGACTATTCGTGAAGGCACTGTAGTAGCCACGGGCGTTCGTGTAGGAAATCTCTGGTATCTAGGAGTCGCTTTAGGGAATCACACAGTAGCATTACGGTTAAAAAACGACGCGGAAGCAACTTTAGAAAATGATGATTAATAAAGTGCAGATTACACGCCTGCTTAATTCGGAACTTCGCCCAGAAAACTGGGACACAACGAAGCGGCGGCGCACGTCGTTGGCCGTCTTCCGAATATGACGCTACTTCCGGTCGCTGCCTCTGAGTTTCTAGCTCTTCCGGCAATGCGGCAGGGAGCAGTGGGCGGGCGTAGGGTCAACTTTAACGACGAATACCGCTGTCCCCAAGCTACAAATGACCAGAAAAACTTTACAGGCATAAACTGACCAATGTAATAATTGTAAAAAGAAGAGTTTTGACAGGATTTAAAAGCGCTTCAGTAGCCCTTCAAGAGTGAGGGTTTAGAGAACGCCAACACCACAGCGGGAATGTTTGTGGAATACCACTGTTGTAGTCAAGAGCAATGTCAGAGAGGATACTTGTAGAGGAGGGCCAACCGCACTAGTGTAGAGATTCCGTGTCCTTGTGATCACAAGCGCGCCACTTTTTGTGCGCACCGACCGCCACCTAGTGGTTCAGTTCGAGTACTTGTTTGTTGTTTTTTAGCAACTGCTGACGCCCCCCGATGTGCGGCATCAGTGGCCTAATGAGTGTAACCGCAGGTTTTAGCTCAAACGGCTTGACTTCTGGCACGAGCAGTGCAAAGATGTTTGCAAGAACCGTGATTTTTTACTGTAAAATGTTCCCTTGGCTTAATTCTCTGCATTGTTTTCGGGAATAACGGTGGTTTGGTATCTTGTAGGTCGGTTTAGGGGCGGGGCGCTCCATAACAACATGTTTAATTAGCGTTCTGCATCGCACCGGAGGTGACAGGTTTGTTCCTCTCTGAGAATGGAATATTTGCTGTTACGACATCTCCTTCTAGTGCTGCGACCTCTCGTTGACAGCGCTTACGAAAGAGCAAATGGAGGTGGGGTCGACAGTATGTAGAGGCGGAGTACACGTGTTTCATGGTGTGCTCTCCGCCTCTGCGTGCGTGACTCTGAACCCTATGCCATGTCCATTCTGAGTGAGCTAAATAGTGAGTAGGGAGAAATGCATCGGCTTTGCCCATTACGCCCGCATACTCGATCAGGAAAACAAAGTAGGTTTTTTGTCCATTCGGTGGAAGAAAATTGTGGCGCCCGAATGATGGCGTATCAGCAGTAGTTGGGCTACGGACATAACTTTCACGAATGCCGTATTAATGAAATACACGTACGAATTAGAGGATTCGCGAAGACTGTCATATAGAGATCATCCGGATATCACAGGTGATACAAGTAATCACAGGTTCCGCAGCCTGTTACCTCAAGGACGGATTAAGCGAGCTTTTGAATACCACATAAAACAGCCTGGCGAAAGAATGTTTGTGAGGGACTTTTTCTAAGGTTCATTGCTATAATTATAAACCACGGAATTTGTGCAGGTAGTAGATAGAGGGCCGGTTAGCTAAGCCAAGTTTAAGTTTAGCTTTCCTTATCTAAAAGAAATACTCAGTTCCAGCGTCCGCGTCAGCTGGCTCACGTTTCGAGGCCAGTGCCAGCCAGAAGCCTGACTGATACTGCCAGTATTTAGGAAGGCCACCGAAATAGTATCAAGTGCGTTGCATTTTTCAAATCCATTTTATTACTTCACTATGATTAAAGAAGTCCAATTATTTTATTATAAAGTTATGCTTCATCTAAGCTACTGTATGTAAAGGGGAGTGTTTCTTCTGGACATGAAAAACCTTTAGCAGCCACACAGCCGTTAATAAAGCATTCAAGGCTGCCATTGTATGAAGGAGACCACTGTACGATCCAAGCTTGTCTCTGAAGATTCCTGCGAATGCAGATAAAAGAAAAAAAGATGTTGTAGTAATATATTCAGTTAGACTCATTCAGTTGTAATGTGCTATCTAAAAGTGTTTAACAGCTATTTGTCACAACGCAAAATTTAAAGCCTTATGAAACAAGAGAGGTAAACTGTTTCATGTTCAGTGTTGACCTGCAAGTGTACAGAGACCTGTGTTTTTTCGCATCGTTCTCGAAAACCCTAAACTCTGTTTAGTGCGAAATTATTATACACCAGCGCACTTCAGTCAACTCGGTGCATGCGATTAAGTTGTTTTTCTGCCCTGTGGAGCATACAGAAACGGCGAACAAACAATTAGCGAACAAAGTTCGCTAAGGTTGAAATCTAGTCTTTGACTTGTGGTTTTGTATACGTTTTGCGCCGATTTGCTTCTGCGCTCACAGAATTTTGTATTAGAATGCTCAGATATTTGGTTAATACAGAAGTGTCTAATAGTAGTGTCGCACACTAAAAAAAGTGGGTATATGTCTTACCGACTAGCGCTGGTCGAAGCATTGACACCATTCCAACGCAGAAAGACAAGCTTCCTAATATAATCGGTAATTTCTGAATGCCGAAGTCCTTCACCAAAGCCGGTGTCTGCAGAGCCATTCTTGACCCGCAAGTTGTACCCATGAGAATTGAGGCAAGAAGCATGGCATACGTTGTCGTAAACCACGCGAGGAGCTCGAATGCTACGCCCTGGATTAAAAACCCCAGGAGCATGACTGATTCCAGTGATATAACCTTTGAATCTACGGCAAGTCCTGCCAGTGGTCTAAAAAGGATATCTGTCACCGAGAAGGCGTACACAAGATAAACGCCCTGCGACGGAGATAAGCCTCTGTCGTGTGCTAAGTCAGTTGATACGAGCACAAAGAAATCCATTCCAAGAACGACAACCGCGAAAGACAGGGCATCGACCCAAAAATTCAGTGCCAGAAGATGTTTCGCAACCTCAGATGCCAACATTTCCTCTTGCGCTTTCATTGCAGGGCACCACGAATTGGCGGAAACGTCACCTTTTAAATGCATAGCATTTTAGTAACTCACAATGTCACGCGGCGTTGGCGTGCGCTGTCGTAGTCCGCACGCGCGCCTTGTCGTAGTCCGCAGCCAGGAAGAAATAAGTTTCCGGCGCCCGGTTTCGAACCCATGACGCCGCGGGCGGAACGCAAGGTGCCCGGCGCACAACCGACCGAGCCACGAAACCGACACAGATTTCAATGCACCGAACGCGCCTTATATCCTTCACTCATTTCTCGTTTGTTTCGAAAGCGCCACAAGTTGTCCCGCGCTTCCAAAAGATGGCGACACGGGTCCCGCGATCAAGAGATACGACTTGCCGGCGCACCCCCTCGGAAATGCTGTGCATTTGATCGTGCCCCTCGCGAGGGGGATGTCTTTTTTTTTAGGGGGGGGGGGGAGGTCAATATTTCTAACAAGTGCCCTCTAATACTTGGTTGAGTACAAAAACCGAATAATTTCTTTGAAGAAATGTTCTACGCGTACGCCGATTTATCGCTGGCTTTGTCGTGCGCTAAATGTTTCACACTCAGGAAAACAACTCACCTACGACATTAAAGCTGGTAGTAATAGTAGAAAACATTTATTGTTTATTGCTATCAGCATCACCCCCTGGCTTCTCCTTCGTGTTCTTTAATGGAGATAGCCTTAATTCAACGTCATCCTTCCCCAACCCGCAAAGTTCTGTTCTTTGTTGAGTATGGTGATGGAATGTACTTTCTTCGTCTGCAGTCTGTTTTTCAAGAATATCTGCTGCTTTCCTGGTTGAAGTAACCGATTTAGTTATCTCCGGTGGGCTTCTAACAGCCATTGCGAATGGAAAAGCATTCATAAGAATTCCTCCGTAAAGCAGAAACGATCCAAGGGTACCATAGGTAGCCCGAAACCACTCGACTAGGGATACAAGAACAGTGTTTAGTCCGCCAACTGTAAACATTAAACTGCAGGCCGTCGTCATCCGCTTTTCAAAGTGTTCTGCAACTAAGATGTTCACACCGACGAATAGGCCACACCGGGTGACACCTGCAATGATAAAAACATGTCTTAGTAAGTTCCCAACTTTCCAAGAAGCAAAGAATCTGCATTGACAGACACTATTGTGTTGCGGCATTCTATGCGCGGTGATAAACGCCGGACAATTTATTCGTAAAGCTCCTAAATACTTTCGCAAGAGACCCTTGACAATCCTACTAAACTTATGCTAAGCAACCCTCCCCGCCCCCTCCCCCCTCTAACCGCGTTGTGAACTCAGCACGATGTTCAGAGTACGTGCTGGTGAGTGGGAAGAGTGGCCACACTAAAGAGGCTCGTTTTACTGAAAGGCTCTTGCGCGCGAAGCTGCAAGTAGCGCGGTGGGAAGCGGAAACGTTCGTTCAAAAAGCTGATACAAGGAATAAGTTTGTGTGTTTAACACTTCCACTATAAAAAGTATAGGTACGCAAATTGGTAACTCTGCGAACGATTACTGGACGGGTAACTTATGGAAAGTTCGAAATCAAGAAAAGAAGAGGAATGCGTTCAGCTCTACCACCGGCTTCGTAAGAAAACCGAATGTGAGCGACGCTTGCGAAACACACTGACAAGCACCGAGG
Organism: Haemaphysalis longicornis; assembly: GCF_048455015.1. Lineage (NCBI taxonomy): Eukaryota > Metazoa > Arthropoda > Arachnida > Ixodida > Ixodidae > Haemaphysalis > Haemaphysalis longicornis. The sequence goes on along the minus strand of NW_027526361.1, from coordinate 206,175,677 downwards.
TTATATTGAGGACGTAACTGTTTGTATCCGCACTGACCTTAAATTCCGTAATGCTTTCTCAAGATTCATTTTGTTGAAAAAAAGGCTTGTACACAGTAAGGAAGAAAAAGGGAGAAAACGCGGCACTGACCCGCAACTACAGGTTCATTCAAAATTCATGGGGATATATATTGCAGGAATGCTGTGACCAGTTTAATCTGAAAGCGTTCATATCTACGTAATATATTTGAAGTTCCTATTTTTCCAGCCACTCTAATGTACTATTTGTCGAAATATTTCCCCTTTGTGGTGGTTTGTAGTTGGCACTTCTTATCGATACAGAATGCTCTGCTTGCAAACCTTTCCCCCCGGTTACTTGAGTCCTCAAGTTTGCCTAATTCTGCAGTTGCTTGTATTACAGGTTTTCTAACGGTAACCAAGACATGTACCAATACCCACCGGGAGCGGTTACAATCGGTGATAAACAAATAGACTACATGAGCCCTACAATTTTGTTTCTTTGCCATGACGGTATTGCTAATGTTGTGTGGAGTGTTTTGTTGTTGATTTCACAGGAAGAAGTGTATTGGTATTCGTTGATAACCACCATGCCAAATTGTGCTTTTTTTGTCCCACATGACTACGTCAGAGCCGCAGTATTTTTACACATAATAAAAAGCTGCAACATTTTATGCAGTAACCTCACTTTACTTTTGACGGGTAGACGAGAGCAACAATAATGAGAAGGGCCAGAGTAACTACTTCATCATAGCCCGGTAAAAACTGCAGAACCTACAGACTTGAGATTTGGGAAGGCATTTATATCGTGGGGGGGAAGAAACATCCCAGGCAGCACAGGACTGTTCGGCCTAAAACAGGCCGGTGTACTTTGGCCGGTGATTTTCTGTCCGGCCGTTTTCCGGCAGCCATGTTCGGCTCATGTCCAAATGTGGGCCTTTTGGCCGTATACGGCCGTACTCCCATGGCTGTCCAACGGCCAGTGTCCGTCGGCCAGTCGACCGGCTTACGGTCATACGGCCAGATTTCAGCCGTAGGGCTCCGGCCATTCCAAAGCCACCCGTGTACGGCCGAAGTACGGCCGCCGGAGGACGGCCGATATTGCGGTCGTCGGACTCCAGCCGGACTACAGCTACAGGAAATACGGCCGTGTTACGGGCATTGTAGTTCAGCCACAGTACGTTAACTGTACTGAGGCCGGTCACTGAATGTCGCGCAAGCAGATGACTCATTCGCGCAGTGCAGAAGCAGCACAAACTCAGTATTTTGGGTCCAATGCAGCCACATCAAAGTGAGCTCGCGCGCAACCACCAGCCGTCAAGCTTTCAGCGCAGCCTTGCTTAATTGCCAGCCTCAGTTGACAGCAAAATTCATTTATTAAACAGTGCTCACAAATTGTCGTTCCTTTAATTGCTGTGCCTCTTTTACTGCCGAACACATAAAATATTCAGTTCTTTGTAGAGCTTGAATAGATGTATAGTCCAGGTCCTGATATCCTCTGTGGGGCGGCTTACCTGCAATAAGCGGGGAAAGAGGAGGGGGGGGGGGCGGGGGGGGGGGGGCGCATACTTGAGTGGGTTGAATTTCAGAGAGATAAATTGCGCCGCTTTTAGCCAATTTCTTTTAGGGCAATATTCCGGAACACTTTCGTGCTATGACTACATAAACTATTTTTATAAAAGTTGCTTGACCAATTTTGATGTATATAAAACCGGCGTGAATGCCTTTACGAAGCGTTTTGGTTCTCAACAAAACACTCAGGAGCATTTAATATAAGTCCTTCACAAAAAATATGTCCAGTTTTTGCCCATTTTTCTTGCAAAGACATTTTCTACTCGATCAACTTTTCTGATGATCTTGCGCAGGGCTGATCCTAAAAAGGAGCGAACAGGGACTTTCATTTTCAATCTATTTTAATGTTGTTTTCATGAGTATACGTCCACACCACTTAATAGTCCAAAAGAACTTAATTTTCTTTAATGTCAGGCTACGTTCAAAAAATTCTAGACGCGTTCCGAATGACGCCCTGCTTCAGGTGGCTGCAGTTGTATCCCTCTGTGTTCACGCAAAGAAAGGCGTAAAATTAGAGTTACATAATTTCTTTAACCAATAACATATGGTAGCATGCATACAGGAAACCTTGCATACTGCAACGAATAGGGCAATAAATATTTATTGGTCAAGGTTGAATGCGTAGGGTTCTCAACCCGTCAGAGGCAAACTTGCGCCTCTGGAAGTTTATTTATTTATTTATTTATTTATTTGTTTATTTTATTCATTTATTTATTCATTGTTTTATTTATTTATTTATTTGATGCCTGCTTGCCTTTGCATGCATTACAGAAGGGAGATACATAACACTAAGCATTAAATATGAGACAAAATAACAAAATAAAATATTTAAACAAAGCGCGCTGAAAATCGTCAATATCAACAGTTAATGCAATCATACGTGGAAGATAATTACACTGCAGTATTGATGTAAAATAAAATGAATCGCGCAAGGCGTCACCTTTAAAGGAAAGTTAATAATCTGCTTTAAGCTAGCGGTTCCACTTTGCGATATGCGGAATGGCGCTTAGACATACTTCTCCCCTTGTACTCCAGTTTTCGAATGTTAGATAGTACGAAAAAAGTTCAACCTGTGGTTTCGTCTGTGATGTTTCACGTCCTGCCATTTCAGTTTACTTTTACTTTCTCTCATGCTAAGTTGAGCGTGCCAATTACCTAATACGAATCGCACTGACATATTCTGTATGTTTTCGAGCGTATCAACCAGCTCTTTGGTGTAGGGATCCACGAAAACACATGCGCACTCCAAGATTGCGCGCACATGAGTGAAATACGGTTGTTCTTTTCAGTTAGATGGAGGTTCACTGAAATTTCGTCTCAGAAAGCCAAAAACATATGCAGCCGTAACTTTTATGGTGTGAACCTGCCTATTTAACCTCTAACCACTCCCTAAATCAACGCCTAGGTATTTATATTCCTCGGCCGTTGCCACAGCAGCATAATTTACGGTATACGTATTAAATTGGAATGAAGGTTTTCTTGTAAAGGTGCCGTTAACACACTGTTTAACATCCAAAAACTTTTCTGAATCAGCACACCAGGATGTTATTAAATTCGAATAAAGCTGCAGGTATACGGAATCACGTTCATTCGCTATAGTCCGGTAAACTGCGCAGTACTTTTGAACAAAGCTATACGGCCAAAGCTATCTTGAAGGATGGCGGAGAAATTGTACTTGAAAAACTGGCAAACCTGTATACGCAATGCCTAATGACCGCAATGGTACCGGAATCTTGGAAGAACGCTAACATCATCTTAATCCATAAGAAAGGCGACATGAAGGACTTGAAAAATTACAGGCCGATCAGCTTACTGTCAGTCGTCTACAAGGTATTTACCAAGGTAATCGCTAACCGAATCTCTGCAACCTTAGATTTCAGTGAACCTAAAGAACAAGCAGGTTTCCGTAGACGTTATTCAACAATGGACCATATTCACACGATCAATCAGGTGATAGAGAAGTGCGCTGAGTATACTGAACCCCTATATATAGCCTTCATAGATTTTGAGAAAGCATTTGACTCGGTCGAAACCCTAGCCGTCATTCAGGCATTACGGAACCAGGGGGTAGATGAGCATTATGTAAGAATACTAGAGGATATCTATAATGGGTCTACAGCCACCATCATCCTCCATAGGGAGAGCAGTAAAATACCTATAAGGAAGGGTGTCAGACAAGGAAACACAATCTCTCCAATGTTATTCACAGCATGCTTACAAGAAGTATTCAGAACGTTGGATTAGGAACAGGTGGGAGTAAGGGTTAATGGAGAATACCTCAGTAACCTCAGATTTGCTGATGACGTTGCCTTGCTAAGTAACTCGGGGGACGAATTGCAAAGCATGCTTTCCGCACTGGGCGAGCAGAGTAGAACCGTGGGCCTGAAAATTAATATGCAGAAAACTAAAGTAATGATCAATAACCTCGGGACAGCACAGCAGTTTGAGATAGATGGCGAGGCAGTGGAAGTGATAAGCGAATATATATACTTAGGCCAAGTTGTGACCCCCGATCCCAACCATGAGGCAGAGATAATTAGAAGGATCAGAATGGGGTGGGGTGCATATGGCAGACATTCTCAGATAATGAATAGCAGCCTACCATTGTCGCTGAAGAAGAAAGTGTATGACAGCTGCATCTTACCGGTACTCACCTACGGCGCAGAAACTTGGAGGCTCACTAAGAGGGTTCAACTTAAATTGAGAACGACTCAGCGGGCAATGGAGCGGAAAATGATAGGTGTAACATTAAGGGACAAGAAGAGAGCGGAGTGGGTCAGGGAGCAAACTGGTGTTAAAGACATATTAGTAGAAATTAAGAAGAAGAAATGGACGTGGGCAGGGCATGTAATGCGAAGGCAAGATAACCGCTGGTCATTAAGGGTAACAGAGTGGATCCCTAGAGAAGGCAAGCGTTGCAGGGGGCGCCAGAAAGTTAGATATGCAGATAAGATCAAGAAGTTTGCGGGGATAAATTGGTCACAGTTGGCACAGGACCGAGGTAATTGGAGAATAGTGGGAGAGGCCTTTGCCCTGCAGTGGGCGTAGATAGGCTGGTGATGATGATGATGATGATGATGATGATGATGATACGGCCAATAGTAATAACAATGCAAAAACCTATTCATTCAGTTCATAGAATGAAATTTACTACGCAGAAGGTGATATGAAACACCATCATTTGCTTTTTTGCAGTTCAAGAATATACAGTCAACCACTTTAAGCTTATCTATTGCAAGAGCCAAATCGTGCGTGAACTCAACAACCTGCGTTGAGCAAGAAAATCCTGACAAAATCCGTGTTTGCTTGGATGCTGGCGTTTATATTTAACCAAATGAGTCATATCCCAAGAGTAGCTAAGCTCACCTTCAAACATCGAAACAAAATTAACAGCTAGGCTTCGTCAGTGACAAGGCTTTGTTATCGCAAATTTAAAATAATTTTTTTTCTAAATAGGCAGTCGTAAAATCCCATGAAGTAACATAATGCAGGGCATGAAGTTAATCCTACCAATGCACGAGCGAGTCTCTTCTACGTTTACCAACAACATAGTGCCACATTGCTTGTCGCAGTTTAATTGTAAGCAGAATAACTTGCGCTTTCGCTCGCACTTGCCTTTCTTTGGTGGGGAGTCCTTGACATGGTGGCGGTTTAGCTCCTGCGTGGTGGCCGCTTGCTCGACTACCTTGAAGGCCAGTTATTTTGGTGAACCATCTCCATCTCGGATCGGACATCTCTGCCGGGTCGATGTCTCCAATGCTCTCCATTTCTTGAGGGGGCGAATGCCTAGAGCCGATGCGTCGACGAAGCCGGCGGCAGAGGCGTGGTAGCGGCGATGACTGGCGAGGCTTAGCTCACCAGGCGGTGTGGCACAGTCTTCTTGTGGCAATAAATCACATTTCGATGGCCTAAAAGGTTCCCTGCTAACGTCCAGTGAGTCCTTGCACCTTGCCCGTTCACCGAGAACACTCATTACTGTTTGACAAACGATGTTCGTTCATTTAAAACGTAGAAACACGGAGCGGATGAAAAACGCGTCCCCGTCGTTCGGCTCCCTAACGGCTTTTTCTCCCCCCCCAGGAAAAAACCGGTCGGTCTCCTTCCAAACGCGTCTGTGCATGAATTCTCGGCGCCCAGGCACGTGCCGTTGTTCGGCTGTATGCCGTTTGCAGAAAAAATGACGTATAACCAGATACCTTACGTAGGCCAGTCTCCTCTTGAACACCGGTTGCCAAATATTCTGTGGCCATTCGCTTGCCGTAATTCGGCCGAGGACAGCTAACCGAATGAAAAACGTACATTCTGGGGCCGTACGTCGGCCGGTATCCTTCATAACACTGGTTGCCCGAAGAAAACGAATATTCTACCGCCGGACGCGCGGTTCACCGTTGAAACAACGAATGCACGGCAGCCGCGCTCCGGCCGGTCTCCTTTCGAACACCAACTGCCGCAAGAATAATCATATTCTGTGGCCGGTCCCTTGCCGTGCTTCGGCCGATTACCGCTTCCCGAAGAAAAAACGGATGCCCTAAGGCCGTACTTCGGCCGTTCTCTTTCTCAACATCGGCAGCCGTATCTGGCAGCCGGTTAGCTGCGGTTGTGCGTCCGGACACGGGCGGACGGAAAAATACTGAAGCGCTGGTTGCCGAATGTTGGCAGTTCAACGCATGATCAGTGGCTGCCATGGCAGAAAGCGGCCATAGACGGGCCGGTCTTGGGGCACACTTTCTGTGCCGCCTGGGATAAGACTCGATTTTCGATAATTTCATGCGTTATGAAGACAAAAAATCGAAACTGTGTTTTCTTCTATTTATGAATATCGCACTCGCCTTTTGAGGTAATGAAGTGTGGTTGCTTATATATGTAGCCTGTAAAAATTTTCGCAGAGCAGTTACAGCGGTTCGCCCAAACAAACGCTTGGGGTTGAAATGTGGACTCTGCAATATATTCTATATTCTATATTCACCACAGGTTCTACCTATTGTTAAATCGAATTTGCTTATGCTAATAAATGTTGCTCCTACGGGTCCAGAAAAAAAACATTTCCCGAATCTCCTCCTAAGACTCCGCTAAAAAGGCTAGAACGACTTTGGGAAATACAGTCAAAACCAGATTTTACAAAGTTGAGGCAAGTCACGCATTGTGCCGTTAACCAGAGAACTTCCGTAAATAAAGTTAGGCATTGTTTGGTCACATAACCTGGTACTTCCATAATGTACTGTGCGGCATCCAGTAAGCTCATTTGGGAAGAGTAAATGCTCCGAATATAAAATTGCCGCCCGCGCGTATGAAGACAGACTACAGAAATTGGTACCTGAACAAGAACGGCCCTGGGGGAGTATGAATTTATTTCCCACCATTGAAGTCGGTGATGTTTCCTTGCGGGCATCTAATAAGGAACGGCCGCAAGGATTTCTCGTAATTTTCTAGTGCATCCAGCTCGTCTTGCGTATCCTCGTGCATTCCGGCAAGCTGCCGCAGCAGGGCAAGGTAATTTATCGCTTGACCAGTGTCGGCACCGGAGCTTCGATATCTTCAACGTCTTCGTTGAAGATATCGTTGAAGACGTCTCACGGCGCACAGCTGGCGCGCCTGAGCTGCCGCCGCCGCGACTGGACTGGATTGGATTGGGTTTGATCGGAATAGGTTGGGTTGGAATAAATTCAATTCGATTGGATTGGATTGGATTGGAAATCGTTTCACCAGCAGTAAGCACGATAATTAGATAATCCTAGACAAGCAGGAAATCGAAGAATAACCAGCTCAAACTTAGCTCACGCTACGTATATCCTGGCATAGCGTAGCTATGCCACGGCTCATTTTTTTCTTTGCTTTGCGTGGTCCATGACCGACACGCTCGTCACAAAGTTTAGCGGTGAGCTTGCTTGCACTCACCACTCCTGCGCACACGAATAGTAATGATAGAGGGACTACAGGCTTAACAACCTGAACGTCACAAAAACAACTTGAGCTCTAACAGGGAACGATGTAAAAGAAGGGCGAAGGCACGCAAACTACCCGCAGAATTATTGCGAACGAACCTAAAGCACCCCAGCAAAAGCCATACCGCCGAAGACAGAATTCGAACAGCGCCAATGACGACCGAACGAAACTTTTTTTTACCACAGGCGCAATCTGGTGAATTCAACTCAGTGTCGTGAAAGCGGGACAAAAGTTGCTTCCCGCTGTTATCTTTGGTGCGCCTTTAGCAATATTGAGGTGTTCTCTGCAAAATAGACCAAAATTCAACGCCTATTGAGATGCATTTTTGAGGAAAGATGCGTTAGACCAGGACCGAATATGATATCGCTTTCGTTATTTAGAGTAAGTCAAAGCATCGGGCTCTTTGGTTGTCTGAGGGGGGATCGAGATATCTTCGGTTAATCCGGACGTTCGTTGAATGGGGGTTCGTTTAATCGAGCTTTGGCAGTAGGACTCTTAAAAGACTCAAAAGTCCTGCCATATAATATTCGCGCCCAGATAGACTGACGGTCTAAGAGGCTTAACATTCCGTGCGCAGATTCACATCACACTGTAGATACCCAGCATGGCTGAATCTGAAAACAAAAATTACACCCTTAAGAGAGTTCAAAGGGCTAAAACATGTTTGGACTTTCTAAATATATCGCAGTCCTTTTCAGACTCGCACTGGGTTTTGCGGGTATAAGTAAACGATTACAATACCTCGAAACTGCTTTACGGGGGTTGGCATAACAAACCTCTAATAGGAATAATTTGTATTAAGGTAAACTACGTTTTTTACGCATTTCTGAATATTTGTTAATCGAAGTGTCAATTTTTTTTCTCGATGTATCCCACAAAACGCCCGAAACAAAGCTCAGCATTTCTTTCGTAACATACGTTCGAAAGCGTCAGCGATATTTGTAAAATTACAGTGCTCACAAAATGAAACACGGCTAAGAAGTGATATCACCACCCAACACGAAATGCTGGATCTACAGACCCAACATTTTGTGGTGTACACTGCAATTAGGTGAAATGGGTGAATGTGGCTTTATTTCTTACAGGGACCCTCCAACACTTTCCATGTGAGCCTTCACTTTTTTCTTCGTGTCTGGAAGCTCTGCGGAAGCAACACTTATCGCCAGCACGGAGCGGCACTGCGCGATTTGCTCTCCCACCAGAAAGGCCTTCCGTTTATGCTTTGTTTTTCTGGCTTTATTTTTAAAGTGTCTATCGAAAAGCGTTCATTGCTGCATCCGAAAGAAAACCGGCCAACAGCCGATACATGGCCTCAGTGACGTAATTCGGGCCACCGAAAAACCTCAAGACCGGGAAAGAGAAAATCTTTTGAGCGAGTTATCAGGTTATCTGATGGGCATAGAGCAGTAAATTTTGGCTGAGGTACGTTGCGACCCCCTAATCTAAGTACTGGGTGTGTTGGGTGACTACGTTCTGCAAGCATTTAAGATTTTAAAAAAAGTTGAAAAAAGAGTTGCAGGGTCCCTTTAGTACATTCCCCCGGGAGTGAAAAATGGCTGTGTATCTGGTTGGTCCGCTGAAAATATCGCTCGAAGATGAGGCTTCAAACGTCGTCCTCACGTGCTACTACTTCTCTCCCTCTACCACGTCTCATTCTCCTTTTCTATTTATTGCCCTCGCAAGCCTATTTTCCTAATTTCCTAACAGTTTATAATTGGCGATTCATTGTTCTTCTGAATTGATTGCTACCTTATTTTCTTCGCCTCCACCATCCCTCCGGTTCTTTCCCTCCACTCTCACAACTTCACGATGATTACAGTGGAAGCTTGTTGTATTCACCGCAATTTTCGAGAGTTCGCATAGCTTGCAGCCAACTTGTTGTAAATGCGCACGTTTTTCTGTGACCAGAAGCCTCCGGTTAGAGCCTATTGTCGTTAGGAACTCACCGGTTGAATGCACCGGATGAAGTAGTATATGTCTAACTCTACCCCCTCCCCCAGTTTTCATTCCGGTGTCACCGATTTACTCGGCGCCGCTCCGGAGCGGAGTCCTCCGCACCGCCGCTGACACCTCTTTCACAACTATTTTCCCCCTCGCCTCCACCGATGCCCCATTCGCAAGTTGCGCAGTCGGCAGCTTACGGCGGTAGTGCGGTTATCCGATGATTGCGAAAAGTAAACAGAAGCACGGGTGGGCGTAAAAAAATGCACTGACGATTACTACATCCTCTAACATGAAAGTTGTGCGCAGCGCGAGCTGCAGTCTTCTCGGTCACGGCGGATTTCTGGTGCGTCTCAGGAAGTGTTCGCGTGATCAGCGAACACACGGCGGCGTGCGCTACTTTGCTCCTACCTCGCAGTGCGCCGCCACCACCGGCCAGCATGTTGCAAATCGTGTTTGTACCTCCCGCGCAAATGTCACGTGGTATGTATTAGCCCCTCACAAGGGAGCACCGAGCATGTTGTTGGATATCGTGTTTACACCTCCCGCGCAAACGTCACGTGGTTTGGATTAGCGGAGAATGGAACAGCGTCTGAGGAAAGTCAGGGGAGGGCGCTCCTTGGTGACGACGCATGAGATATGTGTGAGGAAAAGGCAGTAAGAGAGATGAAGCCGTAGCCGCAAGTGTCGTACTCCACCTCACCCTTCGCTAGACGCTCGTATCCGTTCGTCGCTGCTCTGTTCGCTCACTCTGTGGCGCGGACATAAACAGACGCCGCTCCTGCGAAGCCCAAGTAACGGCGGCCAAAGGGCTGCCCCCTAAAACGACGGAAACCCGCCGTTGCCGTTTGCGCTCATATACCACTTCGCGAAGTAGCTGCGAATCCCTCCCGGTTGAAGAAAAACTTCCCCAGTTGGAACGCCGGCTTGAGCCCATATTTCTTTTTCAGCTCACAGGCCTTCCGAGCGACATTTTCGCCGGAGTCTTTCAAGCCTACGTATGCGCCATCACCGGTTGCCGGTTTATGCGTGCATGGTTTGCGGGTAGAAAAAGGTGGGCATGCACGCACAGCTAGGCCTCATGCCGCTACCGATGAAATGCCGGTTGTGCTGGTGGGAGATTTAGATGTAGAAATTTAATGGCTCAATGCGGCTACTAGGTTGTCCTCCTTAATCGAGTGGTGTGGGTGTAGGTTGATGTGTTACACAGACATCTTACAGAAACAGTAAGATGCATACGCGGGGGAAGCAAAACGGACAGCCACATGTTTGTAAGTGAGAATAGAGTTCAAGAGCTTCCAGGTTTTAAATATTTATGAGACGGATGCATGCCGTTCGTTTGGAGGAAGAGCAATAATTGAAGCGTTGTCCTATCGTGATCAATGGACTTAGAAAAACGGCATGTACCGCAGTTCGGTTGGCTGAGACATGAATTGACGTTATTCTTTAAAGTTATTACGACAGTTGCGGCAACAGACTGAACCCGGCCGTACACAAATACACAAACAGTGAGATGCTTATGACGCGCGAGGCACACAGGCAGCTCCATGTTTGTCTGCCAGAACAAAGCTTGGATCGTTCAGAGGTTCATTCATCTAATTGGCTAGGAAATATGCTCCATCGCATATTAAGATAAAGCTGTCTTGTTTCATGCAGTCCGTGGAATGTGTCCAGCTTTGCCGGTCATCTTTTTTCGCAGAGTCGAAGGGCACTAATTTTTTTAATTCTATCTATACTGAGAACGTGCCTACCGGTGTTTTCGCTCCGCTCCCCCCCCCCCCCCCCCTCCATCCCTCGGGCATCGCCGGGCTGTGCCATTAGTGTCTAAGAATTCCACAATTTTTAGTCGTGAATTTTAAATTGAACGCACATGTAGATTCCAGTGGTATTTGCTCGGAGCGTTAATGGTGTATTTCACGGGTCGACAACCTTTTGAGGCTCAGGGACAAGTTCTATGAAGCCGACGTGTTGGAAGTTGGACGCAACATCGAGGGGGGGGGGGGTGCAGTTAAGGAAAAAATTGGGTCAATTCACAATGATGTACAAAACTGGAATATAAATAAAGTTTATTTGGACCGCGCATGTCTTAAGGTTGCACTGTACAAACATAAGTTTGAAGCAAAAAACAATCTCCACAAATTCGAAAAATTGTATACTAAGGCGCAGCATTTTTATGCCGTTTGCCTTGAGTCTGAGTTCTTTACATCCAAACGTTTGGTTTTTCTAAATCCTTTCCCAACAATTATCTCTATTTACGCTATTTTAAAGATTACAGGTGTTACTTACGCTATATCTGCATTTATGTGGAAATGCAGGGTGTTACACGGTTCACCATTTTTCGTATTTTTGTACATTTTTCCTATTTTCTAGTTTTCAAAATTTTGTTCGACGAATTTCGGCTTTTTGCGCTATTATAAGTATTACAGGCAGACCTTTCGTGAAATCAGCGTTATTGTGGCATAGCAGGGCGTTAAATGGTCCGCCATTTCCCGTACTTTTTTTTCCCCCAATTTTCTAGTTTTTTTTAATTTTGCTCGACCAATGATCTCCATGTACGTTATTATAACGATTATACGTGGAACTTCCGTGATACCTGCATTTTTATGGAAATGCAGGGAGTGACATGGTCCAGGCTGCGGGGGTTCTCTGCAAAGAAGGCTACGCGTTTAAGTCTCTTTCAATGCCACGTTTGGTGCCAACATTCCTAAGCAACCTTCAAATATCTGCATCAAGGTTTCTCATCGACAAACTCAGAATTTCGTGGAGGTGTTCATCGGTTAGTCGGGAAGGCAGGTTTGATTTCATGAGCTTCATTTTTGAGAAAGTCCGCTCCGAAACGTACGTAATGCCGAACACTGTTATTATTGGCTGGTGATAGTTTCTTAAAAATTTAATACTTTGGATTTGTGAGGCCAGCGTAAAACTTCACAGTGCCTTTGGCATCAAATGCGCCCTTCAGGTCACCGTCTCTCTGCAGACCAGCCAGTTCGAAATTGTACATATTTGGACTTCCCGGAGATCCACCTTAAAATGATACTGCAAGATTCGGAGAAGATTCAGATTCACGTAAAAACACTAAAGAAAAACTCTCTCCCGCCGCACCTTGCCTTGTTATACAAACGATCACGACCCGCTTTTCGCTGTAGGTTTCATTTATATTGCTATAAATCTTTGAAGAAGACAGCCAGATAGCTTTTTGGAAAAGTGATTGTCAGAGGTTAATCCAACAATATTCGGTGAAGACTATCAGCGCACGTTCTTGGCATGGGCGTGACAGACCAACATCTTAGGATTACGGGAAGCTAGAGTTGAGTCATAATACAATAATATTTATTTTGAACCTGAAGTTTAAAAACAACTTAAACGCTCTTTCTTCAAGGGTTGCATGTAATTGCATTGTCGTTTCAGCAATGTACCTCGGCAAGGAATAAACAATCTCTACAGTTCTCATAACAATTTTGTGGCCCTCTAAGTGTAATGATAAAGCGGTTTCTTACCGTGAATAACGCCGAGAAAAATGTCAAGAAAGTAGACACTTTTGGAGAAGTAGCACAGGCTGACAGAAACGCCAGTGATTGAAGAGCAACACAGCAGGACTTTTCTGCAGGAATACCGCCGACACAGAAGGCCCATGACGGGTCCTGCGCAAAGTAGCACGCTTTTGGATACAGACATAAGCTATCTAATGTAGTTGCACTATTCAAGCGCTCACTTTTTCCCCCTAAAAGTAGCGCGTTAAAATTTGTGTGCCCCTTACAATCGGTCTCAAAACCATAATCGCCTTCAAAGTGGCCACCAGCTGTGGAATAGATACGAAGTCCTCCAAAAATCCAAATTAATCTAACTCAAAACAATCCGTCAACAGGCCGTGAATAAATTTGCGTGCACCGATTCCGCAATGAGCATACCTTATCCAGCTGTTGCACATATTTCTTCTGCTCGGTTAATTCGTTGTGGCTCCGAAAAGGTATTACAATGCAGAGTCCATCAAGCGCAAGGTAGTTTGAACTTGCTGACAGCGAGGTGAACCCAGAAGCATCATGCTCACTGGTCGTCCCAGACATATGAGTGTGCGAGGGACATAAACAAAGCACAGCCATATCCTTATATAGGGCTTCACCAGCCATGAGCACGGACGTTTTCAAAAACTAATTTATAAATTATAAATTTCAAGAGGGAAGTTTAAATTAATAGAGAATGAACGAACGCAGCCCTTCACATATAAAAGTACGAAGTAATGACACTTGACATCGCCGAAATTTTTAATGTTACCCGTTCTGCTTTCAATGCCAGCAAGAGCAGGTTGATGAAGTTCAATAAGTACAAAGATTTTGCTGGCACAATTACGTGCATCAAATAAAATGTCTTCTGCCATGTACGTTGCGTCATGTGCTTAACAGCTTCTTGTAGAATCGACGAGAAATTATGTTTCGAATTTTTCTACGTAAACGCACTTGCGCGTTATAATCGGGGTGCGTTAGAATTGTGCAAATGCAGTAATTCCCTACCAACGTAAACTAAGGGCACCATTCTCAATAAAACAGGTGCTCTGGTAGTTACTGGGTAGTTACTGCTGTTTCTTTTTTTGCAAGCCAGTATGCTCACCTGCAAGTTGAAGGAGACTGTTGCTGAGAATGAGCGGCCAGGACGCCCGCTGTCTGGTCACACCGAAAGTCTCTACGATGGCGTAGAAGATCACCCCACTTACACGGTATGTAGACAGGGTCAGAAATAAAAGCACGCTGCAGAAAGCGGCAGTTATCCAGCTATTTCGAGAGTCCAGTCCAAACGCTGAATCCGTATTCGACGGTACCCGTCTAGCCGTCCGCATCGTGACCTTTTCTGCTTCGCCTTAGGTTGTCTGCAAATCAAAGGGCTACCAAAAACACTTAACTGGCACTTAAAATGTACTGCACACAAAAACGTTCTTTTTTCTTTTGTAATCGCCCTGCCTACCTCTCGGCGTCGCATGAAGGAGCACTACTGTTGGTTTCAGGACAAAGTTTGTAAAAGGAGTACAATGAACACTGAAACTTATTCGCACAGTGTACAAAGCGATTCCAAGAGGGCGGCGAATGACTCCCCCTCTTTATCGCCTTATCTGCGTATCGAGATAGGTCAGCAGAATTCCTGCCATGTAACGTCTCGAGACGTAGGCCAAGACACGGCCGGACTGGAGGAGCGGCGAGTGCGCGCGCTTGCCGCTCCTCCAGCCAGGCAGTGGCCAAGAGCCACATATGTACTGCGTCAAACTGTTTATCATTGTGCATACAGAGAGAGATAGGAAGATTGGCGGGTGTTTGCGGAGGCAACGTGTATGCACTTGCCGTTTCATCTCATTCTGGCGTCAAGCGTGACAACTGTGATTGCTTCTTGCTTGGCTGCGCCATGATGTTTCGCAAAAACGTTCCGGCATTAAGCAGTCCAAGTGACTGTAAAAAAGGCTATTGCTAAGGCCACCCGGTGTTACGAGTTTCAGAACAAGACGAGCTGAATTAAGATATTTATCTCTACATGAGGAAACTACGATAAGGGGCCTTGTGATGTCGGCGTGGAGGAAAGTCCTGATGTGCAGGAGATGATGTGTCGTAAAACAAGATGGTGTCTTAGGAGATTATGGCAGTTCCTTTGTACGAGCTTATCTCCAGTTAGCGTCTTTGCGGATAACGGGTTTCTTGCTGTTCTACAGGTGTCGCCTAAGATGGCAGGGCATAGACATAGTAGCCCTTTTACATTGCTAATTTAATCACGGAAGTGAAGGTAGCCCACTCGAAACATATCGTTCTATGCGTTTCCGAAACATTTATTTCTTATTGTGAATATCTTAGCTAAGCAAATGTCCTCTGCTCAGCACGTTGCTGTTCAAGAATTGAGGGGCTTTCAAGTTGCGTAAGTAAAATTATTTAAGTTTTCGAAACTTTGAGTAATATTTCTCAACATACCTTGTGTTTGGGCATGCACCGTTATCGCTACGAGACGTAGATGCGTAGGCAACAACTAGATTATAGACTATTAAGATAATTACCACGGTATTTACAATGATTTTTCGGGAATTGCGGTTTAAATTTTTAACGGCTTTATGTGCAGTTTTTTTAACTACCGTAGTTACTAGATCGTAACGCCAGTTGTTTTCCTAATTTTCGGAACCTGATTTCGACCCTGGCCTTATAATGAAATACCAAAATTCAAGTCGCCCCCAATTCTCATCGGCGGCTATAGTTTCGGCCATTTCGCGATCTATTTCCGCAACCTGTATTCGAGCAATTTGGATCCACTGCAAGCCAAGTCCAGCTTTCTCTGTTCTAAGTTTTTTTTCTGCGGTGGTACAGACGAGGTTAGTTGCGGACGCAGCGCTATTCCATTGCTTTTGCGTCGTACTGGGTGGAGCCTCGGTGGTTTGCGTTGCCCTCAGGTGTTTCGACTCTTCATTGGCCCACCTTGCAATTGCGACGTGTTGCGCCCAGTGTGACGCCTGTTTCAAGAAACGCGCTTTTTTAATGACTGAAGAAATCTGCAATTGAGCTGGTGTCCAAAGACTCGACGTATAGACTATCCACGGATGGTGGCTCTTGAGGGACCTCCTTTTAACGTGCGACCGCATCCGAAAAGTTTTCCGTGGGCCTTGTTACGGCCGCTACATCGAATTGGAGGAGGCATCGCTGTTTTTGTCATTTAACAGCACAACCGCCTTGTGGCGGTCAGTGTTAAACTGATGCAGCTCAAAACAAGCGATGTTGCTCGACAGATGAGCATCCTACGAACGAAGTTCAAAGCGTCCCAGGTGGGCGTGTGTGACAGTGTGTGAAAAACTAAATGGACTTTTCCATGCTTCCGCTGGCCTGGCGTGAGTACTTTGGCAGTTTCTTTTACGCAACAATAGGTTACCCCTGGTGTTAATTTAGCAGATTTATGTTTCATTTTTAGACGCAATTAAAAGTCGCCCGCCACGTTACAATCATGGGCGCGTTACAAACATGTAAATACCGTACTTTCCCCATGTTTGGCGATGCGTGCGTCCCTGTGCCTCATGACACCAAAAGTGACAATGCACACACACTCGCACGCACGTACGCAACCGCACACACTGGCGCGCACGCACCAACGGGCACAGACAAACGGGTAGTCAGGTCTTGCAAAAGTGCACAAAGATTTGAGCGAGAAATCTTATTCCCTAATATTGTTCTTTCGTTCTGGTTGGCGGCCAATGTTTCAGTTAAAGTTAGTCACGGAGAGCAAGGAGGTTTTAAATAATGGATGACGAAAACAAAGAATTGGATTGTGGATACATCTTTATTTAGTATCATGAAGGTTCATGTTTGGGGCGATGAAGCAGGTATCGTTCAACTTTCCCGCTAGTGAGCAGGAACCTTGTGCACGTTCCTGTCACGTGCCAAAGGACAACGCAGGTTTTCTTCAAGGAACATACGTTTATTTGAGCAAATTTGTGCTCCGCAAGAGCCCAGAGAAAGTAGAAGCGGGGTAGAAGTAGTCAACAAAGTGACGTGCGCAGAGTGGCGTTGGCGAATCGAATACCATGGCGTCTCCCCTTCGAGCATTTATCTTTCGGCGCGATTGTTTCTCCATCAGTGGAATTACATCGAGAACACTGCAGATGAAAGAAAATTATTATAGGCTATGGACGTCAGGGCGAAGCATTATCCGTATAAATACGATGGCCCGTGCGGCATGTGAAAGAAACAGAAGGAAACACGCGATTCACATGAAACTCATATAACACAGCCTCGCGTGGCCGGATGGTAGAAACACAACGCATAAGTAAACAAACAGAATGCATGGTTCGCGGCATTACCCGTCTAAATGTCTACAGATGCCATTCTAAAATAAAATGACAGTCGAAACAAAAAACAAATTAGTGCCCTTCCCCCTCTGTGAAGAAGGATGACCTGCAAAGCTGGATGCAGTCCCTCGAGTGCAAGAAACAAAACACGTTTATCTTAAGATGCGATCTGGCATACATTCTAGCCAATTGCCAGAATGAACCTGCGAAGGATTTGTTCTGGCAGACAAACATGGAGCTGCCTGTGTGGCTCCAGCGTCATAAGCATCTTACTGTTTGTGCACGGCAGGGTTCAGAGTCTTGCCGCAAGTGTCGTAATAACTTTAAAAAATGACGTCATTTCACGTCTCCACCAACCGAACTGCGTCAATGCTGTTTTTTTACGTCCATAGATGACGATACGGCTTTTGCGTCCGTAGTCTCAACATAGCCTAACACACAAGCTCAATGCGCTCTGCCACTAAGGACCCCTGACAGGTCCCACTGGGCCATTTAACGTCCGCGTTTAAACCTCGCACCAGCACAACGGACATGTAATCCATCAGTACGGGCATGATACACCTTCCCCCACCCAAAACGAGCCTGCCACTACTCCGAACTAATTACGTCTCCTGGCTGCCCCTTTTGTAGAGCAGACTGCACTTTTTTCCACATGGTTGATGGATGCCCCTCCCACCCTCTCCCCAAAACCGAATCCGTACAACTATCCCGAGTTCTGGAAGCGCACACTGTCCAGCTCATGCCTGTCCGACCAGCTTCGACTGATGGAGCGGGCTGTAGCGGCGGTCAAAGCATATGGGGTCCTGGACTGAGGACTCCACCTCCTGAAGATGCCATACAAATTTGCTACACAATAAAGGTGTTTATCTTCCTCCTCCTTCGTCACCTTCACGAGGCGCGCTATTTTCTGCACACGCGAGCTTGTTCACGAAACGGCACGTGTGCGAAAACGGGCTCGCCGAGCACGCGGTCATTCTGCGAGCCTTCGTGGGCATGGCCAAATACGTTGCTCCATAACAAAGACGGGGCTCTGCAAGAGAACAATCGACCAGACGCTGCTCGCGCTGTGAGACATTGTCAAGACAGAAGCTATGACGTGTCCTCGAGTGAACGCCCTAAGATAAAGAGGTTGTGAAAACGCCCAAACACAGTAAGCAATGAACGAGTAGACAACGGATCCCGCAAGTTTCAAATTTATTTCGAACCGTCAAATATGTGCGCCCGCCAAGCTGGGAACAACCGCGAAGGGGGTAAAAATCTGAGGAACGTTTTTCCTAAAAGGTGACGAATACAACTTAATGCATGTTATAGTTATTTCATAAACGTCAGGCGGGCTGACAGAGTAAAATTATGAAACAAAAAGATTTAACAAAGAAGTTCTTAGTGACTCGGTTTCAACCTATTTTGTCCGGCAGCAAAATCGCGCAGAACAAATTTTTCTCTGTTCTGGTCTGCTGTGTTTGTGCATATAGATGTACACCCGCCCAATTTTTTACCAATATCACGGGAGCGTCGACCGTTCCGTCGATCAGCGCCGTATGATGGGGTGATACGACGAACTCGGCGAGAGTAACCGCATGCGCATTCAGCAAAGGCCGCTGCTGTTGTCGTGTGCTAGGCTGTTCCAAGAGCAGACAGCCATCCCCGATTTTTTTATTCGCTGATCACACTACCCTCCAACCCGCCGTTAATGGGGTGAAGAGGGCAAGTGAAAGCAAGCGGTAGCAGCAATACGGGGAGGCTGTCTGATCTTGGAACAGCCTAGAAGACGGCGGCCTTCGCTTTGTGCGCATGCAATTACTCTCGCCGAGTTTGTCGTATCACCCCATCGTACGGCGCTGATCGACGGAACGGTCGACGCTCCCGTGATATTGGTAAAAAATTGGGCGGGTGTACGTTTTTATGGAATTTTGAGGTGTGAAAGATAAAATTTCTTCGTGTTTTTTTCAGAAAAAAATTAAACATTGAAAAAAAAGATGATTGCACACAGATCTATAAAATAATTCGACATACTTCTTAAGAGGGAATCCTTGGGAGGACCGCCCAACGCGAAAAATGGCCGTAGTTGCTGGCGGCTACATTAATGAAACCAAATTACAGCCGCTGTACAAAGAAAAAAAGTAATTGAAATATGCGTAGAAACGCATTTGAGTTCGAAGGGAATTTTAACCCGCGTCGCCAGAGCCGCAGCCAAGTGAGGTAACTACAGAATTAGCCCTCCACCGCACCGGCATGGAACTAGCGCGGAGGAAAAAAAATGTTTCAATAATGCGAGCAATGATGGAGGAATGGGAACAAGAGTATAGGCGACCGGTAAAAAGCGCAAAGGCTTATAAGTACATTGTCTGCTCCCGCCACTTTGGTTCGAGAGCTCTCCTGGCCTCTCGTACACGCAGGCGGCTTTCACGCGCATGTGGGCATGTTGTTTGTTTCCACTGAAAAATTGTGGTTGCTTCCTCTGTCATAGGAATCGGTAAAACACGAAAGTAAATAGGGCAGCGAAATCTGCATCTGAGCATAATTTGCGGGTTAGTGGCTGTCTTGTGGGTGTTCTTTGCGAGCGACGTCCTGCTAGCGGGTCGCTTCGGCAAAGGTGTACTGGCGTCATTTCTGTGACGGACATGACGTAAGTGAAATCTAGGTGAATCCTGGGATAAAACACTTTCGTGTTAAAATATAAAACCCGAAAATGAACAACCCGAAGTATAACGTACGCTTTGATTCTAAGGGTTGCTTCCCCGCAAGAAGACCATATGTGCAGGAGTGCACCCTTTACAGGCAGGTTGCTTCGTTTGTACTGGAGTCCCTTCCGTGACGGATATGACGTCACTCAAAGGTTTGTGTACCCCGGAATAAAATACTTTCGTGTTAAACAAAATAACGCTCACGGATCCCACATTCAATTAATAACCACCATTAATCCTACTAGGGGCTTCTGTGCAAGGTAAGCTCTCTGTGACAAATAAACAACATGCACACACGCGTGTGAAAGCCGTCGGCGTACGGGAGGCCAGGACAGCTCTCAAACCGGAAGCGGTGGGCGCACACGACGTACCCATGAGCCTTTGCTCATGGGTACGTCGTCTGCACGTCGTCATGAGTACGTCGTCAGTTGCACACTAAAAAGGATGGTGTCTTCATTGTTAGTGCCGCTACACCTGCTGGCAACTTTTGAAGCAAAGCTTTGTGCATCTACCAGCCAACGGTTCTTTCGTGACGTGCGGGACAAGAAACTCCCAACGCGGCTGCGGAGCACAGGAGCACATGGAGCACAGTGTAGATGGAACTCATGGAGCACAGTGTAGATGGAGCGGCGAATTTACCCACCGTTCCCTGCGCGCTCAAGCCGACGGGCGCAGCTGCGCGACCCGGCTTTGTCGTCTGCTTTAGCGATGATTGTTTTGCGCCTGTTTAAGGCGCTACTTCGCCTCCATTGCGCACTTCCTTCTCACGACTTGATTAAATTGTTCGACAGCACCTCATGGGTAACCCGGACACGACGGAGTTAAGTGGTCTTACGGCAAACATACGTTAAAGACTGCTCTCAAGGGCACGAAAACAAAATGTAGAGACCACATACCGACATCTGGCCGCTATCAAACAATAACCTTTGCACACTGCTTGCCATGAATGGGACTCCGTTGTCTAAATTGCTGAATACGAACTGGGTTCAGTTTTAAGAAGCATTACAAAAGGCGAAAGGAGCAACTGGTTCTGATAAATAGCGATTATAACACATCCCTGAGCTTTCTCGCAATTTTCAAACTGGCTATACTAACTAGTTTAAATTGGTAGAAATGGGAATTACCAAGCTCATATGCCGAATTGTTTCGGTGTCCGCGCTTGTGTCACGCGTGATGTAGCCACGAGCTAGCACATCAAGCTGGCTCGGTTCCGCTGTCTCACCCTTCGAATGACGCTCCTCGCCGTGTTCTTTCTGCCGACGCACGTCCGGGCTGCAGCGGCGGCGTCCGCAGATCTTGCCCGGCCGTGGCCGTCGCTTCTACGTCCCGGACGCCACCCCTGTGAATTCTAGGTAACGGCTGGCATAATGTCTGGTTTCACTCTTTGTAGAGCCACGTGTGTGAATTCAAGAGACACCCCATGGGCAATTGTTGTGGGTGTACTTTGCTTTCGCCCTCCACAGCGTGGATTGGAGCCAATTTTTTCCCAAGCTAATCTCTACCTTTTTGTGCAGCAGCAAGACACGTACATCCAGGGCAACGCCTCGTCTCCAATGGGAGTGAAGATAGGCCCTGTTTTACAAACATTCTTAGGGTGCGACGTTTTCGTTCAGTATTGTCTAACGCATCTCCTCATAAGAAGTCAGACGCTCAGGGCAGAACCACTATCTTTTTGAGGCTTACCCATCAAGGTCGTCGGAATCAGCGGCGGGGAGAGGTTTGACGAATATGAATGAAGGTAACAAGGATACAACTTCCTCGGGAAGGAGGTCACGGGCCTGGCGCGTCGTTATCGCTGGACCCGCCGTACATTTATATCGACGGTGTTCCTGGTCGATGATGAGGCACTGCCCCTTGTCAGCAGCGATAATGCCTGCCTGTCTCGCATTGCCGAGGCAGCGCGGGGTGAATTGCCCTTGTACAGTGCTCACGGATTGAAACGCGACACTGTGAGCGCGTGGCCCCCGGTACATGCAGCGCCGCCCGTGGACGCCCGTGGAAGCTAGGTGTCGCATTGTGGTATACTTCGAGGATGGAAGCGTGTTGAAACCAAGACAAAAGAAGAGATGTATTCTTCAGAAGAAGACGCTATAAGTGTCGCCGAAAAATTTCACACATGTGGAATATTTTTTGAAAAAATAGCATTAATTTTAACGTGGCGCCGTGGAGCCTGCACTCCAGGGAGCGCTGATGATATAAGCGGGTGCTTTCCGCGGATTACGCGCACCCGAGAGCACCTGCTCTGTGCGAAAAAAAAAACGGAAAACGACACACCTGAAAATATTTTTGGAAGCTCGGTAAATACCCTTAATAGCAGCTACACATTATTCATATTCGGCTTTTTCTAACCGTTCAAGCGCAAAAGGCTGTACCTTGCGTAACCGCATACCGTTGTACCACGACTTGGAAACTTGTGGAAAGAAACATTCATAGTTTTACACTTTAAAAGCATTTGTAAATATGCAAATCTAATTCAAGAATCTTTAATTTATGGATGTTTTCTCATGTCCATTTTAAGTTACGCGAAATCACATGCCTTAAAGTATTTATTGAGAATATCAAAGTTAACTTCTTACCTTCCTTTTTTGACTTCCCCAAGCAGTTCACGCTGAAGTAGGTGCCTGTTCTTGAACGCATTTGTCCCAGAAGACCTTTTGTCAAATCATGCGGTGACACTGATGAATTCTCCGCTGCTCCGCAACAAAGCGGAATGCTGGATACTAGCCTCAGTAGGTTTGTAGCTTCTTGCACTCTTGCAATGCGTGACACCTCAGTCAGCTTGTCTTGAATGAACACTTTGCACTCTACAGCGCCTTGTTCGGAGCAGTTGAAAAACACAGCTCTCTCAATCACCAGTTCACTTGTGCGGGCGATCAGTTTGCAGGCTACATAAGCCACGCCAGTAAAGTCTGGAAATTCATGAGGCGCCCAAGAACTTGACGGAAGCGTAAGCTTTCGAAGGTCAGAAAGGGTCGCCGGCTCACCGGCATTAGTGTCTATTAGCGGTGAAGTTGTGGCAGGTGAAGCATCATTGTCAATTTCCCTTGTCAGGAGTTCATCCCGGGGTGTGCCTTCTGATGAGGTAGACGGCGTTTGATCTGTTATGCGGCGTTTCTTCTGGGTGTTACCATCAAGGGGTGGTTGTTGTCGTTTTCTTTGCGTCCTTGGAGCCGGCGTTTTTTTGCTCATGTAAGCTGGCATGTTGGGCAGTATCGTCGGTACAGCATTAGGGGCAAGGGTCGGCTTTCCTCAGGGAACTCGTACTTCTTTTCCGTCGATGATGTGACCATAATCTCTCACAATTAAATGCTCCTCAAAATGAAGTTCGCACACAACACTTTCGGGTTGAAGTGGTTTGTCTGCTCTCCGAAGATTTCGCTCCCAAGCTCGACGCTGCGCCTCATCGGCTGGCGCCTTGAAAAGCGAATACTTTCGCACGTGCTCCGTCCGAGAGTATCCAGTTTTGCACCCTGGCGCATAGCAGTGATTCAAACGCCGTTCCCTCGCCATCGGCTCTACAAAGTCATTTCAACCAAAAAAATTATACCGTCTATCTGTCGCTGCCGTCGTGCCCGATCGGGTGTGGAGCTCCGCGATGAGTAGAAAATTCCGGGAGAACGATGTGGTCTGCGAAGGCAGAATGACGGTTCCCGTACAGCAAGAAGCTAATTACAGAAAGAAATAAAGGTACAAATAGCCTGGTTATTATGTCTAAATTATTTAAAAATGTTCATGCACGTGTTACGAGACATCCGGAGTTATGGTCGGTCTCTTTCAATAGAACCACTTACGGAGACAATATGCTACGAAGCATAATACCGGTATTGCTAAACGGCCTTCACAGATTGGGGAAGGACATAGATACTTTATCTATTAAACAAGTGTTTGAGCTATATCTTCATGATTAATTATTTTGAACTTTCTAATATTTTCTTGTGTCATACGCCTGATTTTATTAAATAAATTGTGTGTTTACTGGAAGATCGATGCCGACGTATAAGTATGAAAAATTGTATTGGTCTTTCTTGCACTCGTATGTAGGTGTAAACACTTGTTACACTTCTGACTTCCAATCATTCGGGTTACATCGGAATTTTGGCATGTATGTCAAGTTGATTTTACATTTGCGTATGTATGTATCTACTGTACCTGTGCGTAACTATGTATTTATACAATGTTGAGAAATTGACAACCTATTCTTTTGTCTATGGTTGACAACAACATGCTCTTGTATGTACTGTGCTCAATGTTGTCCATGTTACAGGAGGCAGGGGCCTCGTCAAGCTACCGTTGGGTGGCTTTTTCTCCCGCCTCCTTGTGTACCAAAAAGCGTGAAATAAATGCAGACTTGAAATGAAAAAAAAATGAAAAATGAAAAAAAAAGTCGGAACGTTCAGTAGGTCGGCACGGGCAGCATGTCGGCACGTTCAACCTGATCAATCAATCAATCAACTGCCCAGGCGCCGAAAACCGCAGTGAGCAGCGCAAATTTTCCCGCGCGCGGGCTGGGAGCTGCTGCCGGGAAGCGGCGGCTGTTCAGTTGTTCACGACAGCAGCGCCGCCGCTATACCGTTTTTATTTTGGTTAAGTCTCCTGCCACGCGCGTGGAACGAGCTAAGCCCCCCTGGCAACGGCTGCTGCCACGCAGAAGTGACGTCAAGCTAAAATAATCACGTGACTTCCTGTGACGTCACAAAACAAACGTCATATTTACGGTATTTGTTCATGCCGCTTTTTTGTGTCAACGACGACGGCAGCCGGGTGTTTACGTCTTATGTCCCGATGTTCTCCGCCCGTGGTTCGAATGGCAGGCCTGACGCAGCGTTACGTCCTTATCTCCCTGTACAGCGGCTGCTTCGCGGCGCTTTTTTCTTGTTGGGAGGTGTGTTTGAAATTATTTAGATTGGGTACTTTTTGAACTTGCTGTTGCACGTCTTGGTAAGCCTAACGAATTGTTTTCTGCACGCTGCTTCGCCCCGCTTTTTACATGCTCCTAGAACTGTCGTGTTGTCGTTTAATATTTTGTAAGCTTCACGTTGTCTTGCAGTTCGCGTGCTATCGGCTTTACGCGCCAGCATTCGTTGTTTACTTGTGCCTCTTTTCTTCCATGCCCAGCCTTGTGTTCGAATTCTGGAGTGGTGGCTCAATTATAAAACGTGGGGATCAGTATTTTCCATCGCGTCGCGCCGTGGCTAACGAGGTAGCTGTCTTTGATGACATGCCAACGCTAGCGACGTAGTGTCAGCGTGTGCACGAATCGAGTGTCGTCAAGTAGCGCACGGAACCATCGAAGTAGCGCACGGAACCAAGAGAAATGTATCCTGACTATTCTGCAGAAACGATCTGTGCACGCGGCGCTGCAGAATCCGTGCAGGGAGCGCAGCTTCACTTCCATGGGTGAAGCCCAACTGCCCGTCCAAAGATATCTACTCAAGATACCACTGAAACCATTCGCTGACTGGCTGGCTTCTTGTGCAAGGAGGCTCAAGCTCCAACTGTGCAAGCATGGGAGAAGTGCAGCCGATAAGATCGCCGTGTGAGCCAAGTTTGGAACTTCTGCTAATAGTCCTTTAAAAGTATGGTGGGCATAAGGTTGACAAGTGACAGTTCAGTTATTGTTCATCTATGCTCAGATTTGTTGCTTAGAGTACCATTGTGCTTTCAACTTAATGAAATGACAGGCAAGGCTTAAAATTACTGCTTGGCTTTTATTTCCCTTTCCTTTGCTCCAGTACCTTTCGCCTCCTCTAACCTGGTTAGGCAACAAAACTTCCTCCTGCATCTGCTTTGAGTATGTATTTTCATAGGCTCGTTCCTTCTTTACTCTTGTGTTTGGCTTGGCTGGAATTGAACATAACCAGCCACAATACTTTCATTCATTTTCAGCAGGATAGGCTAATGATGATGAGAGCTTATCTCGGAGGCTTGCAGTCTATGCACAAATTCCAAGTGGCTGTGACATCTATATGCCCATCTCAAGCACTCTGCGGAGTTCAACTTGACACTAATGCTTGTATTCGCAACTGGTGAAGCGTGCTTAAGCGTCTACTGTCCAAGCCTTTGGGGTAGTGAACAGGAAGAGTTTCCAATTAAGAGGGGACGTTTCACATTCTGTTGCTTTTTAACTCCGCACTGTGTAAACTGCTTTGTAAAATTGCTTAAGTGAATTTACTTAGTGCTAAGGGGCATTATAAATGGCCCACATTTCGTTCACAATGATGCAAGTCTCGTCAGAAGCCAGCTGCTAGAAAACACATTCACGGGTTGTGTGTTGTGTGCCCATTAGCTGTTTCTTTTTCTTCCACAAAACGGGCACTTAAACAATCCTTTAAGCCAACAGGCTTAAAAAATAGTTTATCAAGTACAACTTCGGGGTAATGGTTGGTGTCGAGCGTGACATTGCCCACTCCCGAGAGTACTTCTTAATACCTTGGGCAAGAACTGGAGCCAAGGCCACGTGCATGGATGTGAATGTCTGTCGGTGTTTGTGAAAGTTGCAGTACAGCTGGAAGGTGTATGAATCATGGGTGGCTTTAACAATAAAATGACTGCTGAACGTACTTTTGCTCTGGTATCAATGAGCAGCATGTGAGCATTGATAAGTGCTTCACTGTTGACATTTTTGTTACACAAAAGCAGGCCATGTTAAGGCCCCCTGGTAAATATTCATGAAAAACACTGGACAAAAACAGTGCCAACACATGGAAACCATGTTGGTCACGGCACCTTTCCAGTACTTCAGTACCGTTTATCACCGCTCTGTTTTTCCCCCCAACTAGTAAACTATCCCACCGTTGCACCTTAAGCCAGAAATCAAACACTTGCTTGTCAATGACAAGTAATCTGCCAAACTTCCGTGTCCATGCAAAAAGTGAGTAGCTCTACTTTCTGTGCACTGTTTGTGCTGTGAAGCTCCATTTCTAAACAAAATGCCAGGGTTCTTCTGGAAGATGTACAGCATTAAAACCGCAACAAAAAAAGGAATAAGCAAGCGATACTCTCTTGCACTACACTAGAGTCCTGCGGGAAAGCCAAACCAGCAAGTGATCTTTTTCTACAAAGCGGTGAAGACGAGCCAAGAAAAAGATTCCTTTTTGCGTACACCAAAGCTACGCTAGAAAGCCAAAATGTGTGGTGTCTGTTACTGCAGATTAGCTGCAAGACAAGCATGTCCACGCAAAGATTTATGAACCAGGCTGGCGGGGTAACAAAATCATTGAATGAGGTTAGAACAAAATGTGTTATGAAAAATGATATAATACTGTTTGCTATAAATAGCAATTGAAGGTATAAAATGGTTTTGACACTAGTGAAGTGGCCTGTTGGAAATCATTGGCAAAACCTAAACAGCAACATTTCATACAGCTGCAAATGTGAAATAGCAAAGCGTGGTTGGGGCCTGAATTCAGCAGGCATGCTCCAGCTGAGAATGTATTATTGCAGAGCAAAATAATTATAAAGGCCTAGGGTAAAGGTGAGCTTAGTTGAGTTACCACCAAGGTATTTGGTAGCGAGAATAGTTACAAAAATAAAGAAGCAACATGGGAAGCTTTATTTTCCCTGATTTAAGTTTATCAGCACTGAGCTTCATGTTCTGCATGTCCCATTGAAGAATGTCACACCTGCATGCACTCGGCACATCATATTTTACGGTATAACACAGTTTACTTCAAACATAGGTAAATAAGAGAATATTGCATAAGCAGTTCATTTATACGTAAAATAGAAACAGCAGGGTTTTTAAAACGAAGCCCGTAAGTGTGCTGAATGAAAGGGACCAATGATGAGTTTATGTTACTAATAAGAAATTTCAACGACCTTGTCTGAAACAAACCTTTCTATGGAGGGACTGTGTGTAATCATAAGATTTTTTTTTATAAAAGGTTGTAAATGCCCTGTAAATGCATGTCAAAAGGTATTTTAACGCCCTAGTTGTGGCCTGTGAGTCATCGGCGCTTTTTTCTGGTGTTTAGATGATCAAGGGCTGTTGTACGGGATCCACCTTGTCTTCTCACTTTGCTCACCATCTTTCTTAGTCACTGCATTCATGCGCTTGGTCAGGCAGCTAGCAAGCGAGGACGACAGTCGGCACCAACTCTCAGCCGAGTTCCTTCAGGCTGGGACAATTGCTGGAGAGGCTAAACAATGTTTTTAAAATCCCTAACTGAGAGCTTTCACTTTTTGTTTTGTTAAAGAACATTTAGGCAACCCTTAAAGAACCGTCCGAAAGAACAAAAATGACTATTGTGCCCGTTAAATATTTAATCTACGCACAGTGAACCATGGCATAAAATCTATCAATGCGAACCTACCCTTTGAACCTGCTTAATATTTAGCAGAGACTCACTCCATTCATTAGCTGTTTTATGGCACTGTGGGTGGGCTACTGGTTTCCACCTATGGAGCGTGTGGGCCGCGCTAGTATCCAGTCCTGTCAAATGTTTTTGGAGACTAGCACTACCCTGCAGTGTACGAGCCATGGATTCCTTGGGTTGGCCATGTGAAATTCTAGTGAATCGTTACAAGCCACCAAAGAAAGTGAGCATTTGTTCATCGACCACTGTTCTGTGGCCACGAAAAGTTTCGTTTATTAAAAAGACTAACAAATGACATCAATTTCATTGCAAACTTCAAACAAATAACTCGTATTACAGAAAATGTGTAAACAGCTGGAGCTCCATAGCCACTTTCCAGCTATTTCTCCATGCCATCAGAGAATCTTGTTTGTGCGACTAACAGATACCGACCTATTCCACTGCAAAGAAACATAACTGGGCGATTGTAGTGGGGCCTCTAGTTCCGTTTGATCATAACACTTGAGTGTTTACGTACAGTTATCGTACTGATGACCTTGTTTATAGTGCATGCACATATAACGTCAATGTAGTGTGAAATTGGGATCTTTTTCACCATTTATGTTTGCTAAATTCGCCCCATGACAGCCTTGACGTTTGCATATCAATTACATTTGCAGCATGCTCGCTGCTTATGCCTGTTTACACAAACAATCCGTAGATGCTTTCATGTTCCAGGCACATCTTAAGATTAGATTCTCTTTGACGTTGCTTATTGAGCCTGTGCAGAACCCATACGTTTTCATATGCTGGAGTGCATGTAGGTGTATTAGACATGATGGCCGGCCAAGCGTACACCCTTCCTATTACCGTCTGTACAGCCTCTTCTCTGACCCTATTGTCTGGGTGTCCTGAATTAACTTCCTTTGCATGAGGGACTCAGTCAAGTTTGGCCAACATAGCGTACACCACGGTATAGTGAGACGTAGAAGTTATACCAGTGCAGTGGCTATGAGATGAAGCGTCTAGCTAGTCTACCTTTTGAAGGTCGCAGATCCTAAACTGTCGTAGAATCATGTATTCTACTACGAAATATTTGGTTTCTACTAGGAAATCTTTTTAAGCGCTGAATATCACGCAATTATGATGCTTGTGGCGCATGCTCACAATACTTTTCTGCTCATAAAACGTATCGTGTGTGTAAAACAAATTTTAAGCTATAATTTCGCCCACTCGAAAATAAGAACTTCCCGATTTTCGGAAGTTTTCCTTGCTAATATTTCAGAAGAGGAGATCTACTGTAGTGGTACGTACGTGGTACATATGTGGGGACACCAAAGATTACCTTTCCTATTCTTGGCGCAATTGTCTGTAATTGTAATGCGCACATGTGCCTAGTAAAAAACAGTTGCCGCCCCTACCCTTCGTCCTCGGCACTGTACATTCTGATTATCTTTTGGCGCTGCCAAGTTGTCTTCATTTCGAGAACACACACCGCGATTTCAGGTCGCCCATTTAAGCATTCTGAACTTGCCGTGGTGCAAACTGTTGATAGCAGATGCCGCCGCGCCGACATGCGTCGGAAGGTTCACAGAATTACGCTCGGACGGTGTCTTTTCTTGTGTGGAACGTAGCTTGTTCGAACGGGGCCAGTCGGCTGTGCGATGTTGTCTCACGTACGCTGAAACTGTACGCAGGAACCATCGGCGTACACCAAGCATAACCAAGCGGTCACGGGTCAACATTACTCGAGAGCGGCTATTTTGCTGCGGTCTGGAAAGGCTGGCTGGGTCCCCACGCAATACATAATCGCAAGCAACTTTCTCACGTTTTCAGATAGTGCTTCTAACAATATGAACTTCGGTTTATCTATGTTGTCGGCCCGAGAAAATCGGAGCTTCGTCACGCTTTCGGATACGCGACTCCATGTACGCGATACGGCAGCTGGCAGCAGCAGCAGCATCACCGGCTGCTCCCGCAAGAACAAAACTTGTTTGTTTAGAAAAGTTTTAGCAGTTCAATGGTGCGTTCTTTTCTACTGCAAATAAAAAAATGTGTATTTCGGACTACACTACACAAAAAAATGACAATTATTAATGTTATGACGTCATTATGACGTCACGCGTGGCAGCAGCCGTTGCCAGGGGGGCGTGGCTGGTGCCACGCGCGTGGCAGAAGACGCTGCCTTTTATTTTCTGGGCGAAAGTCGACCCGGCGGAGCAATGGGAGAGGCGGCCGCTCGGGCCACTCTAAAACTTCTAGTACACTCTAATAATGCCAAGCAGCTTAAGGTTACAGGCGCGACGGTAGCCGCTGCATACTGCGCTAGGGGCGCCAGTGTAGCTCCGCGGTTTAAATGACGCGCACGTGCGCTCCGCTCCCCTCCTTCGCCTCCCGTCCCACCCCTCATTCTCCTCGACCCCATGGCTGCTTCGCATACTACGCGGGGTTCCCCTACGGGCAGATGGTGAAATTTTTTTCTTTATTTCGTGTTTTTCTTGACTACGCCGCGTGATCTCAAGCAGCGGCGACCCGCTACAAGGGCCACAGCCTTATCGCCATCACCATCACCATCACATACCGTTCATACTGCTGGTTTTGCAGATGGACCTGAAGCAACCACCATCCTTCCTTGCGGTATTATCCCTTGATCCAAAAACGCAAAAGTGCTCTACTCAATTATTTCATTGAAATTCTTTCCACCTGACTCTTCAATAGAAATTCAATCTTTTGCTTGGCGATACAAAGGCGGCTATGTGGCCAGTGATAGTACTAACAAAGAAGAAAAGGACGCAAAGTGAGAAGGATGTGGCACAGAAGAACCAGCAGGACGTCACCGGCTGCTATTCACAAACTATATTTTTTCATGAACTGCTCGGCTAGGCCAGCGCGGAGTGACAACGAGTCGCTGCCTCCGGTTTCAAGAACTGCACATGCACGGCTCACGGGCTGGAATGACATCGTCGTCGTCTTTGGTCGAACCACAGTAGTACATATGAGCACAGTACAACAATACAGTATAAGTGTGTTGTGGCCTTCGACTTAGAAACGTGTGTCAAAGACGTGTACCATGAAGCCTGCTTGAGTAAATTGGGCATCATAATTACAGGACACATTCGGGCGAGGGATGGTACATTCCCGCTATGAGTGGAGTCACCCCTATCCATTTCCACTCTTTTACAATAAATTTGATCATTATGATGATGATAACGACGATGATACGTTCTCGCTAACTGTGCTTTCTGCTTGGTGATGCCAACGTGGGTATGTTCCGAGAAATAGTAATTCAGATAAGTAAAAAAACGTACAAGGAAAAAGGTAATGATAATAAAGAGAGCGCCGGTTCGGCAACAGGGCGCTAACGCCTTCGTAATCCCGGCATCATAACGAGTGGTTAGGTGCCGTCGCGCCTTTTAACGGCAAAGCTGTTCTTAGTGGACGTAGTTCACGCGTTTCAAGAACTTCCCGACCACATACACACTAAGGATGATTGGCCAAGAATGGCGAAAAAAAGTCTGCAGGAATTCAGAGAATTGTCTCACAACGAGCAGCGTTCTTATGCCGCTTGTCTTGAGTGTGAGTTTTTTCCAGCCAATTTTTTTGGTGTTTCGAAATCCTGTCAGATCAATCATCGCCATTCAGGGCATTATAACGATTAGAAGTGGTGGTAGTGAAAGAAACGTTTTTATTTGAGCCGACAAACAAGAAAAGAAAGAAAGGTGGAGCTTTAGCGAAATCCGCATTATTACATCTCCGTGGCCTAAACGTATCTCCCCCCAAGTGCTATTCGTTCAATCATGCCTGGATTGTATTTCTGTTAAGTTATATGAGGTTAATCCGGTATCCACAATCGAGCGAGAAAGTGAGTTTTACTTTCAAAACCCCTTCCCTTCCACTGCAAAACTTCTACCACGCTCGCTATTAGCCGCTATTTAAAATGAATATTTATCCAAGTATCCTGCTTCATCTGTGATTTATACTGATGCATCTCAAAATGGCGAGAAAGTTGGAATTGGTATTTTTCACAATCTTTAGATTGGAGTTATTCGCTGTGAATCCGGGATTACACACCCATTTTTATGACCGAATTTTTAGCAATAGCTGTCGCCCTATGCCAAGTACCGCAGCATGTATCAAAAATCATCATATCTGATTCGATGGCAGTTATATCGGCATTAACTTCCTCTTCGGACTCTCCATTGTACCGCACACTATTATTTTTTGTTCCCAGGCACGTGAAGGAGGTACGCTTGTCTTGGGTACCTGGCCATAGGGACATCAGGGGCAACCAGCAAGCGGACCATTTAGCTAATTTCGCTGCCGCAGCTCGAATTTAAATCGAAATTCCTAATCTGGCTCTATTCGCATCTGCGAGATTAAGACGATATTGGCATTTAGACGCCACCCGTTCCGATTCACTTTCATCATTTAAAGAGTTCCAACATTTAAAGTTCGGGTGGAATGTGCATTTTTGTGGCTCTCGGCAATGCGAGGTGACCTTCACCGAGCTGCGCTGCAGGGTTCCAAGGCTTAATTTATAGCTGTTCAGATCAGAACTTTCACCTTCAGAACTATGTGTGCGGTGCCAGGTCCCCGAAACAATCGAACATTTTTTTCTCGACTGTCGCCGTTTCTCAACAGCTAGACAACTGTTTTTGAAGGACCCGATTGAGCGGATGGGGTTGACCTTATCGATAACTCTTATATTATCTATTGGCGCATCGAAGCTGGGGTTTGCAAAAAGGGATATATATAATTGCATTCAAAATTTTCTTTCTGCCTCAGGTCGTTTTAATTGCTAAACGGTGCTGATTAATGGGTAATTCGGGTTTCATTCACAACTAATTTTCCTTTTACAGCCTCTTTCCGGAAATAAGTATTTTGAAGTCCCCACGGATTTAACCGGTTTAGCCCTGGCCAATTCCCCCTTGTGGGGAATTGGCCAGGGCTAAACCGGTTAAATACGTGGGGTTAAATATGTCCTCAAAAATATTTGAGGACATCATCATCATCATCATCATCATAATCATTGTGCACATGCAGGGCGTTACACAGTTCGCCATTTTACGTAATGTTTTTTTTCTTTTTTGTTAGTGTTTCAAACTTTTTTCTTCCAATTATCTCCATTTACGCTATTATGACGACTACAAGTGGAACTTTCGCGAAATCTGCCTTATTTTGGAAATGCTGTGTTATACTGTTTGTCATTTTCCGTTGTTTTTAAATATTTTCTTATTTAAGGTGTTCTAAATTTTGTTAGATCAGTTATCTCCATTTAAGTTATTTTAAATATTACGTTTGAAACTTTCCCGAAGTCTGCAATATTGTGGGAATTCAGGGCGTTACACGGTTCGCCAGTTTACGCAATTATTTTGTATCCTTCTAACATTTTAACAATATTTCGTTCCACCAATAATCTTTATTTATGCTATTGTAACGATTACAAGGGACATTTTTGCGAAATATGCATTATTGTGGAAATGCCATACGTTGTACGTTATGCCTATTTCGGTATTTTATTATTATTTTCTTATTTTTTAGTTTTTCGAAATTTTATCCTTCCACTTAACTCCATTTAAGTTATATTAACCACTACATTTCGAACTTTCACGGAATCCGTTTTATTGTGGAAATGCAGGGCGTTACACGGTTTGCCAGTTTCCGGAATTATTATATATTTTTCTTAAATTTTCAGTTTTTGAAAATTTGGTTCGGCCAATTACATTCATTTACGCTATTATAACAATTACGGTTGGAATTTTCAGAAATCTGCAATATTGTGGAAATGACGTGAGTTATACGTTGTGCCATTTTCCGTAATTACTGAATATTTTTCTTATATTTCGCTCAGCCATTTATCTCCATTTACGCTATTATAACCATTACGGGTGGAACTTTGGAGAAATCTGCATTGCTGTGGAAATGCGGGGCGTTACACGTTTCGCAACTTTCTGTAATTTTTTATGTTTCTTACCTTTTAGTCTTTCCAAATTTCGTGCGACAGTTATCTCCATTTACGCCATTATAGCAATTACAGGTGGAACTTCCGCGATGTCAGCATTTTTGTGGAAATGCAGGGCGTTTCACGGTTCTGGATGTGGGGGTACTCGGCAAAGTATGCCACGCATTAAAAACACAAGCGCTCACCGTAATCACGGCACCATTCGCCCGCTCTAGAAAAAATGTCGTTTCAGATCGCGCGCCATCAGCCGCAAAGGGTTCGCACAGCATCCGACAGATGGCGACAAGTGTACTGGCCAGTAGGAAGAAGCAGTGAAACATCCCCCTCGCGAGGGGCACGATCAAATGCAGAGCATTTCCGGGGGCGCACGACGTTAAGTAGTTTGCGTTATGTTAATGTTGTTGCACTTGTGGCAACTGCTGACGAGAGTGCGCTCGTCAGCAGTAATTTGAATGAGTCAACAATATAAGGCGCATTAGTAGCGTCCCATTCTGTGTCGGCTTTGTGGCGCAGTGGATAGAGCACCATGTACATTGCGTTCCGCCCGCAGGGTCGAGGGATGGAAACCTGGCGCCGGATAGTATTTTATTTTATATAGTGTAGGGGGAGGGGTGCGGACAACGATGGTGCGGACTACGACGGGACAACGCGGGTGACATCGTGAGTTACTGAAATGCTCTTCATTTAAAAGACACGTCATAGCGTACGCCCCTCGTTCGTTCGTCGTCGTATCGTCGAACGCATGCACTCGGTACCCTCACGCGGGACAGCGTCTCAAAGGCACCTTCCTTGGGAGAGGGCACTGCGACTGCCGCATTCTCTAAAAGTCATTACGAATAATAGGAGACATGGCTACGAGTGCGCCACTCCTTCCCGAAAAGACTTGCAGATGCAGCCACTCCTGCCTCGAGTCGACGACGCAGGGCTGATGGAAGTCTACGATGCTGAGGATGACCTTGCATCCAGCACTCGCCGCGAAGGAGACGACGACCTCGTCGATGCATATGACGACGATTACTATCCCCGCAACTATACAAATAAACAATGATACTGAAACTTAATTATGCGTCCGGCAATGCTCACCTACAACAGCTTCGCCATTAAAATCTCGCGCGTGAGTGCAAGATTCTTTGAATTTGTTTTACGCCACAGCTTCCTACATTTTTATTTTGTTTTTTCGTAACTGATTGATTGATTGATTGATTGATTGATTGATTGATTGATTGATTGATTGATTGATTGATTGATTGATTGATTGATTGATTGATTGATTGATTGATTGATTGATTGATTGATTGATTGATTCATTCATTCATTCATTCATTCGTTCATTCGTTCATTCATTCATTCATTCATTCATTCATTCATTGTGGGGTTTAATGCGCCGACGCAACGCAGGCAATGAGGCACGCCGCAGTGGAGGGCTCCGGAGGAATTTCGACCCCCTGGGGATCTTTAACATGCGCCGAAATCTCGGACACACGGAGGTTTTTGCTTTTCGCCTTCATCAGAAAAGAGGCCGCCGCGGCCAGGGATCGAACCCGCGTCTTCATGCTCAGCTTTTTTTCCGTAATTTCCGTGCTACCTCTAAAGATAAATATAAAGAGAAAATTTATTTGCCCGTTTATGCTACCTATAAAGATAAATATAAAGAGAAAATTTATTTGCCCGTTTATATATTTATTACATGAAAAGGAGTGAGGAAAAAAAAGCTGCCAAAGTAGCTTTACGGGCCCACCAGCACCATGAGTACATACAAGGCCGCAGTAGGTAACTCAACAGAAACATGTAGTTGCAGGCAAGTGTAGCAGCTTTGCTACACACACACATACAAAAAGATATAGTTTTCGTGGTATCGCCGTTGTACATTGCAGCCCGCAAAAGATGAGGGGGGGGGTGTACAAAATATACACCAGAGACAAAGCTGGCTTGACAGGCTATATCGATAAGACGGGACACATTTATCGGCTATATATATCGCATAAATCGCATACATCAGCTACTCGGCCCACTAGACCTATTTGCGTAGAGGTGCCGTCAAAAGTAATTAAAATGCGGCTTTATAAATCTACCGGTTTTTTTTACCATAAACTTTCTGGCTTTATTGGTGTGCATTTAAAGGAACCCTCCATAATACAAAAGGCTTGCTGCAAACCGGTAATGGCTGTCATAAACCCAGTGAAAAATATTTTGTGATATTTACAAATCATTGTTTCAAATACTTATGACGGCACCTGTGCGTTCAGCAGTCATTGATCGCATCAACATCACCACCACCACCACCATCATCATCATCATCATCATCATCCTCATCGTCTACGACGAAAGCATAAACTTCCTTGCTCGGCTGCAACAAACTATAACCGTGCCTGCTGCTTCGCACTGCACCGACACGTGGCGCGCAGTCCACGCGCGTTCTTGC
The DNA here is from genome assembly GCF_048455015.1 of Haemaphysalis longicornis. Classification (NCBI taxonomy): domain Eukaryota; kingdom Metazoa; phylum Arthropoda; class Arachnida; order Ixodida; family Ixodidae; genus Haemaphysalis; species Haemaphysalis longicornis. Next base: position 206,139,064 of record NW_027526361.1, on the reverse strand, counting down.
GCCGTGAAGCGGAATAGTGGGCAATGCGACCACCGTGGAGGGACTCTGGAACGTGAGCCCGATGCTCCACCCTGTGGACTCTTTCGCAGGTAAACGACCACTGCAGCCTCCACCTTGAATTAGCTTCGGGGGGTAGCCAACAGATGACGTGGTATCCACATTTGTTGCTCCAGAGGGCCGCTGCTGGTACGGCCACGCGCGCTGTTTTTCCTCAGCTATGCCCATACGCACCACATACCGCATTTTCTTATCTCCATGAAAGAATGCGCTACGTCGAACAGAGGCCCACCGCCAGAGATGAGACGAGTCGCTGCCCAAGCATGTCCTTCCGGTAGCCGCCTGAGCCGAATGCCCGTCGGCGTTTTATCCCGAGCAATGGCAGCAAGCAAAGGCAGTCCAGACGATTGCCTGCTGGATGCTGAAGCGTAAGCGTCTTTTCAGTGGTTCCGCCTTCCACGCACTCTGACGGCGGTGCCTTCCACGGCGCAGGTACTTCGTGCAGCAGGACGGGCTCCCATACGCCAACGCGGTGATCGTGGGCGCCGATGAGACGGTACAAACATTTTGCGACTTTTAAGTCTACGGCACGGATTGTTGCCGTAGAGCATCCTTCGATTCTTGGGTTATCCTTGTTGCTTTCGGCGTCCGCAAAGTAGAGGGGATGAAGGGCAATCAGCCCCCATTTGCAGCTAAGTTAAAGTTTTTTAAGAGCTGTGCATTTACGATTTGTGCAAAGACGATATCTATGTTTGCTTGGGTTAAGTTTAGGTTAGGTGTTAAGGCGTTTGTTTTGGATTATTTTTCAATGGCAGCAATCCAGTACTGCTTTTCCTAAGACGTACCCCTGGTACAATGGAAGCTTTTTCGTCATTCAGAAACGCAATGATGATTGCGCTGGAAGCAGTGTTAATACAGTTCATAACCACCATTTTGGAAGATCTGGCATCACAGGATGAAGTTTTTTTATAATTCCTTTCGCTTGTTCCTTTGAAGCCTTCGCGCCATAAGTAAGTCTTTATAAGTGACAGACTCTTTAGGATTTAATTCCGCGGCAGGCTTCTCTACCGGCATTTCGAACGCTGCACCAACTTACAGTACCCAGCATATAATAGTGACGAGTCTCGATATGCCAACACCTGCTACAAATTTTCGGCGTTTTTTAACAGCCGCAAAATAACCCTAACGTTGAGATTCAAATGGTAAGCAAACTTAGCTCGAACCCCACGTCCCCAACCGCGCCATGCGAGTCCGAAGTCTGAGCTTGCAGGTTTCATCGTGTAAGATGGTATGACTGTCCCGGTAGAAATAGATCGAGTTCCCCGCACTTTACATATTCAGCGTTTCTCAACAGCCGCAAAATAACCCTAACGTTGACATTCAAATGGTAAGCAAACTTAGCTCGAACCGCACGTCCCCAACCGCGCCATGCGAGTCCGAAGTCTGAGCTTGCAGGTTTCATCGTGTTAGATGGTATGACTGTCCCGGTAAACATAGAGTTCCCCGCACTTTACATATTCAGCCGCAAGTTTTTTCGGGATAGTTTTTGCATCCCTTGCTAGACATTATTCTGTAATGTATGCATGCAGTGTTAAATTATTTTTCTGTAGAGTACCACCATTGCGTTCATAGCAGGTCCCCGACCCACCCGCTGCAGGGCGTCGGTCATAGCTGTCGACAGGTGAAACAGAACCAGCAGTCCCTACTACATGGATTGCATTGGTGGTGGAAAATAACTGTGGGACTGCTTTATATCAAACTTTTCACGTTAGCGGGTAGCTCCTAAACTGTCTTCCGTAGGCGCTGAGCAACGTACGATGGCGAGGGTAGGCTGCTAACTACCTCCGGCGCCACGGAAGCGCGCAGTGTCCACCGTATCCGGCTCCAGGTAACCAGTTTGGAACCGGACACAGTGACTACAGCGCACAGAAGCTCTTTACTAACATGGACATCCTGCTCAATCAGGTAGAGTGTTCTCCACTGCTCGAAGGCCTGCTCGCCTTCCCGAGTCTCGCCGAAGGGACCGGTCTCGGAACGAGGGTTACCCCGGCATTTAAGGGCTCATACCTGAGCACACAGATCATAGCCAGAGTAAGTTATTTCTCTTGAAAAGTGCCGCTCCCGCGGATGAGCAATTCTGAGTGATGCCCTAGGTATCTGCTGTGACCGCGGTTAGGGGAAGACTTCGGGATTTCGAGCCTCCCGACATGTGCTCTATATCGACAGGGGCCATTTTCGGCCATTCGCGAAAACACTCTAGGTGCCGCTCAAAACAAAGAAGTGTGCAAACCAGTACGTGGATATCGCTTTTGTAGAGGTAGGTAAACTGTATGTAGGCCTAAAGCGAGTGCTCAGTCAAACAACCCTATAGCATTACTTCCGTCTGCTTTGCAGGCTGTCCTCTGGCCTTTCAGCTCGGGTGGGACCATCGTGCAGGCTTACAACACTGTCCTGGGCCTGTCCCACCTGCAAGAGGCTGCTGATGCCCGCCTGCTGCTCAGCAACGCCAACCCCACCGAGGTTGCGGAGAAGCGGCAGCACAGAGCTGCCGTGGATGACATGAACACAGCGGGCGCTCGGCAGCTGGCCTGTCTCCTGCAGCCATGCGCGAGATTTTCACGGGTATGGGACGCCACCCAATAGCACCAGAGCTTTTATTGCATTACTGGGAAACATGCACGTGTAAGAGGAAAACATTGGCCCACAGTTTACCTGACGTATACCTTGAAAAGCATTCCGTGAGCCGTGTACGTTCATTCCACCACGGCTCTGTGTGACATTTACAGGCAGCTGTGTGGTAATACCATGGGAAAAAAGTTGCTGTATTAGGCAAGGGAGTTTAAGTTCCGTGGCCCCATGAAGCACATGATCCTGCTGAATGTGTTCCTGCCCACAGCATTCACTGTCGGTCTTTCAGGCGGTCAGGTCTCTCCAAATCTCTCCGCAAGTCCCACCGGTCCAGTATTTACCTTGTTTTAAAAAAACCCTGCACCACTTTTCTCAGCTTTTTTTTCGAAATCTTACATGCTTGCAGAACGTAGTCCACCAACTCATTCAGTACTTAGATTAGTGGGTCGCAAAGTGCCCCATCCAAAAAACTCCTCTGCGCCATCAGATAACTTAGAAACTTGTTCAAAATGTTTTTCTTCCTTTCTCAGTATTGGGGTTCTCCAACCGCAGGAATTACGTCATTAAAGCGGAGTAGCAGCCATTAGCCGGCATTTCTTCAATTGCAGCAATGAATTCATTCGATAGCCACTTTAAAAAAGCCGCAAAAGCAAAGCACAAACGTAAGGCACATCTGCTAGGACAAGAAAAACACGCAGTGCCGCCATAGAGAATTTTTTATTTCTCTATGGTGCCGCTCCGTTCCGCTGCTGCTCGCGATAACTGTAGCTTTCGCATAACTTCCAGACGCGAAGGAGAGAGTGAAAGCGTCTATCGCAAGTGTTTTAGAGTCCATTTAAACTACTTCAGCATGGTGCAATTCTTTAGTATCGAGCATAACAGTTGAGCACTGTTCATATTAGACAACGAAACGCTACGCACGCTTAGGTAATGTGGGCTAGTCTATAGCCGTGCGTGACTAGTGAATCATTTTCTCCAAGTCACTGCGTTAACTCTGGCGTATGAGTTGAGTCCTTCGTTTTCGAATAAACCCCATACTCAGCGATATTCCCTGATTACCTCTCCCCCAAAACGTACATTTATAAAAATCGTATTAAACCTACTTGCTCCCCGAAAATTTTACCATTAGCCCACAAAGTTGTGCTAGCAAAGTAGGGGTAGCTAGCAAGAGACACGAAATTAAGAATGGGACGATGACGTAGAAATTCGACAATGACGTAAAGTTTGCCAGCATGTCTTGTTCAACCTTCACAAATTTTTACAAATTACAACCCATCATTAAAGATTTACCCTTACGAGTGGGTCATTGAAAAATTACCTTCCCTTCGGTGACGGCCTACGGGAACTTGTTCTGTGGGGGTTTACACTCGTGGGTGTGGGAAGTGCAGTGTCTAAGGCAATCGGTTCCTGGGCCTGAGCTTGCTAGTTTTATTCCGGGAAGAGGCGGCAGCTTGTTCTCTACGGAGTCGAAATAAACAAAAATGACGCTGCATCGAGATTTAGCTGCCGTGTTAAAAGGGGAGCTATGCGGGCGGCCTAAATATATCGATATTCCTTAACCTCGGCGCGCCTTGTAACTAAGGTGTACCCTTCGTGCAAAAGCCGGTAATGTGATTTCGAATTGTTTCGCCGAAGTGTGTTTCCCCACATAACCTGAGAAGTTACGACTAGCGACCTTGTACCGTGCTTAGGCTTCGAGTCTAACCGAAGGCGTGTTCTCGGAAGCACATTCTTCGCGATAATTTCAATGACAAAGGGTTCTGTAAATTACGCAACCAATGGGACCACTATGAAGGGCTCGTAAAGCCCCTTAATTATCCATGTTTCCAGTTGGCCGTGGTTGAGGTAAAGGTACTTAAAGCAACACTGAAGTGATTTGTAAACAATGCGGGATTACGAGCGCAAATTGTAGTCCGGAGTCCCTAGGCCCTGTTTCGACCACTCTGAGCGCGTTTACGCGAATTTATTTAGTAGAAAAATCAATTCGAAAATGCTGTCCTCGTCTGTGCACTCTCGCCCATTTTCTTTGGCATTTTCGTGTGACGTCAGCAGGAGAGGAGCTGGCAATTGGCTGCGCTACTGCACGGCTCGTCGACCTTCCTTCCGCGACCGAGTCAGTCGGCCCAACGTTTAGTCCGCCGGCCGCCGACGGGTCATGGGAATTCGCTCGATCAGTTGAAACTAAGCCATAACACGTTTGTGAATGGAAGAATGTGCCTTTCTTTACTTCGTTAGTTTGTACTCTGTATCTAGCTCCAAGTCAAAGTCGCTTCACACAAGCGCTGCGCAAGCGCACATGCGACGCTTCGCTGACTGGTACGCCAGTTGGAAAATATAAGGCCTCTTGAAGGGGTAGAAGAGTCAGCGAAGTCAATATAGGTACTAAGGAAATAAAATCAACTGATATTTTTACCGTACAGCGTAAACTAGTGTGCGGGAAGCACTTTTTTGCGCTAAGCGAACAAGCACAGCGGTCAGCAGCACGACTAGGCATCTGCGAACGCTTTTCCGTCTAAGATATGCAATTGCTAGACGTGAGCTATTCTGGAAACTCGGGGGACGCTTACTGCACGAGCGCAATACAACAGATAGTCACCTAAGCTGCTTTAAATACTAAAAATAAATAAAAGTGTAAACTGGTTATACATTATATACCTTATATTACCATTATTGCCAGCGCTTTCGCCGGTGGCCGTATGGTCTGGAGCGCTAGGTATATCAACGCGAGTGTTTTGCCCGTCACAAGGTCGAATCCCCGCGGGTACAAGTTTTTTTTTTTTAAATAAGGTAACTTTTTTGTTTTTCGTCGATGTTTTCTATACTGAGTTCACCTTTTTTTGGGCCGCAACGTTCACTGCTCCACGAACTAGTCCGCAGAATTCGCGCAGCCTGGCAGGGCGCTCTAGCGAGTTCTCGTTGGCGTGCTGTTGCCATAAGCACCGACTGCTTGCGGGCAGTGGGCACAGACCAGAATCAACAGACCGTTGGCCTGGTGCGAACACGCTTTTTACGATACAGGCATGAGTGAGGCAAGCTCCAAATATGGGGGAAAAGCGCATGGCATTTGAGTGTCTGCGGGGACGCGGAGGGCGTTCATGCACTGCGTAGGCCTCGGCTAGTGAATGCTACGATTCCAAGCGGTCCTGGGAGGCTTATCTTTATGCATTTTACAGCCGACAACATGGCAGAAGTGCGGTACTACGATTACTGGGATATTGAGAATGCCCATCCAACGACGCCATCAGATGTCAAACATGTTGGTTTACAGAACCGAAACCGAAACTTGTTTGATTGCTAACCTTGGGCATCGTCCAATCACGGTGCCCCCTCCTCGCAACGTCACAGCTTAGTTGGTGGGGCTGCCGCAAACCGCACATGGTAGTTTTTCTTCTTTCGCGCTTTGTAAAATAATTACCAATTTGTGAACCGGATAAACGATGAAAATTGTGCTAATTTGAGCCAGTCTACGCAGTGCATGCAAAAACGGGAGCATGACAAATTCACTTCAGTGTCCCTCTTAAAGTACGAATCCCGCGTTTGTGCTTCCTATAGGGTTTTCTTCTTGCTCCGTTCAGTAGCGAATCACAAATCGCGTCATTATTACTTTTCCCGCATGCTACCACCCTGCAGCTACGCCAGGAACAAACCGATCCGCTTTTCGGCCCAGCTGACGGTGACGGACTGCGGCGACAGCGTGTCGTCGTCGCTGGACCCGTCGGACATTCACTTCGGCGATATTCCCGGCTGACAAAGAGACGCCGCTCGTGCCCACCTATGGGAATGCCTTCGGCCGCCCCTTCCCCAGGAAGCGCACGACGCATCGCGCTTGACAAGAACTTCCTGCTTCTCCAGCACTGCCACAGCGTCGAAGACGGCGCTAGCACCGAGGCTACCTTAAATAAATTATTCGCGATGATTGAAATTGTGGGGAATTATGTGGCAATGATTCGTTGCGGAACAATCACCTTGCACAGGCTCGCTGCAAACTTGAAACTGTTTCGTTCCGACTTCATTATGTCACATGCTTTGTGCAGTTCTAGATTCGAAATTCTAGTCTACAGTGTGCATAGAAATGGTGTTAACGTCTGCAGTATTTACGCGGTACGCTTTAAAAATAGGTATAAATTTTATTTTGCGCTCATGGGCGTGTTATGTTGCTTATGGTCTGTCTATCCAAGGAGGTTCATTAATTTATCAGCCTAATTATCTCGGCCGTATTTGGAATCGTTATATTTCTACTGGAGATGTTGTTTTGCAATATTACTTGTCTATACCCCAAAACAAAAAGAACAATTTCTTTGACAATTACTAGAACCCAGGCAGCGCACAAATCAACTTATAGGGCGAATATCGCACCCCACATCCAACTTGTCTGGACCTCCGGACACGAGTTGCTTGGGAAACATAAGTCAACGCACGGCACGCCGAGACCACATACACGAAAGGCTATTTTTCAGGAGAACAATAACCGATACCCATAGCTACTAATAAGTTACGCAGAAAGAATAGACTGCGTTTGGCATGAGCGTAGAAGATACTCACCAGCGCATCCCGAACTAACTTCCATCAAAGCTGCCACTCTGAGCTGACTTACACTTATACCGTCATGGCACCATACTGCGCGCCATCTATCGTACCCTGTCATACCTACCGCCAATTAATTCACCCGTGCCAGCACACGATACTGTTCTTAGTACAGTAGACTCGTGTTCTGCATGGGCTCCAGAGTTTTACTCAGAAGTGCTGTAATTTCGTTCCTTGGGCCAAAGCGGATATCACGGTCATCGACAGCTAGGCTTCGTGCACCGGAGGACACTATTTCACTTCCCCGTGAGTGCGAATTCAGCCAACTTACGGCAGTTTTGAACCACGGCAAGCTAGGCCTCGTCCCAGCGGGACTAGGCTTAACAACGGGTACGACCAATGCCGGGCACGACCGCCGACGCAGGGGACCGCCCCGCCGTGCTCCCGAGTACAGACGCAAGTGAGACAGAGGACAAGTTAATGCATCAAGACCCAACTGAAGGCGAATGTGATGAAACTGCGACAGATTCAAGCTCCAACGCCGATTGGATCGAAGTCGTCACCCGAGCCCAGCGGCGACGCGAGCGGAAGCCTAACCCAGCGGTAGGCCTAACGGCTGAGCCGACAACCACGAAGCCCTCGCTTACACGCAAATTTGCTCCAAGGCCAGCTCCCCTTCCCAGGGACGATTACAAGCTCGTGTTGCGACCACAGGGTGGCCTCAAGATAGCGGAATTAGACCTAGCCGAGGTCTCGCTCGCCTTGCTGAGCGCAATTCAGTCCACCTGGCGCCAAACCAACCTGCGAGTCCGCTATGACATGGTGCAGAACACCGCTACAATCAGCACCCCGTCTCCAGAAGGAGCAAAACCCTTGAGTCAGGTGAAGCAGATCCGAATCAATAACATGACCTACCCAGTGCAGCTCTACGGACTCGCCCCAGATCACTCCGTCAAGGGCATCATAAGAGGAGCACCCCTCCGTTTCTCGGAGCGGGAATTGTTAGACAATATGTACGTACCCAACCACGAGATCTATGCATGCAGAAGACTAGGAAATTCAAATATCGTCGTAGTCACGTTTGCTGGTAACAAGGTCCCCTATTACGTTACCCTCTTCGGCTCGGAGTACCCGTGCTCCTTGTACAAGAAGACTGTGCCTGTGTGCGACGCATGCCATGAACTCGGACATAGGGCGACGGCATGTCCTCAGCCCAACACACGTGTGTGCCACCAGTGTGGGGTCAAAGACCCGAAACCCGGACATGACTGCAAGGCCCTCTGCTCGCTATGCGGGGGGGCCCACCTTACGGCTACCAAGGGCTGCCCGAAACGCTTCCGGGAGCCTTTCGTCCTTCGTCAACGGCAGTTCGAGCGGAAGAGGACGGAGGAGCGTGCCTCTCGGGTGGACCAACTAGCCCTCCAAGTGGATCAGCAAGCATCGCAGCAGGGACATCCAGCCTCACAACCAGACCAGCGGGGGCGGCCCCGTGACCGATCCAGAACCCCATCCGCGAGAAGGAGAGGAAATTCAAGCACCAGGTCAAAATCCGGGTCCCGCAACCGTGCACCGAAGACCGGGAACGACGAGAAACAGGTGAGCTGGGCTTGCGTTGTGTCTCCCACTGCTCGACGCGACCCCACACCCACACCAACAAAAAACACAGATTCCCACTCATGTCCAGAATGTTCAACCTTTAAGGCACAGTTGGCGCAACAACAGATCATAATTGCGTCATTAGAAAAAAGGCTAGCAGAACTAGAAAGCTCCCGTGATGATTCGCACCCAGACAAACGCAAACGCCCTTCACGCATCGCCGGAACAAATTCGAATGCTATGGACACAGCTCCCTCTGTCCCACCCGCTCAGGGGGAGTGCGCAAGTTTCTTTCCACAAGCTGAAGTCGAAGCCGCGATAGGTTAAAACAAGACTTCGTCGGAGCACACCACAGACCCCTTCTCGCAACAAACCCAGTCTCAAGGAGGCACAACCTCCATCGAAGACCTACTCAAGGCGCTCCAGACCCAGATGCAGACCCAAACTGACCAAATTAACCGACAAATACAGGCGCTATCCGCTGAGGTAGCCCAGAACGGCGTCCAAATCAATCAAGTCGTAGGTCGGGTAGACCAAATCGGAACTCGCATCGACCGGCTAGAAAGCAGAATGGAGACGGTTGAAAGCAACAGTATCCGCAGAAGGCAAGCTCCGTATTCCCGCCCTCCAGTATCCGAAAGCAAGGATTTGGTTTCATTCCCCGATGAGTATGCTACCAAATAGGCAGGACGCCACCACATTGCTTCAGTGGAATTGCCGCGGAATCAAAGACAAGTCAGCAGCTCTACAACAGTATCTCAGCACACTCTCTCCCCCACCTGATATCATTGCAGTCCAAGAGACGAACGGTCCAACCAAGCTCCCGGGATACGTTACTTACACGGACCCTTCTGGACGATCCACGGCAACTTTGATCAAGAACAACATAGCAGCATTGCAGCACCTTACCCCCCAAAGGGAATGTGAGCACACTCTAGTGGAACTCACTCCTCGGACAGCAAAATGCAAAGAGAGCATCTTTATTCTCAACGTCTACTGCCGACCCTCGAAAAAACGACCAGGTATAAAAGATACTGTGTGCGAAGCCCTCCAACTCGCTGGTAGCTCTCCTCTCCTCATTTTGGGGGACCCTAATGCAGCGCACAAACTTTGGGGATACACATACAACTGTAAGAGGGGGAAAGATCTGCTCAGTGTTATAGAATCGCACAACCTCACGCTCCTAAACGATCCGCACACCCCAACTCGCACAGGGAACAGCGTTTCTCGAGACACAAGCCCAGACTTATCCCTACTCCGAGGCTCACTCGACATCACTGGCCGACGACTGAAAAGAAGGGCAGGAAAATCCCCCTCCTTCCCCTTCTGGCTTTCTGGAAAAAAATAAAGTTGTTTCTCTCTCTCTCTCACGTGGACCAACACCATGGAGAATTAGGGATCCGATCATGATATCATACAAGTCCTCATCAAAGGCTTGAGCTACAGGTCATACATTGGTACAGCCAAATTAACTGATTGGAACAAATTCAGAAAAGAAAGGAAAGATCGTGATCATTCGAAGGGACAATCTTACGACCAGTGGGCGGAGAGTGTTGTACGAGATGTAAAGGCCAACACAAAAACAATAGCCACAACATACCAAACACCGCATGTCGATTCCAAACTCCTGCACATCTGGGAAGCCAGACACAGCCTGACCAGACGCTGGAAGAAGCAGAGGCACAACCGCCGGCTTAAGAAACGTATAGCACAACTAAGTAAGCAGGCGGCAGAGTACGCGGCCCACCTGTGCAAGGAGAATTGGCTTACGTTATGCGATAGCCTCCAGGGAACACTATCTACTCGCAAAACGTGGCACCTGCTTCGACACCTTATCGACCCCCTCAAGAACAAGGGAGAGACCAGTAGAAGCCTAGCACGCACTATGCACTTGTACCAGGGAACCACGGATGACCTCATTCAAGACTTGAAGAACAAATACCTACGTCCGGGAAAAGGAGGTGCTCCTCCCCCTCATGAAGGTCCACCCAATGTCGTGCTAGACAGAGACATTGAAGTCTACGAGGTCCGAGCCGCCATTGCAGCCTGCAAGCGTTCCAGCTCACCTGGGCAAGACCAAATCACCAACAAAGCGTTGGCTAACTTGGATGACAGGGCTGTAGAAGATCTCACAGAGCATTTCAACGTCTTCTGGCGCACAGGCAAGCTTCCCATCTCCTGGAAGACAGCCGAGGTGCGACTGATCCCGAAACCAGGCAAATCACCACATATAGATAATCTTCGGCCGATTTCGTTAACATCCTGCGTGGGGAAAATCATGGAGAGGGTCATTTTTCTACGACTTCAGCAATACCTCGATGAAACCCAGCGAATTCCCAACTCGATGTTTGGATTCAGAAAACACGTGAGCACCCAAGACATCCTCATTCAAATCAAGGAGGACATACTCGTTCCGGCCACGAGACACTGCCCCCGGGCCATACTGACCCTTGACCTAAAGGCAGCGTTTGATAACGTGGCGCACAACGCAATCCTCAATAACCTGGCAAGAACAGGCTGCGGAGAGAGGACGTACAACTACATTGCCGATTTCCTCTCCAACCGCCAAGCTGTCATAAAGATAGGGGATGTCTCCTCTGATCCAATTACTCTTGGGGACAGGGGAACTCCTCAGGAGTCTGTTCTATCCCCCATGCTTTTCAATATAGCGCTGATAGAGCTGCCGAAACGACTAGATAAGATCCCCAACATAAAGCATGGCCTTTACGCCGACGATATTACTATCTGGACGGGCACAGATTCGATCGGCGGCCTCCAAGACACACTCCAACAGGCAACTGATACCGTCAATCAGTATGCCAAAGAGTGCGGACTATTATGCGCTCCGCAAAAATCTGAACTTCTTGTCGTACGCAGACGACGCACAAAGAAAGACAAAGACGACATCCAAGTCACACTGGAAGGCCATCCCATCAGGCCTACAAAGGCGATTCGAATACTTGGACTTGATATCCAGGCGGACACAAGGAACAACGAACTGATTCAGAAACTAAAGACTACCGCCGAACAGGTCACCCAGATGTTACGCAGGGTGCAGAACAGACAAAGAGGGATGAAAGAGGAGGACACCACCAGATTGGTCCAGGCCTTCATTCTATCACGCATTATCTACGTGGCCCCGTATGTAACTCTGACCAAAACTGAGGAGGAGCAGCTCAACGTCATTATACGGAAAGCCTACAAACAAGCACTGGGTATTCCCACGAGCGCTTCGACTGCTCGACTACTCAAATTAGGCATTCACAACACCGCATCAGAATTAATCGAAGGACACCTCTCCAGCCAAAAATTAAGACTCGAACTCACACTTGCAGGCGGAAAGCTCTTGATGAAACTTCAATGGACGCCTCAAGGGCAGCTACAACCCCGAACTTTTGCGCCAGATATGAGGCAGCACATACACATTGTGGGGAGCGCTTCGGCGCCCCTCGCCACGAGCTCTCTCCTCGGGCGCTCTCCGCCGCCGGTCACCCACCGGCCTCGCATGGCCTCCAAGATTCCCCCGCGCACACTTTGCTGCCGCGGGACCTGGGGACGTCGGGCCCCGAGAGATGGGGCTGGCGGACACGACGGGCAGCGGGCAGCGAGGCGAAGGAGCGGGTGGTGGAGGAAGAACCGCGCGCGGGGACTGGGACTCGGGACGAGCAGAGTGTTTGCTTGGCTGGTGTGTGTGTGTGTATGCCCGGACGGGCGACAGCGCGTTGGAGGATGTGAGTAAAGAGTTCTTTCACGCAACCGCAGTGTGCCTCATTCCTTGGCATGCCGTAGAGAGCAGGCCCACATCTGGCGCCCGAACGTGGGGCTGATGTCAAGCCCACCCGTGGACGTTTGCTCTCTGCGGCTGCCGGGAAGGGCCCACTGCGGTTTGGGACGGCATTCCTTTGTTCCGGGAAGGAAGCGCCATTTTGGCAGTGGGAGACCAGGGCTTTGAGCCATATAGATGCATGTTTGTAAATTAGTTTTGAGGACAGTGTTTTAGTTTGCTTAGGTTTTGCGATGGCTGTAGATGCCTGAAGTTTTCTTGCGTTCTTTTTTTTCTGTTGGTTTGGTAACGGCCTAAGTGGTTACATTGCGAGTGTATTTGGCGTTAGTAGGGATATTAGTCGCTTGTGTATTTTGACGTGGCCCTACTGTGGTTTTTTGTATTTTAATGTGGCTGTAGTTCAGCCCCGTTGGTCGAATGTATTGTCTTGGCGTTCCTTTTTGATTCCATTATAGATTTGTGTGTGGAGTGTGTTAATCGCGTTGCGTATGTAGTTAGCGCGGCTTCCTCTGTATTTCGCGTCTACAGTTTGGCGTGGTTGAGCCAGCATTTTGTTGTGTAGTTCGCTGGAAATGGCTCCTACCACAAGGAGAGAGACGGGAGAGAAGGAGGAGCCGCAGGGCTCGGGGGGAGACTCAGCGGCCGCTGCGCAGGAGGCTGCTGGTCAGTTGCAGCCCGCAGATCTCGCCTCAATGATGAGGCAGATGACCGGGATGTTCGCGGAGATGACCCGAATGCTCGGTTCGGCGCTAGCTGCTCCCACCGCGGGTCCTGTAGTGCCGGTCTCGAAGCTGCGTTTGAATATCGAGGTTCCCTCCTATTCCGGCTACGGAGACGTGAAATCCGTTTGCGAATACCTGCAACAACTGGATTCGTATCAGAGTGCGGTAGGCGCATCGGATGATGACATGTTGAGGCAGGTCCTGCCCGTGGCACTGGTAGGAAGTGCTGCGCGTTGGATGCGCTGCCAACCGGCTTTCGAGTCGATGGCAGATTTTAAGGAGCGCTTCCGCGCTGAATTCCTGCCACCCGATTACGAACACCGTATGAGGGACGAGCTTGCCCTTCGCACGCAGCACCCTGAGGAGAGTCTCCTCGAGTACGTGCGGGCAATGCAGGAGCTGTACGAACGGGCCGACCCCGAGGCAGCCGACGCGGTCAAGGTAGCGCGCGTGTGCAGGCAATGCCACCCGCGTTTCAGACCGTACCTGTGAGGCCGGAGTTTTCGCAACTTGGAGGCCCTCGCACAAGAAGCCCGGGTAATTCAGGCGGATTTACTCGCCGAGCTTCACTAGAGGTTGCCGCCGAGACCCGAGGAATCGCTCGAACCGGGTTGCGCCTGGTCGGGAGGGGGAGCGGATAACGGCCCCACAAACTCCTCGGTCGGAAGCAACGCAGGCGACGGAAGAGGGAGGCAGGACAAAACGATCCGTTTGTGCTGGTTTTGTCACAAGCCTGGCCACTTCTCTCGTCAATGCCCCGAGAAAATGCGTAGCACGCAGGGAAACTCGGATCGCCGGCGGCGGTGAAGGGCGGTAGCTTGTCGTCGCCGGCGGGAAGCGAGAAGGGGGGGCCAGGCAGAGGGGGTGCAAGGGAGCCCCCAGAGCCCCACGTTGGGCGCCAGATGTGGACCTGCTCTCTACGGCCGTCCAGAAATGAGGCACACTGCAGTTGAGTACAATGAGAAACTCTTTACTCACATCTCCCACGCTGTCACCCGTCCGGCTACACACAGGCACCAGCCAAAAAACACTCTGCTCGTCCCGAGTCCCAGTCCCCGCGCGCGGCTCTTCAGCACCACCGCCCGTTCCTACCCGTCCACTCGCGCCATCTTTCGGGGCCCGACGTCCCCAGGTCCCGCGGCAGCAAAGTGTTCGCGGGGGAATCTTGGAGGCCATGCGTGGCCGGTGGGTGACCGGCGGCGGAGAGGGCCCGAGGAGAGAGCTCGTGGCGAGGGGCGCCGAAGCGCTCCCCACATCTCTCCCTCCTCAAGCCTCGCCCGTGGAGAGGAAAGGGGCGGACGGAGGAGTCGAGGCCGGCCGCAAAGAGAAAGAAAAGCGGCATCTCGCAGCGGCGATTTCTCGTCCCCCGAGAACAGAGGCAGAAAGGAATCTGTCTTGGGGGGAGGTAGTGAGTAAGGAAAAGCTCATTGAGGCCCAGAAAGCAGACGGTCTGTGCCAGCGGGTGCTGAAAAGGCTAACGAGCGGCGTAGCTTGCACCGGTAACGCTGAGGGGTTTGACGCGTATCTGCTGGGCGACGATGGCTTATTACTTCGCTACATTCCCCAACTGGACGACGAAGAGGCGGTTTCATCCCCCTTTCGAGTCGTGGTCCCGAGGAAGTTGCGGAAACGGTTCATGCGGTACTTTCATGACTCAGCGCTAGCAGGACATGGCAGCGACAGTAAGACTTACGACAAGTTATGCCGTGTCGCGACCTGGCCAGGCATGAGGAGAGACGTGCTGAGCTATTCCCGCGCTTGCCCTCTTTGCCAGGTAGCGAAGCCGCGCGCTGGGAAACCTGTGGGTTTCATGAAGCCGGTGGAAAGCAGCTACCCGTGGCAGATTGTAGCGTGTGACGTAATGGGACCCCTCCCAAAATCCGCGCGAGGAAACCAGTTCATTCTGGTTATAACGGACCACTTTTCTAAGTGGGTGGAGTTGTTTCCCCTTAGAAAGCTAGTGTCGGAGCGGATCGTAGAGAAGCTGGTGGAGACATTCACTCGTTTCGGCTTCCCCTCCGACCTGATCACTGACAATGCTTCGTATTTCACAAGCAAAGTCTTTTCAGACTGTTGTCGAGCGCTGCACATTCGGCACAGGAAAACGAGTCCTTATCATGCTCAGAGTAACATCACTGAGAGGGTGAACTGGAACCTGAAGTGCATGCTGGTTGCAACAACCAAGGAGCATAAGGACTGGGACGCGCGTTTGCCTGAGCTGGCTTTCGCGACTAGGACTACCGTAAATAGGTCAACGGGTTTGACACCAGGTTACCTAAACTTCGGTAGAGAGATCGCTTTTCCAATGGAAAATGCACTGCAGTACGCGGCGGCGGGTAACGCCCCTTCTCTGTCGCAGTACGCGGCTAGGCTCCGGGAACGCCTTTTGGCAGCGCAACGCACGGCTCGGGAGAATCTCGACGTGGCGCGCATGGAGCAAGCCCAGCAGTATAACAAAGGCCGTCGTCACCTTGTGTACAACATCGGTGACCTAGTGCTAAGGAGAACGCACCCACTCAGCAACGCTGCACGCGGTTTCACTGCAGCGCTCGCACACAAATGGCAAGGGCCATACAGAATTACGGCGCAGACGACTCTGCTCACGTATGAGATGCAGTCGCTTGAAAGCGACGAGCTGGTGGGTCCTGTGCGCGTTAGCGATCTCAAGGCCTATCATGTTCGCACTGGCGATGATGAAAGGGGGAGTCCCCCTCCGACTGTCAGAAGGATCGGCGATAGGGCTCACATCCATCGCTACGATTTCAGGCCGAGGTAAGAGCTCGCGCCTGCGCGTAACACCTCCGTTCGTTGCAGGAACCGCGGTGGCAGAAAAAATAACACTCGGCGGGGTCCCAACCCCCCTCCGGGTTCAAACCCCACATCGCCGGCAACGGCAACCTGGCCCACCAAGGGGGGGAGCGGCCGCGGACTCCGCCTGGCAGCGTCAGACCTAATGGCCGGGGGGGGTGGTCAGGGGTGCCCGGGCCACGGCGGCGGGCCCAGCGTCGTCGACCCCCCCGGAACGAAGAAGCTGCGGAGCGCGGCCACCTGGACGGTGGTTGCGGACGGCGCGGCAGTATCTTACTGGGCGCGGTCGCGTTGGAGGGACCAGGCCCGGCCCGAGCGCGGGGACGACCCGGAGGGGGTGCCGCCTCCGTTCCGCGGCTTGACGCTGGCGGAGCGGGACGACGAGCCGCCGCCGGCGTTCTCCGAGGACGAGCGGAGGGCGCTGTGCGGCACCTGCGGCACCCTCGTCGTCAGCTGGGACGCCCACCGGATCGGCGCCCTGCGCCTGGAGCGGACGGCGAGGAACCAGAGGGCGGCGCGGGCCGCAGCTGCCGGCGCGGCCGGCCTTCGCTGGTCGGCGCCGTCCGGGCTAACCGCCGGGCTCGAGGAGGCGGCCCTGCGGGTGTTGATGGCCACCCGCCCCGACCTGCTCACGGCCGTCGCGCGCGGCCTGGTGTCCGGGGGGCCCTTGTAGTATGCGGCGAGCCAGGGGCTGGCGGGTGGCAGGCCCGCGCTCGTCGCCCCATCCATCGGGGCACCGGACCCGGCCCCCAGGAGCCTGCTGGTACACAGCGCGGCGGCCTGGCAGCCGTTTGCGGCCCCTCCGAGGGAGGCCACTGACGCCGGCCCGGGGCACGCGCTCGAGTCGCCCAGCCTGACGCCGGAGGACGCCGACGAGATGGACCTGTCGGAGGAGACCGCCGACCAGCTGCTTCTGGGGACGGCGGGCGAGGCTTGAGGGGGGGAGAGATGTGGGGAGCGCTTCGGCGCCCCTCGCCATGAGCTCTCTCCTCGGGCGCTCTCCGCCGCCGGTCACCCACCGGCCACGCATGGCCTCCAAGATTCCCCCGCGCACACTTTGCTGCCGCGGGACCTGGGGACGTCGGGCCCCGAGAGATTGCGCTGGCGGACACGACGGGCAGCGGGCAGCGAGGCGAAGGAGCGGGTGGTGGAGGAAGAACCGCGCGCGGGGACTGGGACTCGGGACGAGCAGAGTGTTTGCTTGGCTGGTGTGTGTGTGTGTATGCCCGGACGGGCGACAGCGCGTTGGAGGATGCGAGTAAATTGTTCTTTCACGCAAGCGCAGTGTGCCTCATTCCTTGGCATGCCGTAGAGAGCAGTCCCACAACATTAAACCAATCCCCCGCAATATGCACCCGGAACATCATGCAGGCAGAAGACAGGCCAGGGCCGAAGCTCTAGAGAAAATTTACGGTACATACGACGGGACGGTTTACACCGACGCAGCAAACAGTAACCATAAGGGAGCAATGGTGGCAGTAGTAACATCGAGAGACAAATGCCTCACCAGCGCAACCATCCCCAAAAGTAACCCTCAAGAAGCAAAAGTGGCCATAGCGCTTGCCATAACCCAGACCAAGGCAACGACGATAATTTCTGCCTCGCAGCAGGCCTGCAGAAGATTTACTTTTGGATCGGTGACCCCCGCAGCATACCGCATCCTGAGCACAAACCCCCCGAAACGGCACGTCACGATAGTCTGGGCGCCGGCACACTCCTCCCTCGTGGGCAACGACTTCGCCCACGCGACGGCCTGCGCACTCGCCCACCAGGCCCTGGAAGGAGAACCTGACCCCACCCCTGTTGTGACTTACCGTAACATTACCCAGTATTACCGGCTATAACGTAGAGTCTATCCACCACCTCACCCACAATTAAGTAAAAAACAAGGCTCGACACTTCGCTTACTTCAAACAAACACGTACCCTCACCCAGTCCGGCTCCATATGCAATTCCCCAATCAGCATCCACCTGAATGCAAGTTCTGTGGAAAATCAGGCTCCCTATATCACGTAGTCTGGGAATGTAGCCAAAACCCGGACTTGCCACCCCCTTTCCCTAGCCCCAACCTCGAGCAGTGGGAGACAGCGCTGTCCAGCGCACACCTCGCCGACCAGGTCATGCTGACGGAGAGGGTGGAACGTGCAAAGACAACGCTTGGACTTCTGGACTAAGAAGCCATCCCCACACATATAACTGCTCAATAAAGTTTTCCTCTCTCTCTCTCTCGATAAACGGAAGTTCAGGGGACCGAAAAAATTAGTTCCGTTTTACAGGAGTTCCGTTTACTGAGACAGATGTGAAAGTGCATATTTTTTGCGTGCACACTCTTAATACCATTTTACGGAACTCTAAGCACTAGAAGGCGAATGTAGCTGATAGTGTTCCAGAAAGCAAGACAACTACAAGAGGTTTAGCCACAGCATTCTTAAAGTTAATTTGGCATCAGTGAGTCTTTGCAACTGCATCGTCACGGCGGCCACAGGCCTCAACTTCGCGAATGCTTACGAGCCACCGAAATTAGAAGACGGCAACGCGATAATGAAGGACGAATAACACCCCGATGGCACGAACGAGGCGTCAAGAGCTGAGCCCTGTAACCTCGGCGTCTTGAATCGAGACAGAACGACTGGAATATGAACTGCGATGTGGCATTTGTTGCGCTAACACAGCTCACCACTAACGAGACGACGCTTATGAGTCCAACGAGGGTGAAAAAAGGTGGGGGAATAAAACAAAAACGAAACAGCCGGAACCGTAAAAAGCTAATTCTCATGCCAATGGGTTTCACAAGAATTTCAATTTCCGGTGCCGTTTACACGGTGGCGCAAAAATTTTATTTCCAATTACCTAGAGTTTTTTTTTACGTTATCTGAATACAAAACCAACGCCGCCTGTACAAAACCAACCAAGAATGTAGGGGTGGGAATTGATCAATTACTTTTCTGATTAATCGATCATTGGTTTAATCGGGTATAATTTTTTAACCGGTTAATCGGTTGATGTCATGTTAGCAATGCGAACCCAGAGTTCTATGTTGAAATTCCGCGCAAGCATTCCGAGGATCACAATCGAGGTTATAGAAGTGACCTTACGTCATACCAGGGAACGATGAAAACATTCTCAGAGCTTACGCTGATAAAACCGCAAGAGGACAGCGAAGCCCACTGACTCGAGTTCGACTCCCGGCAGCGGGGGCCGCTTTTTTATGGAGGTGAAAGCCGAACCCGTCCCTGAGTTTGAGATTTCGGCGCACGATAAAGATCCCCAAATGGTGAAATTATCCGGAGCCCTCCACTACGGCGCGCCTCATCGCCTGTGTAGCGTCGGCGCGTTAAACCTTGTAATTAATTAATAACATCTTAGATAGACGAGAAAGTGGCCATTTCAATACAATTACAAGGACCTATAAAAGGCACAAAAATTGTCGAACGGGCACTCAATGCGCTTTGGCGCATTGAGTGCCCGTTTACTAACGTAAGTAAACTACGATTGATCAACTCGCCCTCAGGACATCGATTAGTGTCGATGTACCTGATTCCAGAAATAGTGTGAATGACAAACACGGTGATAAGCGTCCCGGCAGCGTATATGCGTTTCCTAGTCAGTACAGCCAGCCGTCACCTGAGCTTGCTTATGGGAGTTATATAACATCATAAACGTACCTAAACCATACAAAACCACCCGAACTGAAATAACAGCCAAAACGGATCCGCAATGGTTGAAAACCACGGCGTAGAAAAACCACGGCGTAGCCGAAACTGACCTAAAAGGGGAAAACCCGCAAAAAAACACAAGAAGCAGTAGCTGAAACTGACCAAAAGACAACGAAAATACCCGGAATTCCGTTTATAATGCATAAAGATGCCATAGGTAGATTATATGGTGGTGGTGGTGGTAAAAACATTTATTTGAGCTTTAGGGGAGAGGGAAGGGGAAGTGGTCAGCCTCCCATGTCCAGGAGGCCGCGAGCCCGCGCCGATTCCAGAGCTCGTTTCACCAGGGCGAGCTGCTGCTCCGGTGACGAGCTGGTCAGAGCGGACTCCCACTGCTCAAGGGTGGGGGAGTGAAGGGGGTTTGGGTTCTGCGGGCAGGAGAAGACTAGGTGGAAGGTGGTAAGAGGAAGGTCACACGCTTGGCAGTTATGGGGGAAGAGGGATGGGGAGATGTGTGAGAGAATCGTGTGATTATAGAAAGTTTCCGTCTATGAATGAAAAAAATGTTAAAGGCCAACTGCACTCAAAATTTCGACTTCTTGAAAACCCTATTTCCGTATAGTCTGCTTAAAAAGAAAGCAACATGCAAAATACAACAGCTGAAATACGCACGTGGACGCCGCAAGTGGCCAGCAAAAATCGGCAATTTTGAAACCGAAACTGAGGAGAGCGCGGCCATTGCAGTGAAGTAGCAGCCGTCCAGCGAGCGGCCGGACGGTCACCAGTTCGGGAGAATGTCTGCGCGCAAGCTCTACGCGCGCACGGGGCAGCAGAGCTCGACCGGTTCTCCCGCTGCGTGGCTGGCCAGAGGAAAAAGCCACCGTCGGCTGAAACGTCACAGGCGCGTCATGGCTGTTTACGCGATCCGCCGGCAGGTGCAGAGTGGTCTGCGGCGGAGCCTTTTTAAACGCTTCTGACTGATTAACGAGGCGTTTCATGGGGCTACCACTTGTGCCTCAGCTTATTTGGGGGTACTTACTACGCATTAAAAACAAATTTGGCCGAGGTGAAATTTGAGTGCAGTTGGCCTTTAATATTCACATATGACAAGCCCTTGAAAATGAAAAAAAAAGCGGTAACGGAATTTGAACCCGGGTTAAAATATTTGCTTCGCGCAAGCGGAACTACTACACTACGAGGCCAAGCTGTTCTGAGCGATTAAATTGAGGGCCACATGCACGTGGACATAGCTTCAAACATGCCCCTAGATGGCGCCTTGCGTCGCTTGGCCGGGCTGACTAGCAAACGCCATCACGCGTCCCGGCAGCATAAGCCCCACATAGATGATCAGCTTACCCGATCTGGATTGTCTGTGAAAGGCTAAAGCATACTGATGCCCGACTATGTTAACAAATTCCTTTGCCACCGAAACAGTGTGAACTCGCTATGAATTCCGGGAATTACTCAAACTTGACCGTTCTGGCCATGTGACAGCAAAAAACATCCGTCAAACGTGAAATATTTCTTTTGACTTCTTTCCTAACCAATGCACCCGATTAATCGATCCGTTAACTGATTAAAGCCTGCCGATTAATCGAGTTAAATTTTTAACCGATGCCGAGCCCTAGTCTTCAGTCCAGCCCAGGCCAATGCCTTCAAAGTCCAAAGTCAAAGTCAAAGATCCAAATCCGTATGCGCGAAACGCCCTGCAGGAAAGCCAACTTACGCAATGGGTTTCAGCAAAGCCCCATCAAGCGCAGGTGCACTGTCACTATCCCTGGCCAGTGCCCATAGTGTGCACGGCACGTACCAAACACTTCAGGGGCATCATCATCGTCAAAGTCCAAACTCAGACAACACGAACGATTCCATCATAAGATTTCAATTTGATTCGACTTGCTTTACGGCGGACAAAATCTTCAAGTTTTAACCATCTTCGTCGTTAGACGAATGGACTTTGAAAAGTTTTTATATACGTCCATTCATTTCTTTACTTTTTTCAAACGAAGCTTGCATTCTCAGACCCGTTTCGCCGGCGCCGGGCGCCAAAACCATTCGCCTCCCCCTTCCCTCTCATCCAGCCCGCAGTTGAAGGTCTGCATTCTCCAGCTACCAAAAGTGGCGAGCGGAATCGTGTCAAACTCCCAGTCAATCGCAAGAGCTCTCAGAAGGGAAATGGAGGTTAGCTATTTCAAGGCCAACTGCGCCATGGGTAGGCCGTGGTTGGTCCACTCCGCTAAACAGCACGCAGCCTTGAAAGAACTTGCGCGAGCTCACCGAGCTAATCCCAAGCTTTGGCCATTGGAAAGCCAGGTGAAGCAACAACGGCGGGCCGCTGAAGGTATTCTGCGAGCAGGGGTTGGGCATTTGGTTTGACAAGGATTTCACGATGAATTGGCTTACGGTTTCCCAGGGCAGCACAAGCCTCGCGTCTGCCGCTGTTCCCGGTAGCGGAGGGGTGGGTTAGTTGTTTGCTGTTCCACAAGGTAAATTATACCTATCATGTACTGACCTTAGTAAAGGGGCCGATTACCTATTGCCGGCACGCGCGGTCCTCGTTCGGGCGTTCAAACTTTCAAACAGTAAGAAGGCGAAAGTGTAGTTGGGCCTTCTACTGATATGCTGTCGAACTTTCTGTTCAACTTTGCAGCAGCACCCTTCACCACTTGACCAGCCCCTCCAAAGTTCCTCCCGCTCGGTTCCCATTCCTAAGAGCCTCCGCTTCTTCCTCGTTGCTACTTTCCCTAATGAAGGCGGCTCGTACGTGCGTATACCCTCCGTGGGTCTAATTCTCCGTTCCCTGAAGCAACATCGGGTTCGCGCTCGCTCCGACCAGAACTTCAACTTTTTTCAGGACCACCCATTTTCTGTGCCTCACAACGCGCTTGCATGGAGATCTAAGGCTTTCGCGTTAAAAAGAGAAATACACAACTGCGGAGGGTTTTTGGCGATATATCCTGCTCAGTGGCCGGCCCAAGGCTATCCTGGATAGGCCATCGGAATCGATTTAAATTGAATTCAAAATTTTGAGAAGGAGATAGTGAATGGTCCAGTAGAAGGCTAAATGGGTGTATTCACGCTCGAGGCGACAACGCACAAGAGACGAGCTGAGAAGATCAGCGAGCGTTTCGCGAGGCCGCTAGCGAACGAGAGCGTCTTCCTTGTCGGCATCCGGCGCATGCCCACATATCTGGATTTTCCCGCTATGGCTGATGCTCGTCACAGTTATTGAGTGCAGAGCACTTTAGGCGCTCGCCATGTCGTCCTAGCTCGCTCACTCGACCCAAGTACATAGAGCACTAAGGCGGCGTCCGGGGTAACGCTTTTGTTCGCGACATACCCCTGAGGCTTCGAAAGCCAAGCGGTTTATATAGTCATAGGCGAAAGGTCGCCTGGGAGATTTCAAGCAAAGGGTATTGAAATACCACTTTCCTGTATTGTGATCTGTGAGCCAAATACCACGTCATTTCGTCTATTTGGATATGAACAATTTTCGTCGGATGCGAGTGGAAGTTCCAGCAAAATGTTAGTCTGCATTCGCCGTGAATTAGCCTATATTAGGCACCAAGCTCCAGCCCACACCAGCAATGAATATATTGTTGTCACGGTGCAGTTTAAGACCAACACATTTTCAGTGATAGCTGGATATGTGTCCCCCCGTGCAAGGTTCGATGATAACCACTTGGACATGATTTTCGACGGCTGCCCTGGATCTTATTTCATTTTAGGTGACTTCATTGCGCACCATCAGATCTGGGGAAGCTTCGTGAACACCACAAGAGGGCGACGTCTCCCGAACTTTATCCAGACTCATAATTTAGACATTCTGAATGATGGTACGCCGACATTATTCCAGGGCTCGACTTACAGCAGCTACCTAGAACTCGCACTTATATCTAGACGCCTTTTGTAGAAGCCGCGTGGTGCGCTGATGTTGGCTCCTACGGAAGGGACCATGTTCCCACATATGTTCAGTTCACTTGGTACCGAGGTTTACAACGTTGTACCGAGGGTACAACGTTATACTGACTGACAGGCCTTTCGGTCTTCTGTAGAATTGTCGTGTAATATCTTGGATTCAGTGACTGATTTTGAACTGAGAATTGTCCAGGCAACCAAGGATGTATCAGGCAGTTCCGCATGCTCCTCTCAAGGTAATCCAGGGGACGCTTTGTACCAAATGTTCCGCGCTGTTAGGCGTCGTGCTGAAAGGAGGTGCAGACAAACAAAAGCTGTCTCCGACCTGAGGGCGTCTCGCAGAGCCCTAAAACGTGTGCAGCGTTATTTAGAGAAGCTTGGCCGACAGCGCTGGAGATCATTCTGCTCCATATTAGACCCACGGAAGTCACTTTCAATGATATCGCAGATCGTTCGTGTATTGCTGCCCACATCCACTCAGCAGCATCCATTTCGAGCTCTGGCCGTATACCAGAATCGCGTGGACACATATGTCGCGAGGGCTTCTGCATTCAAGTGGCAAAGGACAATGCTGCAGGCATGGCTCCATTACATCGCTGTGCTCCTCCAACTGCGGATAGCCGCCAAGACGTGTCTTTTACGCTCCACGAGCTCATTGTAGCGCTCTCTGCTTCGGCTCGTTCTACAGCTCCTGTGGCTGATGGAATAACGCACCGTGCACTTTGTCATCTCGGCACACAAGGAAACAAAGCTCCGTTGGACCTCTACAACTTCTATTGGTGTTCTGGGTCTGTCCCAAGCCACTGGAAAAGAAGTCGCTTAGTGGCTGTCCTGAAGCCTGGCAAATCTCCACGTGGCATATTGTCCTACAGGCCAGTGGCATTGGCTAGCTGTGTAAGCAATGTGATGGAGCGAATGGTCCTCGCTCGTCTGGAATGGTTTCTGGAGAAGCGTAGCTTGTACCCAGACGCCATGACAGGCTTTCGCAAAGGACGTTTCTCAATAGGCAGCGTTATTGACCTTGTCACTACCGTCGAGAATGAGAAACACTGCCGTCGTCTTACAGCTGCCGCGTTCCTGCACATTAAGGGAACATTTGATAACGTTTCCCGTGATGCCATTCTGGATGCCCTTGAGTCCATTGGTATTGGAGGACAGTTGCATCAGTGGATAGCGAGCTGTCTCCGCGGACGGATGGTTTTCATGTACACACTTGATGGAGTGACATCCGATCACCCCGTCACGCATGGCGTGCCACAAGGAGGAGTCCTCAGCAATACGCCATTTACCCTGGCTCTCATAAAAATCACTAAAGTGCTTCCTTCCTAAAACAGTGTCAGTATCTGCCCATGCGGATGATATATGCATCTGTACATCAGTTGTAACGCGACTTCACGTGCAAGCACGGCTTCAGAAAGCAGTATCTGCCACTTTGACGTACCTGCGACTTTGACGTACTTGACATTTCCACGTCAAAAAGTGCAACGTTGGCATTTACCCGAAAACTCATGATATGCTACCCGGTATAGATTTAAGGAGCTGTTATTGTATTTATCACGCATCACAGATTTCTCGGCGTAACAATTGATCGAGATCTGTAGTGGTCAAAACTTCTCTCGGCACTAAGGCGGAAACTACAGTTTCACCCACATCCTTCAACATATGGCAGGGAAATCATGGGGCCCATTGGTTTCATCGCTGTTGCGCCTTTTCCAGGTGCTCTTTATTGGCTATTTGCAATACAGTGCCCCTATACTGTGTAACCTTCGGCGATCTTCACTACGCGTGCTCCAAAGTGCACAGGCACAAGCCCTACGAATCTGTTTGGGGTTGCCTCGATGCACATCAACACGTGGAACAATCGCAGAAGCGCGAGTCTGCCGAATTCAAGTCTACTTCACGCAAGAACCTCTTCGTGCGCACCTCCGACATGTGACAAGACATGAGTGTCGTCCACTGTCGAGTGTTTTCAGGGACCGGCCGAATTCAAACTACTCCCGAAGTATTTCGACGCAGCAACATTTGATGCCCTTCAGATTTGCAGTCGCCAAAATATCAGAAGTGCCTCTATGGGTTCTACCTGATCTACAGGTGCGGTTGTCGATTCCTGCAATCGGTAAAACATCCCACATGGCGTCTTAGGTCTTAAGACATCTTTCACTATTTTACATCAGTGAAATGTACGGGGAGGCGTCGCATGTTTTTTATTGACGGCTCGGTCACGGCGTCTTCGTCGGCAGCGGCAGTGGTTATGCCTGGGAAAAAACTTGACCGAGCGTTTTACGATTGTTCATAGGACGTCGTCTACCGCAGCAGAACTGGTCGGTTTACGCGAAGCGCTGCGCACCATTTCTTGTGAAAGGCCGCAGCAGTGGATAATCTTTTAAAGCAAAGCTTTCTACCTCTACCCCCCAAGGGTTCTTTCGCGACCGTTGGTGTCACCAGAAAACTCCAGCGAACAAATAAAAGAATTCACTGGCACCGCCGGGAATCGAACCTGGAACTAATAGACTAACGAAGCGAGAGCCCGTTGTCTTACCAATACAGCTACGAGCCCACGCGAACACGGGAAGACAAATGGTGTACTCACCAAGCACATCTACGGGTTTACCCCCTGCCTTCTCGCTGAATGCCACGTGAAAGCGTCACACGGCCACTCACGCCCGTCTAGCTGCCCTGTGCGCACCTTGCTCATGTGCTAAGAGTTACGAAAATTAAAGGAAGCTCACACCAATCCATGGAATCTCAATTTTAGTACACCAATGTGCTAACGCCTGTGGCCTCCAGTGTTCACGTAAAAAATCACAGCTCCTTGTCGTCCGCCCTCACGCCAAATCAAGGAATACATTCAAATACTCCTTGATGACCAGTCCATCACTCCAAACCCCAGCTTCAAGATCCTGGGCCTACATTTCCAGGCCAATACCAAGAGTGACGTCTCCTTGCAGCGCCTCAAAAACAGCATTATTCTAATCATACACATGATCAGGCGAGTTGCCACCAAGAAGCGAGGCCTAAAAGAATCCGGTACCTTTCGATTAATTGAAGCTTTTGTCCTCTCGAGAGTTACTTACGACAAACCCCTATCTTCTTCTCGACGAGGGAGACATAGAGATGCTTTATATAATGATTAGAAAGGCGGTTGAGCAGGCCATTGGTCTTCTCATGAGTGTGTCCACACTGAGGCTGCTTAGCACGGGCTCGAAAACACGGTGGAAGAGGTGATAGAAGGCCATCTTTCTAACCAGAAGTTCCGACTCAGATCCGCGGTGGGTAACCGCATGCTTCACCAGATTGGCTGGGCAGCCCAGAATGTCACTCCGCTTGACGTACTCCCAGACTCTGGGCGACTAAAACTAAAGATGCTCCCTTTGCTTAGAAATATGAACCCCTCACATGACGAGGGTCAACAAAAAGCACGGGCTCAAGCGCTAAACACCACCCTCGGTGGGGCTCATGCAGTTATCTACACAGACTTCTCCTAACATCGAGGGCAGCAACACGCCATCATCGTGGCTACCTCCAGAACCAACCTCCTTGCGTGTACCTCGCTTAGTACCCAACAAATGACGGCAGCAGAAGAGGCAGCCATCACCTTGGCTCTCACTCAACCAGGGGTTCGGAGCGCAGTCACCGATTCCCAGCAAGCCTACTGGAATTACCAGTCGGGTTGGGTGTCCTGACCTGCACTGTGCGTGCTAAAAAACCACTCCCCAAACGGTTCCATTCAGCTCATCTGGACACCGTCTCACGCTTCAACGGAGGGCAACAAATACGCCCACCCAACAAGCCTGCGCTTTTACCTCCCGTGCTATGGAGCTGCACGAGGAAAGTCACCCTCTTGTCACGTCCAGGGAGATAATCCAGCATTATCGCCTTCTGAGACAGACCGTACCTTCGCCTTACCCTGACCTTTCCAGAGAACAACAAACTACCCTACGGCTCATACAATCCGGGCTCCTTCCCACAGCCTACGCGTCTTCACGTAATGCATCCGAATCGCTACGACGCTGAATGTAATTTTTTCTCAGAAGTAGGAATACTCCGCCCCGTAATCGGGGTGTGCGACTTTAGCCCTGAGCACCCTCCTCTCTTTCCGTCAACTACCCAACAAGAGCAATGGGAGATGCTGCTGTCCAGGCCCTCTCTACCTACCCAGCTTCAGCGGGTGGACAGAGCACAGGCCGCGCGGACTGCATATGGGCCCCACAGAAGAAGGAACCACTCCCCAGGGCTGCACTCTGGGCTGTTCAGAAATCTGAACAGGAGTATTTCTTCCTCCTCCTTCTCAGCCTCAAGTCTCGTCGCCTCCGTCCGCGGCGCAGAGACGGAGAAGTCAGATCGCATAACACCGGGTTGGAGCTTACTTTGATTTTATAAAAAAAAGTTTCCACTCTTGCTACATCAATAAAACTCAACCAAACACCGTTCATGCATCATGCATTAATTTAACCTTACCAAGAATATCTCCTTGAAGTAATAAATGGTGTGGTTAAGTGCATTTGACTTCTCTCTGGTTTTACTATTTGTACAGTGATGTGAGTGATTTTAAGTGACGTCGCATGAGTAATCGTTATGGATGCCATTTACAGCTTTGCTTTCCAACCACATTCACGGGGTGGATTGGCGCGATTTTTTTTTACTGCAAACCAGCGCTGCAGGTACTAAGGTACCCAATGAAGCGAGGCGAGTATGATCAGCTGACCACTGATGTCGCTATCCTGTTTAAAGAGTTGAATGAAAAGGGCCACACGGTGGTGCTTCAGTGGATACCAAGTCACTGTGGCATCGCTGGAAATGAGTTGGCGCTTTTAGAAGCAAAGCAGGCACACCACAATAGAACTTTCCTGTCTATACCGATCACAAGGCAGGATGCTAACGCGATACTCTACCGAGCAAGTAAACAAGCTCCAGCCTTGCATTTGTCGGACCCGCAGAATCGACATGAACACCTTCACAAGCTCTATCCAGAGCGCAAGTTCTGGCTCAGTCATGCTCCTCGTCTTCGCCGAAGTCAAGAGACTTTGCTACACACGCTGCGTCTTGGAGTATCATTGACTCGAAAGTATCTTCACACAATCAGACGAGAGGACCGCCCGGACTGCCTTCTGTTCGGTTGTCCTGGGACTATCGAACATTTGCTTAGCGCTGGTCCAAAATACTCTAGTGAGCGAAAGAACTTTGAGACAGCATTACTACGCTTGGACACTCGCCCCCTGCCCGAACAAAATATTTTGGGCACGTGAGAGCCTAGCCGTTAAAGCCCTGCTTACATTCCTTGGTGACTCCTCTCTGGATTCTCGTCTCTAGGTTGCGACAAAATTTCACAGACTGTGAAATAATGTCTCAGAAGTTTTTTTTTTATTTTCATGGACGATGGTCATGTGCTGAAAATTGAACTGTAGTCATGTGATTCAGTTGTATGTGAGACGTTCATTGGTTTTACTCCTTGTACACAGTTTATTTGTCGTTTTCATTGTCATTTCCCATACCTCCCATATTCATTCCTTTTTCTTTCTGTACCCAGTACCCTCCCTCCTGAGGGAAGTAGCAGGCCCAAGATATATTTCTCAGGCCGACCCCTTCTCCTTTTCAATAAATATTAAAGCAAAGCTTTTTACCTCTACCCCCCAAGGGTTCTTTCGCGACCGTTGGTGTCACCAGAAAACTCCAGCGAACAAATAAAAGAATTCACTGCCACCGCCGGGAATCGAACCTGGAACTAGTAGACTAACAAAGCGAGAGCCCGTTGTCTTACCGATTTAGCTACGAGCCCACGCGAAGACTAGGAAGGCAGGTGGTGTACTCACCAAGCACATCTACGGGTTTACCCCCTGCGTTCTCGCTGAATGCCACCTGTAAGCGTCACGAGACCACTCACGCCCGCCTAGCGGCCCTGTGCGCAGCTTGCTCATGTGCTAAGAGTTACAGAAATTAAAGGAAGCTCACACCAATGCATGACATCTCACTTCTAGTACGCCAATGTGCTAAAGCCTGTGGCCTCCAGTGTTCACGTAAACAATCACAGCTCTTTGTCGTCCGCCCTCACGCCAAACGACACATCAAGGAACAAATTCAAATAGTCCTTCATGGCCAGGCCATCACTCGAAGTCCCAGCATCAAGATCCGGGGCCTACATCTCAAGGCTAACACCAAGAGTGACGTATCCTTGCTGCGCCTCAAAAACAGCATTAAACAAATCATAAACATGATCAGGCGAGTTGCCATCAAGAAGCGAGGCCTAAAGGAATCCGGTACCTTTCGATTAACTGAAGCTTTTGTCCTCTCAAGAGTTACTTACGTCCACCTCCTGTCTTCTTCTCGACAAGGAAGACATAGAGATGCTTTATATAATGATTAGAAAGGCGGCCGAGCAGGCTATTGGGCTTCTCATGAGTGCGTCCACATAGAGGCTGCTTAGCACGGGGCTCCACAACACGGTGGAAGAGCTAATAGAAGGCCATCTTTCTAACCAGTAGGTCCGACTCAGAACTGCGATGGGTAACCGCATGCTTCACCAGATTGGCTGGGCAGCCCAGAATGACACTCCGCTTGACGTACTCACAGACTCTTGGCGACTGAAAATAAAGATGCTCCCTTTGCTTAGAAATATGAACCCCTGACATGACGAGGATCACCGAAAAGCACGGACTCAAGCGCAAAACACCACCCTCGGTGGTGATCATGCAGTTATCTACACAGACGCCTCCAAACATCGAGGGCAGCAATACGCCATCATCGTAGCTACCTCCAGAACCAACATCCTTGCGTGTACCTCGCTAGGACCCAAGAAATGACGGCAGCAGAAGAGGCAGCCATCACCTTGGCTCTCGATCAACCCGGGGTTCGGACGGTAGTCGTCGATTCCCACCAAGCCTACTGAAATTACCGGTAGGGTTCGGTGTCCTGACCTGCACTGCGCGTGCTAAAAAACCACTCCCCAAATGGTTCCATTCAGGTCATCTGGACACCCCCTCACGCTTCAATGGAGGGTAACAATTACGCCCACACAACAAGCCTGCGCTTTTACCTCCCGTGCTATGGAGCTGCACGAGGACAGTCGCCCGCTTGTCACTTTCAGGGAGATAACCCAGCATCATCGCCTTCTGAGACAGACCGTACCTTCGCCTTACCCTGACCTTTCCAGAGAACAACAAACTAACCTATGGCTCATACAATCCAGGCTCCTTCCCACAGCCTATGCGTCTTCACTTAATGTATCAGAATCGCTACGACGCTGAATGTAAATTTTGCTCAGAAGTAGGAACACTCCGACCCGTAATCTGGGTGTGCGACTTTAGCCCTGAGCACCCTCATCTCTTTCCGTCAACTACCCAACAAGAGCAATGGGAGATGCTGCTGTCCAGTCCCTCTCTACCTACCCAGCTTCAGTGGGTGGACACAACACAGGCCTCGCGGACTGCATATGGGGCCACAGAAGAAGGAATCACTCCACAGGGCTGCACTCGGGGCCGTTCAGAAATCTGAACAGAAGTATTTCTTCCTCCTCCTCATTCTCTGCCGCAAATCTCGTCTCCTCCGTCCGCGGCGCAGAGACGGAGAAGGCAGATCGTCTAACACCGGGTTGGAGCTTTCTTTAATTTTATTCAAAAAGTTTCCGCTCTTGTGCTACACCAATACAGCTCTACCAAACACCGTTCATGATTCATGCATTGATTTAAGCTTAACAAGAATATCTCTTTGAAGTAATAAATGGTGTGGTTAAGTGCATTTCACTTCTCTCTGGTTTTGCTATTTGTAGAGCGATGTGAGTGAATTTAAGTGACGTCGCATGGGTAATCTTTATGGGTGCCGTTTACAGCTTTGCTTTCCAACCACATTCACGGGGTGGATTGGCGCGATTTTTTTTACTCTGTCTCTCTCTCTCATCAGCGGTCGAAACTCGTGAAACGCTGGCGCTTGTCATACGTCTTCCCGTTGTTTAGCGAAAAGAAAACTAAAGGTCATTTGAGGAAAAATATACGTAATTAACCGGCCGCGCCCGCGTTCCTTTATGGACGCCCGTATGATTGGTTTTCACCATAGTAAACGCAAAATG
The DNA here is from genome assembly GCF_048455015.1 of Haemaphysalis longicornis. Taxonomy (NCBI): domain Eukaryota; kingdom Metazoa; phylum Arthropoda; class Arachnida; order Ixodida; family Ixodidae; genus Haemaphysalis; species Haemaphysalis longicornis. Next base: position 206,107,372 of record NW_027526361.1, on the reverse strand, counting down.
TGGCAGTGCAACGCCGGCACGTGCGCGGAGAAAATCACAAAGAGAACAGAATCACTCCCACTGGCGCAGTTTCAGCTACTGAGCGTGCGAGCACTGCGAAGGCGGGAAATTTGAATTGCATGGGGTGGTAGCAGTAAGTGGATAACGGCGGCACAGCCCATTATGGCGAATCACTGCTCTGCACTTCCGACAGCTTTCACATTGAGTGGAACGGCTTTAATTTTTTTCATGTGCTTTACATACTTTCTACAATTTAAAAAAACCCATCGTTTTGTTTTTTCCGCCAGTGTGAAGTGTCCCTCACCCAACTGTGAACCGGTCTCCTAAGATTACTCATTTGCACAGTTCCGGATTGGCATCACCAGACGCTTGCTCTATTTGTAATCAACCTCAACCCTTGAAGCCTTACTCATATATGACAGTCACACCTTTCCTGGTCAGAGAATGTTTTTACATGTTCACTGACCCATACGAATGCTTTTGCTTCACTGACCCATACGAATGCTTTTGCTTCAATCCAAAAATGCCAGATTTCTTTTAGTCGGCGCTGAAGCCTTGGATACCTGAAGAAATTTGCTCCCTCCGTCACATGTCATTGCGACATTAGTGTTTACTTGGCACTCAGACATTATTTCGCAGTCTTCAATTTTGTCGCAACCTAGAGGCGAGAATCCAAAGAGGAGTCACCAAGAAATGTAAGCAGGGCTTTAACGGCTAGGCTTTGCTTCCTGTTGTCAGCCCACGTGCCCAAAATATTTTGTTCGGACAGAGGGCGAGTGTCCAAGCGTAGTAAAGCTGTCTCAAGGTTCATTCGCTCACTCGAGTACTTTGGACAAGCATTAAGCAAATGTGCGATAGTCTCAGGACAACCGCACAGAAGGCAGTCTGGGCTGTCCTCTCGCCCGATTGTGTGAAGATACTTCCGAGTCAATGCTACTCCAAGACGCAGCCTGTGTAGCAATGTCTCTTTTTTTTCTTCATGGATGATAGTCATGTGCTTAAAAGTGAACTGTAGTCATCTGATTCAGCGCCCCATTGTACGTGAGACGTTTATAGGTTTACTGCTTGTACATAGTTCATTTGTCGCTTTCATTGTCATTCCCCATACCTTCCATATTCATTCCTTTCTCTTTCTGTCCCCAGTACCCTCCCCCCAGAGGGAAGTAGCAGGCCCAAGATCAATTTCTCAGGCCGACCTCTTCTCCTTTTTCAATAAACATTTACTCTCTCTCTCTCTCTACTTGGCACTCTCATCATCATCATTGTCATCATCATCATTATTATTATTCTCATCATCATCAACAACCTACTTAGCACCACTACAGGACGAAGGCCTCTCCCACTGACCTCGAACAGCCCCTGTCCTGCAGAAAACTCCCCTCAGTCAACGTGCTACTCACACCCGCACAAGAGCACATGTGGAGACTTCTCCAAACGAACACCTTTCCGAACCCAACCAAGCTCAACCTCATCCACCCTTGCCTTTACCCCTCACCAACCTGTAAAGCATGCGGAGCCTTCTCTACCCTTCCCCACATCATATGGGGATGCATGAAAGACCCTTCCCCCCCTTTCCTCCAATGAGCAGTGGGAGGAGGCCCTGGCGAGCTCAGACCAGGAGGTCTAAATCTCCCTGGTTACCAGAGCTGCGGATGTCCCTGCCCGGCATAAACCGGCAGCCGCAACCACCTTCTAGCCGCGTAAAGCTCAATAAAGTGCTTTTCCTCTCTCTCTCCTGGCCTGCTCGAGTCCAAAGTTTAGCCCGAATGTTTCAATTTCATCCCTTCATTTTTCCACCGGTTGGCGGTTAGTCGCAACACATGGCAGCCCAAGCACATTTTATTTCTCAATTGGAACTATATCTTCCGCTCTAGGTTGTTCTCTGATCCAGGTAGCTTGTTTCCCGTCCCGCAGTGTTACTCCTAACATTATTCGTTCCATGGCCCGTTGAGCCGAACTAAGTGTGTTTTATAGTTGTTTAGTAAAACGACAAGTTTCAACTCCACAGTATTTCTATTTTCATATTTTTGGGGTTTTTCAAAATTCTGTCCGACCAATCATCTAGATTTACGGTATTATACTGTCATAATGACAAAAGGTGTTACTTCCGACAAATTTGCATTTTTGTGGAAATGCTGGTTGTTACACGGTTCGCTATTTTCACTATTTTTTGTATTTTGAACGTTCTTTTGATGACTTTTTTGTTTATTCTTAGGTTTTGGGTGAGATGTATGTATAAGACAAGATATTTTTTTTATTTTTTCCTGCCATTTCCGTGACACTTTTGTTTTTTTGCACTTTATTTTTTATTTTTCAGAACTCTTCCACCAATTATCACCATTTACGCTAATATAACGAAAGAAGATGTTGCGTTTGCAAAATCTGTATTTTTGTGGAAACGAACGTCTTTACACAGTCCAGGCTGTAAGGTACTCTGCAAAAGATGCTGCGCCTTAAAACTTGCGTTGTGGTGTGTGAGAGGTCAGGAAGATCAGATGCCAAAGTGCACTGTGATGAAAAACGCAGGTTGGAAGTTGGCGGAGAGCGATTTCGTCAGCCTTTGTGTAGGTTTTATGCCCTTTCGTTTCATATCTCCCCCCTCCCCCCCGCACACACACACACACACACACCATCTTATGGGCGACGCACCTTAGGGGCTCGCGCTTTCGACGTCTCCGGTCGTCTTACATAGTCCTTTTCGTTTTTCAAACCACCACTCGTTTTCCAAACCACACTCGTTTTCCAAACCGCCACGGTAGAACGTAAAGCGTACTAAGCGGGCACGCCGGGACATTCGTTTTCCAACGCATTGCGCTAGAACGTTTCATCTCCAAGCGCAAAAGCACATACTAAAAGAACACACCGGGGCAGTCGTTTTCCAACGACTCGCGCTTGAATACTTTGTGCTTCAAAGACGCCAGACTTTTACAGCAAAAGTGTATGCCTCTACCCCCCAACGGTTTCATCTCCGTGGGCAAAAACGCCAATGCTCCAAGGACTAAGAAGCCGAGCGCGCAGCATCAATACCGCATCATGGATGACAAGGCGCCTCTGAACAATGGAGTCCCCCCCCCCCAAGTGTTCCTGGTAAAGATTATGTTTGTAGATTTGTTTGTAAGGCTACGCCGGAGCTAGTGAAACTACCTCAGCGCAAGCGTCAAGCTCGCCTTCTCCGGCGCCCAATGAGCGCGTGCCGTGTGGCAACACAGATACTTAGAGAACTCTCCCCCGGTTTCACGTTAGTGGAAATGGCCCGTTTTTTTTTTAACTTGAACACGGGGTTCACCTGTTCTGTACTAGAGATGCTAGCACTACTGCAACTACCTGTCATTCTTTTTCCCCTCCTAACCTACGCACTTCTAAGTAATTAGCCTATTCACAAGCCCCGGGCAATCGCCCCGCGTGGGAACGCACCGAAATGCCACAGGCACAAAAGAGGAAGGAATGCTTGTGTGGCTCAAAAAATTCCCTCGCACTTCCCCGAGGGGAAGAGTGTGTAAGTGCGAATGCACGGTTGTTGATTGCGCGATTACGGTGGATATCGTGATCTTAATGAGTAGTCGAGAGATTACACACACGCACACAACTACGAAGAAAGATATTTCACTCGTTATTGCTGGTACCGTTGCCGGGTCCGCCACCATCGTTATCGAGATGCAGGACCAGCGACCGCTCTCGACGACGGCGCGCGCTCGACTAATACCCTCCCGCGCCACGCGGCCGCTACACGAGCGCCCTCTCGCGTCGGAATGCGGAGCGCCCGCTACGCGAGCGAGAGCTCTCCCGCCCGAAGTGGAGAGGAGGCGCCCAACACCCGCAGTCACTGAGCGGAGAGAGGAGGAGGAGAGTAGCGCCCGCCGTTACGGCGAGGGCTACACGAGCGCCCTCAAGCGTCGGAATGCGGAGCGCCCGCTACGCGAGCGAGAGCTCTCCCGCCCGAAGTGGACAGGAGGCACCCAACACCCGCAGTCACTGAGCGGAGAGAGGAGCAGGAGAGTAGCGCGCGCCCATCTCCCCCCGTTGCTATGGAAGACGAGGAGCGCACGCACCCGCAGCTGTTGCTATGCGGACGACGGCGGCGGACGATTCAGGCTCGCTTAAGAAGTGCATTCGCACTTAAAAAAAGAACGTGTTTCCCTTCTCCGTAGTAGAACAGCACGTGTCGTGCTATGTGCCGGTGCTCCCAAACGCCGCCTCTTTCTATACAGCTTTGTATAAATAAAGTTTTTACCATTACCACCAAGTTTTCTTGGGGCGTGAGAAGGAAGAAGATTGAAACGAATAAATGGAGGGAAAAAATGGAAGCTAAAACGTCGTTACAGATGTACAGGGCTGAGAAATTGAACATCAGAAAGGAAAATTTCTATGATAATTCCTAGGGCAGTGCTTTGCCTTTTGAGGCTAGAGCAGGTTGCCTGCGAACTAAGAGTTTTGTGGGGAAGTATTCACAAAATGATGGGGTATGCGTGGTCTACGGTAAAGAAACAGAAATATGCGGCACATATTGTTAGAATGTGAGGGTATCCCTCCAAATCTACATGATGGGAATATTGGGATTCCAGAATCCCTAGGATTTAAGGGTATCACAGAGGGAGTTAACTTCAAGGCTGTCGAGGGGACGAAAAGAAGATTAGAATGCTGGTGGACGAAAAGCAGAGAGGGTAACATTGCCTAGGACAGTTACCACCTGTAACAGGGAAAAGAAAGTATTTACGGCCTAATAAGCTTTAGTGCCGGCCCTAAGCGCGCTAGTATTAAACAAAGAGTGTTAAACATGGTTATATTAGTCCTTTTTGGTAAGATGACATGTCATCACCCCGCTTCAAAGGGGAAACCAATAGCAATCATCATCATCATCATCGGAAGAGCGACCGGCACGGAGATTCTCTGGACTTGACATCCGATGCTCCGCACTGTGGTTTCTTCTTCAGGAAAGCAGCTTTTAGTGTTTCCTCCTTGAGTAAGCTTCTGTGGGTAGTTAAAATATGGCGGGAAAGTTGTTCCACTCTGTCCTGTCAATACAGTTTTTTTCAGCAATGACAGGAGCAGCAGCAGCAACGTAGTGCCGCCGCGAGCTTGGTACCTCAGGTATGCCGGTGCGAAACCCATACCACATTTTCTTATCTCCACTATAAAACGCGCTATGTACAAACAAGCCCATTACAATTCTACAGACTGATTTTATAGTAGTAAGAAGAGGCGTTTTAGCCCCTAAAAGCTACCCCGTCCCTTGGGAAAACCCCCAGTGGGCATGTGCCATCAACGGAGCGGCAACAACCAGCTTTAATTTATTTTACGTTTATTTTACGGCCTCCGTCTTTCCGGAGATAAATTGGTATTTTGAGGTCCCCAGGAATTACAGTGAGGAATATAGCCTTGGCCAATCCCCCTTATGGGTACGTGCCAAACCGTTTGTTGGCATCATAATCATCAACTACTCAAGGCCCACCGCTTGAGATCCGACACGTCGCTGTGAACGTACGGGATCCGCCTGGGCCGAGCATACTTGGCCCTTGCGACATGGCGACAGGCGAAGGGAAGGCAGTCCCAACGATTGCCTGCTGAGAAAGGAGGGGTGAGTGTCACTTGAGTGGTTCGGCCTTCCAAGTGCAACGCATTCTGATGGCAGTGCGTTCCATGGCGCAGGTTCTTCGTGGAAGAGGACGGGCTCCCATACGCCAACGCGGTTCTCCTGGGCACCGACAAGACGGTACAAATTTTTTGTGGCTCTTAACTCTACGGCAAAGCTTGTTGCCGTAAAGCATTCTTGGATTCTTCGGTTATCTTTGTTGCCTTGGAGACCCACACAAATGGCGAAGAGCTGGGCAGGGACCTTTTTTAGTGTTTGAACTCAATGTTGTCAAGTCCTGTGTGTTAGGTAAGGTGCGGACGCGAGTTGAGTGCTGATTTTGTTCAGAAATATCGTAAGGCGTTTGCTGTACATCATTTCGAACAGGTAATAATTGGGTGCTCTTTTTCCCGAGACATACCCTCGTCGCATTGTTTGCCACCATCGGAAATAATTGTGGGCGCCGGTGCATACAGCCGGCGTAAAAGAGTACGTCTGAAAATTTCTGTCCCAGTCAGTAACATACCGACGACCCCAACCGAAGCACTATCGATTCATTTCATAACCGCCATTTTGAAAAGATTGGAGATCCCGGGTTCGTGGTTGTTTTATTGGTTTTGCGTGTTTTTTGGAAACCGTCAAGTTAAGCCTATGGGCTCTGTAGCGGCATTCCGTACTGGGTAGCAACGCTGGCAACACTGCGAGCCAGATAAGCTAAAGCATGCCCACAACTTGGCAGCATTCTTTCCCACCTACAAGGTAAACCTTCCGTAGGTTGGTTTACCTATGAAATCCTCCAGCTGCGCGATGTAAGCCCAAAGTGTGAGCTTGCAGGTCTGATTGGGGTAGCTTGTGTTGCCCTTTATTTCCCTCACTCGCATCTACCCCAAATAACGCGATAATTGCACAATTTTTAAATAATATATTTGCCTGCATAGAGATGTGAAAACAGAGTACTGAGTTTGCCTAGAGGCAGATGGTGTAGTTTGCTGCTATCACTCAAAATCCAGAAGTCTCTTGACATTTCCACTGCATTTACCTCGCTATGAAGCAGTCCATTAGTGTGGATAAACATTCAGTTCTCGTAGCAGGAAGGAATATTGGTGTTTTTATTTTTCACATGGCTGTAAAAAAATAAAAAGCAATCATCAACAACTCGGGGAGGTGTGGAGCATTCCGCGAGATTTTTACACTTTGGTATCGTTAACGCTTTAACGGCTGAATTTAGCCGGACGTTTCGTTTTGCACTACATTTGCAGTGTTTCATGAGAAACATCAAATGCTGCAGTTTTTGCGACAATTCCTTTAGTGTAGAATATTTTTCTGCGTTGTAAATAAAACGTGCCAAATTGAGACTTCCTTTCATAGACCGCATCATTGAAACGTCGCGTGGGTCAGAAAACACTCGTTCTCAAGGCAAGCGCGGCGCCACCGTTGCTGTCAATACGGACACATGGGGCAAAGATAGGCCCACATTTTAATGACCATAGTCCTTCATTGGGCTACTTCAACCCAGAACTTTCGGTCTGTCTGTATGTCTGTCTTTGACTCGATTCAGCCATCCAGCCAAAGTAAAATAAGGCCTGCGCAATAGTCTTATATAGTCACAGCTAAATCTACCCGTCTAAGTCCGGTCTAATGTTCAGACTTGTCAACATTGTTGAAGAAGAACAAGACGTTACGCAAATATAAGACAACAAAAATAATGCAGAAGTGATATGTGCAGTGTTCCTTTATAAAAAATCATACATGATTTTTTTTTTCGAAATTAAATACTTCATCAACTGCAGAAAAAAAATTCCCTGCGCCGTCGCCTGCTGTCACCCGCGCCACTATAGCTTCTGGCTTCATTTTAAGAAATTAAGCGGCAACATTTACGAAAGGTTCCACTAGAAAGGTTCCACGTTCTGCTTGGAACGCACGTAGAAAAGGGCAACGGGGTTCTATAAACGTTGAAGTAGGGCGTCTCGATTTACGCGCGTCTCCGCCGTACGGCAGCGTCGGCATCGAGACACCCGGCCTGGAGCAGTGGAACGCGGTAAATTTAAAATGGTTTAAGCGAACCTTTGGCGTATTTACCTTGGGAGGAGCGCGAAGCAACAGGAACAACTTGAGAGGTGAGCGGGAAAGCGAAGGGAGGCATTTACTTGGCAAAAGTCGATAAAGTCTATCGTCTTTTGACGACATTTGCAACGAAAGGAGCAGATACGCGGCCAATTTTTTTAAGGCAAAAGCCTTCGATCTCTCCTTCAAGGTCACGTTGTGACCTTGCGGCGGGCTTGAAACATTGTAAAGGTGTAAAAAGGAAAGCCTACTTGAAACGTTGTTCATCTGCTGTTGAACTCTGTTAAACACTCTGGTTGCTCTCGTCGGGAACCTGTCAATAACCACGATATCAGCAATGAATTGGATAAAATAAAATTTCTCAAAGCCGACCTTGCACCAAAAATGTAGGATTTTCTCAACGCTACCTCGCTCTGTTGTCAATGTTAAGCGCTGCTGCATTCACGTAACACGTTTCTCTGGATTCAGCATGTTGTCATTGACGTGTATGAGAAACTTGTGCCGTATCATGAGAGCCTTGTCCATGTTTCAGTGCACCACGTGAATATTTTGTAGTTTTTGTTCAGCATTGATTACGTTTAAGTTTTGCTTGTTTCTTTTTTGTGTTCGTGATCGTGCGCCAGTACAAAGGCTATGGATGGCCGTGCGCACATTAAGAAAATTCTAATGGATAGCTTAACGCAGCTATAACGGGATACGTGATTGATTGATTGATTGATTGATTGATTGATTGATTGATTGTGATTGATTGATTGATTGATTGATTGATTGATTGATTGATTGATTGATTGATTGATTGATTGATTGATTGATTGATTGATTGATTGATTGATTGATTGATTGATTGATTGATTGATTGTACCAGGTTGTTTTATTAATAGTCACTGAACGGTTGTAAAACCCAGCCGCCCTCTACCCCTCACAAGTGGTTCTTGGTAGTTGCCTGCTTTCTGTTCGGCTGTAGATATTTATTCGCTATGACCATAGGACTGCACAGGCTGTACCAACGGTCACACAGGTCAGCTGTCTGCCGCAATCCATCCAACACGCATGCATGGTGCTCTGGGAAAACCGCACCGAAAAATACTTCCATTACGAGCCCGATACCTCGAAGTTCTCTAGGGCAAGGAAAGCGCAGTTTGGCGCTTAACCTTGCCGCCTCCTTCATAAGTTCTAAGATCTACCCGTGGGAGAACTGGTTGGTCACGCTCTGCTGAACAATAAAACCAAGCTCGCTCGATAGTCACACCTCCGCCTCCTTTCCAGGCTGTCTGGCCTTTAATCCCGGGTGGGACTATCGTCCGAGCCTGCAATGATGTCCTGGGCCTGTCCCACCTGCAGCAGGCTGCCGATGCCATCGTCCTGCTCAGCAACGCCAGCCCCCACAAGGTTGCGCACAGCGCGACCCGGGAAGACATGAACACAGCGGGCGCTCGGCAGTTGGCCTGTCTTCTGCGGCCAACCCGCTACGTGAAAGGCCACGAGATGACTATGGGTATGCAACATCCGGCCCATGTGCCGGCTATTACATCGAAAGGTATACGTGTTTGTTTCGTTAATAACAGCTCTCAGCAAACCTAAACTATGTGCCTACCCCGAAACAAAGTGACGTGAGAGGTATGTTTGCGCGACCACGGGACCACGGGGAATTCGAACGCAGCTGTCTAGTCCTTGCATACTGTGGGGAATAAATTATGCTCTCTATCATATCTGGTCACCCTGGTATCGCCCCATATCATCCCCCCGCACCGCCCCCTGCAAATCAGTTAAAATCTGATCACTCTCCGAACATTTGCCGAATACTTCTAACCTCGAAATGGCACTATGAGTGTAGCTTCAAGCCGATATTTAGGGATGCGCTCTACTCAACGCATATTTAAGAATGCGTCCTACCTTTCAATTTTATCGCGCCTGAAGCTGTTCGTGCCGTCGCCTGTCGTACTCGCTCAGCTCAGCTTCCTCAAAATATCCCCTCGGCTGTCGCAGTACCCCGCCACCACCACGTCACTGTAGCAATCCCAACCCTATCCTCGCCATCTCCTTCTTTTTCGCGTCCTGGTTTCTCCCACTCCATCCGCTTCTCTGCTTCCTCACTAATCCCGATTTCCATTTTGCGCTTTCCTCCATTCTCTCGCCTTCAGATCATCAATCGCCCATCCCATACATACCGATTCCCCGTGCGTCAGTAACGCTGCAGTGAGAAAGCTCACAAATTACATTTCTGGCTGATTTGAGAAACAGACCGACAGCCAAACCCAAATTTTCGCTTTTTAAAAGTCCAAGAACAAAATTGACTTTGGCTAGACACTTAGTGAGACGAACCAGCATCAGGTGGACCACGAGGGTAACGATGGATCGCGAGATACAGGACTAGAAGAGGCACGCAATTAACGCGGCGGATAGACCAAAAAATAAATTCGGATACAGAAACTGGGCTACAGGGCGCCGCATGCAGGACAGGAGCGGACGGAGGTCAATGTGAGAGGCCCTTGTCCTGCAGTAGACCTAAATATTTAGGAAGATGATGATGGTGGAGGGAGGAGATGATGATGATGATGATGATTATATATTGCCATCGTCTTCTAAATTTCCGTGTGACAAGATATTTGGCCGGGGGAATCCCGTGAATAAATACATAATGTAAACTAGAAATTACCTTATCCAGAGAATCCCTCAAGGGAATTTCCGAAACGTTATAAACATCCAGCGTGCTGCGAGAGCACGCTAACACCGCTTGTAATAACGAATAGGTTCCGTAATCCTAGCATTAACCTTATCACGCCTAGAAAACGCTCGGAAAAGGTCGTTTTTATGCTGTCGCCGCATCTTTTGTGCACATTTCTTATGTCAAATGGTTTGAGTGTAATGCTGGCATATACGAGTTTTTAATGCTCGAAATGCGTATTTTGGTGCACTTTCTGCTTCAAACTGTTCGATAAACGACACTTCATACTGTCCAATATCACTAGAAGCACTTGCTGAATGTTTTAGTTTATAAAGTTATTAAACACAAAAACAGGATAATTTTTTTTTTGGGGGGGGGGGGGGGGGGGGGGGGAGGTGGCTCTACCAGAAACGTTCTTCTCCACGATGACGCCTGAACCCACTAGTGATGAAATACCTAGGTTGCCGCCGTTGCTTGGGTCACAGTGCCACCGAAATAATTATGCATAGCACTCCACCCGCACTTACATGCACCTCATATGGGGCACAGGGCCAGGGGACACATAAGCGCAAACGGGTGCTTTTTACCGTCCACAGCTGTGCGGAACGCGTAATATTCGCCTGCATTGTGCACCTACATCGCATTGTATCTAAAATTTTCATCCACCAAGTAGTCAGTGTTTTCGAGGGTGTCCAAGTGATTTGTGAAAAACAGTGTCAATATATTATGGCGTTCTGTCTTGCCTTGGTGCTGAATAAAACGGTTTAAAACGGTTCTGGTAGCATTTGAGCATCGTCAAGTTAATCTGTTACCTTTGCGTACACGTTCAGTAAACGGGGAGCTCCCAGGCCACAGATGCATCAAGGGGCAGGCAATTTGGAAACATGCACTGGGCATTTCCTTTGATTGTCAGCCTCTTCACTAAAAGCATTAGCATTTAAAAGTACATTATCATCGCCTGTATTAATGTGTGAAAAGGTTATTAACCTACATGCGCTCATTTTTATGAGCGCGAATCAATTTCACCGACTCTCCAATGGGACAATGACCAGAGAACACAAAAAAAGTACGCCCAAGTTTAAAAACATGCAAAGGTGCAGCGTTTTCTCGATCGTACTGGCCTTCTGCAAAGTCTCTGCATGCGCCAGGCGAGCTTCTTTCTTCTATAAATTTCCTCCTTCAACGGAAACGTTCCCGGCCGCGTGTGATTGAGAGATTACCACTAAGCTATACTCAACTTAAGTCCCCTGTGAAGGACCTTTTGTATTTTCCGGTGAAGGACTTTTTTGCGTTTTCCGGAGTGTGTTTTACAATCATATCCGCGGTAGTGGTGGTGATCGTGTTGTTGGATCAGGCAGTGTTAGCCGGGCCAGATGTGCTGGCAATTCCGACGCCCGAGCGCCACCTTATTAGTCAACACTAGGGTCACTTCACCATGAGTGTGTCATTTCCGTCTCCTGAAGGAAGCTAAAAAGGCGCGACACCTACCGGCGCCGCATCCAATGTCCAAATGGGAAGACAATGTGGTCCAGAGTGGCGTCTGGGGCTGCCAACTTTCGAATGACTGAGAGCATTGCGGTCCGTTCTACAGCATGCTCTTGGCAACACATTACATAAGTGCACGTCCCCTAACCCTGCACAGGACGAACACAGAGGCAATCGCACAAGGCACACTTTTAAAAGTCATGCTTTCGTCTTCGCTGAACCCGTTCGGATGCGGTACAGCAAAGTTGCCTCCGAACTCGTAAGGCATTTTTGTGGCGCAAGGCTGATGTGGTTCTCCCAATGACTTGCAATGGTAGGCGACTGCCCGCCTGAAATTGTTCCAGTGATCGGCGGAAACTTCAAAAGTCGGTGCAAATGACAGCGCATTCCGTGCCATGTAATCAGCGGTCTCATTGCCCCTGACGCCATCATTAAATGCAGTTCATTGAAATCACACATTGTATTACTTGCTGCTGGGGTACTGCACAAGCCATACGCAACGCTGACCGAACCTTTTAGGGAAGATCCCACATTGCAAACGTTTTAGTGCTGCTTTCGAATCAGTCAAAGTTACAACTTCCTGCGGCTCGTATGATTCACGTTTTCTAAAAGCAACCGCGATGGCAGTTCGCTCGGCTTCAGTGGATGACACTACATGGACCTGTCGTACAGTTCAGGAAACCTCGAAATCAGAAATGACATACGCCGCTGCACTGACCTCACTTTGCGAATCCACTGAGCCACCCGTAAAAGTGTAAAAGTAGTTAAAGTAAGTGTTCTGTAGGTGTTCAGGCACTAAAAAGCTGGCTGCTTCCCTTGGTGTGTTTCTATTGATTCTCATGTAAGGTACATGTAGCTGACACTGGCGGCTCTCATAAGACCATGGCGGCATTGAGGTCCGAATTTTCCCTGGGCACCGATAACTTAAAATTCTGAGACGCATGAGAAGCCGTCCTTGTGCGAAGACGCGCCTTGCTATTGCTCTTCCAGCATTGGTTTCCCCTAGACACATTATCTGCGGGAGTAACCTCTGCGGCGCCAGCAAGGGGAGTGTAGACTACTGGCTCCCCCGTACGAGCTTCTGGTTTACCGCTCCCTGAGGAACACCACTTGCTGTCCTCAGCCCTATCCTGTGCAATGGTTCCAGGCGCTCATACTTGGATTCTGAATGGACGATCACAAGCATCTTGTTAAAAATACTACTCAAAATAAATTACTGCTGAGCGCAACTTAATCATGGATGCCGGGTGATTACCCCACGTAACTCCAGCAATCATCTTCAAAATTTTCACACAGATAATCAGAGCCGAAACAGTCGTATCCACTGCCCGGAGCCAATATAGCCTGCTGTCCAAGGTGACCCCACGAAACCGCGCGTAAGCGGCTTGTCGGATAGACAGACTTCCTAAAATTAAATTAAGACGGGCGTATCGTCGCCGGTTACCAGGGGAAAATACAAAACAGGCCTTCTCAGCCAAGAGCGAAAGTTAGACTTAGGAGTGCCTCCGTATGAGGATGTTGGAATACGGACGACCACATGCAAACACCGTCAGCGTACACAGATACGGGAGCTGGTTGTCAATTCTCTTTTGGAGCTCCAGGTAGCCCAGCCACGGTAACATTGAAAAGAATAGGTGACAACACTCTGCCCAAGGGTACCCCCCTTGATACACTTTTTTCTTCGCTTCGCACACTCCCCAACCGTAGTAGCATGTACCAGTCTATGCGAAAGCCGTAAACGAAGTGAAGGAGGTTTCCTGACACCTCCATTGCATGTAGTTTGTCTACTATCAGTTGCCTCAGGACACAATCATAATCCTTCGAAACGTGTAAAAACAGAGCTATAGATGAAAGTACACGCGCTTGCTTAGGGTCGACGTGGCTGATAAAGTACAGCATGCTCTCATGGGCGCTTAAGCGTCGCCTGATGCTCATGGAGGATCAGCGGAAGGAGGAAATATAGCGGACAGTGGAATCCAAGTGAGCGATTGGAAAAATGTCGCAGTTATCCAGGGTTTCAACTTTGCCGTGGTCTCTGAGCATCAATTTCGGTTGTGTGCGTTTGTATAAATAGATGCCTTGTTCTGTTAAATCGTGCGGACGCTTGGTTAACACTCTGACCACCTGTTACGAACCCGCAGGTGGGCCAGGAACAAGCCGATGCGCTACCTGGCTGCACGGATGGTGGCGCCATGCGGTGAACGCATGTCGTCGTCCCTGGACACAATTGTCCCTGGACAGCGGGGACACCGGCGCTGGTCACCAACGGCCTTACGTGGCCGCAACAACTCGCCCAGGCCACGCGGGACGCATTGCGCATGCAGATGTCTTTGTTCCCCACTTTCGCAGTGATTAATACAATGCCACCAATAAAGCCGCCTATAATAAATTTGCGGGATGAGCGAAAATCTGGGGTACCTCTCGACGGTGATTTCTCGTGGAAGAAACGCCTTCTATATGGTTGCTCTATGCCTATCGTATGTCATCAGATGTGTTATGCAGTTGCCGATTCCAAAAACTGTAGTACACGTTTTAGCTTACCATGGAGGAACGAAAGTGGCTTACACTATGCTTTGCTATGGTTTTATGGTTCTATGCTATGGTGTCCCGCACGCTTAAGATTGCATAAGATTGCATAATTTTGCATAAGATCGGTGTCTTTCCCGGATGGGCAACGTATTTGTGCTGTACTGCCGATCATATATAGAAGATATGCATATATTTTACGGGAAGCTATTTTTTCAGACATAATTAGATTAGCCATTTTTAGCTTGAACAAGAATTTGTTATACTTCAAGCAGCACGCAACAATTACACCACAGGTAGAATATGTCCCTCCACGCTCCAATTGACTTATTCTCTAGAACATGCCACCCCAAATTCAACTGGTCTGAACCGCTGAACCGTCCTAACACAAATTCCTTGTTGAAATTGAGGCGGCGCACTTCAACTGCACAGCGTACACTGCGTGCCATTACTCCAGGAAGCAACTATCCGACACGTGAAACGTAAATAAATTTGTATGCAGAGATCTTAGCTCTCCCCGCTATATGCGCAGAAGATTAACACCACGGCAAACCGAACTAACTGGAAGCGAAGCCGCCCATTAAAGCCAATTACAAACCCAAACCACTATGGCACAATTCCTACGCCATTTCAGTCTATATTTTATTTTTTCATAATTCGCATAACCCATCCCCTTTCCCCTAAACACTAAAATTCGGCAAAGCCTACAGTGGAATCTTTGTACCCTGTGTAAATAGAAATGCGTGTTACCACCACCTCCACCGGGAGGTATCCATGCCGCTGTCTGTGGACAACACCTGCAAATTCCGTGCTCAACGCAGCCCACTTAATAACATAGAGTGCTTACAAACCTCTCTTCCAAGCCAAGCTACCAGTTTAACCTACGAGCAGTGGACGACCCGGCAGACGAGCTCAGACCCCTCCAACCAGCGCCACCTTGTACTAAGAGCGATAACTTCCAACGAGCACCTGGGTATTCCCGACAAAATAAGACCCCCCAACCCCAACTGCGGCAACCCTCTGCCAGTAACCCCAACATCAGGGTTTAACGATCGTCCTCAATGAAGATTATTTATTTAGATGAATTCATTGCAGCAGCAGCTTAGCCGGTTGTATGGTTGATTTCAAAGGAGCTGTTTAGTCGCGTAGGACTCACCGACTCTGTCCGTTAAACTCTTTTGAGTAGGGAGGCGGAGGCTGAGAGTCCTCAGTACGTGAATAGAGAGGTGTGTACAATAGTTCGCGCTTACATTTCAGTTACTGGCCAGCTAAATTGCAACAGGTGCTGCCCTTCAAAAAATTTCGGTTGTCATCCAATATGTTCTTCCTTTTTTTCGTCTTTCTTATGTTTTGTAAGTTAAAGTATCCCTAGAGCTACCAAGCCTTGTACGCGTATTATTACTGGCCAGTCCCTCATCCGTTCGTTTGTGGATACAAGTTCGCCACTGCCTGCACGTACCCAGCGCCTCCTACGGTTTCTCTTCTAACACTATCTAAAAACACTATTTCTATTGCTTTGAGAAACCGCTAAAACAGCCCCGGTGTTCGGCCTCAGTAACCTAATCGTTAGAACCACGGTTGATAGCGCCATCGCACTGGCTACGAGCCCCAGAAGTGCTGAAAGGTTTGCATTTCCCATAATTTGTTTTTGCTATAAAATGTTCTCCTGACTCACTTCTGCACATTGTTTTTTGTACACATGCGTGGTTTCGCATATTATAGGTGGGGATTGGAGCGGCGCGCGCCAAAGTGACACGTTTGATTAACGTTCCGCATCGCACCGGAATTGCCTGACTTTCACCTACTTCAGAAGAGAGTAGCACGTCCCTGATTGCGGATACGTTCTCTGCTCGTTGATCACGTCATAACCACATGATCAACATCATCACCATCATCATGGCGTGATATTCATCATCACAAACAACAACGGGAGAACGTGCCTGCCTTCTATGTAGTGCAGCAGCACGTGTCACGCCATTACCACGCTTCCTCGGGCCGTGAAACGGAATAGTATGCAAAGCGACCAGTGGGGAAAGGCTCTGGAATTCGCAGCCGATGCACCGCCCTGTGGCGTCTTTTCAGATCGATGGCCATCGCTTTTTCCTGAATGAGTTAGCTTCCCCGGTTCGCGAAAAGGTGACGCGGTTGTAGATTCAGTGGGTCGCTGCCGGTGCGCTCACGAGCCAACGGGTTCCTCACGTGCCGGCTGTACCCGGGGTGAATCCACATACCACTCTTTCACATCCCGAAGTTAGAACGCCCTGCGTTGAACAAAGGCCCACCGCCCAAGATTAGAAACGTCTCCTATCACGTGTGGAATTCGAGTAACCGCCTGGGCCCAGCATACTCCGATGTTTTAGGCAGCGGCGGGGCTGTAGGCGAACGTGGTCCAGACGATCACCCCCCGGATGCTCGAAGGTAAGCGTCTCTTGAATGGTTCAGCCTTCCAAGTACCATGCATTCCGAAGACAGGGCCTTTCACGGCGCAGGGATTTCGTGCAAATGGACTCCGCTGTTCGCGTCAACGTAATGATTGTGGCCAGCGACAAGAGGGTAAGAACTTCTTCCGGTCTTCAACTGTCGCCCTGATGCTTTACCTTTTGGATTTATCAGTGAGCCTCGTTGCCGTGGGCTTCTGCAGAGAGGGGGAGGGGAGCGAAGCGAAGGCAGGTATCTCCATGTGCACCTGACTTCGAAGTTGCGAAGAGCCGCAGTTTTTATTTAGTGTTGGTGCCCGCTGAGACGAGCTGTAGGCTCAATCCCTTCCGAAAAATAAGGCTGCTTCTAATCTCACGGCAACCGTGAGAATTACCTCCCAGAAATTCTCACGGCAGTTTCCATGAAAGCTGACTCGCCTACAATTCGCTGAATAATACTACCTCCCAACGTAACCTAACAAAACTTAACCTAACGTAACCCAACCTGACGTATCTTAACCTATCCAAATCCAGCCCAACTGCAACAATCGTAACCTAACCCAGCCGAAGACACAGAATACAATCTATATTTATCCTAATCCAACCTAATCTACAAGTCCTGTGCCTCGATCTTCTGCTATGTTATTGGACAGGATAAAAATTGTTAGCAAAATCACCATGAGCGAGAACCTCAAAAATTTCTAAAGCTAAAAAACGAAAACTTCGGCCATGCTGGACTCGAACCTGAGCCTTCTCTTTTAACACCAAGTGATATAACACAGCGCCAAAGGAGCTTCTGTAAAAACGAATATTAAGGAACTATTTGTCCCGTAAAATTTCCCGGGGACGTACTTAGTCAATCAGAGGCGACTGCCGTGAGAAATTCCTGACGGTAATTCTCATGTTTGCCGCAATATGGACACTACCAAAAAAAAATTAAGGACCATCCTGTACCACAGTAGGTGGCTAGTGGAGCTGCTTGGTGTGCTGAACCAAGCCCACCAAAACATCAGTTAACTTAAGAACGTTGTAAGTTAAGTTTGTCACCTACTCCTAACAGTAAAAATAAGGCCCTTGTAGCCACCGCACAACACTCCGATCCCGTCGGCTACGATTTGCGCCTCATTCCTTGCAAGCGCCAATTCTGTTCATCATTTATTGCTTGTTGTGGGTGTACTCGTCCCTCACGGAAACGCGTCCTGGATCTATGGCAAATTCTGCGAATGGTGTCTAACTGGCGACTGGGTGTACAGGTCTTGTGCCCATTTGAGATTTCCTGTTGCAGATAGTCAACATGGTTTTCTCTCGCACCAGGAGACTGGAGACTGATATCGAAAAGTGTCAAAGGTGTTTATTTTGAGTTGCTTTCTTCTTCCATCATGAGACAGACAGGTGCAAACATAATGCCTTTTTTCATCGCCTTCCTTCAGTACAGTGGCGAGCGCATTTCATGTGCAGCCTTCCTAGGCTACAACCAGCAAGGAACAAGAAGTATCACCGCAAATGTCGCACCACGGAAGCCAGAAGTACGCGCGTGGTTAAGCGCCCACTTGTCGGGAGATTAGAGATAGAATTCGTGCACTATATTGATGAAGTGAAAATCCGGGAGTCTCTCGAAAAATTCGATAGATTTTGCAGGTATGTATTAATAAAAATAAACAGGGTGTTTAACGTAACATGGGCAAAAAATAGTGTCCTATGCTGAATTTTGTACCAGTAAAGTAAAAAATTATTAATATCTCCAAGAAAAGCTGACCATCGTACCGTTCTTTTGCGCTTTGTGTGGTTAACTTTTTACCGAAAGAATTCAACAGGGGTTTTGTTTTCAAGTATCCGAGTGTGGGCACCCCACTTCCAGAAACATTCAATGTGGTACCTTCCGTGAAAATTTCACTTGTGTAGAAGATTTTTGAGCGTTCAAAGGAAAGTCCGCAAAATCCAAACAACAAGGCCGTTGGATCACAACATTGAAACGTCACACGGCTCCGTGAATACTCACCCTCTGCGTCAAGCGCGCAGCAGCCGTTGTGAGGGAGAGCGCGTGGAAAAAAATTGCTCCAGTCCTATATTTTTCGATGTTTCATTCGAGCGCGTACTTTTCGTTAAAGTAATGCTCGCAGAGGCTTGTGTTTTCGTTGTATTTTTCCGTCCTCCGGAACTTCGTAATGGAAGATATTTAGGTATACACCCTAGCCGAAAATTTCATAATGTTAACTAATTTGCCAACTCCAGAAACTACACATATATCATGGGAATGTCGATGCTGCGCAGAATTAGGTGTGATAAGAACAGTGCTGTAGAATCATACATTTTTCGACCCCTCCATGAGATACATGAAGAATTACTTCCTATTGTTAGGTCTCGTCGGAAGAAAGAGATGAAATATGATTTAGGGAACGCTGTATTTACAGTATTCAGGGTATGCGCAGAACTCGAAGCCGCTACTTGCACTTGCCAGCACTACGCTCCATCACTGAGCCACCACGGCGGGTGACATAGCACTTCCATCTTACCGTGATGCTGTGATTGTTTCTCCTCACGAAGTAAGCACGTTACACGAGCCAGTTTCTGCCTCCACTCCTAGAAAACATTGCGTTGTGTGCGCCAGCATTGTTACGGGGTCATTCCTGTAAGTATCAGAACAGCTTCTAGAGCAGGTCACCGATGCACCCCCAACAGCACATCCTTCATCATAGTAAAAACGTGGAGCAGAACTAGCAGTCAGACGTCGCTTCATTAGCGGCGGAAGTGCTTAAAAATATATTCGGGAGAGTTTTTGCTTGCCACTTTCCAATCCCCACACAGTTTGTAGCCAATACACTTAAACTCTGCCTTGCGCAGGTGCTGAACACCGTACGACGATGCGAGACGACCGTGGGACGTCTCTGGCGCTAGGGATGCGCGCGATTCACAGCTTATCCGGCTCCAGGTGACAACTTTGCAGCCGGATACAGTGACCACTGCAGAGACGAGCTGTCTACTATTCTGGACGTCCTGCGCCGTCAGGCCGAGCGTTGCGCACGGCTCGAAGGCGCGCTCTACCTGCTGTCTCTCGCCGGCGGAAGCGGCAGCGGACCTGCAACAAGGGTTGTCCAGGCATACAAGGACGCATATCCGAGCTCAGCGATCATGGCGACCGTAAGTGCTTCCTCTCCAGCAAAGTACCGCTCCCGTGACCGGGGCAGATTTGGGCGATACACGGCGCAGCTTTTACTTCGGCAGTAGCTGGTGGGACTATTAAAGATTTCACACTGTTGGCCGCTTCATATGGTCGGGGCATTTCGGGGACTACATAGAAGCATTCTACGAGCTGCCCATGAATGAAAAACACTACCTCCAAAGCAGTACCAAGCAGTTTGACATGCCAAGAGGTTTTGGAAAATTTGACGTGGGAAGGTAGTCGGGTGATAGAGCGAGCGAACGTGCATGGTCGGTAAGACCATCTCCGCTGGGGAATCAGGCAGTAAGCTGAGATAGCCGCCTATGGAAACCACAGTAATCAGAAACAACCATTCCCGGGAAGTACGCAGGTAAAACTCCGTCAATGCGCCTGCCAGACACAGGGGGTTAATTTATACTGCGACGCACTATACCTTCAACCAGCCAAGGAAACTTCAGTGTTCGCGTCCGCAGAAAACCCCCAGGCTACTACTGGATACTGGCTACACAAAGGCTAGACAAACGAACTACTCGCACCGCCAGGGATCCAACCTGTGCCCGAAGATAAGTGGAGCGAAAGCCCGTTGTCTTGCCGACTCAGCTACGCTCGCACGTGGAGACGGGGAGACAGACGGTGGTTTAGATTCAGCGTCTAAGGAGGGGAAGGGCGCTTTTTAGAGGTGACGCATGAAACAAGTGTTGGGAGGAGGACAGTGAGAGAGATAACACCACGCGTGTAGCCATCCTCCTGAACATACAAAATCTGCTCCTCTCCGTTTTCTTTTTCGCCCATGCTGCGGCGTTCTGGAACCGTGAATCCCAGGTAACGGCTGTAAAAGTCTACTGTTTCACTCTTTGTAGAGCCACGTGTGTGAACTCAAGGGACGCTGCATGGGTAATCGTTGTGGGTGTCGTTTACAACTTCGCAGTCCAACCACCTTTCCATGAGTGAAACTTAAGCGCAAACATTTTTTCACAGGGACGAGAGAGAGAACGACACAGGCGCTTACTATCAACAGAAAGTTTTAATGAAAACGAATACACATTTATACCACCCCCAGACCAACCACCAACAGCGTGTCCAACCACCTTCACAGCGTGGATTAGAGCCGAATTTTTTTAATGAATGGCCGCAACCTGTCCGTGGCACTCAGTAAAAGCCTAGAAAATTACCACCATAACTAAGAAATAAAACAGTTGGAAGACGAGGAGGACTACGGGAGCTTGCACTACTGACTCAGGTAGGAACAGGATGCGTCCGCCATGATTGGCCAAGTTGGGAAACCGACAATGTTCGGGCAGCAGCACCAGCCCCGAGGGAACTGCAAACATAGACGTGTAACTGCGTTGTTGCCTGGATTTCCAACTTCTGCGCGGCATTTTCAAAATCTTTCTCAGTTACCACAAGGCGCCGTAGTTCGTACCCTGTACAAATGTTTAACCGGTTCACGAAGTACCCTCTACCTAATACACCATCCTTGGTTCTATAGAGCCGGTCTGTTAGTGGGTTACACACAAAAAGC
This sequence comes from Haemaphysalis longicornis, assembly GCF_048455015.1. NCBI lineage: Eukaryota > Metazoa > Arthropoda > Arachnida > Ixodida > Ixodidae > Haemaphysalis > Haemaphysalis longicornis. The sequence goes on along the minus strand of NW_027526361.1, from coordinate 206,085,964 downwards.
CTACGCTTGCTCTACTGGGCGTGGTAGCAAAATATAAGCTGGGGCGCGGTTGCACAAGGCTGTTGAATAAACCGCTCAACGTGACGCTCGCATGGAGTGTGTTCGCGTATCCATGTGTCGTCGCTTCTAAGGGAGCATGAAAGAAGAACTTGAGCAACCCTCCGTACTTCGCAATTCACGCAGTTCGGCGTTACAACTGCACCCGTTGTACGGATTATCGTTGATCGTAACGGTTTTGCCCCGCACATCTTCGTACCTTTCGCAATAAAGAACTTCCTGTCATTGATATATCAAGCTTACACGGAATACGAATATCCCACATCCGTTCCTTAGGCTGGAAAGAATACATCGGATTTCACCATTTGATCTCTCTGAGGCGGTAACGAGCAAAATGCGTCACGTGCACTTCCTCACACCATCCTATCCACCTAAGGTCCCTAAAATTACTAAGGTAGCGCCAACTGCTCCCTCCTTCTCCGCTGCCCTCCTCTTTTTTCTTTCCCCTCACCCGCGGCGCCGCGGTCCCTTTAACTCCGTGCCGGTGCCGCCATATTTGTTGGCCACTTGACAGCCGACGCCCTCGCTACGCTTCAGGGCGCTCGCTGCAGTTTGCTCTTGTTTTCGCGCCGAAATCGCTCTTTGGTAGCATTTATAGGATTTCTAGAGCCCCGTTTTACCAACACGCACTGAATGATAGTGTTTTGTTTCATATTTTTGTCTACAAGGGGATATTTGCGGGGCGGATGCCGCTGGTGCATACGCACAGCGCGGTTTTTGTTTACGTGTGCGGCATTCTGTATACACCTCAGGATAGCTCGTGAATGCGAAAGGATCGAGCGTGGACATTTCAAACTGCTCTGTTACGGTAGTTCCGTTCTTGCATTCGCGTGACTGTGGTCGTGCAATCACTGCACAGAGGTCTTGCGCACGGTTCGCGGTAGTATACAGAGCGCTTCATTCGCAAATGTCGTAGTTCGAGCGCTGCGCTGGCGTCCTTGCACTCGCCTTTCTTGCGATAATTGTGAATCCTCAGCGGCGTTCACTCTGCGCCCGCTTTTACTAACGACCTACATCCTACCTTAATTCCGCGCAGTTTAGAGTGCTTTGCCGTTTTTGTAGAAATGTTTCCTTCACCTTCATGTCGTTATAGGCTCCTGTGAGTAGATTAAAAACATACACATGCTGTTGTGCGTGTGTGCACGTACAGCGACGTGAAAAGCCCCTGCTTCCCCGAATTCGCAGCCGGATACACTCAACTGCACTCGCGGCCGTACGTTCATGTGCGAACCGAGTGAAAAACGCAGACTTGTAATTCTGGGAATACGCGCCAGAGAAGACTGCGATCAATCAATCGGGTAAACTGAAACTACAGATTTGTGGCCTCTTATTTCTCATACGAACCAGAGATCGAGTCCCTCTAGGTTCAAATTATGTAACTAGTTACTGCAGTTAATTAATCATGCAATACGTTTTTTCACCGGGCGCGGTCGTTTACAGCCGTTATTAATGGAGGCGCCTGGACAGAATTGTTTTGTGCTGAGATATATTCTGGCATATTTGTACATTGCACTAACACAGGGATACAACCGAAAGAAATTCGGAAGAGGACCAATGTCACGATGATTATCAAGAGAAAACAATAAATCACAAAAATGAATTGGTGCCACCAAATAGATATTTTATTGGAACAAACGTCCGTAATGACGTCGTGCAGGTGGCTTGTGCTGCTGACGTGGCTTCCCGTGAGAAAAAATGTTGGGAGTGGCATTTGGGTTTAGTTTTTTTAACGCCAAGCTTCTCCAATACACGTTGCTCAAATTGATCCGTGAAATAATCCTATTGAGAAGGGAAAAAAATGTCGCCACCGAGTTTGAGATGCGCCACAAACACCCCACAAATATAGGCAATAATGCATTGCAGAAGGGAGTTAGTGACCGTTCTACCGTAGCATGGTCAAATTCGTGTTCGCGCATCTGCTCAGTGCCGCGTCCGCTCAACTCGCTACACTAAACCCGTTTAGCAAGCGCTTTGCTGGACAAAAATACGTCTGCTGAAAATAATATAGTCGCCCAGTGTGTTTTGGTTCAAATCGCAATGACTGGATACGCTGCGCCATTGACTAATAAGATGAAGTAAGCGCGCACACTGCAAATGTACGGCATCACGTGTAATGCAAACGTAAGTTGTAATTAACCTTCCTCTGTGCATACACGGAAGAAAGGGCGTACAGCCGTTACGGTGCGAATATGCATTTGAAGTGCTCATTCAAACGTGCGCGAATTTAATAAAGCGATACCAGAAATTGCGAATCAAACGTACGTCAACGGCGCGGTCACTATATTAGCTGGCCTTAAATTGTTTTACCGAGCCGCAATTTTTTTTTCTCGCAACAGCCTCAATTTGCGCCGCACCGACCAAGCCCATATTACGCAGCAAATCACTCCAATGTCATAACAACGGGATTATAATACCACCCGGGTCGCTAACACACAAAACAAGACTTCACGTCAAAAAGAACGTACACGCACTCGGAACGCACACGATACATGGTCAGACACAAGCTGCCGTCGGCCAAAACAAGCATGAATTCAGGTGAACAATTCTCGCGTCACGAAAACCTTACGACAACTGACTGAACATGCTACGCCGATGCTATTGATGCTGGAAGTTAAGCGCGCACATGACAAATACACGGCCTCTTATCCAAAGCAAAGCTTACGACGGGACGAACTCGGCGCTGCGCGCAATGCCTACTCAGAACAAAGCGTGGACGACGGTCGCCAAGGGAATACGCATTTCTTCGTAAGTGACCGCTCAAGCTCGCGCAGAATTTAACAGAGCAAGAACAAACATTCAGAAACTTACCTCGCTAAAGAGTGCTGGCAGCGTCGGCCTGAAGTATGCCTGTTCAAATCTATACAACCAAACTTTTCTCCTTTCTGCGTCGCGTTTCCCGGACGGAATAACGAAGTCTTGTGCCCTGCCTGACGATATTCGCACTGCCTAAGGCACAACACATCGGCACCGAGAAGCAACATAAAACGACACCGGTGCGACATTTTTTCGAAACGAGCAGCTAATTCTTACTTTGCTATTAGCTGGCGCCTACGATAAAGCCAGTACTGAAGCTCGGTGGCTCGGAAGCATGGAGGAAAGAAAAGTTTAGGAGGGAGCGTCACGTGACAATCGTGAAGCCTAGTCATAAAAAATAAAAAGGAAAGACTGATGGGAGGTGTTCTATTCACGTGACAGGCAAGCGGTAGTTCTTTGCGCCTCATGTGGCCCTTCGCCGACGCTGCGTGCGGGCGTCTATCCGTTTGGTTGCCGGGCCGTCCGCGTATTCGAGTTTCGGCGACGAGTCGTTGCGCGCAGCTCTGCCTGCAACCCGAAACGCGCAGCGGCCTGATCGTGCGGGCAAAGTGGTCGGAAGGGAGAGGCAGAAAACATCTTTGTTTACTGAGCTTTCGGACCCGTCGAAGTTCACGCCGCAGTCGGAGAGTTGTGTGCCGCCGCCGCGTGCAGAAGTGGAAATGATCTTTTCAACTTTGCCGCCCAGGCAAAGTTGAACAGATCAACCATTTCAACCGTTTCTTTAACCATTTATTGGCAAGGCGCAGTCAGTCCACAATTCAGCAAGGTCCCTCCCAAGCGTAATCTAGCATTCGTTTTTTTTTTTTTTTTATATACGTATCGCACCGATCGAGCGGTCCTCAGCGGACAAACAGCCGGAGTACTGCTTGCGACGCGAGGTGGTCACACCCAACATAAGGGTTCTGAACCCTTTGTTTTCCAGTGCACTGAAGTAGATAAAAACGTACCATCACGCCGGAGCACCGAAAAGGCGAACGTATGCAAAAGCGCGCGCGAAACCAAAGCTAGTCTCACCACCTCCCCGCCAACACGACACTCGTTACGCGCGATAACTCAGCAGAATGCCAAACGCAATCGTCACAGCACACCTGGCAAACACCGCGCAGCTGTAGGCCGCCATGCTTCTGAATGTTTACGGCGGCGCGTTCGAGCGATCCAACGTCAGAAGTGAAATTCGGCTTGCAGCTCGTGAGGGTGCTTCGTAAGAATGCGATCGAAGTCTCGCCTTGCTTTGAACAGCGACAGCGGCAGTACTTCCACGATACGAAGCTTGGAGCGCAACGCTGGCGAACAATCTTGTACGGCGCCTTCGGCGACGGCGCTCGCCTCCATCTCCACCGGCAGCCAGCCGGAGCCACTAAATGCTACCGCGGGCCTGAGAGTGGTGCTTTTTCCATAATGCATTGCGCGGGAGGAGCCCGAGGAGAGGAGAATGCGGCGTCAGAGGAGGTTGGCTTGCCAAAGCTGTGCCGCCTGACGTCATGCTCCCTCCTACCATTTTCTTCCTCCATGCTCGGAAGCCAGCAATGGCGTCGCAGCGGCGGCGTTGCGCAATGTCACAGCCGGCGAAACATCGGCGAGGCGACCCGGCGCCGGAGCAAAAAAAAAAAACAAAACCACGTGACTTTTCTCTTGGCCAATGGCGCGCGGTTCGCCGGCGAAAAAGAAAATAGCAAAAAACGAAGTAGGAAAGGAGCGCGGGCGAGAGTGAAAGGCGGCGAGATCTAAAGATGGCGCTACCTTAGTAATTTTAGGGACCTTATATCCACCGACTTGCCGGCGCGCGCTGTGGTCACAATTTGCAAATCTGGAGGGCCACATCTTTTACCAGTACAACCCGCACATGACCAAAAAGTTTATATTGTACCCCAAAATACCGCACAAATTAATGTATTAAGGCTGAGACAGCGTGGAATCTTTTATTTTATCATCTCACTGTTTACTGTTGTTCAAATTAAGGATTGTTGTATTCACATTACAAAATTATCTGTAGTGCATCTAAAGCTGGTTAGTTCGAACTCCCATAATTTATATAATTTATATTTATGGATAATTATTTATCACATAAGATTAATTATTCATATTTATGGATTATCGATAATCGATACCATTTGGTCCGGCCAAGCTCCCATAGAAGCTTATGTACAAAACCCCGTTCATTCAAACGTAAGGGGGCTTCGGCATGGATAACTCGAACTACACCCCCCGCGCCTGCGGCTTTGTGCATGGGGTATGGCCACAGAAACGCACACGCTGCCAACACACGACACTGCGACATCTGTAAAATTGGGTAAACCGAATTAAAACCCGCATGACGGACGCTTAAGAAGGCGTCTTGTTTGCGGAATACGTAGGTGTGAAGGCAAATGTTGTGCTTTGTAATGCGCTGACAGATGAGGGCCTTGTTTATAAGGTGAGAAGCTCAAACTCTGTCGCTGTCAGTAACGATGAAGAAATGGAGAACGCACCCCCAGGGTTGCCGTACCCTCGAATGTCGGTGGCGGATGGGATAACCCCCACAACCACAACTCCTTTAGTTGTGAAAAAGGCTAAGAGGAGGCCTTCCGCCGTATCCTGTACTTATGGAAAGAAATGTGGTTGTTCCCTCTTCCCTAGGAACTGGTAAAACGCGAAAGTGAATGTGCCTTCGCAGGATGAATTCAATGTTTATTGTGCATCAATATGAACTTGGACGTCGCTATTTATATTTCGTCGGTATTACACCGTTAGACGCATCAACGTTAGACACTGGATTGCACGCGTCGAAGCATTGCTTAAATCCGACTGAAAAAACTAGCGCTCGCAAACCGTCCGTGCGAACAAAACCAAACGGGTTCTCAGCGAATCGTTTGGTGAACACACGGTCCTCTGCGGCGAAAGGAGCAGCGTAGCGTGTCACGTCACGAGTGCGACATCCGCAAGTTGGCTTCTCCGCAGCTTCCGCTGCACGTCCCCCGTGCACGTAGGCGCTGGCATCGAGCCGCCAACTGTCGGCGCTCATTAGCGTCATGATGCACTACTTGCTTCGCCTCTCCTAGATGGCAGCACTATCTGAAGGGAAGGATATAGGGCGTGTTTGTCATCCTATTCACGCGTCTGTTCATAGCGCAGTCGGGAGTGCGTTTTGTACCTCACGTTGCGGCGAAAGAGCTCGTGGATCGAATACCGGTGACACCGCGTCAATCGAAGTTTCTCTGGCGATGTTATTTCCGTTACGGATATGATGTCAGTCAGTTCTTGGTGGACCCCGGTATAAAACACTTTCTTGTTAAAAAGTGCCGGCCTCAGCCTTAAAGGACAAAAGGCAGGTCGCAATTGCTCCGTCGCATTACTGACATATATTGCTTCGCCAACGACGTGTACTGTTGTTATTCCATTTCGTTAGATCTGAGATGGTGTCCTCTTGCGGGTAGAATTAAGGAGCTTTCAATTCTTGTTTTAATTGATGGGATGTCGAAATTTCGGTTGCGGAGGAAAAGCTCTGTTCGTGTTTAATTCCATCCCGTGTACACGTTTGAAGACTACAATGAACATTTATGTTTTTCAAAACGATGTTGAGACTAGAATGAACATACTCACCAGGTGCTTTGCCCCCTATCATTTCTTTCAAAGCCTTCCTTACTTATTCTGTCGTTACAGGTGGGAAGTCTATGTTCCCTACAGATATTTTTCAAAACGAAGTTGAGCGTTGTTCGGGTGAGATATTTTGCTCGTGGTTTTCTCGTTGTTTTCGTAACTCAGTACGGGCTCGCCGTCTGTCCCTGAGCACAGGAGAAACTATCGATTGATTACTCATAAAAAGATCTAAATTCAAGATGGGTGGATCAATCGATCGATCGATCTATTGATTGATTGATCGTTGTAATGAATACTTGATTGATTGATTGATTGACCGACCGACCGACCGACCGACCGACCGACCGACCGACCGACCGACGGACCGACCGACCGACCGACCGACCGACCGACCAATTGATTGATCGATTGATTGAATGATCCATTGACCGATTGATCGCTTGATCCATTGATTGATTGACCGATTATTTATTGGTAAGAGTATGGTAAGATCTCGAATGAGGCTAGATTTGAGGAGGGACAGTAACAAGCTAGTACAAAAAAAGCCGAATAATGAGCTAACACTAAGAAGTAAAGTAGAAGAATTCGGGATCGCGCTGCAGAACCGATATTCAGCTCTTACCGAGGAAGCAGAGTATACTACACAGGAAGCCAGCGACAACATTACACGCATTATCACGGAGTGTGCAATAGAAGTCGGGAGCACGATGGCTAGACAGGATACTGGTAAACTTACCCAGGAGACGAAATATATAATTAGGAAACGGCAAACCATGACGATCTCAACCCCAGCTGACAGAATAGAACTAGCGGAGCTTTCGAAGTTAATCAATAAGCGTAAGACAGCTGACATGCGGAAGTTTAATATGGAGAGGATCGAATACCCTCTAAAGAACGGAGGTTGCCTGGAAGCAGTGAAGATGCGTCTTGGCGTGGGGAAAAATCAGATGTATGGACTTAAAGGCAAGCAAGGCAATGTCATCACAAATAGGGATAAATTAGTCACAGTAGTCGAGGGGTTCTATAGGGATCTGTACAGTTGCCGCTACATCCAGGATAGTTCCGAACGAAAAAGTAGTTCAGAGGAGATAGACATCCCACCAGTAACGACCGAAGAAGTAAGGAAGGCTTTGAAAGACATGAAAGGGGGCGAAGCACCTGGTGAGGATCAGATAACAGCAGACCTCTTGAAGGATGGCGGAGAAATTGTACTTTAAAAAACTGGCAAACGTGTATACGCAATGCCTAATGACTAATGGCCTAAAGCAGGGTTCCGTAAAGGCTATTCAACAATATACCATATTCACACGATCAATTAGGTGATAGAAACGTATGGTATGAGAAAGCATTTCACTCGGTCTAAACCTCAGGAGTCATTCAGGCATTACGGAATGAGGGGGTAGATGAGCATTATGTAAGATTACTAGAGGATATCTACAATGGGTCCACAGCTACCATCATCCTCCATAAGGAGAGCAGTAAAATACCTATAAGGAAGGGCGTCAGACAAGGAGACACGATCTCTCCAATGTTATTCACAGCATGTTTACAAGAAGTATTCAGAACGTTCGATTGGGAACAGGTGGAAGTAAGGGTTAATTGAGAAAACCTCAGTAACCTCAGATTTGCTGATGACGTTGCCTTGCTAAGTAACTCGGGGGACGAATTGCAAAGCATGCTTTCCGCACAGGACAAACAGAGTAGAACCGTGGGCATGAAAATTAATATGCAGAAAACCAAAGTAATGATCAATAACCTCGGGACAGCACAGCGGTTTGAGATAGGTGGCGAGGCAGTGGAAGTGGTAAGAGAATATATATACTTAGGCCAAGTTGTGACCCCAAATCCCAACCATGAGGCAGAGATAATTAGAAAGATTAAAATGGGGTGGAGTGCATACGGCAGACATTCTCAGATAATGAATGGCAGCCTACCATTGCCCCTGAAGAAGAAAGGTATGACAGCTGCATCTTACTGGTACTGTCCTACGGGGCAGCAACTTGCAGGCTCACTAAGAGTGTTCAACTTAAAGTCAGACTCATGTTTGAAGGGCGGAAAGACGAAACACAAGAAGAGGACAACACGAGCGCTTTCTATCAACTGTTTATTCAATACAAAAACACACACACATTTATACTCGATAGTTCATTCACAACACGTGCGCAAAGAACATGAAGATAACTTTTTGTTATCATGCAAAATCATCCCCCATTACCCTCGATTGCTGCATCCAAAAATTTGACTTCATTTTTCTGTAGTGTTATTGATGGCTGGGCGACACACGCGTCTCCTGCTTTTCGTATCTTGTAAGCTTCAACGATGAGGTGGCACATCTCATCTTTGTGCGCATCTTCTGGTGTCACACTTCTACAAGCTGGCTGGCACCCTTTGCAGGCTTTGCAATGTTGTGCAAGGTTCGAGTTCGGCGTTCCTTTCGTGGAATTCTCATGCTCGCGCAGTCTCACATTTAGGCAGCGACCGGTTTGACCGATGTAGTGCTTTCCGCAGTCCAACAGAATGTTGTACACCACACCTTTCTTATAGCGCTTTCCATTGGGTGAACAGGAGCACTTCTAACTGCACCCAAAGTGCTCTGGCGAGTTCTGGCGTCTTCCAGTGGTCGGGCAGGAGCAGGGGCGTTGTGTTTCATTGGTCGAGGAGGAGCACTTTTTTGGCGCCGAGAGCAGCCGAGAGCAGTTCTTGGTGCTCCGTCGCCAGAGGCGGAGTAACAGGGAACGCCGAGGTGACCTTTTTTACGTCATTTCTGGTTTTATCCCCGGGTGGCGGAGGAAAAATGGCGGAATCCAGCAGCCGCGATAGTCGCTCAGTGCGTATGGCAGCAGCTAAGCGCGGCTGTCTGGACGATGCTGCTACTTTTAGATGATGAATGCACCACATATTCAAGCGCAAACTCATCATCGGACAGCAGCAGCAGCAGCGACGACGACGACGATTTGACATTGCATGAGTTTATGTTCGAGCACCTGTTCACCCCGCCGGAGCAGCGACCGAAGCTAGAGTCGTATCTGGAAAAGAGGGCGGATGCTGTTATTGTTCGCAGCTAATTTTAGGGAGATACGATGGTGACCCTATCATGGACATGAACATCCGCTCGGCTTCTTCATTCGTCGCCATGCGGAAGGCATACACAAAACCACCGGCACGTATCTGGCAAAACTGGCGAGGAACAGCGTGCGGAAAACACGAGCGCGCGAAATGCTCCGGGAAGTGAGAGCGGCAAAAGTTTGGTCACATGACTCTTGACATCACGCCCTCCCCCTCTTTTCACTGCTCCCGGAGCAGCGCGAATGTTTCATTCGCGGAACGAAAGCACACGCGCCCGTTACTCCCGTGTGTTGCTCTGGCTGCTCGCTCCACTTGCTCCTGTTCTCCCAGTGGAATTCGCCATTACACTCTACATACTCTACACTCTACATTACACTCTAGACACGACGCATTCTTCAGAATCTTTGCACTCTCTATCTATTCTCCTAGCAACGCTTCCGCAGATTCTGCCAAGCCTGTTCCGAGCCGTAAACACAACGTCGACGCCATAGCCCGCGCAACCTTTTTCAGGCGATGCGACAGGTTGTGTATGTAGGGCACCACCACCATCTTCCTTCTACCCTCCTGCTCCTCCCTTCAGGGCGGCCCCTGTCTCGATCGCCTCAATTTCCCCAACAGTCGCTCTGAAATTGAAGCAAGCAATGTCGTAGGAAAACCAGCTTGTCTCAGCCTCCGGATTGCACTTCGAAACTTGAGTGCATCATGTGCACACATGACTTGTTAATTGATGCCTTTAGGCACGACATGGCTAAGCCTTGTTTCACCAACTTTGAATGGTTTGAAGCGAAGCTCAGCAACGGCTTTTCAGATGTCGGCGCATGCGACCAGCAAACGTGGCCTTGTTCACACTTGACCTGTAGGTCTAGGAACTGAATTGCGCCTTCCTTCGGTGTTTCCATGGTAAAGGTCAAGCCATCTCCACTCCTTTTGAAGAACTCCAGAACATGGTTGGGGCGTATTTCTTTCCTTTGATCCACAATCACCAGATAGTCGTTGACAAACAAGGAAGGCCCTATCTGCGATGCCTTTCATCTGCTCATGCACGCTCCTATCAATCATGGCTAGAATTATGTCGCTAAGAATTGGAGCCACTCCCGAACCGACGCATATGCCCGATTTTTGCTTGTAAGTGCACCCCTCTCACGCAAACACTGTAGAATTCAAATAAAACGACAAAAGCTCGAGAAAACTTTCAACAGAAGTACCGCTGCTGGCTCTGAAGGCAAACTCGTCATTCTCATCAGTAATACATTGTTTAACACACTGCATCAGCTGGTCATGGAGAAAGGAATAGAATAAGCCCTCTACATCAATTCTCACTGCGATGCACAGTCCCGGGTTATCCGTTGACAAGTAGTCGACGACGTCCTCCGAGATACGCACCAGGAACGGGTCCACGTAGCGGAGTTTGGCGAGCTGATCCAGCAAGAACCGTGACGCCACAAGTTTCCAAGTGCCCCACTACGAAACAATGGCACGAAAAGGAATGCCCGTCTTATGTGTCTTCGCACTAAAAAAAGCTTTAAAACCTGACCCTCCGCATTCTTCACTCCGTTAGTCGGGGATTCAAGCCCCCTGTCCTGTAAAAGGGCCACCGCTCGCTTTTTCATCCGTACGCTTGAAGTTCTTATGCACGGACGCGAGTGCCCTCTGCGAGAACTGCTCCTCCGTAGACACCACAAAAAAAACCTTCCTTGTCGGCCACTACAGGTCGAAGCCGATGATTTGCCAGATAACTGACGAGAGGGCCTATCCTCATACCTGTTGCTTTTGTAGGGATCGCTTCCCTGGATACCACGCCCGCGCAATGAGATACACAGCGGGCTTTTTCTTCTTCTGCCACTTGTGTTGACACTTTACGCGGCATGGCCAGAAGTTCAACTGGGGTCATCGAAGGACTCAAGCAGAATTTTGGCCCGAGCTGCATTGTTTTTGTGTGGCGTTCTTCAAGCGGTTGGTCACCAAGGACAAGGACTTCTCGGACTGAAGTAGTCTCCTTCCGTTTCTTCGGTAGTGGAGAAAGACTCAGCGGACGACGGAGCGGAAGATGGTAGGTGTGACATTAAGGGACAAGAAGAGAGCGGAGTGGGTCAGGGAACAAACGCGTTTTAAAGACATATTAGTAGAAATTAAGAAGAAGAAATGGATGTGGGCAGGGCATGTAATGCGAAGACAAGATAACCATTGGTCATTAAGGATAACAAAGTGGAGGAGGAGGAGAAAACTATTGTACACTGTGATCGAGCTTGTAAGTGGGCGGGGTCCTCAGTCCAGGACTCCGTTGGTGCGGCCTGCCTTCTTCGCCCTTTCAGCGAGCCAAAGCTGCTTACTTAGGTCCGAGCTGGCAAGTTCACTCTCCTACTGCTCGTATGTAGGACTGAGGATTGGTTCAAGGTGTGGGTTTGAAGGGCATGCCCAAACCACATGGAAGAGCGTTGCTGGGCTGCCGCAGTGCCTGCACAGGGGGTAGTATAATGTGGGGTGGATGGCGTGTAGCCCTGTGGGATGTGGAAATGTGTTTGTTTGAAGTTGCCTGACGGTGAATTGTTCTTTTGTTAATTTTTCTCCCTGTGGCGGGAAGGGGCGTCGTGTGAGCATGTAGTGTTCGGTGATCTTGTATGTAATAAGTGAGTGTCTGGTCCTCTCATCGTCCTCTTGGGGTACCCGGCTAGCAAGATCTCGGGGGTGAGCGTGAGCTGCTGCACTGCCGCGAAGGGATCAGTGGGCAGGCTTCCAAATGATTTTGATTGTTCTTTCAGGAGGGTTTCGGACTAGGGTGCGTAGGGCTTTTGTGGAAATCCTTCCAGCTATGTACTTCCGGCACGCCGCTTGCGAGTCTGTAATAATATTCTGGGCTTGGTTCTGGGTTATGGCTAATGCGAGCGCCGCTTCTTCCGCTTCGAGGATGTTAGCCTGGCGAAGGGTGAAGTGAGGGTGGCGACAACCGCTGTTTTGGTATAAAAGAGTGGATCCCTAGAGAAGGCAAGCGATGCAGGTGGCGGCAGAAAGTTAGATGGGCGGATGAGATCAAGAAGTTTTCGGGGATAAATTGGTCACACTTGGCACATAACCAGGGTAATTGGAGATTAATGTCAGAGGCCTTTGCCCTGCAGTAGGCGTAGATGGGCTGGCGATGATGATGATGGTGGTGGTGGTGATTGATTGATTGATTGATTGATCAATCGATCTATTGATTGATTGATTGATTGATTGATTGATTGATTGATTGATTGATTGATTGATTGATTGATTGATTAATTGATTAATTGATTGATTGATTGATTGATTGATTGATTGATTGATTGATTGATTGATTGATTGATTGATTGATTGATTGATTGATTGATTGATTGATTGATTGATTGATTGATTGATTGATTGATTGATTGATATCATGCCTCCATAGGAGTGCAAAGTCCCACTTCTGCTAACACAGTCCAGTCACTGTCGCAATCAAACAAATATACATGCAAGGGTGCTCGGTGACAAGTGAGACAAGAAATGCTTTCGTTATTTCTTGTGGCGCTACGCTCATCCGCCCTGACCGACGAAGGCGTTCGGGGAGGAGCTCGCCTCGTTTCCGGAACTACTAAAGCACCTCACCGTACAGTCACACCTCCGCCTCCTTTGCAGGATGTCTGGCCTTTCAGCCCGGGCGGCAACATCGCGCAAGCGTGCAATTCTGTCCTGGGCCTGTCCCACCTGCAAGAGGATGCCGATGCCGTCCAGCTGCTCAGCAACGTCAGCCTGCCAGGGACCGCAGAGAAGCGGCAGCCTCTGTGCACCGTCGCCCTGGGTGACATGAACGTTGATGGACTACCGCAACGCTCGCGTCTGCTGCGACCAAGCCAGGACGTGAGCGTGGGTATGTGGCGTTCGTAAAATGTGCCGGCGCTTGTGTGGCATTAACTGGAAGCGTGTACGCGTATGTTGGGTATGTGACCACGGGATCACCTTGCATTGTAACTCATCTGTGTGGTTATGACACGCTGTCGTGAACCAACTATGCTCCTGTTTAAACACGATAGTCTTTCTTGGGCTACTTCAACGGGAAATTTTCGTGTCTGTCTGTCTATTTGTCTGTATGTCTGTCTGTGTGTCTATCGGTCACTCGATTCAGCCTGCCGGCCAAAGTGCACCAGATATACCCACAGCCAAATATAAACGTCAAAGTCCGCCGGCAATATTCGTACTTCTCAACATTGCTGAACAAGAGCAAAATATTACGCAAATATGACGCAGAAAATCAATACGCAAGAGATATTTGCAGTGTTCCTGAATGGATGCTTGATTTTAGCAATAGCAAATGAAATTCTATGTCCACTGCAGAAAAAAAATTAGCACTGTCTTATTTCAGCTACGCCAGGATATACATAGCGTGAGCTAGGGTTCAGCAATCCAATCCAATCCAGTCCAGTCCAGTTCAGTCCAGTCGAGTCACTGCTCCTCGCGCCTGCGCAGCACGGCTCTCCAGGAGCCACGCGAAACGGCTGTCAAGTGGCTCCGGCGCAGAGTCAGGCTTGGCTACTGCGCAACGGAGGCGCACAGCTGGGCACGCGCCGGCGCCAGTGCGACTGCCGAGGCTATAACGTCACTCCTCTGGAATTCGCAGACCAGCGAATATACAGACCCCATTCTCTACCCACCCGTACTCCATTTGGAATGGATTTCCAATCCAATCTAATATTCCAATTTAATCCAATCCAATCCTAATCTAGTCTAATCCATTCCAATCCAATTCAATGCTCCTCGCGCTTGCGCAGCACGGCCCTTTATAGTCCACGGAAACTGCTCAACCTCGGCCAGTGTAGCTTACGCTACAAAAAAATATACTCCCGTCGCCTGTAAGGTCCCTGAAATTATAAGGTAGCGCCATCTTTAGATCTCGCCGCCTTTCGCCCACGCTCCTTTCCTCCTTCGTTTTTTTGCCATTTTCTTTTTCGCCGGCGAACGCCGCGCGCCATTGGCCAACGGCCAGTGACATAGTACCTCGTCCCCGCGTTGTTTGTTTTTTCTTCTCTTCGCCGCTTCTGTTCATTTAAATTCGCCATTTTAGGCTCAGCTGCATCGGAGCAGGCCTTATCGAAGCCGCCAGCGTATAACAACCGATAACCAAAGAGCCAGCTGCTCGTTCAAACAAGTGTTGCGTCGGCGTCACTTTATGTAGCTACGCGATGCCGGGTTGTTGTGCCTTCGGCTGCTCGAATAAGGTCAGTGCAGTCGCGGCCAGCTCGGCTGTAGCAAGCTGTAATTTATCAAAGCCCACACATAAATCAATGTTAGCTGTACAGCATAAAAAGGATTCGCAATTGCGCTTGTTAGCGCGCTTCTGGCCTTGGAATACGGTAGCTATTATAGAACTCGGCACTACAGCTAATTGTAAGCTGAGCGCATTCTTTAACTGCGCGTTCTTTGTGCCAGCCTTTTCAAGATATGCTCGACAGGGCCTTACTCGAAGTAATTGTGAACGCCAATCGCATGAACATTGCTATGCCACGGACGCACTGCCAAAAGTACAGCCGTCATGGGCGAGGCCAATGAGGAGACGCGAGAATTTTGACCCTGACAGCAGCCTATAACGACGTGAAGGTGACATATATTTTGCAACAGCGTCAAGCACCGGAAAGTGCACGGAATAAAGGTGGCATGAATGTCAGTAGCTAATGCGGGACGCATACTGAGCGCTGCCTAATGATCTACAACTAACGCAAAAAACGCGAACGCAAAAAAGCCAGCGCAGCGCCCGAACTGCCGCGAACCAAGGTCACCGCGAACCATGCGCAAGCCCTCTGTGCAGCGCTTGCACGACCGCAACTTAATCACGAAAATGCAAGAACGCAATTACTGTAACAGAGCAATTTAAAACGTCCACGTTCGATCCCTTCGTGTTCACGAACTATTCTGAGCATGCCGCACACGTGAACAAACACCGCGCTGTCCGAATGCACCCGCGGCATCCACCCCGCACATATCCCCTTCTAGACAAAAATATACAACACAACAGCCTCACTTAATGCGTGTTGGTGAAACGGGGTTCTAGAAATACTATTAATGCTACCAAAGAGCGATTGCGGCGCGAAAACAAGAGCAAACTGCACGAAAAACTGCAGCGAGCGGCCCGAAGCGTTGCGAGGGCGTCTGCTCTGAGGAAGCCAACAAAAATGGCGGCCCCGCCGCGGAGTTAAAGGGACCGCGGCGCCGCGGGTGAGGGGAGAGAAAAAAGAGGAGGGCAGCCGAGAAGGAGGGAGCAAATGTCGACGAAATACTATCGTCTTTCGTCGACATTTGCGACGAAACGCAGGGGACATTGCGCATGTACGCAGGAAGTGCCTGGGCCAGCTGCACACGCCACGTGTCAGTTCGCACACTATGACGCTTTCAGCTGTAGGGGTCTCGTCAAATCTCTATGCGGGTCCCACCAGCCTGGAATTGACTTTGTTCAGGTTACTTTGGCGTGCGTCGTACGTGGGATGCGAGTGTATATAGCCCCGTTCAGGTTGGACTACTGCATGCTTTGCGCACTACACTACCAAGGAGCAATTTAGCTGCGACACGCGAATAGAGAAAAACGACGACGAAGAACCTGCCGGTATGGTTGCGTATCGGTTCCTGCTTCAACGGCCTCTAAACCCGGTTCGCTACCATCCACCTTCTTCTCAGTGATTCCCCGTTGATAACGAAGCGCCCCTCTTCATTTTGATACCCAGTGTCCCCAGTTTCTTCGAACCACGGGGCTTTTTGCAGCCCCACCACCGCCACTGCCACATTAGGCCTCGGCGCAATCATGTCGGCGCCGCCGGCGCTGCTGCGGCCCCCTGTGCTGGACTTGCAGACGGCGTCGCTTCTACCTCCTGCGTCTACAACCCCTGTCATTACTACGCTGCCCCCACTGACCGCCGCTACGCCGCCACCGGCCATCGATGTGACTGCCCCTCCAACGGTGCCCCGCAGCTCTACACCACCCAGCAGTCCATCGACCACCAATGGAACAGCGCCCCATAGTGACCCAACTGCGGCATGTGAGGACGTCTACATACAAGACGACGTGCAACACCCGCCGAGTGTTCCCAGCTCTGTTGATGCACCCCTGAACTACCCAGAAACACACTCTCAACTCGGACCTCTCAATGACCGTGCTTCGTGGACTCGGCCAACCTCTTCCACCAGCAGAACCGTGAACAAAACTGATCGGGTGAGTAGGCCACGCTCTCTGCTCGTGCTCAGACCGCTCGCTAAAATCAGCGTCAATGAGATTCCCAAACATACCCTGGCCCATCTAATTGGCACAACTGCACCAAACCCTTACCTTGCCGAACTAGCTTCCCACCGGTACGACACACTCGGCAACTGCCTTTACATCACAGTGTACGACGATTCCCACACGCAACGTCTCTTATCAGCCACTCAGCTACATTTCCTCCAGAGTGGATCCTCAGTCACAATTCCAATTGAAATCAAGCTGTCCCCGTATCGGCCCAATACGTCCAGAGGTGTTATTGAAGTTGAGCCCAATGAAACAAATGAAGAAATTCTGAAATGGATCCGCTGCGAACAAGCCAAAATCATAGCATGCCACCGCCTTGGCCACTCCAACAGAGCAGTCTTAACGTTCGACTCTCCCAATCTCCCAAAAGTGGTAAAATACTATATGGCCATCATCAAAGTGTCGCCATACCAACCGCGTCGAATGGTATGTTATAACTGCCATAACATCGGGCATATGTCTCGACATTGTCCTTCTCCAACCGTTTGTCGCAACTGTGGGAAAATGCATCCCGACACAACAGACTGTGGACCCACCATCTACTGCGTCGTTTGCGATGAGTTGGGCCACATTGCACTGAACCCTACCTGCCCTGGAAGAGTTCCCACGCCACCCAACAAACCCCCTGCCAAGGACCGTGCCAATGGCATCTCTTGGGCGGATCTCGTGCAGCAAAAAGATATTTCATTCCCTCGTCTTCCTACTACGCAAACCATTACAAACGAGCCCAAAAGTAATTCTCAATCGAAAGACTCTGACAACAATATGGCACATATTCTTGCTCAACTGAATGCCCTTCGTGCGGAAAATCAGCAACTCAAGGCCGAAATCATGGAACTTAAGCGAGCCCAACAACCCAGACTCCCACCCACCTCTCAACCACCCTCCTCCCAGCCGTCCACATCCACGACCCCTTCATCCACAAGGCGCACTCGAAGCCCTAGTACTAAACGCACTCCCACCTCCAAATCCAGACTGGACCCCCAACTTACTCAAGTACTGCAAACTATACGTACTGACATACATCAAGAACGACTCGCTCGACCGGAAGATTGCAAAAACACGCATTCCTATATCGACACGCAGGTGAACCAACTACGAACACTTCTACAACAAGTCATTACACGCCTTCCACCCATTGACCCAACCAAAGAGCCCCCGAGAAAGATCCCACCCCCACGTCCGCAGATTGTTTCATGACTGCCCCAGTAACGGCACTACAGTGGAACTGCCGCAGCTTTCAGCACCAGCGCACTACTTTACTGATGCAGGTTAAACAGTCCCAACCTTCGTTTATTCTCCTCCAAGAAACACACGGAACTCCGAGTATCCCCGGTTATGTTGCACATACGAACCCATCTATCACGCAATTGACGCGCGGTAGGTCCAAAGTAAAATCAACTCTTACTCCAGGATATGCCGCCGTTCTTGTACAGTCCCACTTCGCTACCTCTCCCGTCATCCTCCCCGAATTCTCATCCTGTAATCACGAAGTCATTGCAGTTTTAACACGCCTCCCTTCTGGCCGCAAAATTATTCTCGTCTCAGCCTACTACAAACCTATCGACAGTTCCTCACGTTCCTCCGAGTTTGCCTGGATCCCGGCTCTCGTCACCCGTCACCCAAATATTCCAATACTCATTTGTGGTGACTTCAACGCCCCTCACCCACAATGGGGTTACAGCCGCCCATCTGCTCGAGGAAGCTCTCTCGCCGACACCATGGATCTCCACAATTTCATTCTTATCAATGAACCTTTCCAAAAGACAAGAATTGGCCTTCATAAAGCTCAGGAAGACACCACACCGGACCTCACTTGGGCAACACCCAATCTCATCAAAAGTTGGTTCCCCTACTCTACAACCTGGGGCAGTGATCACTTCCCCCTCCTAATAACGTTTCGTGGCAAGAAGACGCGCACCAAGCAAACATTATCACGACTAGACTGGGACACCTTCCGCGAATATATCGACCAAAAAGACCCCCCTGCCTCCTTCGATGATTTTGCGAATCTTATTCGAACTTCTACCCAAGCAGCCACCGAAGAAATCGAGTGCTCTTCCGACACACCACCTCTCGATGCCCACCTCACAAACCTCTGGAAAAAAGTGCACTATCTCACACAACTGTACCGCTCTACCGGCAAACGTCATACAATCCTCGTCCGCATCCGCCGCCAGTATAAACTCATCACGTCATACCAACGTTGCCTTTCCAATAAGCACTGGAATGATCTCTGTGCCACACTCGGTCATGGAAAAGGCCTTCGGGCTCTCTGGAAAATTCACCAAAGTCTTGGACGAAAGAAAAAACAGCGACTTCCACTATTTGCTACCCTCACGCTCACAAAAGACCCAGTCAGCGTTGAACATGATATCATTATGGCTTTCTTCCCCCACGCCCAACTCCATCCCCCTCCTCCTCTTCCACATATACCCATTTCATCGCCACAGGACGACCTCGACCTTCCCTTCACCTTCAATGAACTTTACACGGCCATTCACCAAGGTAAACCCAAATCTGCCCCTGGACATGACGGTGTGACCTGGAAACACCTCCGCAACTTGCCAAAACCTGCCCTTGTTGCCTTACTTGGCCATGTTAACCGCTGCTGGGAAAATGGTGAAGTTACTGAGCATCTTAAGCTCACTCTCATCTTCCCTATTCCCAAACCCAAGAAGCCTGGTACCGGCCCAACTGACCTCACCAACCTCCGACCCATCTCTCTTACTCCTGTTTTCTGCAAACTCATAGAAAGGCTAATCAATAACCGTATCACCCATTACCTCGAATATGTCAAACCATACTTTCACCCTGCACAGACTGGCTTCCGCCCTAACCTGAGCACTCACGATAGCCTTTGGCTATTACGTCGAGTGATCAATCGCTCCCATCACAACCACTCTCCTCCCGACTTGATCCTAGCAGTTGACCTACGCAAGGCTTTTGATCGCGTTAATCAATCTGCCATACTAGAGAAACTGGCGCACGCCTACCCAAGCACCCGGGCACAAATCTGGATCCGCAATTTTTTGAACGCTCGGCCAATACGACTTCAAGGATCTCACCCAGGCTGGACTCCTCGCACGTACTACCTTGACCGCGGGGTACCTCAGGGATCCATACTTTCCCCGATACTATTTAATCTCGCCATGGTGAGGGTCGCTCGAAATCTCGAACGTGACTCTGCTGCACGATTCACAATATATGCAGACGATGTAACCATATGGACTGAATCAGCCGACTTTTCATGCTACGAAGACATGCAAACCGAACTCCAAGCCGCCGCAAATAGCCTTGAATGCTCCTTGGCCTCTCTTGGTTTGGAATTAGCCCCCGAAAAAACCGAATTCTTACCTGTATTTGGCCACAAACCCCCTCCACACTATAACCTTCCAACTCTTCTTCTCGCCGGTACTCCTATACCAGCTAGTTTTCAACCCATACGACTACTCGGAATCCCAATCGGACACAAAAAGAGACCGTCAATATGGTTACAGCAGCTGAAAGCTAAATGGAAAACAATTCAACATGCCATACATCGCCTCTCGAACAAATTTGGTGGAGCAAGCCAGAAGGCAACCCAAACTTTAGCCCACGCCGTCGCAATTGGTACCATAACTTACGCAGCCCAAACCTACGACCTCAACAAAACGGCCATGAGAACGCTTCAACAGCTGCACCGAGCCACCCTTCGCACCATCAGCGGACTACCAAAACATACTCGTCTGGAGAACTTGCAAGCTGCAGTTGCTCTTCCCCCACTGGAAAATATAATTAAAGAGCAAGTGAATCAATCCCTTCATAAGCGCACATTAACTCATCAAGGTGTCTCTATCATCGCCTGGGATAATCTCAAGCCGCCTGAACCCCCCGACATCCCATCGCCTCTCGCTCCGTGGAGCCGCCCTTCTGTCACGGACTCTACGGCCACCCATCCCGTCCCGCGCAACGCCCGCCCCGTCCGCGCTGCCCGCGTCAACGCTCTCCGAAACCGTAAACTCCCCAACGAAATCGACATTTACACCGACGCGAGCATTTCTCCTCCGCTAGTTGGCACCGCATGGGCTTCTCCTGACCTCCCTTCCATCCAAGGCAAACGATCCCTTAATATTCCATGTGCTACCATCCTTGAAGCGGAACTCCATGCTATTGTTCAAGCCATAGACTACCTCATGTTTGACTTTGACTCCTCCGTGCCTTCCCAGATACGCATCTTGACAGACTCTTTCGAAGCCCTACAGACTCTAAAATGTCCTACGTCGACCAATACCATCGCCAACAAAATCATTCATCAGATCTCCATCCTGAAATCTAGCGGCATTCATGTTCGCATCGACTGGTCACCTGGACATGAGGGGTCATCACCGGGGAACCAGGCAGCCCACTCGGCTGCGCGCGAGTGTATAACCTCTAGTCCTCCGCTGCTACCCGACTTGGCTCCTCCACCTACTGAGACATTACCACCAGCGATACAGCTTCTACGTTACAAAAAGGAAAAAAAAAGACCGCCTCAAGGCCCTGACTCCAACCGGCTTTTTATCCGCCCTGCCCCCGCTCCCAAGATCAGCCGAAATTTTCATAAACAAATATTTTGCTAATGCTAGCCTTACCCCTGAGACCTTCCGGAAATGGTACACCCCGTCTCTACCGCCTCGATGTCCCTTCTGCGCCTCCCCCACTCCCGCCAATCTCCAGCACCTAATTTGGCACTGCCCGAAGTTCGTGCGCTACAGAACCTTCAAGCCTCCTCCAAATACAGCCTCTCTTTACATCGACCCTCGTACACTGGAACCCTCCATGCTGGCTTTAATTGCACACTTTTCTCTAAAAAGCGGTCTAGCGCGAGCAGTCTAGAGTCGTGAGCCTGCTCTCCTCACCCCACGCGGCCTCTTCAGCATTCTTAAGGAGCCCACCTGTTTTGGGTCAAACTGTACGCATTTAAGATGTCCCAAGTTACAACCCCCCCCCTCTACTTCCCCTTCCCCCACTTGACGTAGAGTCTTCCTGCCACAATAAAGGCTACCTCCTCCTCCTCCTCTTCTTGAGACTCATTTATATCTAACCTAAAAGGGAAGTATTTCGTGTTCGGGTAAACCTGATGTCGCCTGATAACCACCTTAACAAAAATTTATAAAAATGAGGTCGAATTTCTCCCCAGAAATTGGCCACTAACCAGAATACTTGTAGGCACGGAATGAGCCTACCTAGCATGTAAGGCAGTAGGAATGCGGCGATGGCGTAACGCCTGGAAGTAATTATCGAGCAAGACAACTAGATGGTATTCAAAACACCAACTTTCTCGAGCGCTTTTTTATATGCGGGAATTTGCCCTTGCTAGGTTGAATCATGCATCGCCTGGTTCAAACCCTGCCCGCCGGTTCCGACCCCGCAGGCAGACCAGTAACAAACCGAAGCGCTGCCCGGCCACGCCGACGGTGGCGCGCGGCGAAGGCGCATCGTCATCGCTGGAACCGACGAACATCCGTCTGGATGGTGTTCCTGGTCGTTGATGAGGCACTCCCCCTCGTCAGCGGCTGTAATGCGTGCCAGTCGCACCTTGCCGAGGCAGCGGGGGACGCATCGCGCTTGTACTGGCCTTCATGCTGCAGTACTGAAGGGAAGCCGTCAAAGATCATGCTATGGCGATTGCCACTTTTCAATAAATAGTGCGTGATGAGGGAATTCTCTGGTATTTTCTGGCCATGATCTGGTGGTGAGTTCACTCCTTGCACATTTCTCGCAACAAACTTCGCACTGCGTCGTGTTTTTCTTACAATTTCATATTTTATGCGGGTGTCGATTCTAAAAACGACTGTCGGCGCTTTATCGTATAGTGCGCTTTGTTACGGTAATACTGTTTAGGCTTTTTATCGTAACACGCTCGAAGAGTATTATCCATTTAATTGCGAGCTCATTGAGATACAATGTTGCTTACGCTCTGTGTTTTGCAAAGGGGGTTAAAGGGGGGCAAAGGCGGTTAAAGGGTATCTTGCTAAGGGAGCGTCTTCACTGAAACTTCGTTTTTAGGCTACACTAATACGATTTAAACCTGAATGTGCCGCTGCAGAGTGGGTTCATGCCCACCTAATACACTCCCTTGAAATGGTACAGAACTCAGCTCGTTTACTATTTTGTAATTACAACCACACAGAAAGTATAATAGCCATGAAATCTAGCCTTAACTTGCCTTCACTTTCTCCCCGTCGTGAAATGTCATCATAATTTATTTCATAAGCTGTTTGCTCACCCATCATAGTGGGACAGTCTTATTTTTCCTCCTAGAGTATATCTCATCTCGCTTGGGTCATTCCCATAAGGTCGGGATATCTTTTTGCAGACCTTACACTTTCCTTCACTCTTTCATACCACGCACCTCCAAGGATTGGAATCGCCTTCCCGCATCAGCGGCAATCCTTGAAAATCACCTACATTTCAAAAGTGCGCTATCTAATTATGTATAATTTAGGTAAGTGAAGTAAGGTATTATCTGCTATTGTCTTGTCCCCGCGCCCTTTTCATGAGACTTGTCGCCGAGCCTCCTGCCTAAGTCGACTATCATGACTCACTGCAGCTACTTTTTCAAAAATCGCTATTCATCATGCTGCTGCACTGCCTCAACAGAAGCTGAAGGCCAACCAAGACTGCTGAGGAAATTTGCGACGCACGTTCTACTGCTTTAAATGCGAATGCATTTATTAGCCGGGGGTTGTCTTGCTCCGTTGGCCGGCGTGCGCCTGCATTCCTCCAGCGCGAGCGCACGTGAGCGCGCGCCTCGTAGTTCTGCCTTCGTCGTCGTCGTCGTCGTAAATGCGAATGCATTTCTTAGTCGCGGGTTCACACAATGCAACGTGAGCATTACGCCTCTCCCTGGCGGTGACGTCACTGCAGTTGCTTCCACGTCATCATCATCGGTTGGAGAAGAAGAAGAAGACAAGTCTGCGAAGCGAAGAGCACGTAATGCCGAACGCGTTACGCGCTCGGGAACATCAAGAAGGAGTCTAGTCGTTTGAACGCGCTTCGGGTTCTTTGGAACGAGTTTGGAAGAGGAGGTGATGAGAACGGTGACGCCATCATCGCGGTCTGTGACGACAACCCTCGTCTGGCGCCGTTCAGGTCGTACCGGGTGTCTGCCTCGTGCATTCGCATTTCTGCACGATTCCCTTCGGGGAGGTGCGGGGGAATTTTTTTTTGTTAGGTACTGTCCATTATCTCGGCTACCATGATAATTACCGTCAGAAATATCTCCCTACAGTTACCCGCCGCGGTGGCTCAGTGGCTAAGGCGTGGCGCTGCTGAGCACGAGGTCGCGGGTTCGATTCCCGGCCGCGGCGGCCGCTTTTCTGATGGAGGCGAAAAGCAAAAACGCCCGTGTGTACGAGATTTCGGCGCACGATAAAGATCCCCAGGTGGTCAAAATTAATCCGGAGCCCTCCACTACGGCGCGCCTCATCGCCTGCGTTGCGTCGGCGCATTAAACCCTACAATCAATCAATCAAATCAATCAATCTCCCTACAGTCGCCTCTTATTGGCTAAGCACGGTACGCGGACATTCTATGAGATAAATATTCCCTAAAAATACGTGTTTGCAGCTGCACCTCTAAGTTCTTGGTTTTAAAGGGACCCTGCAACACTCTTTGAGCAGTGCAAGTAAACCTGCGCGACGTGTAGATTACACTGCCAGGAATACCTGAGCCAAATATTACACGTGCACGTGAAGCGGTGAGCGCGCAAATCGATGTGAAATACGCGGAAAAACCAACCGCTCTCTCTTCAGTTGTCGTCATTATGCAACCCCTGGCATGGCCTAAGGGACGTCCATAGGCCATGGCTGCCCGATCGGCTGTCACTGGTCAACTTCGCGGCTAGATTCTCCCATTTCCGTCGTCGTCATCGCTGTGTACGAACCTCTTCTATGCCTGAACGTGTAGGCACAGTTTTGCCGTTTCTTTTGTGTTTTGAGTTCGCGCGGAGTTTGACTGATGAGCACAATACTTCCCTTTCAACGGGACTACTCGACTACAAACGTTTATAGGCCTCCTGCGCTGGAGTTTTGGCGACATGCAGCGCCCCTAGCGGCCGACGCCTCTGGGTAGTACAAAAGCAGACGACCCTCGCCGCCCTCCATGTGTTTTCAATTACAAGCCAGAGTGAAAGTTGTTTGTGGCGCTTTGCGGCGTGTTTAAATGACTGCATACTGTATGAAATAGCCCTTAAAGTAGCTGCAGAGGCTAAACAAAATAATATCCGCTAAAAGAAGCCGATTTCTCGGCTTTCTTTTGAGCGAGCTCTCACGGTGGTCGCGGCGTGGGACAGTGTCGCTAGGTCGGTGGTTTATGTTTGACGACAGTTACAGTTTTTTTCTTCTTGCGTGCGGTCGACAAAGGAAAGTTCACGAGTAGCATAAACACGGAACGCTGCTCATCTTACATCCTGAGGTAACTGCAAAAGGTTGCTTCATCGGGAGCATGCAAGCGAACGCAAGAATTGCGCAGCCGACTCAGCTGACACAGCTGGCCTGGCACCGCCTTTGAAACGAGTGGAAATTTTGTTTCGTATTTTCGCAAACTAAATGATTCTTGCGTAACGTTTTACGCCGCACGATTTACGAACGGCAGGGTACATGTATACTAGCGAGTAGGTGGGGCAATAGCGCCAAATAAACAAATTAAGCGCTATTAAAGGACGCAAAACACGCACCAAATCACACGCACAGCATAACATAACACAGCCGCATACACGGCGCGGGGCCCCGAATATTTACATACGATCATCCCTGACTGTGTTGGTTTTCTAGTGCAGGGGTCGTCGAATCTGAACGCCGACACGATAGTTTTGACTTCAAATGGAGTTAGAAAGCGAGACAATAACAGAGAATTGGCGTCCTCCAGTTGAATTGCCCCCATATCCCCCGATGTTCACACTTCGCCAGAATATTGTCAAATGTTATTAGAAATTCGCTGAATTTTTTCTCTTTGCATTCAAAGCCCCCTCCTCCCCTCCCCCCGATTTGACGTCCAGCCCTCCGCCGTGTCGGCTGCATGGAACTCGGCCGTTGCTCACCCTCATTCTAGGCTATTAAGTGCGAACTGGGAATGTATGCTGCAAGAGCATAATTAAGTAAAGTGAGAGCAAACAAGGAAAGCGAGCGGCCTCTTAGTTCGCCCGACCACTTTGTTTTACGGCCACTAATTTCGGAATCGCAAAACAGATTTCACGCTTCTGACGGTCGCGGCAATTTGTCACTGAGACACGCAACAAAACGGCAAGCTAACGCTGCACCATGTATTCGTAACGGCGACCCAAACGAGCACTGTTTAATGAAAGCGCACGCATAGTCTGCAGGTACGCAAAAGAGCGGCGCACCGCGCGAGCCCTGCGGTCCGCCGGACTCGCTGGCATTTTAAAGCGCGATCATCGCCGATTGCGTCACTCTTCTTTTTTGATCGGCTGTTTTTGAGAAGTCTTTGTCACCTAGAGTATTAGTTTAAACTAGAAATTTCACTTAAAATTTCACTTCGTACGACCATCGATCGGTGAACCTGCGAGTAGCAGACGCCGTCACGGTCCCGGCACTTTCGTCGGCGCTGTAAACGTGTTTAGCGCTGCAAAGCTTTTCCCCCTAATGCCAAGTTGATCGCTGAAATAGATCGGACGCGTCGGAGATGAGCTGGTGACCACGTCGCAAAATAATCGGGAGCGTCGAGCTCATTTTGCTTCTGTCAACACGGGATCCTATGGGACCCACGCAGCTTTGTACTACCCGGAAGTACTGCCCGGAAGCCGTTTGCGCAGCGCCCCCTGGGCAGCGCAGGAGGCCTATTGCTTCAAAAACGCCCTACCAGCCCGAGCGCGCACGTGCGAGCAGGCACCCCTGCCTGCTTTTTTGTGCACCAGACCGGAAATAGGCCCCTCCGCGTTGCGGGGAAAAGGAGAAAACTACCCGGCATATGATATATCGAAGGCCGCCGAAAAGAACGCCGCGAGCCGCCCCCTCTCCGGGAGAGAGCGCACAGCTTTCGTCACATTGTCGGCGGTCGAGTTGACAGGGAACGATTATGCGCGATTTCTCATCGCGCGTAGTTTCGTTAATTGTGAACGGATTTTCATAATTCTTGCGGGAGGAGATTTCTGGGACAATAGAATTTACCCCAAAATACATTATTAGTAGTCGATGGCAAGTGTTGCAAGGTCCTTTTAAACGAGAAGGCTCAGGTTCGAGTAGGTTATTGCGAGGTTTCTCTTTTTTTTACTTTGAGAATTTTCGGTCATCGTGATTTTAATACTTTTTTTACTCCTGTTTTCGCAATATCAAGAGATAAACGCACAAGACTTCTAGAATGGGTTGAATTACGCTTAATATAGGTGGTGTTCTGTCGTTGGGCTGGGTTAGATTAGCTTTGGTGCAGTTGGGCTGGATTTGGGTAGGTTTTGACGCATTCGGTTAGGTTACGCTAGGATCGGTGCGGTTATGCACTGTTACGTTACGTTGGGGCGTAATATTATTCAGAAGTGTTAGGCCACCCAGCTTTTATGGAAAGTGCCGTGAGAATATCCCGGCCGTAATTCTCACGACAGCCGTGAGATTAGACGCAGCCTTTTTGTTATGCCCCGTCTATTAGTGGTAAAAAATAGAATTGACCACCGTAGATGTGTTTCTTCCCGTGTTTCCTTTTTTTTTTTTTGCTGCATTATATGAAACGGTGCGCGCAAAGCGCTTCTCCCTGTCATTTTTTTTATCTATTCTGTAGACAAAAAGGCGCAAAATATTATTGCGGATTTTATTATTTCCGATGTACGCGCGCTGTCAAACGCGTGGAACACCATGGTACGCGTTAACAAAGGGCTAGCACCTGTGGGCACTTTTTTGTGGACGATATCCCGGTGGCTGACCGTTCATTGGACGCCTACCGTGTGCACGCTCTCGCCAGCCAATCCAAGTAATAATTTCGCGTGAAAAATCTTATTTGAGCACACCGTCGAACCCACACAAGGCGTGCACTTCCTCCAGTGTGAATCAGCATAGACTGAGCATGACGACCGAGAAAAAAACGAAATAACAATAGTAAGCCCAGCAAACGCGTATACAGCGAAGAAATGGGCATCAAATGCAGCGCCAGCCGATGCAGTGGTGTCGGAAAGAACTACAAAATTCCGGGTTGTCTCAACTAGCCTGAAATCTGGGGAGGGGTAAAGCATTGAGTGTATAAGGGTATTCTTGGCGCGTTGGCATTTCTGCCAATGAAGATGAAACCGTTGGGGGGTAGAGATATACAGCTTTCCTGTAAAAGTCTCTTGTTGCTTAAGCATGAAGCTGTCTATCGCTGTCTAACGAGTGTCCCGGTGTTTCTTTTTGGTACTAGTTACGTTGTAGCGCGAGGCGTAAACGACCTTTCTGGTTTTTTTTCGTTCCGTGACTACAAGTGACGAACGACGATTACGACGACGAGGACGACGACAGGAGAAGCCAACAGTCCCAACCCATAAGGTGCTTCGCGCGAAAAAAGCCAAACAAGCAATAACGAGGCACGCGGAATCCGCCAGCATGGGTAGATCGCTATCTATGAAGCCGGTCTTGGTTTGAACTTCCCGCGCAAACGTCACGGGGTTTGGATGAGCCACGAACGGAGGAGGAGCTTCTTGCGGAATTATAGGGCTGGCAATGAGAGAGATGACGTCCCAACAGCGCGTGCCACCCTCCCTCTCCCACTTTCCACAGACACTCCTCCTCCATTTTTTTCGGCCTTCGGCGTCTCGTTCCCTCGCTCGGTTACGCGAGCATCGCCGCCGCCGACAAACCCCGGTACCAGCGCCAAATTTCTGCTAGGAAAGAGGATGACATACGACTCACTACCTCATTACCCACATTAGCACCTGAGACGTATTATGGGCAGCTATGCGATTGGGTGTGGCCGGCAAAAGCAAAGGCAAGTTAGACAGGCTTTATAAGAATGGAGAGCGACATTTTTTGCGCTTAAATGTAATGCATATTCTATTTATACCAGCAAGCATGGCGGAATAAACAATAGAAGTTACGAACACACACGAAAATATAAAAGCACCACAGCGTACGGCGAGTACTATGCCGCTCCGCGCGCTGAGATTACATTGTCCAACGGGCATATAAACGACATTGTTTTCGGTGACTCTGTCGAGCATACCCAATGTTTCACAAAACGATTAGTACTGTGAATAGTGACGAAAAAATTGATTTAGCTTGCACTAAGTTGTGCAAGGCTTGAACCACAGCGCAGATGGAGGATTTTTTTCCATGTAAGCACTGAACGATACATCAACGAGGATTGCATTAGGTTTGGAAGTGTTTATTGACATGTTCCGCCGTCGCTTCTCACTGTGGTAGTAGTATTAGCAATCATTGTCAAATCCATCTATATCGTCATCTTCCCCATGCATGACTGGCGGGCTCGAAACGTTTTGTCCGCACGCTCCCACATTTCTCCCAAACCGCAACGAGTCAGCACGAACTACAACCTGCGGCAACTAGCTTCGCGAACTGAGTGCCTGTAGCGCGAGCTGTGTGTGCTCTTCCCTTGAAGTGCGGATGCACGTAAACGTTTTCTTAGTATTTTTGCGAGGGCCACGAGAGAGAGAGACAACCTTTAATAGAAAAGGGTGACCACTGGTCACGATGGGGGAAAGGAATGGGGAGGGAGGGAAGGGCCACGAGAAACCCTGGATGACGCCGGGCGCTCCTTGTGAGCCGCGTGCCCACGTCGGCGGTATGCGGTGTGAGTATTCAAGACCCTGGGTTTTCTGACGACACCGTACACATCCCGGCCAGCAACAGCAGCTCCGCTCTAAGAATCGGCCAGGTACAGATCCGTTCCAAAACAAAGCTATTGCGGACAGCTGTCCTGAGCGGTATCCTATCACCACCAAGGAGGACCGAGGGTAAACAAGGCTTTTCGTCGTTCGCTGCAGCCCTAGTCAGCAAATGCGTTTGCCTAATAAGTACCGGTCCTGGATACGTCATCGCAGACGTCACGAAACCCACGAGTGACAGGGAGTATCAAAATTTTGGCTTAAAGCGTTTCAGCTCTCAGCCAATAAAGCATCGTTTGCTGTCCAACAAGCGCTGGTGGCACTAAGAATACCAAATTTTGATATTAAATAAACTTGTTCTTTCCCTTCCTCGCCCCTTTAACATAGGGTACGCACCGTCACTTCCACCGCAAAGCACGGAGCGGAATACAAGAAGGCGAAACGAAGGTGAACCATATGTCCTGCACAGCATGTCAGCATTGGGGACAGGATAGCCACATTACCGATCACACCCCAGGTTTTGCAAATGGACCTGAAACAACCACCCGCCTTCCTTGCGGCTTTGACGCATAATCCGAAAACACAAAAGTATTCTAATCAATTATTTTCTTGAAATTCTTTCCCTCTGACTCTGTCATAGTTGAACTTGGACACATTAATTACAGAAGTAGCGATCACGTGAGTGGAAAATTTTTCCCTTGGTGATGCGGTGGCGAGTATGTTAGTAAGCGTGCATAAGAAAATGACGCAAAATGAGAAGTATAGGGCATAGAAGAACCAGACAGACGTCGGCGGCTAGAGTCCACAAGGTATATTTTTTACAGTATCTGCTCGGTTAAGCCGAAGCGGGACAGCGCGCCGCTGGCGTTCAGTTTTGTCGCCTCCGGATTAAAAACTGCAAGCGCAGGGTTCGCGGGCTGACGCGACTTCCTCGTCGTCTTCGGTGGAGCCACCACGGCACATAGGTGCACAGTACAAGAATAAAAGATAAATGCTTTCGAGCCTTCGACTTAGAAACGTGTGTCAAAGACATGTACCGTAAAGCCTGCATCAGTAATTTGGGCATCATCACTACAGAACGCTGACTGAGGGAGTAGAAAAGTACGTTTCCACTATGAGAGGAGTCACCTCCTATCCATTATCATTACTTTAAAATAAAATTGATGGTGATGACAATGGTGGTGATGATGATGATTATGATGATGATGATGATACGTTCCCTCTAAATCTGCTTTCTGCTTGGCGATGCGAACATGGGTATGTGCCGAGTCATGGTAATCCAGAGGAGCAAACAAACACGAAAGGAAAAGGGTAATAATAATAAAGAGAGGCTACGTTCGGCAACAGGGCGCTAACGCCTTCGTAATGACGGCATCATATTAAGTGCTTAAGTGCCCTTGTACCTTCTAATAGCGAAGCTGCTCCAATTGGTCCTTAATCCCGCCTTGCAAAAAACTCCCCAAGCGCATACCTACTAATGGAGATTTACCAAGAATGCCAAAAAAAAACTCGAGTGTTCGCCGTAATCATGCCAACACTTGCTCGGGACGAGAAAGACTCGTCGTAGCGTACGCCCATACTTCGTTCGTCCTCGTGTCGCCGGGCGCATCCGCTCGGTACCGTAGAAGATCCCTCGTGGCGGCAGCGTCCCAAAGACATCACGGCGGCCGCATTGTATAGAAACCATTATGCTTCCACGGAGACCTTGCTAACAGTGTGCCACTCCTTCCCCAGACGACTTGCAGATGCCGCCACCGCTGCCTCCAGTCGATGACGCATGGTAGGTGGAAGTCTACAATGCTGTGGATGACTTTGCATCCAACACTCGCGGCGAAGAAGACGACGACCTCGTCGATGCATATGATGACGATTACCAGCCCCGCAACTATATAAACAATGAAACTCAAACCGAACTATGTATCCGGCATTGCTCACCTAGAACAACTTAGCCATTCAAATCTTGCGCGTGAGTGCAAGCTCCACTGAATTTTTACGTCTCAGATTCCTACGTTTTCTTTTCCTGGTTTTTTTTTTCGGAGAGCTGCGTGCTGCCTATCAGCTACTCAGCCCACAAGACCGATTCGCGTACGTGCAGCACCGCCGACTGAGTAATCATCATCATCATCGTCGTCGTCGTAATGCACAAACTTATTTTAATATTTAAATATTATCCTTTCCTACAAAAACCACATAATTTCTTTCAGTAAGGCACCCATTTCCTGGCAAATCCACCTGGGTGTGTATGAGCCATTTCAATGGTAGCACCACCACCACTTCCTTGCTCGGCTGCAACAAACGATCACCGTGCCTGCCTTCTACGCAGTGCACCAACACGGGGAGCGCAGTTACCGCACTTTCTTGGGATGTGAAATTGAATAGTGGGCAAAGCGAACGGCGTGGAGGGACTGTGGAACTTGCGCCCGATGCTCCACCCTGTGGCATAGGTCGGCAAAACAGAAAGAACTCACTCAAACTCAATCACAATTTTTTTCATTCACGCTGTACTCAATCAAACTCACACTCAAAAATCTCGTCTGTTCACAAAATCACTCGTACTCACTCATCAAATACTCATTTGTAATCATACTCACTTGTACTCAAACTCATTTGTCCTCACGAGTATTCGTACTCAATCTGTACTCATGAGTACTCACTCTGTACTCATGAGTACTCAATCTGTACTCATGAGTACTACTCAATCTGTACTCATGAGTACTACTCATTCTGCACTCATGAGTACTACTCATTCTGCAATCATGAGTACTACTCATTCTGCAATCATGAGTACTACTCATTCTGCAATCATGAGTACTACTCAATCTGCACTCATGAGTACTCAATTTGTATTACTCACGAATAATCAACTTATCTGCACTGTTAGCTAGGTCGTATCTCGAATTAAAGACTAAATAGAAAAAAATAAAATGTTTAATTGATTAGAAAAACACACGGTCGGGCTCAGGGGAGCTCGGGATTATCGGTGCGGCCGTGGCCGCAAACTGCGGTTTTCTGCGTGTCTTCGGGTGGCAGCTTTTGTCGTCCGTTTTCGTTTCCGGGCGCGCTGATACTCTCGTAATCGTGCTCCGAATCCAAATTGTGCCTGCCACCAGGCAAAATGAAGCGTTCGCGTAGATTGACGTCCGTTCGTATCCAGATCACTGTCCGCTTATTCACAGATGCGCGATGCTGGCTTTTGTTATTTGTTTTTCCGGATACTAGAAACTTCGTTAAGAGGGTGTTCGTCTCGTTGAGTTTCGGTGAAGTTCAAATCTTCTTGATTTTATTGTGTGTGTGCCGTGGGATTCACTTCGTCAGACATGAACTTGACAGTGTTTACGGCGTTGCGTTAGTCGCGCCCCTTCCGTCGGCGATTGTGTTCGTGTAGCTCGTCGCGTGCTTGATGCATGTGGGGGCGTAGACGTCCGGTTTGTCCGGTGGCGAGCTGCGCTGTGTAGGGATGGCATAGTTCGGCGCGTTGAGGATGTTGCTTGAATTGACGTGTGCGTTGCGTATGGTGCGGTAGCTGTTTGGCTATTCGTTTAGTGTGCGGTAGCGTGGCGTTTTCGTAGGGTGACATTGCTGATCGGTCAAAGTCGTTGCGGCTCCGTCCTCGCAGTCGCCGTGGTTGTTTCGGATGTGAAACCGTTGTGGTGGGGTAGCGGGCGTAGTTCGTGCCGTCCGTTCGGTCCTACATTCTTTGGCGTCGCAAGCGTGACTTCATCGTTAGGGCATTCGATGCGTTCGTCTGGATCGGGTTTATTCGTTGCCGTTCTTGCCGTGTCCGTGTCGTCGCTCAAGCCCTCGTATTTTGCCCATTGTTTCAAGAATGCTAAAATCGCTATCTCTCCCAAACAAGCAGGCTCCGTTCGTCCCGAGTCCTCTTGCCCACGGTTGCGTCCTCTTGTACGAAACGGTGTTTGTCGTGTGAGTCTCGATCGGAGCGTGGGTGCTGGGGATCTTGTTCATTCTGGCTCGGACGTGCCGCATGCGGTGGCCGTGTCGTTGCTCGTTGACGGAACTACCTGCACGAGTGTAATGTCATTCGTTCACTGGACTCGGGCTGGAGCAGCGGGTGTCGGAGAGCTCGTACGTTCCGGTAGGGTTGAACCGCGTGCGCTGGGTCTTTTGTTGCTTGTGGCCAGGCTGATTTCGGCGCTTGTAACATTCGCTGGCCAAGTCGGGATAGCAGCAGCGGGAGCGGAGGACGTCGCGAATAGCAGTTTCCTCCGCGTGTGCTGGCTTAGTGGCGTTCCGTGCGCTGTGCATTTCGTTCGCCGTGGTCAGCTCCACTGGCTCAAGTTGGATGTCGTTCGTCACCTCTGGCGCGTTTCATGCGCTGTTCGTCTCATTTTAACTGGGAAACTGCCGTATGATTGATGTGCGGTCGTTCGCCACGCATGGTGCGTTGCGGGCGCCGTGCGTCTTCGTCGCTTGTCATGGCTATATCCACCGATCCGGATGCGATGTCGTCGGTTGCGTGTACCGGCGCCGGTACAGGACATGCGGAAAATGTAAGTAGTGGCCCCGTT
This sequence comes from Haemaphysalis longicornis, assembly GCF_048455015.1. Lineage (NCBI taxonomy): Eukaryota > Metazoa > Arthropoda > Arachnida > Ixodida > Ixodidae > Haemaphysalis > Haemaphysalis longicornis. The sequence goes on along the minus strand of NW_027526361.1, from coordinate 206,051,874 downwards.
GCATTCCGCGCTCTCAGCGTTTTGTTCGTGTACGTTTGGGCCGCAAGAGCGGGTTGCAGGAACGTGGTGCCTTCTGGCTCGTGCGCGCTGCGTACGTTGCGCGTCTCGTTGCTCGTTGATGGAATGACCTTCGCGTGGGCGATGTAGCTCGTGGGCGATGTAGCAGAGCAACGTGTGTTCGTGATCTCGCCAGAAATGCACTGAGATTCGGTGCGTTTTCGTAATCGTAGCGATTACCTGGTAGAGGTCCGGTGAGCAGGCAGGCACAATTTTCCATGCGTCGTTTCGTTCGCGTGCACGCCGTCCTGCATTCTGCCTGTGTCCGGATCTCGTGCAGTCCAGGCACCATGGGAAACATGCGGCCGACTCTCGCCAGTTGTCTCAGAAAACTTTCTCGTTCATCACGCAGCCACGGTCGCTGTTTAATTAAGCGGCTCACGAGATCAGTGCATGGGGGCATTCGCAGAAACTGCCGCCGACGCAGATTCGACAGTGCTACGGCAGCTCTTCTCTGTGATATCCGTCCGACCGTCACGTGGTCAGCTTTGTTTACACAATATCTTGCGTTTCGGGGCGGCCGCTGAACCCGAAAATGCGACTGGCCGCATTCAAAACGCCTCTACTTAAAAACCGTCGCACGCTGTGAGCAAATGAGGTTTCCACACGTGATAAGTAGGTCATTAGCTGTTCATCGCAGCAAAAAAAAAAAAAACGAGATACAAAATTTTTGTGTCTGTACCCCTTTTTAAAAAAGCGCCCGTATCACTTATTTTCGATCGAACGCCACAACAGCCCACCACAAGCATCGCACACACACACACACACACACACACATCAGCAACGATTACCGCACAAAACATCTCCTGTAAGAAAATACAACAGCAGCCCAACAACCTCTTACAAGCATATTTTGAGTTATTTGCGCAGCGGCGAGCTCAGGATTTTGACCCCCTGGACAGCGTCCGGGCAGGGTGATGGCACAGAAATCGCAAACTGAGAAATAATTAGCCGCTTCCAGTTTGTCGAATCGAAAGACAGCTTTTCTTCCTTCATCACAAACGCACAAATTGAGGCACAACAAAGCAAGATAGAGGTGTTGGGAAATGGGTAGACAAAGGGCGGCAGTATCTATCTTCACAAAAACAACCGATAACATCGACGTTACCCATATTTCGCTCGTACATTCCACTGCGCCGTAAGATGCGGTTATTCCAGCAGAACGCCAGCTACGGTCGCTGCTGTTTCCCAGTCGTCTTTGAAGCGCCACCCCATAGGTGTGAAACCCGAATTATTTAATGATATGTGACTCCGCAATTTAATATCAGTCACAACTAAGCTTGCAACCCGTCACGCGCGGATTGCAAGGTGCTGTAATGCAATGTGTGTATCAGCTCCGCTATGGTTTTACGTTCATTACTTGGTTGGCTTTCTTATCGAGCCGGTGTTGCTGTCGCGCTTTGGTTCTTTTATTACGAAAGGAGAACGGGCGACACTGCAATACCTCGCGCCACGCAGCGCGAAGTTTCAAGTTTCACGGCGCAACCGCCACAAGTTCTCCCTCCCTGATGTGTATTGGCTTGCGTATTCCTAACAGGGCGCAGGCGAAGGCGTCAAGGTGGCGCGCCACTTCTTTCCTTCTCTCCAGGGATGCTATCACGGTGCTGGGAAAAGAGTTGAGGGCAACAGACAATGCGACGCCTCTCATTGGTCAATGGCGTGGGTTAACCGAGGTCAGCAAAACAAATAAAAAAGCTGATTTTTCGCCCCCATGTGCCGTCCGTTGCACCCCCTTTCTTTTTACTTTCACGCTCGCGCTCCCGATGCCGGCGCGCCAGCGAGGCGGCTCAGCGAAGAGGAAAAGAAAAAAAAAATCGCCCTCTGAACCCATAGAGTTTCTTAGTAAGTATACCTCTGAATTGCCCCTCTGAACTTTTTTTTTTTTTTTTTACCGTCATGACATGCCGTTCCCGTAATAGCTCGAGAAAGCGCGGCCACGTTTTAATCGTTCTGTGCTCCACTGTGCATATAAATAATGCACTCTCGACGCCGGTGGCGTCAGAAAGCGTCTGTAAATAACAACTCCCGAGACTCCGTGTGACTTCGAAGCGCGCGGGGTTCTGTAGGCTGAGACTATTTCCGTTAACAGCAAGGGCAAGACCCACATGGGTCTGACCTTAATCACTAATTTTTGTATGCGTGTGTGTGTGCGGTTAACCATGGCGCCCGACACAAATTTGCTGCACCTTGCGACGCGTCGATGGTGGGCCCGATTCGCGCCTCGGTCAAACAGCGCGCGCGGCAGACGTGCCGCAACTGGGCGGCACACGGCGCCGCCAAGTCTACTCTCCTTTTCCCATCGAGACGGCCGCACCAAAGCATGCCTGGGACGACCGGCCCGCAAAAGACACGCAGGAAGTAGACCCTGGAGACGGCGCCGCCAAGTCGCCTTCCCTTTCCTGTCGTGGCTCGGCTGGCGCAATGACTTCGCCTACATTCGAGATCTGTGCCCTGTACCGAGAGGCAAAACTTCGCCCTGTAAATATTTTCATATTAATAAACACTTTCTCTCTCTCTCTCGCCTTCATTCGCCGAATTCAAACTGCGGCCAGTGGTAGTCCTGATTGGAAAGATTCGAACTGCACGCGGCTGCGACGGAACCCCGGGGGTATAAAACAGGTCTTGAAGCAGCTGCTGTGCGGCGGCATTTCATCGGAGGCACTGAGTTGAGTAGTGCTATCGCCTTTGTGCGAGCCATGTAACAACGCTCTTGCTACCATTGTATATACTGTCTATAAATGCAGCTTAAAATCACCGTCGGCTCGACAACTTCATCGCTCTGCTCTGCGCCGCGTCGATGGCGGACTGAGCAGGGCAACGTCCCAACAGTGGTGACTGAGCTGGAATGCCCCAGTCCCAAAAGTGTGCGTGTACGCGTGCGCGCGTGTGCGTGTGCGTGTGCGTGTGCGTGTGCGTGCGCGCGCGCGCGCGCTTTGTGTACTGGAGAACACGTTTTGCTGACGCTTTTTTAGGAGGCGTGATACCTTGCACTGCCGTCACTGTATTGCCGTGGTTGCACAGTGGAAATCTGCAGCTCTTATCTCGAGCAGCGCGGATGAAGCTGACAGCGATCGACCAAAAAGTGCGCTGGCGTCGTTATGTGCAATCCACATGTTTTACGAGACGTTCGAAGACGCGAGCTTAAGCGACAATCCCGGCGTCTGGCGTTGGCGTTCATCATTTCAAAACGATTCCTTCACGAGGCCTCCCACAGTGCGAGCTTAAACTCGGCAGTAGCTGCTAGCGAGGGGTGGTCGCCCCGTCTGTAAACAGTAGTGAAGGTAGAGGAATAGTAACAACCGAAATTCACCGTCATCGTCAGCGCCCTCATTACAAGGTGGCATAAACGAAGAGCGGCGAAGGGGGTTGCCACTCGAAAGTAAAGCAATTCGAAAGCAAAATGCTCCTCCAGCGGCAAGATGCCAGAGCTCTCCGACAAAATATGCGAGGATAAACAAAGCGTCGCACGCGTTCAACTGGATATTATGATGTCCGATTCACAACTCACAAACGTGCTTAGGTGTACCTGGATAGTTTATTTCCATTGCTGGGGCAAATTCCACCGCCGCGCTTGCACGGTGGGGCTATATGCTTACTTGTAAATGACACTACACGAGACCATATTGCTAGCGAACCTGAGCAAAATGTTTCAAAACGGGAACCTAATAAAACCATATGGGCGCACGTACATCATACAAATTGTCGCTTGAATACGCAGAGCGGAATGGTGCGGACAATTTTGGCGAGACAAACGTTACAAAACACGCAGTCGGTTTGACGCGAGTTGCGTAAATTAACTGCGACTCCAGAAATGAGCGGTTCCGCTCACGATACCACTACACAGCGTGACATGCGTCTACGGAAACTTCTGAAAACCGCAAAAGAGGGACTTCAGTAGGCCTAGTGCGTGCATAGTTAGCAGCCTCCACCGCCTCTCCCCTAAAACAACTGGAAGGGAGCAAGCGCAATGAAGCCACCACGCGTTCACAGGCCGCGTCAACAAAAATAACTGCGGCAGTCAACAAGTGCCATAGGAGAAGAGCAACTGCGGCCGCGTTTTCCGCTGGGCCCTCACCCCCTCGTTTTTCCCTCTTCACCGGGTCCCCTTTGCCAGCGACCGCCGAGAAACGCTTACAGCGCCAAACAGGGACCGGGAAAGGAGGGAGGTGCAGTTTTCGTTGTCTAATTTTACCATCCTTGCCAGTTAAGCTGCACAGCGGCACCGCTAAATGTTTGCGACTCGTACACGCGCGTCCGGACTCGAGCTCTTGATAAAACTTGTTTGCACTACAGCACTCACGTGTGCATATACTCAGGAGTGCAATCACTCGCAAAACCAGTAATCATGAGCATTGTACTCATGAGTACTGTGTACTCATGAGTACTGTGTATTCATGAGTACTGTGTACTCATGAGTACTCATACTCACTAGTACTCACACTCATGAGTACTCATACTCATGAATACTGTACTCATGAGTACTCATACTCATGAGTAGTGTACTCATGAGTACTGTACTCACGATTAGTGGACTTACCCCTGTACTCACTCGTCATCGTCCTCACTTTTTTTTTCTGGGTGTGTACTCACTCATGATTGTACTCACTCGTGAGTTTGAGTACAAATGAGTACAAATGAGTGCACTCACGAGTGATTACGCCGACCTATGCCCTGTGGTCTCTTTCTCAGGTAAATGGTCACTGCATTCTGCGCGTTTACTAATCTTCGGTGGGTACCAAACAGATGGCGTGGTATCCACACTTGTTTCTCGAGGGAGCCTCTGCTGGTACGGCCACGAGCTAGGTTCCTCAGCTATACCAGTACGACACACATACCACATTTTCCTATCTCTATGACCGAACGCGCTACATCGAACAGAGGCCCGCCGCAAGAGATAAGACGAGTCGCTTTCCAAGTGCATCGTTCCGGTAACCCTTGGACGTGTTAGCGCGAGACATGGCTGCAAGCGAAGGCAGTCCAGACGATTGCCTGCTGGATGCTGAAGGGTAAGCGCCTTTTTAGTGGTTGGACCTTCCACGCATTCTTATGGTGTTGCCTTCCACGGAGCAGGTACTTCGTGCAGCAGGACGGGCTCACCTACGCCAATGCAGTGATTGCGGGTGCCGACAACACGGTATGAACATCTTGCGAGTTTTAATGCTACCGCACGGCTTGTTGCCGTAGAGCATCCTTGGATTCTTTGGTTATCGTTGTTGCTCTCGGCGTTCGAAGTGGAGAGGGGATAAGGGCAAGCTGTCCCCCCTTTGCAGCTAAGTTAAAGTTTTTTAAGAGCTGTGTATTTAAGATTGGTAGAAAGACGGTAACTATGTTTGCTTAGAAATGTATTAAGGCGTTCGTTTTTGCATTATTTTTGAAAGGCAAAAATTCAGTACTCTCTTTTTTAAGATATACCCCTGGAAAACTGGAAACCTCTTCCTCAATCAGAAACGCACTGATGGATCCGCTCGAAGCAGTGTCAACACAGTTCATAACCACCACTTTCAAACATCTGGCATTACGGATATAAAGATTTTTATGATTGTTTTTGTGTGTTCCTTTAAAGCCTTCATGCCATCAAGTACGCCTTTATAAGTATAAGACGCCTCAACCTTTAGTTCCGCGGTGGACTTCTGTACCGGCATTTCGAACGCTGCACCAACTCACAGTACCCAGCATATGTTTGTGATGAGTCCGGATAAGGCAACACCTGCTAAGAATTTTCAGCGCCCTTCAACAGCTGCAAAATAACACTAACGTTCAGATTCAAATGGTGAGCGAACTTATGTCGAACCGCACACCCCCAACCACGCGATGTGAGTCCGAAGTCTCAGCTTGCACTTTGCATCGCGCTAGGTGGAATGACTGCACCGGTCGACATACAGTTGCACTAACTTTAAATAAGCAGCCGAAACGTTTTTCAGAATAGTTTTTGCATACCTTGGTAGATATCGTTCGATTATGTAGGCATTCAGTACTACATTGTTATTCGGGGGAGTACCGCCATTTCGTCATCAGCAGGTCCCCGAACTACACGCTACCGGCCATCCATGATAGTTGTGGGCACTTGAAACCAAAGCAGCACTCTCTACTACATGAGTTTCATTTGTTTTGTAAAATAATTGTGGGACGGCTTTACATCAACTCTTTCAAGTTCCAATACAGCCGGTAGCTCATAAAGTGTCTTTCGTAGGCGCTCAGCACCGTGCGATGGTTCGGGGAGGCCGCCAACCAGCTCAGGCGCCACGACAGCCCGTATTTCCCACCGTATCCATCTCCAGGTGACCACTTTGGGGCCGGATACAGTGACTACAGTGAAGAGAATTCTTCTACCGCCATGGACATCCTGCTCAATCAGGCAGAGCGTTCCGCATCGCTCGAAGGCCTGCTCGCGCTAACGAGTCTCGCCTTAGGAACCGGTAGTGGTCTCGTAACAAGGGTTACCCAGGAATTCAAGGGCGCATACCCGCACACAATGATCATAGCCTCAGTAACTCATTCCTCTGGAAAAGCGCCGCTCCAGTTTCTCAGCAATTCTGAGCGATGCTCAGGGCATCTGTTACTGTGACAGCAGTAAGTGGAATACTTCGCGATTTCGAGCCTTCGGGCGTATGCTGCATATCGACAGGGGCCATCTTCGGTACTTCGTGAGAACGCTCTGGGTGTCGCTCAATATTGGAAAGAAGCGAGCAAACCAGTACGTGGATATCGCTATGTTAGAGGCCGTTAATATGTCAAAAAGTTCTGATAAACTGCACGTAGGCCTAACGCGAGTTCTCAATAAAACAACCCTATAGCAATACTCCCGTCTTCTTTGCAGGCTGTCTGGCCTTTCAGCTGGGGAGGGACCATCGTGCAGCCCTACAACGCTGTCGCGGGCCTGTCCCACCTGCAAGAGGCTGCCGATGCCCGCCTGCTGCTTAGTAACGCCAGCCTGCAGAGGCCGCAGAGGAGCAGCGACAGCACACGGCTACCCAACTCAGCGGCCGCTCGGCAGCTGTCCTGTCTCCTGCAGCCGAGCCCGAGATGTGCATGGGTATGTGATGTCCGGTAATGATTCCAGAGCTCTTATTGCATTATTGGGAAACATGCACACGTTTAAATTGGGAAATATTGGCCCTCAGCCAAACCGAAGTATACTCATACCTTCAAAAGGATTGCCGTGAGCAGTATCTTCATGCCACCACGGTGCCATGGAGCATTTACAGGCTGCGGTGTGGTGATATGTGAATAAAATTTGCTCTCTTATTAACCTTCTGCGGGGGACGTGGTACGGGAGTTTAATTGCCGGGGCCACACGGAGCACATGATCCTGTTGGATATGTTCTAGGCCACTGCATTCAATGTCGGTCTTTCAGGTGATGAGGTCTCGCCAAATCTCTCCGCAGATCCAACCGGTCCAGTATTTACCTTGTTTAAAGGGACCCTGCAACATCTTTTTTCAACTTTTTTAGGAATCTTAAGTCCTTGAAGAACGTAGTTTCCCAACTCATCCAGTGCTTAGATTAAAGGGCCGCAAATCACCTTAGCCAAATAACTGCTCTATGCCATCAATTGAATCTTGCTCAAACTATTTTTCCTTTGTTCCCAGTTTTGGCGTCCTTTGACCGCTGGAATTATGTCAATACTTCGGGGTAGTGCTTATTGACCGGCTTTTCTTCAGTTAGCAATGAATCATTTGAAATCCACTTTTAAAAAAGTCACAAAAGCAAAGCAGAAACGGAAGGCATATCTGCTCGAAGAGCAAATCCGTGCTGGCGATTATTATAGCTTCCGCATAGCTTCCAGACGCGAATGAAAGAGTGAAAGCGTTTATCGGAAGTGTTGCAGAATCCCTTTAAACTACTTTAGCATGTTGCAGTACCTGAGCATCCTTCATAAGAGTTGACCACTGTTCATATTAGACTACGGCACGCTACGCGCACTTAATGTGGGCCAGTATACAGCCAGTCATGACTAGTGAATCCTATTCTCCAAGTCATTATGTTAACTCTGGCGTTGGAGTTGAGTCCTTCCTTTTTGATAAACCCCATACTCATGGATCTTCCCTCATTACCCTCCCTCCCCCCCAAAAAAAAAACTACGTTTAACTCTGGCGTTGGAGTTCAGTCCTTCCTTTTTGATAAACCCCATACTCATGGATCTTCCCTCATTACCCTCCCTCCCCCCCCCAAAAAACTGCGTTTAACTCTGGCGTTGGAGTTGAGTCCTTCCTTTTTGATAAACCCCATACTCATGGATCTTCCCTCATTACCCTCCCTCCCCCCAAAAAAACTGCGTTTAACTCTGGCGTTGGAGTTGAGTCCTTCCTTTTTGATAAACCACATACTCATGGATCTTCCCTCATTACCCTCCCTCCCCCCCCCAAAAAAACTACGTTTAACTCTGGCGTTGGAGTTGAGTCCTTCTTTTTTGATAAACCCCATACTCATGGATCTTCCCCCATTACCCTCCTTCCCCCCCCAAAAAAACTACGTTTAACTCTGGCGTTGGAGTTGAGTCCTTCCTTTTTGATAAACCCCATACTCATGGATCTTCCCTCATTACCCTCCCTCCCCCCCCCCCCCCAAAAAAAAAACTACGTTTAACTCTGGCGTTGGAGTTGAGTCCTTCCTTTTTGATAAACCCCATACTCATGCATCTTCCCTCATTACCCTCCCTCCCCCCCAAAAAAAACTACGTTTAACTCTGGCGTTGGAGTTGAGTCCTTCCTTTTTGATAAACCCCATACTCATGGATCTTCCCTCATTACCCTCCCTCCCCCCCCAAAAAAAACTACGTTTAACTCTGGCGTTGGAGTTGAGTCCTTCCTTTTTGATAAACCCCATACTCATGGATCTTCCCTCATTAACCTCCCTCCCCCCCCAAAAAAACTACGTTTAACTCTGGCGTTGGAGTTGAGCTGGCTGATGCTCACTGTTGTCCGAATATGTAAAAAACCTTTTTGCAGCGGTTCAGTGCGAACTCGCTCTGAATGCCTGGAATTATTCAAAACTGACCGTGCCGGCTACGTGAAAGTAAAAAAAAAAAACGCCCGTAAAACGTGAAATATTCCTTTCTTACTATTTTTTCTCCCTAAGCAAAGCCCCCGCTTAATCGGCCAGTTAAACGATTAACGCCGGCCGATTAATCGAGTTAAATTTTTAACCGAGGTGCAGGTCTATCCGAAAGCCAATGCCTTCAAAGTCCAAAGAACAAGTTTAAAATCCTAAGCGTTACGCTTGAAACGCACTGGAGGAAAGCCAACTCACCCAATGGGTTTCAACAAAGACACATCAGCGCAGGTGCGAAGTCAAAAAATTATTGCTGGCAAGTACCCCCCGTCGGCACGTACCAAAAACTTCAGGGGCATCATCATCATCCTCAAAGAAGAAACTCAGGCGACATGAACGATTCCATCATGAGATTGCACTTTCATTCGACTCGGTTTGCGGCGGAAAAAAGCTTCCTCTTTCAACCATCGTTGTTCTTAGACGAACGATCTTTGAAATTTTTAATATACGCCGCTCCGTTTCTTTCTTCCGTTTCAAACAAAGCTTGTATTGGCTGAACCCCGTCGCCGACGAAACCCTCCTCTTTCCCCTTCGCTCTCTCCACGCCCGCAGTTGAAGGTCGGAATTCTCACCCTACCACAAGTGGCGGGCGGGATCGCGCCACACTCCCAGCTAATCACACGCGCTCTCCTTCTGGAGAAGGGAAAGGGAGGTTACCTACTTCAAGCCCAACTGGGCCACGGGTAGGCCGCGCTTGGTCCACTCCGAGGCAGCGCTGAAAGAACTTGCGCGTGTTCGGCGATCTTATCTTTAATTTTGGCAATTGGAAAGCCGGGTGAAACGACAACAGCGAGCGGCTGAATGGGGTTCGGCAACCAGGGGTTGGACATTTCGTTTGACAGAGATTTCGCAATAAAGTGGCTTACTGTTTCACAGGGTGGCAAAAGCTTCGCGTGTGCCCCTGTTCCCTGTAGCGAATGGGTTCTTTAGTTTGTTCGTCCACAAGGTAAATTATACCTATCGTCTACTGAGCCTAGTAAGCTGGCTGATTCCCTAATGCCGTTACGTGCTGCCCTCGTGCGGGCAATGCTTAAAACTTTCAGACAATAAGAGGGCGAAAGGCTAGTCATACCTTCTAGTGATATGCTGTCGAACTTTCTGTTCAACATTTCTGCAGCGACGATCATCTCTTGACCAGCCCCTCCGAAGTTTGCCTTGCTTGGTTCCCATCTCTAGGAGCCTCACTTCTTTCCCGTAGTTACCTTTCCCTACTCAACGCAGCTCCTATTTCACCTGCGACAGCGGCGAACACCCTCCCATGGCTCTGCTTTTCTTGAAGCGATCCCAGGATCGCAATCGCTCGGACCAGGCCTTAAACTTTTTTTAGTGCCACCGATTTGGTGTACCTTGCAACGCGCTTGCATACAGATCTAAGGCTTTCGCATTAGAAACAGAAATTCATAACTGCAAGGGGCTTTTGGCGATGTCCCCTGCGCAGTGGCTGACCCAACGCTGTCCTGGATATACCAGTGGAATCCATTTAAATGGAATTCAAAATTTAAATAGGATTCATAATTTTGTTTTTCCCGCCAGCCTGAAGTGTCCCTCACACCTGTGTGATGCCGCCTGCTAAGATGACGCATTTCGACAGTTACAGATTGGCATCGCCAGACGCTTGCTTGATTTGTAATCAACCTTAATCCTTGAAACATTACTTATGTGATAGTCGCGCGCTTTCCTGAACAGAGGATACCCTTGCCTCAAGCCAAAAAATGCCCCATTTCTTTCATTCGGCGCGAGCAGCCTTGGATACCGGAAGATAGAAATTTGCTCCCTCCGACACATGTCATTGTGGCATTTGGGCTTACTTGGTTTTCTCATACTGACCATCATAATCCATATAATCATAATCAGCCTACTCAGCTTCAGTGCAGAACGAATACCTCTCCCATTGACCACCAACCACTCCTGTCCTGCGCTGCTCGAGTCCACCATTTACCCCGAAATTTTTCTATTTCATCCCTCCGTCGTGTTATTGGCCTTCCCTTTCTTCCAAACACATCTCTTGATATCCGCTCCGTTACCCTAATTGTCATCCGGTTGTCGATTCGTCTCACTACATGGCCAGCCCTAGTGAATTTCTTTTCCTTTATTTGAACAATGATATCTTCTACTCTAGTTTATTCTATAATACAGGTTCACTACATGGCCAGCCCAAGTCCATTTTTTTCTTTATTTGAACTATGATATCTTGTACTCTAGTTTGTTCTACAATCCAGGTAGCTCGTTTCCTGTCCCTGAGTGTTACTGCTAACATTAATCGTTTCATGGCCCATTGAGCAGACCTATGTTTGCTTTCTACTTGTTTAGTAAGGCGCCAAGTTTCAGCTCCATACGTCATAACCGGCAATATGCGCTGGTTGTAGATTTTTTTTAGTGACAGAGGTAGCTTACTTTTCATTATTTGGAGTGCTTGACGAGTGCTCCCCAAACCATGCCTATTCGGCGCCGGATTTTTCTCTCGTGGTTCGGGGGAGAACTAACCACCTGTCCGAGGTAGTTGTATTCTTTCACTTGTTCTAGCATTGCGTTTCCTAAGCTGAAGGAGACGATTTTAGCAGGCTTACACCTCATTAGTTTAGATCTATTCATATTTCTTTTTAGCTCAACGGCCGCCCATTCTGATATTAGTTCCTCAAGCATTTTTTGCAAGTGCTCTGCAGTCTCACTCATCAAGACTATGTCGTCCGCAGACCTCAAATGACTCACGTATTAGCCGTTTATCCTTAATCCTATCTTTTTCCATTCAGGATTTCTAAATAACCCCTCCGGACGAGTTATGAATAGTTGTAGAGTGATGGTATTACTCTTTAGCCTATTCACAACCCGCGGCCAATCACCCTGTGTAGGAACGCTCCAAAATGCCACAGGCAAAGAACAGGAAAGATGGCTTGTGTGGCACAAAAGAGTGGGTACACGCCATTTAAGATAAGAGAAATAGCTGCGCGTACCTCAATTTTTATGAATTCTTTCTTTCCCCGTTCCATCAAGCATTGGAATCACCTTCACCTTGGAATCACCTTCCGGGAATGATAAGCGACGATAAATTTTTTTAATTGTTAACCCAGCATTTACTCAGTGAATAGTACTGCGTTTGTGCTTTTCCCTTCTTGCAATGCTTTAAAAATCTGTCTTGTATATGCCCTGTTTTAAGCCATGTTTTGTGACTTTTTATGTCCTCTTTCATGCCTTGCTAGCAGTCCTTACCACATATCGTGCAATTGTTAACTGTGGTGCTTATGCTTATTTGTTTTCATATTGTTGTTTGCTTGTACATTTTAATTACTTATTTGTAAACTTTTTCTGACTGTAGCATTTGAAACTGTCAAGCGCAATTCTTTATGCCTTGTGTGAATCACCCCCTACTGTAATGCCCTCGGGCTAATGTAGGTACTTAAATAAATCAATTAATTAAATAATTTTTGGTACCAACCAAACGAAGATGCTAACGTGTCTGCTTTTTCCGCAGTAGAAGAGCACGTGGTGTGCGGTCACCACGTTTTCTTTGGGCGCGAAAAGGAATAATTCGGAAAGCGACCGGCGTGGAGACTCTCTGTTCTTGGCACCCGATGCTCCGTACTTTGGCTTCTTTTTCAGGTAAGCGGCCTTCACTGTTTCCTTCTTCAGTAAGCTTCTGCGGGTGGTTAAGAGATGGAGGGACAGTTGTTCCATCCTCCATGGAAGATATAAAACACGCCACCCTTCAAGCACAACGAATACGACTATAAAAGTCCCGCACGGGGAGGGTGATCCTATTACAAGTAGGCGATCCACCCGATCGCAGACGCCAAGAGAAGGAAACAGACCTAAACCCTGCACACCGATCCCACATCAAAGCACTGCCCCTTCCAAAAAACATGCATCCTAATATCCACGTAGGTCAATTTCCAGGGTCAATTTCCTGCAAAAAAAATTCGAACATCACGATAATACGGTGTACGTCGATGCAGCGAAGTATGACGAAGAAACGGCGGCATTAGTGGTCACCAGCCGTGAAGGGGGCATCATAGACTGCATCACCATGCGAAACACCACCACGAAGCACGCGATTCGCGATTCGCTGGGGAGAACGAAATGGCTGCGGCCTCAACATCATCCCCGATTAGCAAGCGGTTGTGCGAATGCTAGCGGCAGCAAGAATATTACTTCCACTTACAAAGGTACTTCCGGAATCCCTCGAGAAAGTTCACAACATTACGTGGACCCCCGGACACGAGGGACTACTGGGTAACAAGGCGGCGAACAGGCGAGCGTGCGACTTCACTCACCACCCCCCTGTGACTGACGCCTTACGATACCCTAGCACCACTACGTACGGGGAATACCTACAAAATACCAGAAAAGAGCGGGCTACATATCCAATCCCGCATTGCGAACTGACAGGAAGTGAAGTCCAGATGCTAAGTAAGATTCAAACGAACACCTTTATACATAAATCTCGAAGATTTTCCAACAACGGCACCCTGACTACACAGAAGACTGCAGGCTATGCAGAGAGACTGCTACCCTCTTCCATGCCACGTGGGCCTGCCCACACCTCTGGGCAGGGGCCGAACACCAAAAGAACCCGCCACTGACTTCCCGTGAATCATGGGAGGCCGCCCTCGCCAGCCCCGACTTACAGATCCAAAAGGACCTAATCAGCCGGGCGAAGAGCCCTGGACAAAGGGTTCCACCTATGATTCTTTCATCCTTTTCTATCCTTCCCCTTTCCTCCATCTTTACTTCAATAAATTTTATTCAATCAGTCAGCCTCCTTTCAATCAATAAAGTCTTTTCAGCAACAACAGCGTCGCGCGGCCACAAGCTGGGTACCGGAGGTATGCCCGGTGTACCACATACCACATTTTTTATATCTCTACGATGGAACTCGCGACCAAACAAGGCCATTTCAGTTCTACAGACTGATTTTATTCTAGTATTAGGTGGGCGTTTTTGCCCCCCAGAGCTACCGGGGGGTTTCTTGGGCAAACCCCCACGTGGGTATGTGCCATCAATTGATGAGCAACAACTTCGGCCCAATGTGAGTTTTGTCAAGAGGAGGAGACAATCGAACATTTCCTGCTGTCTTGCCGGCGGTTCTCCTCTATCCGAAATCGATTCCTGGAGGTTCCCCTCCGCCGCCTGGGTCTTTCCTTATCTGTATCGAATTTACTGTCATTTGGGGCATCGGGTTTAGGTTTCTGCCACGGGGATGTTTGTCGCGCCCTTCACGCTTTTATTTCACAATCCGGTCGCCTACCCTGTTAAAAGACACTTCGTACTTTCTTTCTCTGGTACGTGTACTATCTGTTTTTACTTCAGTATGTTATAGTTTTTTTTTCCCCTCAAAATTGCCAACATCACTTCCCTCACACTCCACAGCTCTATTTTACCCTTAGTTTGAATTCTTGACCAGTTTCCCCAATCTGACTTGGCCAATCCCCCAGAGTGGGTACGCGCCACTGATTTTTGGTTCCAACCAACCAACCAACCAACAAGGCCCACCGCTTTGAGATCCGACACGTCGCTGTTCAATTACGGCATTGCAGTAACCGCCTGGGCCGAGCATTCTTCGCGCCTGAGGCATGGCTGCAAGCGAAGGCAGTCCCCACGATTGCCTGCTGGCTAATGAGGGGTGAGTGTCACTTGAATGGTTCGGTCTTCCAAGTTCCACGCATTCTGATGGCGACGCGTTCCACGGCGCAGGTCCTTCGTGGAAGAGGACGGGCTCCCCTACGCCAACGCAGTTCTCCTGGGCACCGACAAGAGGGTAGGAATTTCGAACGAGTTGTAACTCTACCGCAGGGCTTGTTGCCGTAGAGCATTTTTGGATTGTTGGTTTATTCTTGTTGCCTTGGGCGCCTACAGAGTGAGCGCGGAGAGATTTTGCGATATTGCGTTCTGCGTACAATGGCTAATGGATGCACGTGAGCACATTAACAAAACACTAATCGATATCTTAAAGCAGCTAACGGGATACTTGTTTGATTGATTGATTGATTGATTGATTGATTGATTGATTGATTGATTGATTGATTGATTGATTGATTGATTGATTGTTGCACCAGGTTCAGTTTTATTAGTAGTCGCAAACGGTTGTAGCTAAGACTAGCCGCCCTCCACCCCTGCCGGGTAGCCGTCGGTAGTTGCACGCTTCTTGTTCAACTGTAGATATTGTTTATTCACTATGTCCATAAGACTGCACAAGTTGTACCAGAGCTCACACACGTCAGTCGTCTGCCGCAATACATCCAACACGCAAGCATGGTGCTCTCGGGCGAACTGCGACGAAAAACGATTGCGTTAGGAGTCCGACACCTCGACGTTATCCAGGTCAAGGAAAGCGCTGTTTAGCGCTTGACCTCGTCGTATCCTTCTTATGGTTCTAAGATATACCCGTGTGAGAACGGGTTGGTCGCGCTCTGCTGAACAACAAAACCAAGCTCGCTCGATAGTCACACCTCCGCCTCCTTTCCAGGCTGTCTGGTCTTTAATCCCGGGTAAGACTATCGTGGAAGCCTGCAATGTTGTCCTGGGCCTGTCCCACCTGCAGCAGGATGCCGATGCCATCCTGCTGCTCAGCAACGCCACCCCACCCGAGGTTGCGCCGGAGCGGCAGCTACGGCACAGCGCGACCCTGGAAGACATGAACACAGCGGGCGCTCGGCAGTTGGCCTGTCTTCTGCGGCCAACCCGCTACGCGAAGGGCCACGATATCAACATAGGTATGCAACATCCGGCTATTACGTCGAAACGTGTACGTGTTTGTGTGAATAACAGCTCTCAGCCAACCAGAAGTGTGCGCCTACCCATATACAGAGTGGCGTGAGGGGTGTGCACGGAGTAAAATTGACAGTAGCGCCCACTGTTGCCCAGAAAAAATAATTTGCGCTGGCGGAATGTCCCCGCCCCGCCAGCCGCCCAGCTTTCACTTTACTCTCTTCCTCTTCCGCAACCCTCTCGTAGTTGTGCCTTTGTACGTTTCTCTTCCTTTGCTCGCTCTCCCCAGCGGCTTGTTTCCTTCCGCCGCGACATCTGCCTGCTGACATCTCAAACTGCGCGCGCTATCGAGACGTGCGCCGAATCCAAATCACGGGGTGCTGCCGCAATGAGCGGCAGGGTAATCGCACACCGCCATATATGTGACGATCGCTTATTCTTTATCAATGAACATTTAGTCAAAAATAATTAAGGTGAGTTGAAAAATATCGATTTAACCCGGCAAATATAAGGTGCAATCGTTCGAAAATGGTTTCTGAAAAAAAAAAAGAAAGAAACGGGCTAGAGCAATATCGTACCCTTCAACATGCACTCTAGCTTTTTAAATGCAGATCATTTCAGTAACTCACGATGTCACCCGCGTTGACGTCCGTAGTCGTAGTCCGCACCCCTCCCCCTACACTATATAAAAAAAATACTATCCGGTGCCTGGTTTCAATCCCTCGACCCTGCGGGCGGAACGCAATGTACATGGTGCTCTACCCACTGCGCCACAAAGCCGACACAGAATGGGAGGCTACGAACTCGCCTTATATCCTTGATTCATTCAAACTACGTCAAAAAAAAATACTATCCGGCGCCTGGTTTCGATCCCTCGACCCTACGGGCGGAACACAATGTACATGGTGCTCTACCCACTGCGCCACAAAGCCGACACAGAGTGGGAGGCTACGAACGCGCCTTATATCCTTGACTCATTCAAACTACGTCAAGAAGCTGCTGATACAACGCATTCACTACCAGCAACTCCCCAAACACTAAACGTTAACGCAATACACCCACCCCCTATGCGATGCACTTACTCGAGTCCCCCTCGCGGGGAGATGGGCCCAATTTCTTTCGGCTAACGGTAACGCGATAAAACGCGAAAATCGCCCTTTTTTACTTCGCCCGCTATCCTGCCGCGCGCTTAACAATTTATGCTCCTTCTGCTCATAAACAACGTTAACGAAGGTATTCCGCAATCTATAGGCGTGCGCCAATGATGCATACATTTCCACGCAAGAAATTTACTGCTGCCGCCTTGCAATGAATATGGAAAGGCGCTGTCAGCGAGCGTGATTCGGCGACAAAGAATTCCGAACGCTATCTTTGTTTTAACCGGTTTCGTTACTATGGCCCGATGTTCACT
Source organism: Haemaphysalis longicornis (assembly GCF_048455015.1). Taxonomy (NCBI): domain Eukaryota; kingdom Metazoa; phylum Arthropoda; class Arachnida; order Ixodida; family Ixodidae; genus Haemaphysalis; species Haemaphysalis longicornis. The sequence goes on along the minus strand of NW_027526361.1, from coordinate 206,034,654 downwards.
GTCACTGTGCGGTCGTGTAATCGTCGATGCCGCCAGCGTATAACGCCAAATGCATTGCTGAGCAACGTGCTCTGACGACCTGGTTTGTGAAAATAGTTTTTCTGGAATAAATAGGCAAGCCGGATAAGGACATATAGTCCGTCATAAAAAGGGCTCGTGTTTTTTTAAAGGAGCCGTGAAGACAAAATGCAAGTTGGGTTCATTAGAAAGACGGCTTAGTCCCGATAACAATGATAGCAATATCATCGCAATCTTCGAACAAATAAGGAAGATATTAAAGAAAACGTGTGAAGCAGTCGCGACCCCCCAGCCAGTTTCCCGCAACTTTTCTATGACGTCACGGAACTTTGTGCGATTGCCGGCAACCGAACTGACCTGTCGCGACGACACGTGACTGGGCGCCTGTAATGGGGCATCTAGTTCCATTTGACCGCATCACTTGAATGCTAACGTGGGGTTAAAGCACTGAAAATTGTTTTATTGTTGGCCCGTATGACGTCATTCTTGCTCATAACACGTCACTGTGCCACCAAATTTGAATTTTTTTAAATACTTGCTTTTTTTCGCTAAAAAAACCAATTTTGGGGCTGTAATGGAGTTGAGTCTGAATCCTAGTTCTTTCAAATTAAACGAAGTTGCATTTTCTATTCATGGCTCCTGTAATTAAATTTAACTCACAAAAAACTTAAAATAAATTTGCAGCATATGTGCTTACATCCACACCTCTCGCTGTCTTATTAATGTTGGCATCGACGGACGCCTGCGGCCTGCATGTCGTATATGCGTGTCGTAATTAACAGTTGGACAAGCCTGTTCAGGGGTCGCAAGTGTTCACATGTTGGAGAGGGAGGGGAGGGGGGTAAGTGCTTTGTAACCAGCCGTGATACGGAAGCATTTCTTCAAGCGTCCCCCAGCGTGCCCAGCCGTGGCTGTTTCGGAAATATTCTCAACTAGTCTGAACTTATGAACGGAGCAGCTCTTCATGCAATTCAAATACTTAATATTAATTTGAAACGTATTGTTCCCTTCTGAAGCAGCTAGCGCCAGTCAACATTGTTCAAGCAGCACTCTGCGTTTTAAGTGCGTCTACAGCAAGGAACAAGCTGCTTTCGAATAGTTGGATGTAGTTCTCAGGAGCGCCGGGCACTATGCAGTAGTGGGGTGTGCACTACGCATAATGCAATGCGCACTGTCGTATGCAGTTCCAAAAAGAGAAGAAAAGAAGCTCGGCGCTACACCCCCGCGCGACACCTGCAGAGATACTGAAGCTATTCGGCATTTCAGCTGACTAGTTAGCATTCATACCGAGCTTGAGCTAGTAAGTATAGTCTACAAATGGCGAAAATGTAGCGGACACTTTTAAAATCGCTGGTTGTCACAACTATTTGGCATCTGTCGGCTTTTGTGATAGATGCAGAACACAACCGAATTTGTATTCACCAATTCGCGGGACGTCCTCCCATTCGTGGCACGCAGTGCGCAAACTGTAGCGTTTGTCCAGTGGCCAGATGTCTGTATGTGGTTTCTACATTGTTTTCCCGCCCTGAAAAGCAATCCTTAGGGTATCATACCGTACGACAACTTCATTCCGTGAGGTTGTGGTTACCCAGGAGGTGCTGTCGAACATGCTCAGCAACCCGTGCAAAGGAAGCGCGCAACGGACGCGACGCTGCGCAAAACAGGCCCAAAACAAGTGTATTTGGAGCAGACGACAAAGCTTGCGCAATGGATCTCGCCGTCGCGCCCGGCTGGCTACGCAGGCTCCGGCGTGCGGGGAACGCCGATTAACAGCGCCTTCTCGCCGCGCCATCTACACTGTGCTCCGCGAGTGAGGGACCTTAAGGGCCCGTCAGAGAGAGCGAAGTTGGCGCTCCTCTTTATCTTTCTCCGTGGGGGTGTGTTTTTACTACTACGGCACTACGGGGCATTGGAACGCAGCTGTCTGGCCCTTGCATGCTGAAGTGAATAAATAATGCTTTCTCCCTCTCTCATCTACAGGACACGTTGCACGTGACCGTAATAAAATACCCGGGCCTTCGCAGCACGCCCTACACCGCTACGGATACTATGACTCTCTCAGACAGAGGGCCCTACGCGGATCTATGCTCGACTCCGACCAGTCTGGTATGAACCTTGTTTGGGTTACTTTCTGATTTGCTGTACGTGTTGCCTAAATGTTCAGCATGGTTCTTACGGGACTGCTTGATCGGCAGACCTAATTGATAAGGACCAATTAAGCTGCGACAAACGAATCCCCTCTTTCTTGGGACTCGTTCAGTAGTAGAGCTCTTCTTCCTTGGGTCAACCTGATATCGCCCCATATCCTCCCCCGCCCCGCAAGTGCTTACAAAAATCTGTTAAATCTAATCTCTCACCGAAACTTTGCCGTATCCCGAATATCTGCAACCACGAAATGGCACCACATATCTAGCCTCAAACGCAATATTGGAGAATGCGCTAAAGGCAACAAGTTAGGCTGAAATTCTTTTCCGATTCTGAAACCGCCAATATAGGGAATTATTTCATGCAACATTGTTTATGGCGGTGGCAGCCTACAAACTTCAGGAGTGATTTTCACGAACTCTCGCTGGTGTTTTAGTGTATAAATTGACCCGTTATTGGGCTGTAGGTGGCGGGTTTAATTCCCTACCGCGGCCATCATGGTTTGCTAATAATGATGAAAATGAAAAATGATGATGATAATAATAATATGATGATGATAATATCATAATAATGATGATAATGAAAAAAGTGCCCACGTATCTGCGTGCCTTGCTCCAAGACACCTTGAAAGGCGAGAGCTTCAAGCCTCCACCCTACCATCACGCTTTCCTCTCCCGCTCCACCTTCCATTATTGTTTCCTCATTCCCTCTCCCCTCCTGGCTGTAGTACGGTCGCCGCAATCTTACCTTTCCCGCGTCATCCTTTTCTCCCCCCACTCCGATCCTCCCCTCCTACACTTACCCTTCGTTCCCCACCGCCCCCGCTACTACTACTCCTCACGCCCTGCTGCACGTCCTCTTCTCTTCTCAGCTATCTCTCTCCTACGAAACCCTCCGACTTTCCCGAATACCTCCTATTTCTCCCCTCCTCCACTCTCCCATAACCTCCAATCCTATTCCCCATTCTGCCCCTCCCCTCCCCCCCCTGTACCCTTGTGCTACCCCGGTCAAAAATTCCATCAAAACGTTTCTACTGGACCAGCAGAACTCCTGTGGGCTTACGAAAAAAAAATGGGAGGGAGAAGAATATACAGACCAGAAAAAGTAAAAAGTAAACAAAAAGCCGAATAGAAAACAAAGCAATGAAAACAAAAACAACCTAAAAAGTGGCTTCCGATTGTCCTAGTCTGTGTTTTCCTTCAGGGTCGTTGTAAAATGGCTTATCCTTGCAACTAAATGCTGAAGCGGTGTACTGTTTATTGGGGTAGAGCTTGCGGTAGAAATATATTGCGACAGAAAAAAAGGACACCGCCAGACGAGAGCAACAAGAGCAACAACAATGTCAAAATATAACCTAAGGCAGAAAAACTTCAAATAAAACACGGTAAAAAAAAAAGATTACTGTCCTGGTTTCGAACCACTACCCTTTGGATCAGCAGGCGAGTACTTAACCTCCAAGCCACCAAAACTTTTTTTTTCTTTAATGCCGGTCTTCGACACAACACAGAAACACAAAACAAACTTATTCACATGAGCAACTCGAGCGACAAGCCACCAACCTATATGAAGGCTGGTGTCTCTCTAAAATTCCCCAAGCATAGTCAAGGGTTCTATCCTTGACAGCCACTCAGGAGTGTATGCCTTGCGCTTCTGGACTTCTACGTACTGGGATATAGACTCACGAAAACATTGCCGCGTAGGGCGGGCGTCCACATCACCGTGGAGCCAGGCCATGCGCGAGCGCCATATGCTATGCAAGGCCACCAACATAACGAGGTCCAAGGGCGCCCCCTCCTCGTTTTCGACCGCTAGATAGCGTATGCCATGGGGGCTCAGCGGGAAGTCTTTATGAAGGGTCCTCTGGAGGACATCCCACAAAAATACCGCAGCCCAACAATGCAGAAAAACGTGCTCTATCGTTTCTGGTTGTTTACAAATTGAACACTGAGTTCCCCATGGCACAGATATCCCTCTATCCTGCATCCAGGTTCCAACCGACAAGGTGCCTGTGTGTAATTTGAAGAAAAAGGTTTTCACACCAGAGTGAACCTCCATTCTTTTGACGCGCTTTAGCACATTTTGGCCTGGCCCAGCACGGTAATTATATCTATACATAGGGACGAGGAAAACAACATCGCAAATGTCCTTATACAGTTTTTTGCGTGTCACAGAGGACAGGTACTCGCCAGAAAAACGTGCGAATAGAAAACGGGCCGTCATAACTATTTCCTTAAAATACCCATACACGCCACCTGGCATGCACCATGTTGATACTACATATTCCGGCATAGCACGCGCCAGCCGTACTTGCATGACACTCTGCAAGAACGGGTCACGAACATCTCGCCAAAACAAAAACCGGTTTACCAGCTGTCGCACATAAAGGTGCGCCAGCCCCAAGCCACCATTTCGGACTCTCCGAAACAGGTTTGTTCTGCTGCACCTCTCCCATGTTGAGCCCCAAACGAACACCGCAAATACCCGGTGAAGCCTTTGGACGTTGATTCGCGAACAATGCAGTACCTGCATGATATACCAAATCTTCGCTCCAAAGAATAAATTACATGCCGTGGCCCTTGCAAAAATTGACAACCTTGCCCCCTTCCATTTCTCGGCCTTCTCCCTCAACGCCATTGTCTGGCTACGCCAGTATGGTTCACTGTCCCTGTAATATTCCAGTTCAACGCCTAACTACTTTACTGGAGTGGTGACCCAACTAATATTAGCGAAGGTTGGCGGTGTTGATGACCGTTCCCCATGCCAAAATCCTAAGCACTTTGTCCAGTTCACAAAGCTACCCGTCACCATGCCAAACTTTTTGACAGTGTCAACTACCAACTGAACGCTTTCTTCGTTCATACAAAAAACGGCCACGTCGTCTGCGTAAGCCAAAAGTTTAACTTCCGACTCATGCAGTCGGAAGCCTTCGATGGCACTATTTCTGATTATACTCATACACAGGGCTTCGATGTATATGCAAAACAATAGGGGGCTGAGGGGGCAGCCCTGGCGCACCGAACGCTGCACTTCAATTGGGGCTCCCAACTTTTTGTTCACGATCAGCCGCGTAGTGCAATTGCGGTACGCCAGGGCGACGCCCTCTTTAATTACAAACCCAACGTTCACATGGTCCAAAATACAAAACAATATCTCGTGTGACACTCAATCAAACGCTTTTTCCAAATCAATCTGCACGACTGCCACTCCCGTGTGCAGGGCGTCGCAGCACTCAAGGACACACCTTGCTTTATGGATATTTGTAAAAATATTGCGACCCTTAATTCCGCACGTCTGATGTGGCCCTACTATTTGTTGGACAACACTTTGAAGCCTTTGTGCCAGAACTTTCATAAAGATTTTGTAGTCGACGTTTGTTAATGATACGGTGCGGGTTGGTAAACGTAGGTGTAAATATTTGAGCATACATAGTCTTGCTAAGCCTCTATTTGAGTGAATTGTTTCCCTGCGTGGATTTGACGCACGGTGCTTTTGTGAGCGCGCACGCGTGCGTGCGTGCGTGCGTGCGTGCGCGTGTGCGTGTGCGTGTGTGTGTGTGTGTGTGTGTGTGTGTGTGTGTGTGTGTGTGTGTGTGTGTGTGTGTGTGTGTGTGTGTGTGTGTGTGTGTGTGTGTGTGTGTGTGTGTGTGTGTGTGTGTGTGTGTGCGCGTGTGTGTGTGTGTGTGTGTGTGTGTGTGTGTGTGTGTGTGTGTGTGCGCGTGTGTGTGTGCGCGCGCGTGTGTATGCGTATGCGTGTGCGCGTGTGTTTGCGTATGTCTGCGAGAATAATTTTTTTATCTGGCCGTTCTGTTTGTTAAAAGCCCACAAACAGTGAATGCTTGGACGCTGAACAAAACACAAAACAGTTAATCTAGATGTAGATGACGATGATAATAACTTCGTTTGTTAATCCATTTTTATTTGCTTTTGAGTAGCAACAACTTACGACAACAAAAGACGTTGCTCGCATCAAGAAAATGTACTGCCATTATATATATGTTTGTTATTATCAACTTTAACAAAATACTGTAATGGCGTCTGCCTAGTTTGCTTCAGGGGTGATCATGAAGTAACCAAGTACCTGCTAAAACTCTATGACTGCTAGATAGCCAACTGTAGTAATAAGTCTAGTCTAGGCTAGCATATATGCAGTCATTGTTATACTAGGTGCGCAAGAAAAAACGTGTCTGGTTCGTTGTGCGTGGTTTTGGTGGTTTGTTTTCGATTTGCTGGTGTTACGTGAATTACTACGTGCTCCTCCTGCCGTAATATTACGTGTTAGTGCTCTTGTGCCACCTGAAACATCGTGAGTGCTGGCAAAGCGCCTGTGTCGTCGCCGTACTGCGCTGCTGTGGCAAACGCACATCGAGGTCGCCATTTGACAAAACACCTGACAAGTTGTGCGCGCCTACGTGAATCAAGAGTCTCTACTGCAAGTTCCAGTCTGTCGACGCGACGTGTAAAAAATGCTGCGTGTTCTGCCGTAAGTGATTGTTTATCGTGGTGCATGTTAAAATTTTCTTACGCGTTGCCGCAGCGCCGTTTCGTTAAACGTGTTGAGTATTTTCCTTGGTGTACGTTCGGCTCGCCGCGCTTGTGTTATTGTAAATTACCGGCTGCGTCGGCGCGGTCACATGAATGGGCTTCCAGGAGCGGCGGCCAGTATGCTGTGTGAGTGATTGACCCCCTTGCCATTGCCGGCAACGAAAATGTTATCATGCTGACGGCCGCCGCTTGGCTTGGGTGGATTCGACCGCTAAAGCTTGTTGCATGAAAAAAAAAAAAAAAGAAAACTGCGTTAATGGTTGTAAAACAAAACGCCCACTCCCCGATTTTTTTCTTTAGGAGGCAGTTGACCCACAGTATATCTTTTACAGGACGTAGGCAGCTTAGCATTGTTCTAACGGGTAGTTTTTGTTTACGGGTAAAGAAATGCAAGGAGGCTGCATTACATTTGTAGTTATAACACGTAAGAGTTGCATATACGTTGAATTTTCAACATTTAAGCATTGCTAGCAACTTTATAAGTAGTACCACATGCACAAGGTCTTTAGGCAAGGAAACATTTCACCAGATAATTGTTTAGACGTCGCAGCTTGAAAACATGCTGTTCCAGCCTGCATTGCTGGTGCAGTCACGGGGCAGCTTTCACTGTTTAAATGCAAGAAATGTTTCAACCTTCCTAAGCTCATTCAGCATCGTCATGATCAGACAGAAATTCTTGTGTGGTGTGACGTTATTTGTAGCTGGCTTGCATAAATTGTGTTCACCATAACATGTTGAGCATGGGTTGAACGTGTTGATTCTTACAAATATGCATGTGATGGGGATACAATCACGGTGCGAAAAAGATTAAACAGGGCGTGGGCTTGCCATCGTGCTCCTTCGCCATCCCGTTTTTTCGTTTCGTCAGCATTTCAACTTGCCTACCCCTTGGTGGTATTGGCACGCTGAGACGTTCACCATGTGCCTCAGAGAGAATTTTAATGGCGCCATGGAGACAAAATACAAGTTTGTGTTATTCGAAAGATTTCGTGTGTTATGGTGCACCCAGCAGTTCTACCAAATGCAAACGATGCTTTATTCACTGAGAAGTTAATTAATTGAAGTTAAAATTTTGGTTTTCCCGCTAAATCGTGCATTTTCAGGGTTTGCAATGCAGCCAAAGTGCAGTGAAGTAGAGGCTGTACAGTTGCCCCTCGTATTCCAAACAGCTCGGTGAACTTTGCCGCGCGTGATCGGGGGTGTTGTCGTCTTGGCCTCGGCATCGATTCCGAGCTGCAAAAGCAGCGCACATGGTTCCTATACCACCAATAGCAGTCTCCGTTTTGGCATGATACGGTATGATATGATGTTATGTCGCAGTGCAGGAAGCAAGAACACCACATCTATCTAAACACTCCAACAACAAAATGCTGGCTAGGCCTTGGTGCGGTAGCTGCGAAGTTGCAGAATTAACTCTGCCGACTCTGCAGATAACTGACGCCGCAGGTGGTGTCACGTGATCGCTCACGTGATCGCTCCGGTTGACACTCCGAAAGAACCAGCCGAACACCCAAACGCGCAGCCACTTTCCAGAGCGCTCTAAATTTGCTTTAGAGCGCTCTGGTTAATTGGTTGCAACCAATTAACCGAATACTGCTGAGCCCAAGGACGCGAGTTTGATTCCCGGCCGCGGCGGCCGATTTTCTGATGGAGGCGAAAAGCAAAAACGCCCGTGTGTTCGAGATTTCGGCGCACGTTAAAGATCCCCAGATGGTCCAAATTAACCCGGAGCCCTCCACTACGGCGCGCCTCATCGCCTGTGTAGCGTCGGCGTGTTAAACATCATAATCAGTCAATCAATCAATTAACTAAATACAACTTTAGTGATGCCCCACCCTGGGGTGCGATATCTAGAGTTGGTCAAGCTCTTTAAAAATAATCTGCCCCTGTATCATCACCCCTGTGACACATAGGCGAACTACAACTGTGAATGCCTCTTAAATGATATGTACCGGCATGTTTGTCATGTAGGTTACTTGTTCGTTTCTTTTGACCGTTTTCTTAAGATTGCCTGCAAATAATAATTCTGCTGTGTTCTTGCTTTTCATTTTTTTGCAGCTTTTACGTGCTCGGAGTTTGGTGTCAGCGAGAAAGAAATTGCCGGATCGCTTTCTTCAATGCTTTCTCGCGGCCAGGTGGCCAAATAATGATGGCCATAATTTTCAGTACACTGCATTTAATTATTCACAATGTTACTCAAATAAACATTGTAAAGGCAGAAAAATGCGTCGCTGTTTTACTGCGTGGTTGGCAGCAATTCTAAGCGCCACAAAGTATTATATAAACACGCTTGCCATTCGAAGGATGTTCAGTGCATGAGGAATAGAGAACTTGATTATTTGCAGCCATTCATCAACCGCAGGAAAACTGAAAGGAGAAAGGTAGACGGATACTTCCAGGCCGCACAGAGGAAACGTGAAATGCAAAGGACGCATAAAGGACACAGAAAGTCTGTGGCCAATTTTAGGGCACTCAAAGGACGCACACAGTCTATTGCCTTCTGGAAACATACTGGACAAATGGAGGACGCATGCTGTCTATTGCCTTTGGGAAATATACTGTACACATGGAGGACGGAAACACAAAGGACACTTGGAGGACACAAAAAGTAAGTGGCCAAATTCCAATACAGGGGACACACAGAGGACATACATGGTCTATTGCCTCCGGGAAATAGACTGTCTTTTGACTGGACGTAAAAATTTTTATAGGGGGTTGGACATGTAAGAAAATCTGCTGGTACTCCCTCAGTCCATCAGACCATCAACCCAACACCAACAAGCAAAACTAAGATGCCCTGCCGGACATGCAGGAAAGAGTACAGGCACTCCAGCAGCCAGGTAGGCTTTCAAACCCACACCATCAGGGAAAAGGGACAAGCTCCGTCAGACGTGTAACAGCCTACGGGCACCACCAGCAGCGCCGGAAAAAACTTCAACCCTACACCAACAAGGATAGCCGAGATGGCCTGCTGGATGCATGTTCGCAAACTTCAAGCACTCCAGCAGCCCAGTAAACCTGCAGGCACTTTTATTAAAGCGAAGCTTTTACAGCGAAGCTTCTTAAAGCAAAGCTTTAGTGTTCTTGATGGCGTCTGTAACTCGAAAACGCCGAAGTGAAAGAAGAAAAAAAAAAACGCTTCCCGTGGCCGGAATCGAAACTAGGTCTTTCGCGTTATGAAGCCGGCTTACATCCGATTGCTCCATTTCGATATGGTCAATGCGGCTTGGATGACTTAGGCGGCAACCGTAGAGAAAGTTCTACCATCGTTGCCGTTTGCCCGCGGGGTGCATGATAACTTTCACATATTGCGTAGTCGCGGTCAATGCGACAGACGTTTTCTGCCCTACAAGACTTATAGCAGCTAGGTGAAATGCACCTAGCCTTCTGTCGGCACTCCAACTCAGTGCTCGCTTGAGGCCGCCCGACGTAAAGACCTTCATCACGCTCACGGCCGCCCGCGGTGGACGAGATCAGTACGGAGAAACGCGGTGCTTGAGCATTTAAAACTGAGGAGGCTCAGGGTGCTCATTTTAAAAGAAGTGCGCAGTGTATTCAACGCCCCAGCAATTCTCTTCATCATTTTGTACTCATCGGTTCTCATCGCTGCCTGTCAGTCTGTTAAAAATGCCCCATAAGCTTCTTGTTTTTTAAGTTTTTTGTTATATCAACACGCTTTACTGAAGTTGCTCGGGCTGTATCGGTAGCGTAGTGGGTATGGTGTCCTGCAATTGTGCGCGAGCCTTCGGTTCGAATCTTAGTGTATCACTGCGTCTTTTTTTTTTAGTTATGGAAATGACTTAATTTAACAAATCAGCTTAGTGGCGCAAGACTTTGGACGCGTAAAACTTGACTACTAACATTAGAGGCTGTCCCTAGACAATAACACTACAAACGCGTTTTTATCGTGGAGTTGAGTCCACGCGAAGTCCGAGTCCGAGTGCCCGCAAGCTTGTGAAGCGTTTTCTCTTGCCGCGCCTTGGGCTTCCAAAAGTATTTGCTGGTTATTAAATGCTATGAGCTGCCCTCCTTGTTGTGAAGAGCAAATACGTACAATAGCTCGACGAGAATACACACGTTAAAAGGGCAGGACGCTGTTGATGTTTTTCGTCCGCGGGAGTAACTTCCTCTCAATGGCGTACGCTTAATCGCCGAATATCAGCTGTCGTGGCGTGTGCGAAAGTCAGCACTTTATTGGTGTTTGCACATTCAACTTTATTGCTGACATGGTACTGCAAAATATGGTGCGAACTCCAGAACGGCAACGTCTTGCGAACGTTCAGACAGCCTCTCGGCATGGAGGGTCCGTAGGTCGGTTATGTGCTCGTTGGATGAGTTATTTTCGCGTTCGCCTCTGTTCACTTCTCCTTTCCTTCGTATTTTCTCCCTCTTCTCACCCTCCCCTCTCCTTATATCCCCTAACTTCTCAATTTTTTCCCCTTCAGTATTCTCACTCGTCGTCCGCCACATAGACCGGGCTATAGGGCGGCACATGCAGGACAGGAGCGGACGGAGGTCAATATGAGAGGCGCTTGTCCTGCAGTAGACCTAAATAGGATGATGGTGATGATGGTGGTGGGGGTGGAGGTATGATGATTATTATTATGATGATGATGATAAAATTCCATCGTCTTCAGAATTTCCGTGTGACAAGATATTTGGCTGAGTGAATCCGGTGAATAAATATGTAACGTGAATTAGAAATGTCTTTATCGACAGCATTCCTGAAGGCAATTTCCGAAACGCCATTACGAACGACCCAGGTGATTCCTTAAGGCCGTCTCGGCAGCGTGCTGCGAGAGCACGCTAACCCCCCTTGTAATAGCGAATAGGTTCCGTAATCCAAGCATTAACGAGGCCACTCCGATAAAACGCTTGGTAGTAAAAAAGTTATCTAAAGGTCGTTTTTGTGCTATCGCCGCTTATTTTGTGCACATTTATGGTGTCAAATCATTTGAGTGTCATGCTGGGGCATACGAGTTTTTAATGCCCGAAATCCCTATTTTGACGCGCTTTCTGTTTCAAACTGTTCGATAAACCAAAGTGCATACTCTCCAATTAGACTAGAAGCACTGGTTGAATGTTTCCTTTTTTATATTTATTAAAAACAAGAACAGGATAATTTTTTGGCGCCAGTGGCTGTACCGAAACCCTTCTTCGCCGCGATGATGCCTGAAGCCGCCAGTGATGAAATATCCCGGTTGCCGCCGTAGCGTGGGTTATAGCGCCAGCGAAGTAATTATGCATTGTACTCCACCCGCACTTACAAGCACCTCATAAGAGGACACCGCCCTTGCGCAACGCGTAAAATTAGCCAGCATTGTGCAACTACGTCGGGTTGTATCCAAAGTTTTCATCCACCAACAATTAGTCAGCGTTTTAGATGGTGTCCAAGTGATTTGCGATTAACAGTGTCAATATAGTTAGGGCGTTCTGTCTTGCCTTGGGGCCGAATAAAGTGCTTTAAGTCCTTTGTTGTCCGTAGTTCTCGTAGAATTTGAGATCTGGTAGAATTTGAGTTCTGGTAGAATTTGAATCTGTTACCTTTGAGTAAACGTTCCGTAAACGGGGAGCTCGCAGGCCATAGATGCATCAAGGGTAGGGAATTTGGAAACATGAGGTGGGCATTTCCTTTGATTCTTAGTCTCTCCAATAGAAGCATTAGCATTTTAAAGTGCGTTATGATCGCCTGCATTAATGCACGAAAAGGTTACCAACCTACATGTGCTAATTTTTAATGAGCGGGAATAAATGTCGCCGACTATCAAATGGGACAAAGACCAGAGAACACAAAAAAGTACACTCAAGTTTAAAAACATGAAACCAAAGAACGCAAAAAGTACACTCAAGTTTAAAAACATGGAACCAAAGAACACAAAAAAGTACACTCAAGTTTAAAAACATGGAAATCTGTATCGTTTTCTCGCTCGTACGGGCCTTCTGCAAATTTTCTGCATGCGCCGAGCGCGCTTTTTTCTTGTATGAACCTCCTTCAACGCAAACGTTCCCGCCTCGTGAGATTGAGAGATTACCACTAAGCAATACTCAACTTCAGTCCCCTCTGAAGGACATTTTGTATTATCCGAAGAAGAATTCTATCGGTAGTGGTGGTGGTGGTCGTGTTGTTGGATCAGGCAGTGTTAGCCTGGCCAGATGTGCCGGCAATAGCGCCGCCCGAGCACCACCTTAATAGTTAACACTAGGGTCACTTCACCACGAGTTTGCCAGTTCCGACTCCTGAAGGATGCTGAAAAGGGGCGACACCTACCGGTGCCGCATCCAATGTCCAAATGGGAAGACAATGTGGTCCACAGTGGTGTGTCGGGCTGGAAACTTTGGAATCACTGAGAGCATTGCGGTCCGTCCTACAGCATGCTCTGGGCTACACATTACATAGGTGCACGTCCCCTCTCGCTGCACAAGACTAACACAGAGGCGATCGCACAAGGCCCACTTTTAAAAGCCGTGCTGTCGTCTTCGCTGAACCCCTTCGGATGCGGTAAAGCAAAGTTGCCTCCTAACTCGTAAAGCCATTTGTGACGCAAGGCTCATGGTGTGGTTCCCCCAATGACTTGAAACGGTAGGCGACTGTCCCCCTGAAACTGTTGCAGTGATCAGCGGCAACTTTAACAGTCGGTGCAAATGGCAGCGCATTCCTTGGCACCTGATCAGCGGCCTCAGTGCCCCTGACGCCACCGCGGGATGCAATCAATTGAAATCGCACATTGGAACACTTACTGCACAAGCCCTAAGCAATGCTGACCCACCCTTTTTGTGAATATCCCACGCTGCAAAATTAGTCAAAATTGCAACTTTCTGCAAGTTGTATGGTATGATTTAGGTTTTCCAAAAGCAGCCGCGATAGCAGTGCACTCGGTTTCAGTGGATGACACTACATGGTCCCGTCGTGCAACTAGTTCTGGAACCCTCCGCATCAGAAATGACATACACTGCAGCACTGACCCCGCTGTGTGGATTTTCTGAGCAACCCATAAAAATTTGAAAGTGGTTAACGCAAGTGTTCTGCACGTGTTCAAGCACTAAACATCTGGCTTCATCCGTTGGTGTGTTTCCATTGACTGTCATGTAAGAACATGCAGCTGACACTGGAGGCTCTCATAAAACCATGGCGGCATTGAGTTCCCAATTTTCCCCGGGCACCTATGGCTCAAATTTTTCAGACGCATGAGAGGCCGTCCTTGTGGGAAGACACCTTGCTGTTGCTCTTCCAGCTTTGGTTTCCTCTAGACACATTATCTGCGTCAGTAACCTCTGCGATGCCAGCGAGGGGAGTGTAGAAGACTGGCTCTCCTGTACGAGCTTCTGGTTTACCGCTCCCCGAGGAACAGCACTTGCTGTCCTCAGCCCTACCCTGTTCAATGTTTGGAGGCGCTCATACTTGGATTCCGAAGGGAAGATGACAGGCATCTGGTTAAGAATACGACTCAAAATTAGTGCTGAGCGCCACTTAACCATGGACGCCGGGTGATCACCCCACTTAGCTAAACCAATCATCCTCAAAATGTTCACACAGAGAATCACAACCCGAACAGTCGTATCAGTGCCCATATAGTCGGCTTTCAAAGGTGACCCCAACAAACCACACGTGAGCGGCTTGTCGGATAGACAGACTCCTAGGACTAATTAAATTAAGGCGGGTGTACCGTCAGAGGTTACCAGGGTAAATAACAAAACAGGCATTCTCGGCCAAGAGCGAACGTTCGACTTACGACTGACTCCGACTGTGCATGTTGCTATCCGGATGACCACAAGGAAACATCGTCAGCGTACACAGATGCGTGAGCTGGTTGTCAATCCTCTGTTAGGGCTCCAGGTATCCCAGCCGTGGCCACATTGAAAAGAATAGGTGACAAAACCCAACCCTGTGGTACCCTCCATTGCGACGCTTTATTCGCTTCGCGCAATCCGTACCATAGTTGGATGTACCTGCGTTTGTGAAAAATCCGCACACTAGCGACCCTATACATTGCAAGTAGTGTGTCTGCTATCAGTTGCCTTCTGACACAGTAGTCATAAGCCTTTAAAGCGTCGAACACCAGAGCTATAGTTGGAAGTCCATGCACTTGGCGACGACGTCGCTGATAAAGTACATAACGGTATCCTGAGCGCTTAAGTGCCGCTTGATGCTCATGCAGGATCAGCGGAAGGAAGAAATATAGCGGACAATGGAAGCCAAGTGAGCGATTGGAAAAGTGTCGCAGTTATCCAGGGTTTCTAGTTTGCCGTGGCCTCTGAGCATGTTTCGTTTGTTTGCGTATGTATAAATAGATACCTTGTTCTGTTAAATCGTGCGGACGTTTTGTTAACACTCTGGCCGCTTGTAACGACCCTGCAGGTGGGCCAGAAGCAAGCCTATTCGCCACCTGGCTGCCCGGACGGTGGCGTCGTGGCGTCATTCGACAAACGCATATCGTCGTCCCAGGACTCGTCGGACATCCAGCTCTACAGTATTACGGGTGACGCTGGAACACCGGCGCTGGTCACCAACGGCCTTACGTGGCCGCAACAACTCGCCCAGGCCTCGCGGGACGCATTACGCATGCAGATGTCTTTGTTTCCCACTTTTGCAGTTACGGAGTGTAATACGATGCCACTGATGAAGCCGCCTGTAATAAATTTTGCGGGATGAGCGAAAATCGGGGGTATTTTTTTGGAGGTGATTTCTCGTGGAATACCCGCCGCGCACATGGTTGCCCTAACCTATCGTATGTCATCAGCTGTCTTATGCTGTTGCCAATTCCAGAAACTGCCGTACATGCTTTGGCTTACCATGGAAGAAAAAAAACTAAGGAGAGGCCCCGCTAGCCACCGGCTCATAGGGAAGAGTGTGGAGGAAGTGACATGATTTTTTCACGGCCATTGTAGGCCCATGGCAACGGCGTCCTAGCAACGGCGCTGAAGGCCGGCCCACCGAGGCACGACGTCACTGCGTGGCCCAGCCGGTAGCCAATGGTCGGCCGGGAAAGACGAAGCAGACGACAGTGGAGCGAGCGACGGCGGAGGATGTAGCACTTGCGCGCAAAATACAAGGAAAAAATGGCGGCGGCTGCAGAAGTGACGTCAGGGCCTCTCCTTAGCTTTTCTTTCCTCCATGTGGCTTACACTGCGCTTTGCTATGGTGTTAGCGGTTATTGCTTCTGTCCCGCACGCTACAAAAAGGACTTCTGCTCATTTGGCGCTCATTCGAGTGTAATGTTGCATACGATCAGTATCTTTCCCGGATGGGTAACGTATTTGTGTTTTACTGTCGATCACACATAGAAGATATGTATATATTTTGCAGGAAGCTAGTTTTTCAGACATAGTTAGGTTTGCCATTTGGTAGCTTGAAGAAGAACTTGTTACGACAATAAAAAACTTCAAGCAGCACGCATCAATTACACCACAGGTAGAATATCTCCCTCCACGCTCCAATTGACTTATGCTCTCGAACATGCCACCCCAAATTCATCTGGTTCAAACCATCCTAACGCAAATTCCTTGTGGAAATTGAGGCGGGGCACGGCTCCTGCGCAGCGTACACTGCGTTCTATTGCTCAAGAAAACAACTACCCGACACGTGAAATGGGAGTAGGTTACACAGAGATATCAGCTCCCTCCCGCCACGTGCGCAGAAGATTCACACCACCGCATCCGAAACTACCTGGCACGGAATCAACCCCTCAGCGCCAATTTCAAACTCAAACCCCTATGGAACAATGCCTACCCCATTGCAGACACTATTTTATTTTTTCCCAATTTTCATTACCTATCCCCTTTTCCCTAAACATGCTAAAATTCGCCAAAACGTACAATGGCGTCTTTGTAACCTCTTTAAATAAAATTTCCTGCTACCACTACCCCTCCCAAGAAGTATCCATCGCACTGTTTCATTGTCCAGCACCGGAAAATTCCGTAACCAACGCAGCATTCTTTATAAAATAGAGTGTCTCCAAACCTCTCTTCCAAGCTCAGCTCACAAGCAAACCTGCGAGCAGTAAACGACCCACCAGACGATCTCAGACCCCTCCAACACGCACCACGTTGTACGAAGATCAATAACATCAACTGAGCTCCTGGGTATTACCGAAAAAAGAAGACCCCCCACCCCCCTTCCTACCCACCTACCCTCTTCCAGTGACCCCCAACATCACGGTACAACGATCGTCCGCAAGGAAGATTGTTCATTGCGATAAATTTATTGCAGCAGTAGCTTACCTGGTTTTATCGCTGCATTCAAAGGAACTGTTTAGTCGCGTAGGACTCACCAATTCTGTCAGTCAAACTCTTTTGAGTAGGACGGGGGAGGCTCACAGTCCTGATTATGTGAATAGAGAGGTTTGTACAATAGCGCACGCTTACATTTCAGCTACTCGCCGCCTTAATTGCAAGGCGGCCGTTAGCCTAAATGTATATGTAACTGGCGTCCTAAATAATTCCAGTTGTCATCCAAGATGTACTTCCTTTTTTTAGGAGCGAAGCTCCTCTTGCTCGGGCCCTGTCCCGGCCGTACACGGCACATTGATGATGATTGTGGCAGGATCCCCCTAGGGATTGGCCAACCAAAGATTGGCCATCCAAAGCTTGGCCGAACAGGTCATAACGTTCAACGCGTTCGTTGCTACCCAACAAAGAGGAGAGGAAGAAGAAGAGGTTGTCGTTCGTCGCCTGCGAGCTCAAGACTCTTGCTCGGGCCCTGTCCCGTCCCTCGTTGCTGCCATACACGGCGCAATGGCGATGATTGTGGCAGGATCCCCCTAGGGACTGGCCAACGAAAGATTGGCCGAAGAGGTCAAAACGTTCAACGCGTTCGTTGCTACCCAACAAGGGGGAGAGGAAGAAGAAGAGGTTGTCGTTCGTCGCCTGCGAGCTGAAGACACGTACCGGGGGTACGCGACACAAGACGCTCTGCAGAAGGCGACGGCCAAGGTGGCTAAAATGTCACACACCGAATTCGCCAACTTACCCATGGAGATTCTCATCGTCCCAAACAAGCCCTACATAATCACCACAAACATCGGCGTCGTCGACGGGCTTGTCAAGGGAGCGGCGGAAAGCTTGACGTGTGGAGTCTTTATATGATGTGTGGGCGAATGTTTCACGGTTTTACCGATAAACATTTTAGCTTCGCCCCTCTCATCATCATTCACTTCGTGGAGATGGCGGGATTTCTTTCTCCTTTTTTTTCTCTTCTGTAAGTTAAAGTATCCCTAGAGCTACCGAGCCTTGTACGCGTATTAGCACTGGCCAATTCCTTATGCGAGCATCCGTTCGTTTGTAGGTACGAGTCCGCAACCACCTGTACATACCCAGCGCCTCCTACGGTTTCTCTTCTAACACCACTTCAATTTCTTTTAGAAACTGCTAAAACAGCCCCGGTGTTCGGCCTCAGTAACCTAATCGGTCGAACCACTGTTTATAGCACCAATGACCTGCGTACGAGCCCCGGAAGTGTCGAAATGTTGGCACTTGCCGTATTTTTTTGCTATAAAATGCTCTCTTGACTCAATACTACGCATTGTTTTTGTAAATAGGCATGGTTTCGCATATTTTAGGTGGGGTTTTGAGCGGGGCGTGCCAATGACACGTTTATTTAACGTTCTGCATCTCACCGGAATTGCCTGACTTTCACCTACTTCAGAACAGAATAGCACGTCCCTGATTGCGGGTACGTTCTCTGCTCGTTGATCACATCATAATCACATCATCGCCGTCATCACCGCGTCACCATCATCATCATCACAAACAAACAACGGGTGAACGTACCTGCCTTCTATGTAGTGGAGCAGCAAGTGGCGCGCGATCACCACGCTTGATCGGGCCGTGAAAAGGAATAGTGGACAAAGCGATCGGTGGGGAAAGGCTCTGGACTTCCCTGTCGATGCACCGCCCTTTGGCGTCTTTTCAGATCCATGGCCATTGCTTTCTCCTCTATCAGTTAGCTACCCCGGTTCGTGGAGAGGTGGCGTGGTTGTTGATTCCCTAGGTCGGTGGGCGGTGTGGCCACGAGCCACGGGTTCCTCACGTGCCGGCTGTACCCGGGGTGAATCAACATACCACTTTTTCACATCTCGAAGTTAAAACGCGCTGCATTGAACAAAGGCCCTCTGCCAAACTCGCTCGTGCGAAGTTTCGCTGACTTCGTTTCGGTGTGGTGTTCCCCCACTTAACAGGTATCTATACCGGGCAGATCTAGCAACCTCACCCTTGTGCCACTTCTGCCATTAAATTGAATCGGATGAGCATTTCTTCCTTTTTTGCCGCCGATTCTCGCATCACCGGAGAAGGCTGCTGGAGGCTCCCCTGCGGCGTCTTGGAATGCCACTAACCTTGCCAGTGCTTTTGTCGTTTGGAGGCACACAGCTAGGTCACTGCCATGGGGATGTCTGTCAAGCCATTCATTCCTTCATTTCAGAGACAGCTCGTCTGCCTTGTTAAAATGATTCTGATCAGGCTCTCTCGCTCCTCTTTCTTGTTCTATTTCTGTCTTCGACCTATATTCTAAATTTTTTCTTCGACTGCACCTTTTTGCCTATCTGGTTTTTTAGTTTAAAAAAACACTCTTCTTGGCCAATCCCCCTGAGTGGGTATGCGCCACTTTTATCCCGCGTCCTTTATCCCGCGTCCTTTTCTTAAGCCAGCCCAATATGCTGTGCCGCTTTATTCTGCCCCCCCCCCCCCTTTTTTTTTTTTGCTTTTGTGCTCTCTGAGTCACGTGAGCGCGGGAGTGCGTCTGCCACGTTCATTGTCTTCGCTTCCACCCACTTTCTGCACGCGTAAACTCACGAGGAAACCCTATCGAGAAGACAAGAGCTTCTCTCTAACGATCTTCAGACGTCGAAAACGAACAGTTGGGTGCTGCTTTAGGTTCCGTAAAAATATCTCTGCGAGAAAGTCTGCCACCTTTGGGGAGTTTTGTGGAACTTGGTATCCACATCCGGGGTAAAGGCGCTCGACCTTCTGGCGTCATCTGTCTGCGCTATGGATTTCGATAGAAACAGTATCAATCGGTTTCACACCAACTTTTCCGAAGACATCTGGAAACATAGGGGGCATGGTTCCTACAGTTTTTGACCCTCGCTTCGGGAAAAAAAAAAAAAAAACCGGGTATGCCATGAAGTATTTTTTTTTTTTTTTTTTCATATATGTGACAGGCTCCTCAAGCTGCCATTCCACGGTGCATTTCTGTACCGGCATTCCACACGCTGCACAAGGGGTCACAGTGCCCAGCATATACTCGTGGAAAACCCTGATCTGC
The DNA here is from genome assembly GCF_048455015.1 of Haemaphysalis longicornis. Classification (NCBI taxonomy): domain Eukaryota; kingdom Metazoa; phylum Arthropoda; class Arachnida; order Ixodida; family Ixodidae; genus Haemaphysalis; species Haemaphysalis longicornis. The sequence goes on along the minus strand of NW_027526361.1, from coordinate 206,014,692 downwards.
AAGAACGCTTTACGAAATTCCACTGCGCTGATTACGCGCCGATAATTAACCCGTACGTACAGGACGGAGAGGAGTGCGATCTCAGCTCCTACGACCACCGCGATTAGAGTTGCTCTTCATTTTTACTTCCTGGTTTCTTTCCGATATGCAGCAGTAGTAACAAGTTCGTAAGTCCCTCATAATTTTTTTCGCCCATAGTGGTGAAAGCGGAGGCAAATTAGCGTTAACCGCAATATTTCCTATGCTACTATCATTTATAGGCCTTGTGCTCTTCTTGTTTTCTGATCTTACTAAGTTTAGCTCATAAAGATGCATCTATGTTACTATAAGTAAACAGGGTAATTAACAGCTCAATCGAGGTGGGCTATTTCGTACATGATGCTACTGTCGCATCGTTTTTGGCGCTGTTTTTTTTTCTAAGTAGGGTATTTAACGTAACATGGGCCAACAATAGTGTCCTAAATGCTGAATTTTGCACCGGTAAATTAAAAAAAACTATATCTCCAAGAAAAGCTGACCATGGTACAGTACTTTTGCGCTTTGTGTAAATAACCTTTCACCGAGAGAATTCAACTCGCGTTTTGTTTTCAAGTATACGAGAGTTGACATCACACTTCCAGAAATATTTAATGCGGTAGCTTCGCCGAATATTTCACTGGTGTTGAAGGAAAGTGCGCAAAATCCAAACTGCAAGGCCGGTGGAAAATGACATTCAAATATCGCGCGGCTCAGTAAACACTCACCCTCTCGGCATCGCCCCTATGCGTCAAGCCCGCAGCAGCCGTTGTCAGTGAGAGCGCGTGCAAAAAAATTACCACCAGTCCTGTATTTTTTGATGTTTCATACCAGCGCGTAGCTCCCGTTCGAGCAACGCTCGCAGAAGCTTGGGTTATTCGCAGTATTTTCCGTACACCCGAACTTCGTAGTAGAAGATGTTTATGTATGTTCCCTCACTAACATTTCATATTTTAACCAATTTGTCCGCTCCGGCAACTGCAAAAATACCGTGTGAATGGGCATGCTACGCAGAATTATTTGTGGGGACAATGGTACTGTAGAAGTATAATTATCTTTTTTTAATCCCCTCCACGAGATACGTCAAGAATCCCTTCCTATTGTTACGTTGCGTCGAAAGAGAGATGGGTCATGGAATAGGGGAAGGTTGTATTTACAGTATTCGCGGGAAAACGCGGGAATCGAACCCGCGTACTTGCGCTCAGCAGCACTACGCTTACCCACTGAGCCACCAAGGCGGGGGACATAGCATTTCCAACTGACCGTGTTGCTGTGATTGTTTCTGCTCACGAAGAAAGCACGTTTCACGAGCCAGTGTCTGCCTCCACTCCTAGAAACCATCGCGTTGTGAGCGCCAGCAATGTTACTTGGCCATTCCTGTGAGTACCAGCACTGCTGCCACAGCAGGACTACAGCACATCCTTCATTGTAGCAAAAACGTGGAATAGAACCAGTAATCAGACCTCGCGGCATCAGCAGCAGAAGTGCTGAAAAATATGTGCGGGAGTGTTTTTCCTTGCCACTTTCCAATCCCCACACAGTTTGTGGCCAATAAACTTAAACTCTGCCTTGCGCAGGTGCTGAACACCGTACGACGATGCGAGACGACCACGGGACGTCTCTGGCGCTACAGAGGCGCGCGATTCACAGCTTGTCCTGCTCCAGGTGACAACTTTGGAACCGCATACAGTGACCACTGCCGAGACGGGCTGTCTGCCATTCCGGACACCCTGCGCCTTCAGACAGAGCGTTGCGGATGGCTCGAAGGCCCGCTCACTCTGCCGTCTCTCACCGGCAAAAGCGGCAGCGACCCTGGAAGAAGGGTTGTCCAGGCATACAAACGCGCAATATCCGAGCTCAGCGGTCATGGCGACCGTAAGTGCTTCCTCTCCAGCAAAGTACCGCTCCCGTGACCGGGGCAGATTTGGGCGATACACGGCGCAGCTTTTACTTCGGCAGTAGCTGGTGGGACTATTAAAGATTTCACACTGTTGGCCGCTTCATATGCACGGGACATTTTCGGCACTCCACAGAAACAATCTACGGGCTTCCCAAAAACAAAAAGCATGCAAAGCAGTCCGTTGTGTCTGACATACTAAGACGTTCTGGAAAATTTCATGTGGGAAGGTTGTAGGGTGACAGAGCGAGTAAACCCGCATGTTCGGTAAAACAGTCCGCGCTGGCAAGCCCGGCAGTAAGCTGAGATAGGCACCTACGGGAACTACAGTAATCAGAAACAACCATCCTCGGGAGATGCGCAGGTAAACCTGGCTTCGCATTTCACATTTGAGGGGAAAACAATTGTGCCGCACTTCGTCTATGCGTCTGACAGATACAGGGGGCAATTTTTTTAATGAAAGGGCAGAACCTGCTTGTCATATTCAGTAAACGTCCAGAAAATTAGCACAATAACCAAGCGACAAAAACGTTCGAAGACGAGGAGGACTGCGGGAGCGGGCACAACTGGCCCCGGGGGAAACAGGACTTGTCCGCCATGATTGGACAACTTGGGAAACCCACAATGTTCAGGCAGCAGTACCAGCTCCAATTTATTATTTCTTGTGGTACTATCCGCCCTTGGGGTGCCCTTGGTGTGCCCTTGGGGTGCCGACGAAGGTGTTCGGGAAGGAGCTCGCCCCGTTGCCGGAACTACTAAAGCGTCTCACCGGACAGTCACACTTCCGCCTTCTTTGCAGGATGTCTGGCCTTTCAGCCCGGGTGGGACTACCGTGCAGGCCTACAACAGTGTCCTGGGCCTGTGCCAACTTCAAGAGGATGCCGATGCCGCCCTGCTGCTCAGCAACGCCAGCCTGCCACAGACCGCAGAGAAGCGGCAGCCGCTGCGTACCGTCGCCCTCGGTGACATGAACGCTGATGGACTACCCCAACCCTCGCGTCTACTGCGCCCAAGCCAGGACATGAGCGTGGGTATGTGACGTCCGTAAAAAGCGCCAGTGCTTCTGTCGCATTACCTGGAAGCGTGTTGTTTCGTAGATATCGACTCTCAACCAAGCTAAAGTGCGTGTATACCGAGAAAATGTTGTGAAGGGTAGCTTCATGTGACCACGGGATCACGTGGCATTGTAACGCAGCTGTGTGGTCATGGCACGCTGTCGTGAAGAAACTGTGCTCTTTTTTTTTATTTCCCGGATGACATTACGCGTGGATATGTGATTTTCCTGAGCCGGCTGCCTACACCACGGATAATTACGCATAATATGACGCTTTCAGCTGTAGGGATCACGACAAATCTCTAGGCAGGTCGCAGAAGTCCGGTATTGACTTTGTTCAGGTTCCTTTGGAGTGTGTCGTACGTGGTATGTGAGATTATATAGCCCCGTTCAGGTTAGACTACTGCATGCTGTGCGCACTAAATTACCAAGGACCAATTGGGCTGTGACATGTGAACTGTTTTCCTCTTGAAACTCCTTCATGTTTAACCTAAACGTGAAGTGCTTCATTCTCCGGTAAACTTGATTTCACCCGATATCCACCTTTCCCGCCCTAAGAGGCATCTTTAAAAATGAGGTCGGATTTCTCCTTCAAAATTTTCCACTAACTACAATACTCGTAGAAACGGAATGGGGCCATCTAGCGTGAAAGGCAGTAGGTATGCCGATGACGTAACGCCTGACAGCAATTATAGAGCAAGACAACTACATGGTATTCAAAACAGCAATTTTGTTGAGCGCTTTTTTATGTAAACATGATTTGCCCTTCCTAGGTTTAATCATGTACCGCTTGGTAAAACCTGTGCCCGCCTGTTCCGACCCCGCAGGCAGACCGGAACAAACCGACGCGCTTCCCGGCCACGTTGACGTTGGCGTGTTGTGAAGGCGATTGGTCATCGCTGGACGCGACGGACATTCGTCTCGATGGTGTTCCTGGTCGATGATGAGGCACTGCCCCTCGTCAGCAGCGATAATGCCTGCTTGTCTCACCTTGCCGAGGCAGCGCGGGACGCATCGCGCTTGTACAGGACTTCGTGCTGCCCTAATGAAGGTCGGTCGTCAAACACGATGCTATCAGGATTTCCAATTTCCAATAAATAGTACGCGATGAGGGAATTCTGTGGTATTATCTGGTCATGCTTTGGTGTGGAGCTTTGCGCAGTTCTGCAACAAACTTCGCACTGTGTAATGTTTTTTGTATAATTTGATATTTTAGGCAGGTTTCGATTCGAAAGACGACTGTTGGTGCTTTATCGTTATTGTGCTTTGTTATGGTACTACTAGTGTCACTAAATAAGCTACGCTTAACAGTACCGCCACTTCGTGCACCCGGAAACGTCTGGGGGCCATTTTGTTTCTGGCTTGCAGTGTTGCCATGCGACCAGCCGCTATAGCGTGCGTGCAGCAGAGACAGACAGAGAGAGAGAGAGAGAGAGAGAGAGAGAGAGAGAGAGAGAGAGAGAGAGAGAAAGAGAGGGGGGGCAGAAACAAAAAGGCTGCGCCCATATGTAAGCAAATATCACGTGGTTCCGACCGGCCAATGAAAATCCTGGCGGCACATAACAAGGAGAGGAAACAGTGCCGCTACTCTAAAAGCCTTTATTTAGTGACGCTAGGTAATACTGCTTAGGTTTTTCTTTCGGCCGACGCCAGAAGAGTACGATTCGTATTATTGCGAGCTTATTGGGATATACTGTTGCTTACGCTCTGTGTCTTGCAAAGGTGTTAAGGGGGGCAACGCGTGGCAATGGGAGTCAGAGGGGGTTGAGGGGTATCTTGGAAAGAAGGGGTTCTTCATTGAAACGTCTTCTTTTACTCCGATACTACGATCTGGCCCTTTAATATATTTAAAACAAAGCAAATGTCGTGTTCAGCTGGAACCCCACGCTTCGCAACTTCTTATATATAAATCATAATGCAATAGTGGTAACGAATTCACACAAATATCTTGGTTTTAATTTCAGAAATGATTTAACATGGCACCACAATAATAATGTCATCCTTGCCTCAGAAAACCGCTCTTTAGGTTTAATCTAAAACAGGCGCCATCTGATGAAAAATACTTGCAGACGTCGCGCTTAGTCGTTCAAAAATAAAATACCCCTCTGCAATCTGCATCCTCATCAGGCATATATCCCAAATAACCTCGAGTCATTACAGAACCGTGCTTTTCGCTTCATCTTTTCTGATTATTTTACATTTTAAAGCGTCACAGCATTAGAACAGCGTGATGAACTGGATAAGTTTTGAGTTCGTCGCGCATGTGCTCGCCTTTCCCTTTTCCATAAAATTTACTTCAACCCAACACTTCGCAGCGATTTTGTTTCGGCCTCCATCCCCTATTTTTCCGCGCAGGGATCATCCCAAGAAAGCTAAGCGCCCACTATGCCACTTGTCCTTGTATGCACACTGATTCCTGCTTCACACCATGACTGGCTGGAACAATTTACCCTCACATATAGCAACCCAAACAGGCATCACCAAATTTCAAGAGTTGCTTCACCAATTATGATGCGTCGAATTGTATTTTTTCTTGAAATCTATTGTTGCGCACCCGCGCTCTTCACTTTTTTCGCCCTTCGTCGCTTTTCTGTATTTAACCGTATTTCACTAGTTCTGTAGGGTAATTTCTTCGTCATCTGTAAGTTCCTTTCTGCGCAAGCGCAATCCGTTTATTTGTTCAAATAGTTTTTCCTCAGACACATTGCATTCCTGCCAGATATTTTTGTTCCGACGTTTCTTTTCGTTCTTTTCTTTTTTCGTTCTTTTATACCTTTTTCTTTTTCTAATACTGCTGTCGACATACGTGTATTATCACTGTGTGTATGCCACCACCCCTATCTAATACCCTCCCTCGAGGGCCTTTTGGTGCTACTATGAAACAAATAAATAAATCTAAACGGAGCCCAAGGGCTCTTGGCCGACGCGTAGGATCACCAGCCTCTCCCAATAAAGTTATTTCTCTCTCTTGAATACACCACTGTAGTATTGGATCGTAGTCATGCTAGACTAATACACTCCCTTGAAATGGTACAGAACAAGTCAGCTCGTTTTATACCTTGGAATTACAACCGCACATCAAACGTAACAGCGATGAATTCCAGCCTTAACTTGCCTGCCCCTTCATCACGTCGCAAAATGTTTCGTCTTTACTTATTTCATAAGCTTTTTTATCACCCATTGTTGCGGGACGGTCTTATAGTTATATCTCATCTCGCTTGCATCATTCCCATAAGGTCGGGTTTGCATTTTGCAGGCCTTACACTTTCCTTCACTCTTTCATACCACGCACCACTGAGGATTGGAACCGCATTCCCGCATCAGCGGCAATCATTGAGCATAACCTACATTTCAAAAGTGTGTTACTAATTAAGTATAATTTATGCAACCAAATTATTGCTATTACCCGCTATTGTATTGTTCCCGTTCACTGTTTATCGTCTTGTCGTTTTTTCTTTGATCGTTCTAATTTTCATTTCACAATTCCCGTGCTTTTCTTGGCTATAAATTCTGTTAGATAAAATTGTACAATTATGAATGTCTACTAGATGTAATATACTGCTGCATTTTGTAAAGCGTTTGTGTTTCGTTTTGTAACCACTCCGCTCGCTAATTTTTTTGGCTCTGAGGGTATTTGAAATAAACGAATAAATGTATTACCCAAAGTCAGGCGCATATTTTGAGTCCGTTTATATATCACATAAACGTAAGGTGTCATAGTGTTTTTTAAGATTCCCTAAAACGCAACACATTGCTTTACCCTCATAAACATTGCTTGACACGGCAACGTGTACACCTAGGTAAGTTAATTGTACTTCCAATGAAAAGGAAAAAAAATCAGAGAAATAACCTCCAATGTATTAAGTACCTTATTCCCGTTAATCGTCAGCAAGGTAAATGTATCCTTGGAGTCTCAACTGTAAACGAAGGGTTGATACTGTTTGCAAGCGGGCTTAAGATTCTGATGCGTTCTTTACGTTCTTTGCGTTCCAAATTCACTAGCATTGCCATTCCCTCCCTACGCGGTTTTTTATGGCCCCATTATTGTCATTATTACATTGTAATGCAGAGTGTAGCCAGCCGCAAGGATATCAAGGTACCCCGCCACGAGGGACGTAGCCACAACCATTCGTTCCCCCATACTGGATATGTCCCAATCGCCAATCCTTTGTCATTATCGTCATCGCCCATGGTTCCCCTTCGGCTCTGCGATGAAGAAGACCCATCTCCCCCTGGCAGATAGTGAGATCCTGACTCAGCGTGTAATACGGGGCAAGTAGTGCCACTAAATGGCGTCGCTTATTTGGTGGCTCTACTAAAACCACTAAATAAGCTACCCTTAAGAATAACGACAATGATGCACAACGGCAACCATTTTTGTGCCAGTCGCCAAGATAGCCAGCTTTACGTGCTCAATTGCGGTCGACCTTGACGGACGGTATTGGTCCGGGCGCCGCTGGGCGACCATGATAGCTGTGCTTGCTTTTCGAGGATTTCGAGACAGATTCAGGCTCGTTTACGCCAGCGTAGCTTGTTTAGTGGCTTTAGGTTACGATAGAGAAGGTACGCTTGTGTAGGGGCTGTAGGTTACGCCACGGGGCGGCCTCTCTAGCATCCGCCGTGGTCCCGCGTAATTCGCAACAACAGCGCCAAATCCTCCCCTAGTAGTACGTGGCGTCTGAAAAACGTTGTACTTATCGTCATGGCAACGAGTGGCGAGGGGAGAAAGGAGGTTGGTGACGTCGCGGACGCTGCTGATGTCATTTTTCCCGTGGCAGCCAGGCCGGGCCGCCGCGCGCCGGCCCCTGAAACCGTCGCTCGCCCAACTTTCGCGCCTGCCGCCGGTCGCTGCCTCATGGGCCGCTCGGCAATGGCACCAGGCGCGAAAGTGGACGAGCGGCGGCGATGACTCGAAATGGCCGCCGCCCGTCGTTTGTTATGTGTGCAGTGTGTTTCATAATTGAACGAAGAAAACATGTAGGTAATAGTATGTTTTCTGGTGTCGAATTGTCTTTGTGGCGATATTAATTGGAGTGTTCGACAAACATTCTTTTTGCTTTGCGTTTATTCAAAATTCATATGAGGACGTCTTTGATTCGAAGTCATGAAAACACACGTACTACACTTTTATATTGCACATACATTTTATGTACACAGTGTTGGACTAAGCAAAAATATGACATATGCAAATTTAGGCATACCATATTATAATAGGAGAAAACGTGCTACATACACATTTACAATAACACGGTTAGGCGGGCTAGTTGGTATTCTGAATTCATGGCTGTAACTTTTGCGCAACTTTAGACGGAGACAGATACAGGTCTTCGTGTCCCTTTTTGTATCTGTCTCCGTCTAAAGTTGCGCAAAAGTTACAGCCATGAATACACATTTAGGTACACAATACTTGATTACGAAAGAACTTCGAAAGTTCTATTCCCTACACAGTTCTATTCCCTACACACGGGAGAAGAAAAGAACTTGAAAGTTCCACTCATTGTATACTTATTTCTTGGGCTCACCTCGAGACAGGAATGTTCTTTAGACGTTAAAAAAATTCGTTTCAGTTCAGAGACAATAATTGGGAACCTGTATCTTAAAAGAAAGCACGCACACGTATGCTTCAAGCCCTGCCTTTCGGGCGAGTTAACGCAAACTTCGAAAGAAAGCGTTCCGAGAAATCATGTTCACACCAACAAAATGCAGCCATAAAAAACTGTTGCAACACAATGACCGCACTGTAGACACTCATTGCTGGATTATATCTACGTACAAAAACAATGCGCGACCATGTGCACGTCGTAGAACACAGAACACAAATCGAACGCACCCGTCCTTTCTTTTAATGGCGCGTGAATTAACAGTCTGCTCACCGGGGGTGGGAGGGAAGGCGGGGGGGAGGGGGGGAGAAGACACCCAGAAAAAAATGCTTTCCTGTATTGTAAGCCGCAGATATCGGCCAAGTTGTTACACGCTACCCTCTAGCTCGTGTCTGGGCAGCGCCTCTTATCTCATCCTGTCCGATACTGCATGAACATTCTAACTTCAGAACTATGGAACACCAAACCCACTCGCGATAAGATGACAAGGCGCGGGCGCACAGTTTAGATTGAGCAGCAAAGCCGGCAATGCTACCTTGCAATGGCGGATCCAGACAACGCATGTATTACGGTTTGGCCTTCCACTGCTTCATGTGAAAATCGACGTACATTGAACACCGCGGTGTTACGTCAGATTTTTCGGAGCACTGAAGCAACGCTTGGCAGTAGTTTCGCCGCAAATATACGTTTTGGAGCAAGACGGTGGAGGAAAAAATGCTTCGGGCGCAGCACCTCCCCGCCACCAATCGCTGTGGTAGAAAGTACGCCGTGAACGACAAGAAGCGCGTACAGTTGAGCTTGCCTTCTTTGTGGGAAGGTGCGTCGTGATGACATTGGATGGATTGAGGAGAGTCACCGGAGGAAACGTCCAATGAAGCTCGACTTGGGGCCCAAACCTAGAATCATACCTGCTGCACGAAACAACAAAAAACACCTTGATAACTATACTGAATTGACGTTCCAGCAGTTACTAAGGCAATCAAAAAACGGCAATACCACCACAAATTGATCTTGCGAGCAAGAGTGTGCGTGCCAAAGACGCGTTTACTTCTACTAAAACTTTGCGTACCTGCACAGCTGGGATATATTTGCACATTAGTTTCCACTCCAACACGAGTGACATGTCTCATTAACTTCTCGTTACATGCGCGAAATATTTTAAAAACAGAAGAGTGCAATCGGTTGGATTTTGAGGAATTCACTATAACTTGTACAAAGCTAATTTGCTTACCTGTCGTCTTTGGAGAAGGCGAGAAACTTGGCCGAACTGTACCGCCCTGTGTTGCTGCACCAACGCTCCTTCCTCCGCTGCCCCATATTTAGAATACATTCGAATGTATTTTATAATGCAGCGAAACGTTCAGCCCGTGGAGGCGTTTAGGCAACCCGCGCAACCCTTCGCGCGCCGGCTCGCTCACGCACGTACCGAACTGGCCCGCCGTGTTCGCCGAGAGAAAGAAAAAAAAATATTGGCGCCGGTGAGCTGTTGCGCATGCGTGAGGAGGCGCGGAAGTATTGACGGTGTGGAAAGAAAGAAACGCTGAGGGAAAGGGAAGGGCCACGCCGCAGCACCGTGCCGCTAGGATCGCCACAATTTCGGAAACCGAAACTAGCCAAAGTCGCCGACTAGTGGTTACGCTAGGCCACTGTCGTTCTTTACCAAGCGGGAAACGAAGCAGGCGTTTTCGGCCACCCGGCCGTTTGAAACTGCGCAGTAGAGACCAGCATGACATCACTACTTTGTCTGAGCGTAAAAAAATTAGCAGTGGCTTAGCTCGGCTATGCCAGGATATACGTAGCGTGAACTAAGGTTCAGCTGGTTATTCTTAGGTTTCCTGGTTGTCAAGGATTAGTTGATTATCGCACTTACTGCTGCTAGAATTTTCTCTCCAATCCAATCCAATTCAAATCAATCCAGTCCAGTGCCGTCCCGTCCAGTCCACCCAGTCCAGTCACTGCTCCTCGAGCATGCGCAGCACGGCTCTCCAGGAGCCACGCGAAACGGCTATCAAGCGGCTCCGGCGCAACGTCAGACTTGGCTACTGTACAACGGAGACGCAGAGCTAGCCACGCGGCGGCGCCAGTGCGTCTGCCGCGGATACGACGTCCCTCCTCTGGAATGCGGAGACCGGCGAATGCGCAGACCCAATTCTCTACACACTCGTACTCCAATTGGATTGGATTTCAATCCAACACAATCCAATTTAATCCAATCCAATCCAAATTAAGTCAAATACAATCCAAGCCAATCCAATCCAGGCCCATCCAAACCAATCCGATCCAAACCAATCCAATGCTCCTCGCGCTTGCGCAGAACGGCCCTTCACGGCACACGCGAAACCGCTCAACCTCGGCCAGTGTAGCTTACGCTACAAAAACTCACTCTCAACATGTTATGTAGCCGCACTTCGTCCCGAAAATCACGATTTATCGAAGAGCGTGTTGAGGAAAGAGGACGAGGAAAAGCATAGGACTATCACCATCATTAGGGAGTGGAAGACGGTGGGAATAAAAGCGTTCTGAGCGGTGCCATGGCCCGGGGCCCAGTTCCTAAACAGAGCGCGCACACGCGGCCACACAGTGGCGACAAAATGTCAGTGCCCGTGAGTCTTCCAGAGTAAACAAATATCACGTTATGCTGTTCAAGCAATGGCTGCTCTCAGCGGTATACAGCAATGAGAGCAAAGAGTGCCGATACACTGAAACCTGTAGCTCTATGGGTAAGAATTGTGGCCAGTCGGGTTAAAACTTTCGGTACCGCTCAGTGGGCTCTATGACAGAGAGTCACCTAGTGGCTGAACATGGGATTCGGCGTGTATACCAATAACGGCCGAAGTTCGCGTCTATTCTAAGTGAGCACTTCGAGGCGGAATGCCGCGTCGCGATTGCAGTGGTTGAAACGGCGCAGAGTCGTATTGCAGTAGTGCGACTTGGTCTAATGACTCAGCGTTGGTTAGACGAAGGAAAATAGGCGTGGAGACAAGGCGCAGAAAAATAGGTGCGGGAAGGTCACTTTCTCAATATAAATAATTCAGTCAACCTAAATCCATAGCCCTCTATTACTATTCAGGCCACTACCTACTGTAGCTACGCCGCGTGTAACCTTACTGTTTTTTTCATTGCTAAACAATTCCAATCTACTTGAAACCGGATGCCCAGTTTTCGAAGTGTTCTTTTTCTGTTTTAGTGCCGAGTTTTTGCACTGTTCTGTGGTTGTTTTTGTTATTGCATCAACTGCTTTCCGATGCGTATACTCCTGGGGTAGTGGCCTCGTCATTAAATGTACTAGTCTCCTTTTGCCACCCCTCATGGACATCACCATATGCATGTATTTATGTCCGAAAGGAATTGTAATTGATTAATAATGGCTATGTATGCTGCGTTGTCCCGTTCTATTGTTTTTGGTGGCATAAAATTTTAACTCAATTGAATTGGAAAACCGACGTTACTTCGATTCCTCTAAGTGCATCAACATTTATTTAAATTGTGGTTTTAACATATCTTTAAAGCAGCTGCCCATGGCTGCATGCAGTAAAGAGATTATTAGACATGCCATGTGGTGGCTGACGTAAAACCATGCACACTGCGCTGCCAGTTTTCCGTTAAGATACCTAATGTCTGCCCCACGTGACCTGGTTCGCCTTCTTATATACACAGCAAAAAAACGCGGGCAAAAATTGAGACGCACGACGGCGCTGACTCGCTATAAATGTTTGGTGAAGTACAAGCCAAAGTATAGCCCCATGAACCAAGCGGCACGTAGACGACACCGTGTGTAAGAAAGCAGATACGAGTTTTAAGACAGAAAGCTCGACAAAACCCTATCTAATCGCGTTCTTTAGGGAAGCAAATTCCTTCTCATACCTGCCGCAAGCGCCTTCTTTCTATTTTGCATGCCTCTATTACCTCCGTTGTCAGTTGGCTCCTACGCTGTGAAAAGATACGGGGATCACCAAACGCAGTCTTGCATATCTCTTGACTGTCGCGATTGCTGGTCACACAAGAGTGCCCAGCGATGGCGAATACGGTCTTCTTTAAATTGACATTTGGTGTTTCATACCCTACATAATACCGCACACGCCACATCGGCAAATGTAAACCTGGGGCTGGATTCTCTCAAGCGACGGGCATAGGTTTGGAGCGGCGTGATGTTGGCGTGCAATTTGCACGCATACTTGGGTTTCGGAGTCGCTTGGAGGGCGGGAAACAGTGGGAAACACAGGGCCTAGCCCCATTGGTGCTTCTGGTGCTGCTGGTCCGAAACGACGCGAACACAGTTTCGGACGTCTCCTGCGGGTTCAGCATACTGCTTTCTCCTCACGCTTTCGCCGCACTTCACTCCGCCGTTTTCTTTCTGTCTTCGTCCAGTCGGTTACGGCGCCGAAACCGATCTCAAACCACAGTAGCGGCCACCAAAGTGGTGCCCACTAAAACGGGCGCCGCCGAAAATGGCGTTTTCAGCGTCGGTGGTGTTGACGTCATAGCCTCTCTTTAGCGTTACGTTCCTCCGTTCTCCTAGCACTTTCCCTACACGGTCGCTGTGAAGACCCCGTTGTCTCGTCTTAACTGCAGTTGACTAGTACCGTATGGTCCTCCCGATGACACTTTATGGCCAGCCCCGCCCTGGAGAATCAGCTACGGATGGTCACCAGGAGCCAGGCGGCGATAGCAGCATAAGGATTCCCGTGAAGAGGGAACGACCTCCGTCCAGTGTGGAGTTCGTAATGAACGCCTCTTAAATAAAGTTTATTCCTCCTCCATCACATCAAGTGCCGGAGGCCTGCTTGCAGCACAGTCGACTGTTTGGGACGTCGGTTTCCCAGGTGTGGCTGGGAGCGCGAATAATAGCGCCGAGTTTTAACTGATTACCAACATGGTCGTTATTCACGGATTCAAGCAGAAGCACGAACTAGGAAACAAGGTGCAGCGACGGATGTGAGTGCGACTTTTGTTTAGTAGCCAAACTTGCGGGGTTTCGGATCCCAGTACTTACACCTCCACTGTGGCTCAGTGGCTAAGGCTTTGTGCTGCTGAGCCCAAGGGCACCGGTGGGATCCGGCTGCGGTGGCCGTTTTCCTGGTGGAAGACAAAACGGACAGCGCCCGTGGGTCAGTATTTAGCCGGAGTTCGGTCGTCGCCTCGAGGATGAGCGGACTTGTTTTTTCTCGCTCCTCCGCTTCGTGGCGACTTCGGATAGCTGCCCGTTCCCCACTAGGGCCGTGGCCCTGGATTTGGTCATTCCCTGCCTTTCGCTCTGCCGGTGTGGGCCGGCGAGTGCAAGCCGCCGCTCACCAGTACCCGTCTGTCGAGCGCAGTCCATTCCAGCGAACTCCGAAGTGGCCGGTACCACCGCATACTTCGTTCCAAGTCACGGCTAGCTGGCCTTACGCTTCACCGTTCCTATTGAGGCTTCTCCTCTCCTGGGCGCAGCATGACGCCAGCGAGCAGTGTTTGAGGTGTGCTGTGTGCGACGGTATCGGCCCCACTGGAACTTCTCCCCTCTACCCCTTTCTGATCTTTCTAATCTTTACTCTTCGGGGCCCTATTCTATCCCCACCACTATACTCTCAACCCGGACTGGGTTGAATGCAGGTGAGCTCCCTTGATGCGCTCAGTCATATCCCGTCTATTTCCTTTCCCTTTTCCTTTAAAATCGAACCACTACCCTCCCCCCTCCCTCCCGATGCTTAGGCGCACGTTCAAGATACCCGGGCTGTGAAAATCAATCCTGAGCCCTCCACAACGGCGTGCCTCGTAGCCCAGACGCTGCTTCGGCTGGTACAATCCCATATTCCGAACATTTCTTTCCTAATTTTGAAGCATTCACCTGCCCCTATTTAGGCCAAAACCCGAATCGCAAGCAAAAGCGATTTGCCTCAAGTGGGAAGACAGGGAATAATAGAGGCGGTTGCGGGTGTGAGGAGTTAAAAGCAGAATATAAATGGGAATAAGAGAATATGGCTGTGAGCACTTCAATCGTTGAACTGAAGTTAGTATAACTGTTGCTTTAACCGTCACATTTCCCGTCAATACCAGTGCATATTCTCCCAAAAAATTATGGGTGCAATATTCATGGCAATTTACTCGAAACCAAGGCTGCAAATTCAGAGCCCTAAACAAGTATTGAGTTAGGTACGAGGCATTTGTGCTGACAGAGAAACAGAGGTAACGAGAATGAGAACAAACGTTTAATGGAGGAAGCAGCTGCGCTTGAGCTGTCACTCGGTAGGATAGGTTGGCCTTAGAATACCTATCCTTGTGACTTGGCTGCAGCTCTGGCGCGGATAACCAGATCGACTGGTCAGCGTTGTCGGATCTGGTCAGCAGGCTCTCCCACTGCGCCGGAGAAGGCTTGGTGCTGTGCTTTAACTATACAACTATAAGATGCAGTGTGAATTCTTAAGGCTGGTGTTCTACATTCGTTATAAGGCACCGGGGAAATCCTCAGCGTACACTTGAATTGTGAGCGTAAGAGGGGGAATGTTTTTTTTTTTAATCTGCGACTTTAGCATAACGTTGCACGCGATAATCAAATAAACGCAGAAAGTAAACAATTGAAGGAACCTTTAACTTAGTTTGCTAATTACTGCGTGAGGTTGGGGTAAAGAAGTTTTAAAGCGCAAAGAAAACGCAGACCAAGCAAAATATGAGAAGACGCACGCAAGAAGGAACTCTTCGAATGACTACTAAACAAGGTGAAAGTGGGGAGCACCTGTGTGGCATTCGGCACGTCAAAAGAACGTCGTCTAGTGCGTACAGGGGCCGTTTATTCGACTGCGTTCGGTAGCCCCTGGTTTAAAAGGCAGGAATCTGTTTAGACAAATTGGTGCGTGGACATCAAAGCGCATGCGACTAGCTACAAGCACTAGGAACATTGGTGATTCTTTGCGAAAGATGCACTTGAAAGACAACTCTTCACGTGAAGGATTTAGGCTGTGGCCGTCGTAACGCGAGCTTAATAATCCTATTTGCGCCTTGCTCGGCCGCAGCTCGTGCGCTTAACCTGATTTCCTGCACTACTGCAAGTGTTGTGAAGTTAAGACACATATTTTCCGCTGCATTTCCTACCCAAGCAACGCCGTTCCACGTACTGCTCCACGAACGCGTGCTGCGTGCTTAACAAAGCCACCGCGGGATTCTGCCGTTAGGAAGATGGGATACTCAAATCCGACACGCACTCGCTGAAGGAGCAGCCCTCCAAGCGCCGGTCACCACTCGTCGGTAGAACAACTGGTACGTAATAAAGTTTATTCTCTCTCTCTCTGTCTCAAACGCCGAGCGCCTTTGTATGCGCGCCCGCATTACAATCTAATTTCTCCCATGTTCAGAATGGTCAGCGCAGGGCGCTGCAATGGTTTCCTAACAACGCTCATGTTGTTACTGAAGAGGGCCCGTTGCTCTAAAGCTCTCATTTTCACGCGCCCCCAATTGTCGCGAATTTCAAGATTTCAACCAGTTCCGAAAGTTGAGGCCCGATAATTCTTTAAGTTTGGTATTTAAATTAAGCTCCAATAAGCAATTACATTGGGTGTTTTTGTTGCACATGTTATACCAGAGTGCTGCAGATTAGCAGTGATTTAAAAGACAGAGATGATAGAGCAAAGACTTAATCGTACACAGTAACCACAACATAAACAAGCATACGCCCATAAGCTACGGTTACATTGCATAAACAGGATCGCCGTCTACCGTTTCTACTTCTACGATGTTGTGTAAGCAGAGGATTCGCTCAACAAGCTTGGATGCGCTCTCGTGGCGCTGCGCTGGCTGGCTGCGCACTTCCGTCGCTGTCTTGTACGAAGGCTATGATCAATCGAGGAACTTACTCACGGGGGTTTCCGCAGCTTTTAGCGATCGGAATGGGGATACGGCTGGTTCGTCACACCACGCGGCTCGTATCCAATGAACATTCCTTATGTATTGATTCGTCACGCCCAGCGTTCGTCGCAAAGCAACTCGGTGGTTTCTTCGTTTGCGCTGGCGCCAGTTGATGGGGAATGAATAAAGTTGGATCCACGAAGAGAGGGAAGCGAAAAGTAGCGAGGAGAGTGAACAGCACGAGTTTCTGACAACATTAACACAGCGTCCAGGGATAAGGGGCGTCACAAGACATTTTGTTTGTTATATATGCTAGTATTCTCTGGTGGTATTGTAAGGGCTTAAGGGGTGCTCACCTGTTAATATCGCTATTGCACGTACTGCTTCATGACCCACGGACTCAAAAACCATCGTGCACCATACGAAAAGCTTTACAAATACGTATTTATGTTCACAACGGCCTTGTTTTCTCATTTTAGAGATATATCAGTTCTGTACCGAAATAAAAGAATAAAACCCTTGCTTGGTAGGCCGACTGTGCCATCTAGGGAATTGTAGATAAACCAAAATGCGTTTCTTGTTTATTTTTTATCTAGGTAGGGAAGTGATATATTTCTAAACGAAGCAAACTAGGCCGTTTGGAACATTTCTATGAATTTGTAAAACCTTTCGTCTCGGTACACGATGATGCTTTTAAAGCCGGTGTGTCATGAATTAGTAAGTCCCATAGGGATGTGGTCAGGTGAGACCGCGTTTGAGCAAACATTTTGAACAAGTAATTCAAGTCAGATTTGACGACAAGTGTCACGACCCGTGGTTAGTCAAGGATTGATCGACAATTATCGCCAACGATTGTCGCATTATGTGAACATAAAATTCACTCGCTTGTTTTTCGCAAAGAAGAAACCATCGTTTGGAATTAGGCATGTCTATAGGCATTAGGCATTAGGTCTATATATACATATATACATATATATATATATATATATATATATATATATATATATATATATATATATATATATATATATATATATATATATATATATATATATATATATATATATATATATATATATATATATATATATGTAGGTCTATATATACATATATATATATATAATAGGCATTAGGTCTATAGGCATAGGCATGTCTATAGGCATTAGGCATGTCTATATAAATTATAAATAGGCGACGACTTTGTCCCACGAGGGTAATGTCCCACGAGGGTAATAGCCACCAAGGCAGGTGTTGTGCCACACTATTCCACGATGGATAATTCAATACTCGTATCACTCATTAGAGGTGCCAAGGTTAATTGAACACATTGTGTAATTACCTCACCAGATTAAAGTCTTAAGTTAGTAAGCCATAGCGCCGGGTTTTTTTGGTCGACTATCGCCCATTATTAACCACAGAAGTGCTTTCGAATGGGCGATTTGCCTGGAACCCTAGAGGTACATGCCAACACATACCAGAGAGAAATCTGACGTACTGACAAAGTGAGCTCACATGAGCAAGTGTGGCCTCATGGACCGAGTAGGAACGTTCCACTTGTCCTTGGCGTGGCTCGCCAACAGGCTCGAAAGTTGCCTGCGGCTGCGAAACAGCCCAATTTATTGTTTTTTTTTTATTGCAACAACAACAACTCCAATGTTTATTGCAACAACAACAACCACATTGCAACAACATTTAATACAGAAGGAGGTCCCAAAGTTAGAAAACTGTCAGGGGGACCTCCCATTAATACATAAAGCAGATGAAAAGTACAAATTTACGGGCAGTGGAAATAATGCATTAGTACATCAGAGTAAATTCAACTCTGAAAGCATGCTTTCACAGCATGAGTGAGAATATAAGACACGAAAAAAAAATGTACTGCAAAAAAAATTGTGCAACGCAAAGGATCATCAAAACACATTGCTATTATTTACATCATTAATATAGAACAGCAACACAAGCAATAGATACTTATTTAGGCAGCCTTCATGCCATTGATGAATCAATTGTGGTAACTAGGTGGTGCTTGACATGTTTTATGAATGAATAAGATGAAGTAGAGGTTTTGATGTTAGTAGGTAGTTGATTCCAGAACGTAATTCCCATAAAATACGCCGTACGTTTTCCATAGTTAGTTTTAACTTTGGGTAATAGCAGATTGTTATTTTCAGAGAATCTCGTGGGGTTTAGGCTAAGCAGGTTAGATCGTGTTAAGGTACCAAGGGATATTTTGTTGTTAACTACGCGGTAAATAATTGTTGTCAGCTTTTGCTGGAAAAGGTTGTGTAATGGTAGTACATTGAGGGTCCTGAAAATCTGGAGTTGTTTAGAGTTGTTGTATCAATAAAAATAGTGAAATCACCAAAAGATTTGTCATGGTATATTTTTAAGCTCCATGCAAGCTGAACAGGAAAAAGCACGTAATCATGTTATTTGTTGATTATGGCTTCAAGAGGGAAAAGAAGCATTGTTTCTAGCCAAGCCAAGTAGGAGAGGAGCGTTGATAGCTGCTATGACGACGCCCACGACGGCACGAGATTTCGGCGACAGATTTCCGTCTGCTAGTAAATCTTGGCGCAAGCACCAAGCATAACCACGACCGCCGCCTTCGGAAGTGACTTCTCCGTCCGCTGCCGCAACCACCGTCTTGTCAGGCGCTAAGCTCTCTTCATCACCACCCGTACTAATCGGTCGTCAGTATCATATCTTCCTCAATCATCATCAGTTGACCGGCAGAAGAAGAAAGCGCCGCACGGAATCCTTTTCTTTTTATAAATACTGATGTTTGGCCGACCCCTGATTTGGAGTGTGCCATTAATATAGAGGAAAAACAACAACAACGACTCCGCAAACGCTCGGACGCTACCTTCACTTTGCAGCCAGTTCGTGCAGTAAAAACAACGCAAATAGCCTTCAACTAACAAGATCCAACGTTTCGTCTGTGAGAATAATAGTATGAAACTCTGTCTGGCACCATGCTCACACCGATTTGCTGACGTCGATATGTGACGACACCCTAGCACGTCCACAGGGCTCAACTGTAAGCGCATTGCGAGAACGTGTTACCCGTACAGCCTGCACGTGAAAAGTTGTTCTTGTAGAAATTATGTTCCCTTCTGTTGTGCATTACAACCGATGAAATGCTCTACACTTCCGCTAAATAGGCAAATCATGAATGACATGGTTTAAGCTGTAAAATGCTGCCTTAACTTCCCTTCAGTACTCATTAATGAACAATATTCGAGCAGCAGTCGTCAATGTGAAATATTTTATGCGTCACCCGTACATGACAGTGCCGTGTGACCAAAAATTAGCGACTTGGGAACCAGATTCATTGGTGGGTATAACCATAGCCTCCTGTATAAGTCTGTTATACAGGGGGCTATGGTATAACTGTAATCTCACTGATGCAGGAAAAAAACAGACAAAAATGGCACTTCAAATTTATTCTCGCGCTCCTATGACGAACTTTTCGATGTTACGGACGGCCTGAAGGTGAATGGTCCAACGTGGCAAACGGCCGGTTATAAATCGGTCGATGACGAAACAGCATGGTGCGAACGGGCTTAACTCCGACCGAAGAAAACGTCTTGGGTAATTAGTAATTACAGTTCGACGGTCGCTCTTAGCTATGTTCGCGCGCGGCGCGCTTCACTAAAAGGTTGAATTTGGGAAACTCTGTGGTGGGAAAAAATAAGCCCTTGGTGCAGTGGCTTATTCCAGGTTCTGGGTATCCGCCGCGGTGGCTTAGTGTCTAAGGCTTTGTGCTGCTGAACCCTTGGACGTGGGTTCGATGCCGGCTGTGGTGGCCGCTTTTCATATGCTGGCCAAAAACGAAAACGCCCCTGCGTCGAGATTTTGGTGCATGTTAAATATCCCCAGGTGGACAAAATTAATCAAGAGCCCTAAACTACTGCGCGCTTCGTAGCCCACGGGCAGCTTCGGTGCGTTAAACCCCATAATTCCAATTCGATTTTAGATTCTTGGTGCAGTAAGGATGATCCCCTTTTAAATGGTCATTCCAAGTGGCCAAAAAGACGCGCCAACCTTCTCACACATCCTGGTACCCCCTTTTCATCGCGAGAGTTGTGTCTGCATTCAAGTCAGCCAGATGTCCCTAGGTTTATTCCTTGCTGTTTTACACTTCGTACTAGAATGAATGAATTAATAAAAAATTGCGACGCTGCAACGTTATATAGGGGTTCCGTTACTTCCATCTCAGATACCACAAGACGTCACCAATACGGCTATCGCAGGAATAATTGGCCGTAACTGGAGGAAGACTAGTTAGTAAGATGTGCCGCAGAAAACTGGCACAATGCATTTCATACTATAACGCTCACTTCATAACACCTTAATCAGGCATAGAAGACACTTTGGCTTTTTTTCGCTGCCGAAAATTCAGTTCGCAGCCGATAATTTCGACCGGCAATCCAACGCCGCTGCTTTGGTTCTTCCTTAAAGGGACCCTGCATCCTGATAGCGTTTATTAGAAGTGTTGCAGAATCTCTTTAAAGGGGCCATGGCGACAAAGTACAAGTTTAGTTTATTAACTGCTTTGTCCCGATAACAACGCATCTCTTATCGCAAACTTCAAACACAAGCGAGATATTAAAGAAAACATATCCAGCAGTTGCGGCGCGGCAGTCTCTCTATGACGTCACATAATCATGTTTGTGCGCTTGGCGGCCGCCGGCATTTGCTGTCACCAAGAAACGTGACTGAATGATTGTAATGGGGCCTCTGATTCCGTATGAGTCGGTCACATGAATGCTAACGTGCGGTTAGCTCACTGATAACTAGGTGTTTAGTGCTTGCCCATATTACGTCACTCAGACCCATGTTACGTCATGGTGGCGGGTAACTTCAGTTTTTCAATGCTTCTTGCCCTTTTCAGGTTAAAAAAAATCCCGGGCCATCTGCACTAACGTGAAACCTTGGGAGGGGCGAAGCATGCACTGTATAAGGGTATTCTTGGCGCTTTAATTGGCGTTTTTTGTCCACGGAGATGAAACCGTTGGGGGTAGAGGTACACAGATTTCCTATAAAAGTCTCGTGTCTTTGAAACACGAAGCGTTCTAGCGCGAGGCTTTGGAAAACGAGCGTCCCGGTCTGTTCTTTTAGTACGCCTTTTTGCCCACGGAGAATAAACGTTCCAGCGAGAGGCACTTCAAAACCAGTGTACTCGTGTGTTCTTTTAGTACGCGTTACGTTCTAACCCGAGGCGTTGGAAAACGAATGTCCCGGTGTTTTATTTACTACCGTGATTCCATGAGACGACGAAGACAGGAGACGCTGACAGCCCGAGCCCCTAAGGGCTTCGCCCCAAAAAGGTTTTTCGTGGCTGAGTGGCCCGGATGGAGCTAAGGGGGTTAACAAAGGCTAAGTGCATCAAACTGAGTCAACTTCAATTTTGTATGCACGGCTCGTTTAATCCTGCGGGATTTTCCATGTAAAGTTCCCGCGACCAAGCCCAATCCAGGCGGTTGCCGCAAGATGGCGGCACCTGACGCCGGGGGTTCCCAGAAAGGGACCCCACTTCTGAATCCGCTGGGCTATTGTACCCCATCCGCACAGCGTATACAGCCGCGCAGAATGGTCGCTGTCTGCGCTTATTTCTTTCCTATTTTTGTTCCCCGCCCGGGCCGGCGATGTCTCGGAGCACGCCCGGCGCATCCCAATCGAGCGGCTGTTCCGAAGCGGACAATGGTCGCGTGCCCCCTTCCTCCTCGAAGCCTGCTCTTTTCGCCGGACTTTCGCTTTGTGCTAGCTGGCCGTCGCCGGCTGCACACACCGAACGGCATATGGGCGCCATTCTCGCAATGCACCACTGAACGTCGCTTAGTCAGCTTAGCGATTCGGCCATAACGAGAAAGCGGGGCTTCAGCTTGACAAAGCCGCCTCCTTGGGACATAAGCAGAACCATTCGTGCGATGAGCGCTTTCACCAAGATCAAAAAAAAAAAAAAAATACTGTCTTGCGACAAGACAGAGAGAGCGAAAGCTATAGTGAAGCTACATATTAGCTTCCCCGAACGCTTATTCTCTGTTGAAGCAAGGAAAGCGCAATATTGGGAATGCACAAAGAGTAGTTTCTTTTCGCAGCATTGTTAACGTATACTTTGGCTGTGGGGCTTGGCAGATGAAGCTCAGCACTCTCAGTATATTGTTTTAAGTTTAGGCGCAAACAAGAAATATTTTATTATTTCATAAAATAAAACCAGCTTGTACTGGCCTTAGTATGTTATCGAGACGTCTAGCCAACATCAATCCTTTCTTGGTCGTCCTTGTTTTAGTCCCCAAAGCTTATTTAGTGACTCTAGGTCGCCCCATATTACCTGCACCTGCACCGAAGCTTAAAGGTATTCTGGCTGCCTGCATAAGAGCGTGCGCAATCCGCTGCTCCCCTCATTCGCTACCGCCGTTTAATTACGCCAACGCCATCGCGTAAGCCATGAGCGGGGGTTTTCAGTGGCTTTGGGAATGGGTGCGTATAAGAGCTGTGCTCGAAATGCAGACAACATCGCACTGACGTCCAAGCAACACAGTCCAAAAACGACGGTTCAACTTCTGGACTAAGAAGCCACCCCACGCATAGAAATGATCTCTCTCTCTCTCTCTTTATATATATATATATATATATATATATATATATATATATATATATATATATATATATATATATATATATATATAGCGAGGACCTCTGTTCTGCCAGTCTTGGTGCCATAGGGAGCTTAAGAGGGTTCAACGCTGGTCGACCACTCTCGACATGTCGTAGACGCTCGAGTCACGGCCCGGGGGTTAAAAAGAAGGTCCCCTTCAAGAAGGTCCCCCAAGCGCAGGAAACAAAAACACCTGAACATAAATACCCCAGAAGGTGGAGGCTAAAGTAGCTCCGCCGGTAGCGTAGTGGTTATCGCACCAGACCGGTATTCTGGAGGTCGTGGGATCGGATCCCACCTGGCGTGCATTTTTTCTCCACTTTCATATTTTCCAAATTCTTTATCTTGAGCTACTACATCCTCCCCTTTGCTTTCCGAGGTCTTCTTGACTGCCAATTCTTATTTATGTCTTATTTTCAACGAGCCCCTCATTTTCCTATTCTGATTCGCTACATGCATAGCGAGGGCCTCTGTTCTGGCAGTCTTGGTGCCATAGGGACCTTAAGAGGGTTCAACGCTGGTCGACCACTCTCGACATGTCGTAGACGCTCGAGTCACGGCCCGGGGGTTAAAAAGAAGGTCCCCTTCAAGAAGGTCCCCCAAGCGCAGGAAACAAAAACACCTGAACATAAATACCCCAGAAGGTGGAGGCTAAAGTAGCCCCGCCGGTAGCGTAGTGGTTATCGCACCAGACCAGTATTCTGGAGGTCGTGGGATCGGATCCCATCTGGCGGGCATATTTTCTCCGCTTTCTTATTTTACAAATTCTTTATCTTGAGCTACTACATCCTCCCCTTTGCTTTCCGAGGTTTTCCTGACTGCGAATTCTCATTTCTGTCGTATATATATATATATATATATATATATATATACATATATATATATATATATATATATATATATATATATATATATATATATTGTAACGAGGGTAATGAACATATGCAATAGACGCAACATGCCATCAAGACATCGGGGTATGTGCCTCACCAGCATAGCCCATATAGGATTACGACCAATTCACACACGGGGATATGCGCCAAAGAGGTGTCAAGGAAGACGATGAACCACAGGACGTGCATGCGCCAGAAACGAGCTTGGTGAACGCAACGCTCAGACCTGCGTTATCCATCGGCTTCGATCCTGCAATTAAACAACGTCAACGTCCTGCATTAATCAACGTCAATGCAATGCCCCAGCCACGTTTGAAAGAATGATGGACAGTCTTTTGCGCGGCCTCAAATGGAAGACGTGCCTTTGCTACTTGGATGATGTAGTCGTTTTCGCTCCAGATTTTGAGACGCACCTGGTTCGCCTAGAGCAAGTTTTGACGTGTCTCGCCGCGGCGGGACTGCAGCTCAATCTGAAGAAGTGTCACTTTGCCGCGCGCAAACTGACCATCCTGGGTCATGTCGTTTGCAAGGAGGGCGTTCGTCCGGACGAGACCAAGCTTCGTGCCGTCGCGGAGTTCCCGAAACCGACCACCCTAAAGGCACTTAGGAGCTTTATCGGGCTGTGTTCATATTTTCGGCGGTTTATTCGCAACTTTGCGTCCATCATTTCACCACTAACAAAGCTTCTCAGCAGCGACAACGGCATTTCGGCTTGGTCAGCATCCTGTGACGAGGCGTTTGCGACACTCCGTCATCTGCTCACATCGCCGCCTATACTTCGACATTTTGACCCGTCTTCTCCAACAGAAGTCCACACAGATGCTAGTGGTATTGGCCTTGGTGCCGTGCTGGCGCAGCGGAAATCTGGCTTTGCGGAGCACGTCGTTGCATACGCGAGCCGGACGCTGACAAAGGCTGAGTCCAACTACTCAGTCACTGAAAAAGAGTGTTTGGCCATAATATGGGCATTGGGGAAGTTTTGCCCATACTTGTATGGCCGCCGATTTGACGTCGTCACCGACCACCACGCACTGTGCTGGCTGGCCTCCCTCAGAGATCCTTGTGGTCGCCTTGGTCGATGGGCTCTTCGGCTCCAAGAGTACGATATCAATGTCGTCTACCGTTCAGGCCGGAAGCACTCAGACGCGGATGCCCTCTCGCGCTCTCCGCTGCCGGCTGACGTGTCTCACCTCGCCACTACCGACTGCAGCTTGTCGTCTCTCAGTGCTACTAACATGTGCGCTGAGCAGCGGAAGGACCCATGGATAGCTTCCATGATCAGCTTCCTCTCCGGTGCGTCACCTGCCCGTGTATCAAGGGCCCTACGACGACAAGCTTCTCACTTTCAACTGCGCGACGAGCTGCTTTACCGCCGAAATTATTTCTCGGACGGTCGCAAGTGGCTGCTGGTTATTCCACGCCATTTGCGCGCAGATATATGCGCTTCATTTCATGACGACCCGACCTGCGCCCATGCTGGCGTCATCAAGACATACGAGCGACTCCGCCTCCGTTATTATTGGCGGGGAATGTACAACTTCGTACAGAAGTACGTTCGCTCGTGCCCGGAATGCCAACGCCGCAAGTCGCCACCTGCTCGCTCGCCCGCTCCACTGCAACCACTACCCTGCCCGGAAAAACCCTTTGACCGCGTTGGAATCGACCTATACGGACCACTGCCTTCTAAAGCTTCCGGTAACAGGTGGATAATTGTTGCCGTTGACCACCTGACGAGCTATGCTGAAACTGCTGCACTGCCCGCATCCACGGCTCGTGACGTCGCCACTTTCCTACTACGTCATTTTATACTTCGCCACGGGGCGCCTCGGGAGCTCCTGAGTGATCAAGGACGGGTCTTCTTGTCGGAAGTCGTGAAAGCGCTACTCGCCGAATGTCACATAGTTCATCGGACAAGCTCATCATACCACCCACAGACGAATGGGCTCACGGAGCGATTCAACCGCACCCTGGGCGACATGCTTTCAATGTATTTGTCATCGGACCACTCCAATTGGGACCTCGTGCTCCCATTTATAACGTACGCCTACAACACGGCCACACAGGCGACGACGGGATTTTCCCCGTTTTTCTTGCTTTACGGACGTGAGCCGACATGTGCCCTGGATACCATACTCCCTTACAACCGCGATGCCACAGAATACACACCGGTATCACAAATGGCGCAGCACGCCGAAGAATGTCGACAACTAGCCCGTTCTTTTACAACTGCTGACCAACAGCGCCAGAAGCATCGTCGTGACG
The DNA here is from genome assembly GCF_048455015.1 of Haemaphysalis longicornis. Taxonomy (NCBI): domain Eukaryota; kingdom Metazoa; phylum Arthropoda; class Arachnida; order Ixodida; family Ixodidae; genus Haemaphysalis; species Haemaphysalis longicornis. The sequence goes on along the minus strand of NW_027526361.1, from coordinate 205,988,489 downwards.
ACTCCACCGGTCCTACGACGTTTGATCCTGGTTCGCATGTGTGGCTTTGGGTGCCCTGCCCAACACCCGGTCTCTCCCAAAAATTGGTGGCCAAATATCACGGTCCATACAAGGTCATTGCCCGCACTTCGCCAGTGAACTACCTCGTTGAGCCCGTTACTCCGTCCTCGGATCTTCGCCGCCGTGGCCGTGAAACAGTCCACGTTGATAGGCTCAAGCCTTACTACGACCCGCTCGTGTCGACATCACCCTAAGTCGCCAGGTTGGCTCCTTCTGCACCGGGGGGTGATTGTAACGAGGGTAATGAACATATGCAATAGACGCAACATGCCATCAAGACATCGGGGTATGTGCCTCACCAGCATAGCCCATATAGGATTACGACCAATTCACACACGGGGATATGCGCCAAAGAGGTGTCAAGGAAGACGATGAACCACAGGACGTGCATGCGCCAGAAACGAGCTTGGTGAACGCAACGCTCAGACCTGCGTTATCCATCGGCTTCGCTCCTGCAATTAAACAACGTCAACGGCTACCGGCGTGTCGGCTGTCTTCTTAACAATATATATATATATATATATATATATATATATATATATATATATATATATATATATATATATATATATATATATATACAGAAAGATAGGTCAGCAGTCTACAACGCCAAAGGAGGCATAGGGGTGTGGTTAGGCTCTTTTCTTTTTCACTACAATTAATGAAGCAAACATTTTTTTAAATATACAGAAGAAAGAAAGAAAGAAAAACACGCGCCCAGAGTGGGGACCGAACCCACGCCTTTCGATTACATGTCGAATGTAGACTGCTGACCTATCTTTCTGTATTTCTTCAACGAGCCCCTCATGTCCTTACTATATATATATATATATATATATATATATATATATATATATATATATATATATATATATATATATATATATATATATATATATATATATATATATATATATATATATATATATATATATATATACATATAAATATATATATAGATATATATAGATAGATAGATAGTATATAAGTAAAGAGTCGGATACACAGCAAGAACAATAACAAACAAGGTTTACTTACGTAGCGGCAACGGGACTTGCCTTCATCAGAGTACAGTTACATGACTTTGAAGCAAAATCATGTAACTATACTCTGATGAAGGCGAGGCCCGTCAGAGAAGGCAAGGCCCGTCAGTACAATCAGAGTACAGTTACATGATGTAACTGTACTCTGGGGGCCGGTCTTTTCCAAAGATCTTTGAAAAAGACCGGCTCCTGGGAGAAACGTTAGAATAAATCTTGTTATGTCTTTCAATGTTATTTATCTATGATATATATAGATACAGATATAGATATAGAACAGCCGCACTGAGTTTTCATGTAAACCAAACGAGAATACAAAAAAACTAAGTGTAAATCCACTCAGGGAACAAGGATGACAGTGAAGCTGTGGTGCCTAATGTTAGGGACGTGTTATCGGCTAGTTGTCTTATACTTTCTTTCCGGATAACTCCGTTGAAGCAACAGTTACAGCCGTTTCTGTAACTAAACTCTCTCCTTAGATGGGCATGTATTGACCGGAGTGGGTAGTTTTGGAACATTTACAATTTCACTGTGAACTTATCATGACAAGTAAATGAAACCCGGAATGGTAGAGTCGTCTTTGCGGCTAATTGCCACATAATTTGTTTCGGGATACTTCCGATGAGACAAGAGTTGAGCCGTTTTCTGTAAGTTTGCGCTTCCCGTAGACGGCCATGCTTTCCTGTGTTACGCACAATGCGGAACAGGCAGCTTACGAAGACCAAGCCTACGCCATCACTTTAAAGTCGACTTTACCTCGAAACACAAATGAGTTGCTTGGAAGACATTTTTCTAAGCGCAATATAAGCCGTCTATTATATTGAATTGTATTTGTAATTGTATACGACAGCTCATATTCAATTTAATACAACTGAATAGAATAGACAGCCTTATATTGTCCCCTAAAAACGTCTTCCTCGCAATGCACTTCCGTCTGGAGGTGAAGACGACTTTAAGGGTATCAGCATAAGCTTGGTATTCGTAAGTTGGCTTTTCCGCATTGTGAATTGCACAGAGAAGAATGGCAATCTACGGAAAGCGCATGTTTCCAGAAAACGGCTCTACTCTAGTGCCATCGGAAGTATCCCGGTACAAATTATATGACAATTAGCCGCTAAAACGACTCTACCATTGCGCCGAATTTTATTCACTTGTAAGCATAAATAAAAAATATGAACGCCCTAAAACATCTTCTTCATTTTTATGATTTTGTTCTACGGAGAAACGTCCTGAGCTAGCGTGACAAGATATCAGTCGAGACTGCCATGGGGGGCAGTGCTAGAACTGCTCCGCTGCTAATTACGCAAGAAATAGTCCTGGCCACTCGAACAACGGAAGAGATGCATACGTATGAATCCTCGAGGCGTGGGGTAGAAAACCCCGTTTCCTTCCATTGTCGTCGAGGTTAGTGGACGGAAGCACAGTCCCGCAGAATTGCCGCGTGCGTTTCATTGAATACAAGTTTCAGCTCTTAGATTCCGTTGTCGGCTGACCTTATCGCCTAGACGCGAATAAATTTGGCGCTCGTCCAAGTCTGGTATAAAGCTATACGCTAAAAATTTATGCGCGACTGATAACTGTCATTATTCAGTGGTAAATCTCCCTAGATGATTGTGATGACGAGCCTTTCGGAGAGAATACAAGACGAAGAAGCGGAGGAAGAAAGCTGAAGTGGCCGCCAAAACTAATTACTAAGCTTCTTCAATAGTGAAATAACAATAAGACTTGGTCAATCCCAATCAACCAACCAATCAACCAAATTGACCATTCGGTAAAGCCGCGACGAACACCCGTGAGGCTGCGGCGGACGGGGCAACGTCCCGTGAAGCTGAAACAAGACGGCCTACTAGAGAATGCCGCGACCGCCGGGCGGCATTAAAAAATTAAGCGTGGGACAAGCGGGCTGAAGGGAGCGCAAGACAGCAGGAGCAACTAGCTCGAAATGCAGACGGCCTGGGAGCAGCGAGCCCGAGGGATGTGACCAGGCATCGACAACGCCAGGCAGGCGTGGGCTGGAGTACGCCGACGTCACATCCGTCACAGCCTCCGAGTCGCACCGGCAACTTGTGCATTGTTGCCCATAGTGGTGTAGGTAGGGCGCCTGCGTCCGGCATCTACGCCCGTCAGCCTACGCTCTGACAGTCCTCGCACGGCTGTGCTTCCGGACCCTCCCGGGCGCCTCCCTCTGCCACAGCCCTACTCAGTGGGCTGCCACAGAGGAACCACGTCGGCACGACGACCGCGCGCAACGACGTCGGCAGCGCTCTTGACGACTAAGGCTACCACCGCGTTGCAGCCGCGCAACGTCTACGCCAACGTTTACGCCGGCGACCGGGGTAGGCCAGTGAAATAGGGACACAGAGTTGTAGGAAACTAGGTAAAGGTCGCCTGTGTAGGACTTGATAGAAATGGTAGAGGTTTACGCTGTATATTGTTTGCTTTGGTGTACCGCGCTCGCACTTCTATGAATCGGGTGCAATGGGGGATTGTTGGTCGTTCCCAGGGCGGAACCGATGGAGGCACCAGGGAAAGGTCAGCTTGACTGATAAGCAGATCCCATCTCAAAAGCTTCTTTCGTGGCCTCAGGTCAAGTCAATGTTGACGTCGAAGTTGTGTGGCTTCGACAAGCGTAACCAGATATGGAAGTAAAGTTTCTTCCGCCAAGATGTCAATGCGGGTATGTTTGGGAGGCCCAGTAAGGGTTCTTATTCTAGCCCGGTATGGGTTGTGGAGATCCTGCATCTGTCATTGGGGACGGGATGTATTAATGTAAGTTCAAGCATTCGTACAGTGCGCCTAGTTCCCAGATTCGTTACCAATGTGGAGAAGCGGTTCCTCGGCGCTGACAGGGAAGTTTCGAAGACCTTGCCGTGTGATATTGTCATGACCTGGCACCGAGAGTGTTTTGCTTTTGCCGTGGTCAACTGATCCAAACTCTCTCGCAAGATTGCTTATCTGGCCGGATAAAAGGAAATTTGTGTGTGTTTTATCAACTTTTACTCCCGACTCCGCTTTTAAGCTGTTTATTTATCTCGTTTGTACAGGCGTATGATTGCTTTCTTTCCTCTATTTATTGCCAACTTTAATAAAATTTCACCAGTTGTTCGTCAGCGCTCGTGTCTGTGTAACCTCTCTTCGTCCGTGTTTTTGCGCTGTTTTTCAAGGTGTCTCGCAAGTTAGACGCAGTGGAGTTGTGAACGGAGGGCAGAGTTCAGGTTCTGCAGTTGCGTGAGGGGAGGAGGTGGGGTAGACCTTATCATCCATCACGACTGGGTCTTTTTGTAAAATGAGTTCACTCGAGGTGGGTTAGATGACTTTTGATTCGCCTGCAAGACTGCAGATGGTTCCCCTGAGCTTTGCAAGACTTCATTCAGAACCTAGCTTGTCACAGAGCATGTGTCGCCTCTAAGCGTGCATTGATGCGCTTAATCTGCCTTGTAGAGCTGCATGAACTTCATCACGTCACGGTGTTACCGTGCGTTGTGCCGAAAACGTGCAGGCTGTGCCGCTGGTGTGACGTGGAAACAGGCAGTCACGGCTGCATCAGCAGCCACAGGGCTTGCCGCGCTCCGCCGTGTGGCTGCTCCAGTGGCCGCTTACTGGATAGGAGAGGTTAGTTGGCCCCGAATGATGACTACTGAGTAATCAGCTCGATTTACACAAGGTTTCTGCCAATTTTCACAATGCATAAAAACAGTTTTTCACAAATATAGCACGAAATTTCACAAGCCCGTAACGCGTGCGTCTTGTTATGTACTTGAAAATAAAAAAAACAACCTTTCTTTGTTTGCAAGAACTCATTCAACTCCACTGCAACCCAGTAAGACATTGTTTTCACTGGAAAGAACGTAAGAAATATGGGAAAACTCTTGAATTTCGCGCCACACCACGTCAGCAGTGACGTAATGCGGGAGATCCGCAAAAATAGAGCTATCGCGGTGTTAACTCGACGTTAGCATTCAGCTGGTACGATTTAACAGAACTAGAGGTGCCACTACAATCGTACTGTCGTCTGTCTGGTAGCGTTCATTTTGGTCGGCGACCGCCATACCACAACAAGTCCCGGTAAACACAACGGCGTGACGAGCAAATAACGATCGAATCGCAACCACTTCGTCTGTTTTTTTTTATATCATCAAGCTTAACTATGCGAAGTTCTCATGGAAATTTGCATTGCTCTTTTTTTTATTGGGACAAAGCAGCATTTTAAAGCAACCGCCATTGTATTTTGTCTTCATGGTCCTTTAAACTTTCACAAACTTTTCACGAACTGATGATGAAGCAAAGATGTCTTCGGTGCGCAGAAGGCGCATTTCATTGGGCGGTACGGAACTTAAGTATCTGTAATCACCGTCAGGCTAACGTTAAATGGCGGCCATTCCTAGAAAGGCCTCTCACTTTTTTTCCACTGCACCGAAATAGCGACCGCTGAGAGTGGAGTGCAATCTCCGAGTGCCGAGTTCCAGAACGACTGCTGCAGGTGACTGGGTCTTTTGATTAGCGTCCCACGTGGCCCCACAATTGGGGAGCCTTCAAAGACCAAGTCGGCTGTCGGCTGATGGAAGCCCTATTTGTCTCCGGGCATCCGGCAGGTTGAGAAGTTCAAGTGTGAACTTCCAATATCGCGGGCCCAAATGAATGGCGCAAATCCCCTTTGTGATCCGCCTTGGCCAATCTCCGTTGCGTCCCTCAGACATTTGCGAGTCCTGCGTCTAACTTTTTTTTACGGGATCGACATTCATTTGGCAAAGAGACCGTATAAAGGCTACTTTCAGTCGCTTTTCGGACTCTGCAGTCGTCTATGTGGCGAAACCTTCTTTTTTTACTTTCTTCCCTTATGTCGCGTGGTAAGCTACTATTACAGGAGCAGTGAATTGTGAACGTCATGTTCCGACTATAGCACAGAACCAATCTCGCGCAGTGGACAACAAAGACGTTTTATTTTTGAAAGAGCCTGAATAGACAGGATAACATAACACGCCCTAAGCCAAGTTTTACTGAGCCGTTGCAAAGTTTCAGAAAGCATTTTTAACTGTAACGCGTTACAGTTAAATGTTACCATGCAGTAGCTAGTTACAACTAACGCGTTACTAGCAACTAATTACACTCGAATACTGCGTAATCAAAATATTCACATTTTGGGAATGGTGGGAACAAAAGTAGTTACTTAAGTTTTATAATTACTGTGTTAAGTTTTATAATAACTGTTTCACCGTCGTTTTTTTTAACATAGCTACGGCGAATTTAATGCTGATACTAAATAATATCTCCAGCCCCACTTATATACATTAGACCATAATATCCAAGTAATCTATTCTAACCTCTACTTTAATCCGCACTTAATTCTTTACGGATTATTCCTCCTCACGCACTTTTGAAGAGCACAACGTATTGACAGAAAATGTGTTTTCACAAGTGTTTTAACCTCGTTTGAAAACCGCGCGTAACCAGCGGTTCCTCGAACTACTTATAGTGCTGTTTCCTATAACACATTTACTGCTTCCTATAACACATTTTTGCCGGTTTTCCGACCGGCGAGTGTACTACGTCTCCTACGTAGTACACTCTATATTGCCGAGACTCATGTTCCGCTTGAATTTGATTTTTCCTGCCATGCCCGCGGGCAACCACCTTAGTGTCCGCTCCTGTTGTTTCACATACCCAACTGGGGCCCAGGCAGCCATAAGAAGCCGGCGTGAAGAGAAAAAAGCTGCGCAAAGCGAACAGTGGGAACAAGAGAACGAAGTGAATAGATTGGCTGGACCCCGACGTAGCCGTTAGCCTGTGAGCACAAGTCATCCAGTGTAAATAAACGTTTCTATTAGCTCCACTGTTTCCCCGTGACGACATATTTATTGATACGCTGTCTCCTTTGTGTTCGATCGGTGCCGTGTAAAGAATAAATATTTGCAAAATAAATAGTTCAGAGCAGTTTCAGCTTATTTAATCCCAGCGGTCACGGTCGGCGCAAAGGAATGAACGTGGGACGCCCATACAGGAAGCAAAGGCCGCAACAAAGCTTACAGGTAAATGAATGCTTCAAAGATACTGCAGACACTCATTGAAGGCCAATAAAGAGAAAGTGGGTTAGACTCGTATTTTCCGAGTGGCTGCGTTTACAGAAACCCACGAAGCAGCGGAAGGGGGCAGCACGACCGGTTGAGGACACAGCACAAGGAGAACAGCCACCTAGAGAACATGACCGTGTTACATTTATCTAGAGACACTATGCTGTCACTGCTGCAGCCCTATTCCCGGTTCAAGGGTCATCTGGTACTACACCGACGTCAGAGAGCAAGCAGACCAGGGCGCAAACAAAAGGGAAGGGCAATAAGTTGCTGGAAGCATAAGTAGAGAAAAGCATAGATGGGGAGCCTAAGTAACTAGTGACCTCTGTAAGTTAGGCTCTATACCTTGATGCAACAGAGAAATATCGAGGATTCACCGCGCGTTTACTCTGCATCGCCTGCGGCGAAAACCGCTGGTGAACGGCCCGACATCTTCCCCGTTCTGCCTTGTCGCTCCTTAATTCGGATGTAATGGTGGCGGTACCACACGAGCTAACGTCTCCTCAAAATGCAGCCGCTTAGGTCGATTGGTTGTTCTTATTTTTTTTTATGTTTCGCTTCCTTCTTCTCAGGCGTAACCCATCCACAACATCTCCATTCAAGAATGGACCGCGCCGTAGAACACCACGAACAGTACGGTTTAGCTTGACCTGCTTGAGAGGGCCCTCTCAGGCGATCACAGGAACCCGGGGCTAAGTATTCCTTTCATATGGCGGGTGTCCTAACAGCAAGACCTATAGGTCAATAAAGATATTATTCAATAAAGACATTATTCAATAATGTTTCCCTCTTATTCTCTGTCGTTATCTACATCCTTCTCCATCTTCTCAAGCACGGGTGGCTTAGTTCAAAGGAGTTGTGCTGCTCGGACAACCCCCTCGAGGGTTCAAAAGAGTGCCAATGAAATGATTACTGCAATGCACTAAACGCAGTATGCATAAAGGCCGCTTATCGCTAAAATAGGATGTTCTTTTTGGCGGTATTCTGGGCAACAGTGCAAAAAAAGACGTGGACGAAGGTAACGGACAGGACAAGCGCTGACTCACAACTAGTTTATTCACGCGATCCGTGCGGAAAATAAACGTTTACAACAGAAGGGAGAGAGAGAAAGAAAAACAAAACATTCAAATCCAACATACTCCCTCGTACCTTTTGGCGGTAACTTGGCATGTTTATCACAGGATCGGCCCCATCTATTAAAGGGAACATGCCAACAACCGGTTGAAGTGGACACCTCATGGCAAATCTAGTCACACATATTGAGTTCAGTGAGACATTTGCGTGCGATATTTGTGTCCTTTTCCCCTGCGGCATCATCGCCACAGGCTATAAAAACAACCATCTCTGAACGTCGACAGAAGTTACGTTTTACCCCCCATGGATACAAAAAAATCATGTTCAATCATGTAAGTTGCCGAGGAAGACCAGTTTTAATATAAATATGTAATGCCGTTTTAAGTCAAGGAACAACGAACTTCTAATCACGTTATTGTGTACGAGCTGGTGTTGGCACTGGGGTATGGCAAACAACATAGATGAAGGGGAAAAAAGTAGGAACTGTGCCGTCGGTAATACACCTGCGCGAAAACTAAACACATTTGCAAGGCGGGCGAGGGCCTATCAGAAGCGACCATAAGAGCTATACGAAGGATACGAAAACCTATAAGGGCCTATATGAGCTTTGAGACACCCCCAACAGCTTTGGAGCAGTCGAGCAGGCATCTATCGCACGGTAATGTCGGGCAGAAAACAGGTACAAAATACATATGGCGAAAATTGCAATGCTGCTATCAAGAGTGCTGATCACCTTGAACGAAGAATTAGCGAAAAACAAGCAGCCAAACAAAAAGACCAAGAAGACAGCGCATCGCTCGCAAAAACCCCGAGAACAAGGTTACCGTGTTTCACAGCAAACGCGAACACCAAACATGGAGAAAACCTTCGCAAAAGCTTCTGACCTGAGGTGGAAACTCTAACATCCCTAAGACATTGAGGATACGGGTCCCGAAAAACGAATACCGCAAGCACTGACGCGAGAATAAATGCACGGATGCCGCCCATGTCAATCATTCATTTGGCGCTCTGCCAGTTCTCGCTGTACTTTGCGACTAGCGTTCTGCGTTGCAGGTGCTCAAGAGGAAAAGGATCAAACGATCAGCAACGCCAGCAAGTCTGCTAGCTCAATTCCTCGCATACGAAAGCATTGCAAGGCGGAAACTCCGTTTCACTGCAGTAGCTTCTTAACCATTGCTTGTTACGTCATGGCTGACTTAGTTGCCAACAGAAGCTACTCCGGCCAACGTACGGCTCCAACCGTGTTTTCTTGCAGAGATGCGAGCTCACTAGTTCGGTCGGTCGCGTGGAAAGCGCAGTTGTCACGTCACAGCGGTCCTTTGTCCAGTGTGCCGCTCCTTGCGCTGTGGATCTGTCGGATTTTTGTATTCCTCAAGGTTTTAACTGTGGCTTCGAGTGTCCACCTAGTTATACACCGCGTTCGCTGGAACATTGATTCATGGGCTATCGCATTGATAATAATGACATGTCGACTTCTCTCTGTGTGTATTAGGGGACGTCACGGGCGGCATAAAGAATATTGTGTGTGTTTGTTCAAAGTCTGCGCCAGTGCAGGAATAGTACGGACAGAACACAAAACTGTTTTGGGTCAGTTAATAATCAACGTGGTTCTGCCATGCACAGAAAAGCCCGCATGCGCTTCCTCCTGGAGTCGGGGCTCAGTGAAGCACTACTACCTAAGCGCGAATGCTGGCTCGGAACGTGAAAAGGCACCGCATGTGTGGAGGGTACTCTGTACTTTCTTTCATCTACATGATTTGGTTGCCTTCTCCAAATCTCGTGTACATCGCTAATTTATTTATTCTACTACACATCCGGTCTCAAGTATGAAGTCCTGCCTTTAGCAGGCTTCACCTCTTTTGCTATCGTTAAAGTTCTCTCTCTCTCTCTCTCTCTCTCTCTCTCTCTCTCTCTCTCTCTCTCTCTCTCTCTCTCTCTCTCTCTCTCTCTCTCTCTCTCTGTTTGTCTGGCCTGCGACGAACAATGTCCATCGTTGTTGTGAATCTGCGAGAAGGTTGCGCTTGGATGCCCAGGGGCTGTCATCTTAAGGCGTTATAACACCAACACAGAAAAAAAACTCCGGCTGCTCCTCGCCTTAATGCGGGATTGCCGTGCTACACGAGAACGCAGCCGGAGGAAACGCCGGCGAACCCTGCCGCCTCAACTTCCTCTAGGCACGCTAGGTGGCAGCACACCGCAATGAAAGAGGCGGATTGAGCCCTTTGTATAAAACTTCTTTTGCCTGTTTTAAGGCCTTGATGGCGGAAGGCAAATTCATTAGGTGCAGCAGGGGAAAGCGCACTGTGGCACTCTTGTCGTTGTTCAGTTTATTCTTCGTTTCGGGTGTGACAGGCAATAGGCGGTCAAATTGATGGTATAGGCAGCCCTGTATAGCGCTTCGTATTAACTTCGTCGGTAGAAGCCAGTAGAAAAGGTAAATGAGAACTTACGGGCTTGCGGAGTACGTTCAGCAACAGTATTTATCGAAAGATGATCCTCCAGTTTGTCGCAAAAAAAAAAAAAAGAGTAACCAGCTGGTGGATGAACAAATGCATTACTCCAACGCCGCAGACACTAAAGGAACAAAATTTACCCCCCCCCCCTTTGTACAGGAATGTGAGAGAAGCGGGGGGGGGGGGGGGGGGCGCAAACCCCTTCACTCGCGGCGAGGAAGCACTAGCGGCTCTCTCCTTGTTTGTGGGGTGAGGGTGATCCTCGCGGGCCTCCCTCCTCTCTCTACGGGGGCGACTCGGGACGCGCGCCAGAACGGACGAATGAATAAATCTTTATTTTGAAACTACCAACCGGGTTAGGTACCCTCAGTTCAGGGCACCTCTAACAAATTTCTTTACGAAATCTGCAAGGCGGCGTTAGTCGTTTAGGGCCGGTAATTGGAGTGCTGCTTTCCCTTCGGGGAACGGGCTGCAGCCTTCGAAGATGTGGTCTTCGCTGAGGGCCTTGGAGCACTTTGGACAGGTGGGGATTGGCGTTCCGTTGTAGAGGGCCACTCTGGCTGGGGTTAAAATAGTACCCATTTGCGCTTGCCTAAAAAGTACTTGTTCGTGTTTCGATAGTTGTGGATGTGGGCGAACGTACGGGTACGGACGCCAGCCCACGGTACATAATGCGTTTAGCTACTCTTGGCCTTTCTTGCATTGCTCGTCGTTCCCTACATGATATTCTTACCGCGAGTGGATGGGTTTGCGTTCCCAAAAACGCGAAACCTTTCTCACCCCAAAACTGCGTCGAACGTGCGCCAAAATCTTTGCTAAACGTGCGTCCAATCGATCGTCAAATTTTCAAACATCGAAATCACCAACGAAAAACGAACTCAGGCGACGATTTTTCGCGCACTAAGTACAGTGAAAGCCCGACCTAACGAAGGTACCGGAAGCCGCGAATTATTTCGTTAAATCAGGAACTTCGTAATACCTGGGCTGTCGTTTTACAAGCAGTGATTCTACAAATTCGATGTCTAAAGGGAAGCGCACCCCTGCAGCTACCATGGCATCGTCACACGCTTGCCAATAATTTAGCGATGCGCTAAAACTCCGCGGTAAAATTAAGCCAGCCGGGGCTTTCCTTGAGGTCATCGCAAGCCAGCAGACGCGCGAAAAACCGCGCTTTTTGTTGTACCACTTCCCCGTTGAACTGAATGTTCATGATCTTCCTATATTCCTCGAACCACGTAGAAGGGCTTCCTCCAACTTCTCGAGTGGGGTGGTCTTGAGGTTCTTTTTCTTCGAAGCCATTTCAGACCAAGTGGCATGGATGATGACCGCCATTTCCTCCAAGATTGTAGCAGGCATGATGGTTGGGATGCAGGCTCGGTCTACGGCCACGGGACTGCTGAGTTGATCTCGTAGAGCTCCGTAAAAACGAAATTAGATTCCTAATTTTTTTTTCTGACGGACGCAATAACCCTTGACGAAACACATTCACTATTGCTCCTTTTAAACGGGTCTGTTGCTCGAAATGCTTCGTTAAAACTAGAATGGCGCGGAAACTATTTTGTTAGTTTGAGTTCACGAAAGCATTGAGCCGTATTGGAACATGAAGGGGAATCCGAATTTGTTCATAAGATCGGGAAAATTATAAGATTTGGTTTTATAAGATCAGTTTGGAATGTAAACGCATCTACGGACCAGCTAAATGTATACTGACGCGTGATTCATGCGATAAAGATATAATACTGTACTCCTTCTTCATGATCCTTCGGTCTTATCTAGAACCGTTCCATCCTCGCCATTTTCCATGCAGTAGCCGTTTTCACACATTGTAAGCCCGGTTTTCCCGATGCGCCGTGTGCACAGAGATCTTATCAGAGCTTTCTGGTCGACCAACCAGCCTACGAGGCGTTAGTTTTTATATGACGCAATCGCTCCTACTAAAAGAGCTTTAACTTTAAAAAACAAATAACCCTGCGCATACGTTCCTCTAGAGAACCCATTCGAAGGTTCCAACAAGTGCAATGTCACGGGCAGTTTTATAGCCAATGTGGGCATTGTGGTGGAATACCTGCCACGATATCGAGTCATCATGCTTTCTTGGAAAATTCTTCTTGCGAACACGCTCTGTCGAATCCGCAATACTGACAGCTTCCCGTATTATGGGAAGAAGAAGAAGTCGGTTCGGCTTGCTGGTTGCTCTAGCTGCCCCGCAATTTCTTCACTTTTCGTGTCTTCCCGTCTTCAACACCTGTTCTCTTTCGGGCTGCCTCCTCCTCATCGCTCGGAGACGCCCCGGCGAGGAAAACCCCGTGTAAAACGGCTTGCTGAGACCAGCGAGCGCACCCTGCTGCTCGGCAGGGTGCCGCCGTTGCCTGCTCTCTATGCTGCCGTGATGGACTCTCTAGGCCACATCATGGTCGCACCGTCCGGACCAAACGAGCCACCTTCAGTTGTGTCGTGCGACACACCTGCCTCGACATCAACCACAGAGAGCCCACCAGCCACTAAAAAGCGTGCGATCGACCGAACTCCAGGTGATGCTGACGCTCCTGATGCCAACGTGGAAGAAATGGATCAGACATACACTCTTGTATCGTACAAGAAAAAGCGAACCACGGGAATCCCTGTAGTGTTTCAACCGACAGAAGCAGGATGCAGTCTCTGGAGAGCCAACCCCAACGTCGTCGCAGCGGAGGTTGTGGCCGCGGCACAAGAAAAAGTTCTAACTCATCGCTTGAACAAGGATGGCAGCCTAGTTGTCAGCGTGCCTTCTCTCTCTGCGGCCAATCGTCTCCTCCATGTGTCAACCCTTGCTGGGATTGCGGTTGAAGCTCGGGTTCCACAATCCTACATGGCTACCTACGGAAGGATTCAAGCGGTCCCTCTCGAATACACGGATGAGGAACTTGGGAGCTACCTACGTGACCAAGGCGTCCTATCTGCCCGCAGGCAAGTCTCCTACTCGCGCAACGAGGACAGTGTCGTTGCTGAAACCCGCCGGCGATCAGTCATTCTTGAATTCAAGGCGGGCACACCACTTCCTGCGCGAGTATTTCTTGGCTTCTATAGCTTTCCCGTTACAGAATACATTGGTGCAGCCACGCAGTGTTACAAATGCCAGAGGCATGGCCATATCGCAAAAAATTGCAGAGGGCCAATACGATGTAAAGTTTGCTCTGGGCCTCACTCATACAGAGACTGCACCTCACGCGCCCAACCACGATGCGCAAACTGCAATGGCCCGCATCCAGCGTCGTTTGGAGCTTGCCCGAAGAAAAAGGCCGCAACTCTTGCTCGCAATGTGGAGCAAATCCAGGGCAAAGTTCCTAGTCGGCGCGAACCTTCGCATAACCCAGACCTCGTCTTTACAACTGCGTTGCAATCGTCGCATGAATCACCTGCTCAGAGTAGCGCGCCCCCGAACAAGTCTTATGCGGGAGTCGTCCTAGAACAATCGTCGACCAAAAATTCAAAAGTCCCTTCTGATGCTGGTTCTAAGGACGCATCTTCCCCCTCGAAACGGCGCTCCCATAAGGACCATGATGAATCAGCAAATCAGACCGGCCAGACAGACATTGTGAATATGCTTGTTCCGATGCTCTTTGCGGCGATCAAGGCATTGCTACGTGCCAACTCCTCCTCTCAGCGCTTCCCTGAAGTCGAGGCTGTTCTAGCCTTAGAACCCCTCATAGCATCTACTTTCAGGGTGCAACAGCGTGCCGGCCGATCGCAACAATGATGACTCAGCAATCATCGACATCTCCGAAAGTGTCTCTGAACGCCCACCTCAGAGGTTGTACCATCTTTCAATGGAACGCCCGTGGCCTGCGTTCGAAACTTGCAGACTTTCGTGAACTCGTACATTTATATCAGTTCCCATTCATAGTGATATCTGAATCACGTGTTGGGGATCTCTTTCGTCTAAAAAACTACCACATCTATCATTCGGAACGTTTAAATGGCGTAAGCCGGCTGTTTATAGGTTTCCGCAACGACGTGTCGGCTGCAGCCGTGGCCGTGCCACCTCATCACACTGAAGAATACGTCTGCGCCAAGACTGTTATCGGAAAACAACCTTTTACACTCATTGGGGCTTACCTGGAGCCAGGGACTGCCTTTGATGCTTCAAAACTCGAAAAAATCATCGTCAGCACGCCCGCGCCTCACATTATCTGCGGTGATTTTAACGCACACAACGAACTTTGGGGGAGTGCTTCTACGAATTCTCGCGGAGCAAGACTCGCCGAGCTGATGGTAAAATATTCTATTGAACCGCTCAATGACGGCAGTGTGACGTTCTTAAAAAACCCAAAGGTCACCAGCTGCATTGATATTTCGTTCGTTTCAAGCCATTACATCCGAAAATTTGCTTGGTGCACAGACTTCGAAACAAGAGGGAGTGATCACTACCCCATCCTTATATCCTCTCCCAGTGCAGCTATGTTTCGACGTGAACTGAGGGTCAAATGCACAGATTGGGAAGGCTACAGGGCGTCTGCAGACCTCAGAATCACAGCAGCAACTCCGGACGAAGACCTTATACCAATTTTAACCAACTGCCTTCAGGAATCCTCCCGAACCATGAAGAAACATTTACATGTAAAGACCGACCAAAACTACGAAAAATTACGAGCCGTTCGCAGGCGAGCAGAACGAAAGGCACGACGGACTAAGGCATTAGAAGATGTACGAGAGGCTCGAAGAACACAGAGGAAGGTGAGGCGTCACTTGGAAAAGTTGAGAACGCAGCGGTGGCGTGATTTCTGCTCAAAATTAGACTTCCACGAACCTCTGTCACGCATCTGGCGCGTTGTTAAGGGAATGCGCAGCAATGTTCAGCAGCTATACCCATTCAGAGCTCTATCGTTGCACATTGGCATTTCCCCAAAAGAGGCGGCTGAAGAGTACTGTAGAATCCTGACCACAAAATCAGTACCTCCGACATGCCCCAGAAGTGGCTCCTCCGAAGTACCGCCAACTGCTTGCCCCGCCATCGACCTCCCCTTTACCGTGCAAGAACTCAACGCAGCCATTTCCCGTGCCAACAAACGTTCTTCGCCTGGGCAAGACGAAATCACCTACGAGGCCATATCTCACCTGTCTCACCACTCTCGATTACGTCTCCTGGAATACTACAATTCACTCTGGCTCACTGGCACCGTACCTTCAGAATGGAAACTAGCAAAGCTCGTGGCCATCCTGAAGCCTGGAAAATCACCCACGAGGTATGATTCTTTCAGACCGATAGCTTTGCTAAGCTGTGTCGGTAAAATTATGGAAAAAATGATACACAGGAGAATGACCTGGTTCCTTGAAAGCAAAAAACTTTATCCACCAGAGATGAACGGTTTTCGCGAGAATAGAGCTGCCATCGACAACGTAATTTCCCTGGTTTCGTCTCTAGAAGACGAATTACATAACGGATACATCCCCATTGCAGTATTCTTGGACATAAAATCGGCATTCGATTCCGTTTTCCATGATGCAATCCTAACATCTCTTGCTGCTCTTGGCTTCGGGGGAAAACTTTATGCGTGGATAACAAACTACCTACAGGGGCGAGAACTCTTCATGTGCACTCCAGAAGGCCCAACGTCCTACTACGCTATACAAAAAGGAGTGCCTCAAGGGGCCGTTTTGAGCCCTCTCCTGTTCAACCTGAAACTCATCCACCTAAAGCGAGTCCTCCCGCGTGGCGTACATATCACACTCTATGCGGACGACATCTGCATTTGGAGTGCGGCGCGGTCACGTCGCACCACACAACAAAGACTGCAGAAAGCTCTTGCGAAAATATCAGCATACCTTTCGCCAATAGGACTGCATTTATCCTCTGAGAAAAGTGTTTCGATGGCTTTTACTCGCAAGAACATGAAGCAATATCCATTAGTCCTCGGAGGCCGTACCCTGCAATATGTACGTACTCAAAGATTCCTCGGAATCTTAATAGACCGCAGTATTTCGTGGGCTCCGGAGGTTAAAAGGCTCCGTACGAGAATATCTGCGATGTCAAAGATCGTCGGGTATCTTGCCGGTAGTCGATGGGGCAGTGACTGCCGCTCCATGATACTACTCTGTAAAGCCTATGTCGACGGCATACTGCGCTACAGTCTCCCTGTCCTCCAAAATCTGTCACCAAAAAGCAGGAAACAGCTAGACGCGGCAAGAAACAATTGCCTCCGTATCTGCCTCGGACTTCCCAGAGGGTCGTCGTGCTTGGGTACTGTCGCTGAAGCTGGCTGTCTGCCCTTGGACGTGATTAGGCTCCAAGAAACCGTGCGGATACACCTGCGACATCGGATGCACGCCAAAACCCGTACAATAACCCGACTGATAGAAAATGGGAACTCAAGTTTCGGTCCAAGATTGAAGTCGTTGCACCTTTCGATTCCCACCCAGGCACCAAATTCAATGCCGTCTCATTTCCCGCCCTGGACCCTATCGCCATTGCATATTAGATGCAACATCCCGGGAATCGACTCTAAAAAGAATATGAATCAAAGCGGCTTGTTACAGTTGACACTCTGCCACATTTGCCGACTATACTCAGGCACAAAACAAATTTTTACTGACGGGTCGTGTACGCCTGACCGCAGTTCCTCCGGGATCTTCATCTCGTCCACTGGACAGACGTTCTGTTATCGTCTCGAGCGGGCAACGTCATCTATGTCAGCCGAGCTTCACGCCATCAAGGAAGCCATCCGGTACATTCTCCGCCAACCGCCGGGGCAATGGACCATCTTCACAGATTCCAAGGCAGCCCTCCAAAGTCTACTGCGCAACGACTGCTTCAGCATTCACGAACACGCCTCTCGTGAAATAACTTACTTGCACCACCACGCCAAAGACACTGGGCACCAAGTGACATTTCAGTGGCTACCAGGCCACTGTGGTGTTCCAGGTAATGAAAAGGCAGATGAAGCAGCTCGCAGGGGCCTTCAAATGCATAATATGAGGAAGGTCTTCTTCACCAAACATGATGCCGCAGCTATGACGAAGGCACTTGTTTTAATGGAGCGGAACCGTCTCTGGTCTCTTCCAGAGCACCACTATCCGTTCTTGCAATACATAGACCCCGAGCTGAGGATTAAGCTGCCAGAGCGACTTCCGCGCCGACTAGAAACTTTGTATCACCGATTACGACTCAATGCAGCGCTTACAAAAACTTACCTGTTTCGACTTGGCGCCACCTCGAATCCTTACTGCGATAACTGCGGATCGCCAGAAACCATGGAACACGTACTGTTAGAGTGCCCCGCTTACATGCTCGCAAGGTGCCGTTTGGAGCAGAAGATCGAACACCTACGCCCAGGACCAATCAGCCTACAAGTGCTCCTTGGCCCCTGGCACACTCCTTCAGCACAACGCAAAGCACTAAAGGCGTTGTTTGAATACCTGGACGAGATCGGCGTCACTGAACTGATTTAAACTACTGAGAACATGACGTACGTCGAACTGTTCACACAAACTACATGATGCCCGTTTCTTTTTTTTTTTTTTTTTTCTCTTCTCTTTCTTCTGCCCTGTATCTATAGGGCCTTTTCTACCCTCCCCTACCCATTCCCCCGCCGAGTAGCATGTCGGTGGTACGATTCCGGCAAAACTCTCGGCTTTCTCCTCTAATAAAGAGCTTTCTCTCTCTCTCTCTCTCCCGTATTATGACACTACAGCTACGTGGCTAGAACCATTGACAATCATCATCGCGTAATTACGAACATGACCATCGCCATCACCCGGCTTACCCGTGTTCATTTAATTCTTTTCCCAAGTTAACATGGCGAGATGCCTAAGAAGGTATCATGTTTGTGTCTAGCGTTAGCAAATCATTTCGATGATGCGTTGCCTTAAACCATGCCTTCTGTTTAGTTCACCTATGTGTTTTGTTGCTGGCGCCCAGCTGCACCCGCTTATTTTATTTGTTTTCGAAGCAAACAAAGGGCGTGTTTACCTTCTTTTTCTACTTCATTGACGCAAGATGCAACAGGAGACCCATGGAAAAAACCACAAGATTATGAAAATCGATTACCGACCATGATCACGTATCCGCGCCCGTGAAAAAAAACGACGCAGCCACAGCAACGATCCACGCACCCCATTAAGACCAAAGCTCGCAGAGGGCAGTGCTGACAACGCAACGCTACAGGTAGGTCAGCCATCCGTAACACCACGACACACGATCCGCACACCAAATGAAGCAGCCAAGTAATACAGGAACATACTTATGCACACTAAGCCCAAGACAGAAACAGCTCACAGGGCACATACTTAGGCAAGACCACCAGTAATGCCACACGAACCCCAGGAAACAGAAACACACACGGCCACTACACCACTATAGCATTGCCCGAAAACAACTAAATGGAAACGCACACAGCCCCTAGCAACGGCGACACGCCGCCGAAGCCCAAGCGATGCAGATCACTAGCGTCAGACTCCACAACAGATATGACTCACCTCAAAATATAGTTATAGGTCATAGCGCAAAACCAAACTGAATTGAAACAGAATACAGAAAACGCCATACAAATGAAAATTCAAGCCCTCTGTTGCGACCGGGCGGGGGCACCCGATCCGTTCTCCGTGGCCTCCAACATACGATGGGTAGCGTGTATGATGCGAGCGGACAGCCGCTGTTGCAGCCGTGAAGACGTCCAGAGCAGTAGGATAACGTAACTGTTTACTTCATAGCGAGAGGTGAGCCGAAGCCAAAAAAAACATGCAATGCCCTGACGGGCGAGGTTACAATACCGGACTCGAGCAGAGCGACCGCATGGATTCGCTGCTCAGACAGGATTGAATTGCAGCGTTTGTGCTGCTTCTAGTATTTATACCCAAAAGCAACAAAGGTCAACGCCCCCAAGTAGTAACACGCCACGAACATCACAGACACACACAACGCTCTTTCCACAGTAGGTGAGTTATTCATAGCCTCGGCGCACGTCGAGTCCGAGAGAGGGGAGAGATTGTGTCCTTGAAAGGTGCCGGGGTCGCGCTATCGAAGGTTGATCGCGCCGATAGCGAAACGTCTGAGCCGGGTATGCCGAGGCGTGACTCACCGCCACGCTGGTGCCTGAAGGGTGTGGCGAACGTCGTGGCTTCGCACGTGGAAGCTGATGCGGGAAAACACGTGGCGGCTGATGCGGGAAAACACGTGGCGTTGGCCGATTCGTAACAGCTTCTCCGCCGGGGGTCCGAGATCCCGATGGATAAGGGTCTTCAACCGTTGTCCGGAGGGATGCTTTCGAAGTGAAGTGCTCAGCAGACGCTCGACTCCAGGCCTGGGCTGTACGACACCGTGCTGGAGCTTCACAGGGCCGATCACTGGACGAGAAGTGGCTCCCCAAGAACGTCTCTGGCTGGGTCAGGCAAGCAACAGAACAACACAGCAAGACACAACCGCATCGCCGGCAAGTGCGAAGACAAATCCACATTGAAGATCTACCAGGCTTTTAGTTGCGATAAAATACGCTAATAACTAACTACACTAGTTATATTTTAGCCCAGCAATACTTTAGACAAGTGCACAAACTTGAAAGGTGACATTTCGCGTGAATGGAAATGTCCCACACACAAAAAAAAACGTAATCGTAAAGGGCGAAACCTGCTTCAGGAAAAACAAACAAATTTGAGAAAGTCAGGCCTCAGCATGCCACTTGTCGCGCTGAGAGCTGCTATTTGAGCTCTCGTCAATGCCCTGAGCTTTTCCTCTTCTTGTACCGCACTTTAGGTACAGCCGTTCTCTCAACGCTGCTGCGACCGCGTGACATGACACCGGTCGTCTTGTTCGATAAAGGTCGAGCGCGCGGAGGAGCGAGCGGGATTTTCCACCGTTCATACGTTAGGCGCGCACTGCTTCTAGGCGGCATTCCCTCGGCGCGATGCGAGCTCACGGCTTTCCCATCGGCGTGCCAGCACTGAAACACGCGCCGCAGTACCCGCGGAAGTTTTCCCTCTCTCCTCGTTGCTCACCTTTTGCGAACGCGTTCGGCAAGCGAACACCGGAACGCCTTTACTTCTCTAGGCTGTTCGGTTCCCGATTTCGGCTCAGCCGCAGGCGACACCGGAACCTCAACTAGCTCAGCCGATGGTGGCCTATCGTCGGGAGCATCAGCTGGGAGTGAAACGGGCACGACGAGCCCATTAGACACCTTGCAGTTCCCAACAGTCACTACCTCGTCGTCCCTCGCGCTTTCAGCGACAGCCTCAGCACGCGAAGACCGAAGCGTGTTCCCGTTCCCCTTCCTCCCGGCCAGAACTACACTACAACCAGGCTGCCCTGTCTCAAAAGACGGCTGAGCCGCCCCAGACACCTGAATCTGTATGAGCTTGGCTGGCCGTTGCTCGAGGTCAGCTACCTGAGCTGGCGGCAGGACGGAATCGGCTTGCTCAGTGGCGAGATCGTCACGGCTCGCAACTGAACCGAGCAAACCGTTCGCTGCCTCGGCTGCAGGCTTTGCCACAACGTCGGTCTCTTCTGAACTGCCGCCGTCTGAAGAAACAACCTCCGTTTCAGCGGACTCGTGTTGCCTTTCGGTAGCCTCATGGTTTACGCACTCCAGCGAAACCTCGCTATCTCGCGAAATGTTCATGTTCAGACCGGTAGCCGTTCCTAAGGCCTCCCGCGAATTTGAACCATCTGAACACTCCGCCGAGATGTCCAAAACCAACACCGACACATTTCCGCTCTCAGTGGACTTACATTGCCCTTTGTCGTAAGCCTCCGGAAATGCGCTATCTCTCTCAGCCACCTCGCCGCGCTGCTGGGCCGCAACCGTCGCTTCCGACTCGCGCTCCCGAGCGTCTGCTACTGGCAGCGCTGGCATGGTGCTTTCCTCGCAAACGAAGTCTTTTTCGAGCAACTCAGGCTTCACTTCTTCCTGCTCGAGTTGAATCTTATGCTCTGTTTTCTTGTTCTCCCGTTGGAGTCTCTCTCGCGCGAGCTCCTTTAGTTCCCGTTCGAGGCGCTCGAGCTCGAGGTCATACCATCGCATCTTTTCCTCGTGCTGACGTTTTCTTTCCTCGCGTTCCTGCCTCTCGAACTCCTCACACTGGCGCTCAGCCTCAGCCTCTGCCTCGGCGGCCTGACGTTTCGCGGTCTCCCTGCCATTGACCAGCTCAATGCATTCTGACAGCTCCTCATTGTCAGCCCCGACAGCGAGTATAGCCTGTATCAGCTCTGGCTTTCTCAGCGCGTCCGTAACATCCGTAAATTCATGGCCGGTCTAGAGTACTGCTTTCCCACTGCTCCAAAAAATGTTTTGCGCGAATAAACCACGCGACAAAAACACACGCCCTACCAGCTATCCTCAGAAGCCTGGTAAAACTCAGTGAAGAAAAGTCCCGCACTCACCCTTGACCGCCGTGAATTCTACGAAGTCCGAAGCCGCCTTGACGTCCGTGGTGTTGGGTCTCGCACCGCTGGCTCCAGGTGTCACGAAGTTGTCATCCGACCGCTGCCAACCAGTTGTTGCTACCGCGCGGGCCGAGGCGCAGCCGGGAAGACGTCCAGAGCTGACAGGTTAACGTAACTGTTTACTTCATAGCGAGAGGTGAGCCGAAGCCAAAAAAATATACAATGCCCTGACGGGCGAGGTTACAATACCGGACTCGAGCAGAGCGACCGCATGGATTCGCTGCTCAGACAGGAATGAATTGCCGCGTTTGTGCTGCTTCTATTTATACCCAAAAGCAACAAAGGTCAAACGCCCCCAAGTAGTAGCACGCCACGAACATCACAGACACACACAACGCTCTTTCCAGAGTAGGTGAGTTATTCATAGCCTCGGCGCACGTCGAGTCCGAGAGAGGGGAGAGAGTGTCCTTGAAAGGTGCCGGGGTCGCGCTATCGAAGGTTGATCGCGCCGATAGCGAAACGTCTGAGCCGGGTATGTCGAGGCGTGACTCACCGCCAAGCTGGTGCCTGAAGGGTGTGGTGAACGTTGTGGCTTCGCATGTGGAAGCTGATGCAGGAAAACACGTGGCGGCTGATGCGGGAAAACACGTGGCGTTGGTCGATTCGTAACACCTCATACCAATGACTGTAGGAAAGGTTATCGCACTCCTGACTCCCCTCAACACAAATCCAGGCGCATCTACAAGGCGTCACAGCGGACAAGGAGACCCACCGTGCTTAAACAAATTTTAATATGGCAATGGAGCTGCTGAAGCCTCCGAAACAAGAAAGCAGCGCTACACAAGTTCATACGAGCCGAAAAGGACAAACCAGACATCATTGAACTTCAAGAGCCAGGCAAGCAACCCCAACACACTGGGCACATCACCTATCAGAACAAGGACACATTTGCAGCCCTTGTCGCAAAGAATTGTATCTCGATGTAATACAACAAACACAGCCGGGACACGCACTCATCCTAGGCAACACGCATTGTGACATAAGCATTACTAACATATATAGTTCAGGAAAGGGGACTCGTGCACCATGTAGAACATGCAATCAAAGCAGCAGCTGTGAAAAGCATGTGCCACCTTACAGCTGGTGACTTTAATGCTGTACACACAGCCTGGCGATACAAAAAAGACTCACCAAAAGGTCGACAGCTCCACAACTTCATGCAGGCAGCAGGATTTAAACTCTTAAACGACATCGCCGAAGACACAAGAAGAGGCAACTCAGTTGAAAGGGATACCAGCCGAGAGCTTACATTCTGCAAGGGACCCCTGCAAGCCAAGTGTACGAACACGCAAACACTCTATCAAGTGACCCCGCAATCATACAAACGAAATTAAGCATACGAGTGGCAAAAAGGCAAACGAAACACAGTATCACATATTGGCATCAAATACGCAAGGAACGGCAAACTGTACAAGCAAAAAGTGTATCAGAATGGGCACAACAACTAGAAACAGTCAAGAAACAGCACACAAAGTTCCTGCAACAACGTGAAGATCAGCCAAGCACTGACAATCACAATCACCTTTCGCACCTTTGAGAGGGAAGACTA
Organism: Haemaphysalis longicornis; assembly: GCF_048455015.1. Taxonomy (NCBI): domain Eukaryota; kingdom Metazoa; phylum Arthropoda; class Arachnida; order Ixodida; family Ixodidae; genus Haemaphysalis; species Haemaphysalis longicornis. The sequence continues at coordinate 205,964,835 of NW_027526361.1, read as the reverse complement.
GGACTCACAAGGTGTTAGAAAAAGCACAAAACAAGCCGTAGGCTGAAGGCGCGCATCGGCAGAATAAACAAAGAGATGCAAGAGTGCTCACACTAACTAGGCTGAGATCAATGGCACGAGACTTAATGGTACCCTCAAAGCTTAATGGTACCCTCAATCTCACCCGCACCTGTCACCTTGTCAGAGCACTCGCAGAGCACAGCAACAGCAAGATAATGAATAACCACTAGATCTGGCAGCTCCTGCACACGTACAAGGGCAACCACGCACAACTCCTGCAAGATTTACGGACAATTTACATCCCAGCACGACAAAAACCTTCCTACAAAGAGTATGAAGGACCCACCAAGAATGGCATCGATGAACCATTTACGTTGCTTGAACTTCGAAGGGCCATTCACAGAATGAGAGAAAATAAAGCACCAAGGCCTGATCGACTTACAACAGCCCAAATTAGGAACCTTTCTGAAGCAGATCAGGAATTCCTGCTCGAAACCATCAATCAGGCATGGGTACTAGGCACAGTGCCAACTGAATGGAAGAGTGCAAACGTCACCTTCATCCTCAAACTGGGAAAGGCATCGCCATACAGCAACTTAGGCCCCTCTCCCTGACCTCGAATGCTGGAAAGATCATGGAAACAATGGTACTGGACACTCTGCAAAAGCACATAGAGCAACAAAACATTCTGCCACACAATATCATTGGATACAGAGCTCATATTCACGCAGCATGCCTTACTGGTAATATACGATGAAACATATAAGAATAGCATAGCTCAGCTCAAAGCAATTTTGGCGGTAGACCTGAAGAAGGCTTTTGATAATGTGGCAGATGATGCAATGCTAGAACACTTAGTCAATACTGGTTGTGGGCAACGCATGTACAATTGTCAGAAGTTTCCTGGAGAGCCGAAGGTACACATTGCACCTGGGAGAAATCAAATCACAGCAAACGCAGAACCCACCACAGGGAATCCCACAAGGCTCCGTGCTTTCACCAACACTCTTCAACCTTGCTATGCTCAGGATACACAGAGCCTTACAGATAATTGGAAATATCGGACACATGATATACGCCGATGCCATTACATTGTGGGTTAAAACCGGCTCACCAGGCGACATACAGGCTACGTTACAACAGGCAGTCGATAACATCAGTAAGGCAGCAGAAGAAATCGGACTACAGTGCTCACCGGAAAAGTCGAAGCTTCTTCTCATACATAACCCAAGATAAAAGCCTCCACCCATTGTCATACAAAAAGGAAACGTCTCAATTCCTTGCAAAAAGTTAATCAGGGTACTTGTACACCACATTCAAAACGATGGGGGAGGCCACAACTCAGCACATACGTCGGCAAGGAGAACAAGTCCTGAAAATGATGCGCAGAATCACGAACAGATAAAATGGGCTTAGGGAACAAGACCTCCTACGTCTACGGGATCCACTCCTTATTTCACGAATAAGGTACCATGCAGCGTACATCAACTTCACTAAAACTCATGAAGAAAGAATCAACGCTCTCATTGGAAGGCGACAAATATTGCGCTAGGCATTCCGATCAACGCCACCACAGGAAGAGTTCTTGAGACAAAAACGCACAAATCGCCGGAGGAGATCGTAATGTCCAGCTCGCCTCCACCACATCCATCCGACAGAATTCCCTTCGTCATGTACAACCAGCACCTCAGATTCCAAGCAGCAGTTTCAGGGCAAAAGATGCTTGGTTGTTTAGGGTACACATCCCAGCATCCTATTATACGACTGGAACGTCTAAGCACACACACACGGCCAATTTATTCAAAGTTGCACCCAAACCAAGACACATCTATTACCAACGCAACAAGGTCAGCAGGAGCATTCGAGCCAAATGTCTGGATAAACTAGCAGCTGCGACCAATTCAACTACCATGTATACACCTATTCAGCAGTAACAGACACAGCAGCAAGTATAGCGTATGCTGACCTCAAAGGAAAATGGAGTACCAGCAGTGCATCCCCCTTTATGGAACGCATCTGGGCTGAATTCACAGCCATCGCCACTGCCATTGCCCACACATCCAGCCCCGCGAAGCACACGGGCTCAAAAAGCGCGTGTCACCAACTGCTAAGCATGGTACTGCCACGACCCATAGCTACGGCCATCAACAACAGCATCAAGGCAGCTGTAACAGTGTACCGGATACTTGGGCACGAAGGAATGCCAGGTAACGAAAAAGCTAATCAGCTGGTCCGAGAAGCCGCCGCCCGGGCTCCTGCCAACCTCAAACCAAATCAAACGATCATGGTCCCGACAACATCAAAAATGAAAGACTACTCCACGGAAAGGAAGGAACTACCACATTCCTCTGACACGCCCACAAGACACCAAGAAACCTTAATAAGACAAGCTCAAACTGATATTTTGGGTACTCCGGCTAGACTAAACAAGATATGGGGAGATCCTTACACACCACCCCCTACTTGCTCCACATGTAACGTCATACTAGACTAAGATCACATCTTCTGGAACTGCTGAACCATACAATACACTAAAAACACATCCCACAAAGTATGTTGACCGTAACAAGCACCACCAAAGAACAAAGGGAAATGGCGGCGTACATCAGGCGGTTGCTTCAAGACATTACCAGAGGTTCTCTGGAATGTGAAAACTAGGCAAAACTAGGCAAATACTCTCTCTCCCTCTCTCTCTCTCGCTCGCTCTCTATATCTATCTCTTTTGCATGCTGCATAGGCAATCTTATTGGAAAGGGAAACGGCATTGCTTTGCGTCAGTTTCCTAGACTTCTTAAATGTTCTCTATCTGAACCATGTTGCCAGAAAGTTTAGCGCTCTAAATGAATGAGGGCCGAGCCAATGCCGCTACATTCTATCTGCCGACCATCGTCTGGGTACGTCCCTCTGTTGAGTGCTTCTTCGATGCTAGTGTATTAACAGGGCATCTGTTGGGGCTAGTTGTTTACTAGTCAAAGTTTAAGCGCTTTCCATTCAAGCTAGTGTATTCTTTAATAAAAGTTCCTTGCGGAGAACATTGATTGATTGCACAACTTTTACTGAGCTTCCAAAGTTCGCTCCCGTTAACGTGATTCCTTCAACAACCCGGCCTCGTATTTGGCTACATCCCAATAGAGAGTTTCAGCATAGCGATTAGCGTACTCTACGATACTGGCGGGTAAACGGACCCGACTGCGCATGCGCGCGCGGGAATGGCGAGCCGGGCCCCCGCTCACCGGAACAAATGCGCGGGTGCGGCGAAATGGGCACCATGGGATCCTATGCCTTTTGCCACCAGCGAAAACCTAAACTGGAACTCGACGCAAATAGGGGAACAAAGCCGATTCCGTCCCGTTTTCCCAGCCCCTAGGGAACTTGGTAATTCCTCCCGGCTTTCCGATTCACCGCTGTCGCTCCCTCGCAAGGAGACGGCGACTCAGAAGCGCGCGCGACCCGCACCGAGCGCATTGGTTTGAGTGAAAAGAGCCGCAGTAGTGGGGCGGCCACCCCTGCCGCTAGCTCCAAGATCGATACCGCGACCCCAGGAGACGGCCGTCCGTCTTCCAAATCGCTGTCCCAGCCGGCCACCGATGGCCACGTGACCTTTCCCGCTTTTTTCCCCTCCGGTCACCTTTCTAAACTCGCTGCACCTCCCCCCTTGCGCTCCTCAACAACTCCCTTCCTCTCTTTGCAATCGGTCTGGACTCGAGCACACTCGCGCTATTTGCTCTCTGTTGTTTCGAGCCGACCGCGTTCGAGCAGTGCCTTGTTTCTTCTCGTCTTCCGTTCGAGCAAGCAAATCGTCCCACTTGTCTTCGCTACAAGGCCTCGCTTCTTCTTTCCTTTTTTTAATTTTTCCAGTCTTCCTCTTTTCCAGCCGGCCGGGTCATTCGATTCCGCGTTGTTTAACCCTTCATAGGTTAGCGGGATTTCGGTTAGAGAGGGCGGCCTTTACGTGCTGGCTTGCTTTCGGAGTGCGACGTGTTTACTGGTTTCTCGCCAGACAACTGTTTATCATCATACAGTGTTCTTGCTTTATCGCTTTATGCTTCAATAAAGACCGTTAGGATGATTCCTGCACATGAGCAGTTAGTTATTGCGAAAATGGTGACATTGACTGACATTGACTGACAAAAAAATGCAGCGATGGCGTAGAGGTAGAACACCCGCCTCGCGTGCAAAAGGACCGTGGCTCGAATCCCGGTGCCGGACAATTCCCACCGGATTAAAAAAAAATCCGCGTGTTGATGGAATTGCACAAAGGGCCTTGGGGTGCGGCCTGACCCCGGCGACCATTGCCGGTAATGCACTCCCTCACCAGAGCAGGATTGGCCACCCCGGTGTAGTAATGGCCACAACCTCCCATGAATACGCCAACTAACGCTCGGTCCTCAGTCCCCAGCGGCTGCGAAGCAACTGACCACGGCGGCGATCAGACCTGTGACGCAGCAGAGGGTGCTAAGAATCCCTGGATCCGGACAGGCCGCCAATGGAATCTGAACCTGGCAACGTTTAACGCGCGAACCTCATCTAGCGAAGCAAGTCTCGAGATGTTGTTCGAGGAATTAGAGGGCATTAAATGGGATGTAATAGGGCTTAGCGAGGTTAGGAGGGCAGGCGAAGCCTTTACGGTGCTGAAAAATGGACACGTCCTATGTTACCGTGGTCTAGAGGACCGAAGAGAACTGGGAGTGGGATTTCAAGTCAATAAAAGCATAGCTGGCAACATAGACGAATACTATAGCATTAACGAAAGGGCAGCAGGTCTTGTAATTACGCTAAATAAGAGGTACAAGCTCAAGGTGGTGCAGGGCTTCACGCCTACATCCAGCCACGAAGACCAAGCAGTGGAACGCCTCTATGAAGATGTGGAATCGGCAATGGCTAAAGTAAAAACACAGTATACCGTAGTTATGGGGGACCTCAATGCTAAAGTAGGCAAGAATCAGGCTGGAGACAAAGCAGTTGGGAACTATGGTCTGGGCTGTAGAAAAAGCAGGGGCGACCTACTAGTTGAGTTTTCAGAACGGAATAACCAACGCATAATGAATACCTTCTTCTCTAAACGAGAGAGTCGGAAGTGGACCTGGAGGAGCCCGAATGGGGAGCACAAAAATGAAATAGACTTCATATTATGCGATAACCCTGGCGTCGTGCAGGATGTGGAAGTGCTCGGAAGGGTAAGGTGTAGTGACCACCGTATGGTAAGATCTCGAATTACGCTAGATTTGAGGAGGGACCGCAACAAGCTAGTACGAAAGAAGCCGATAAACGAGCTAACAGTAAGACGCAAAGTAGAAGAATTCAGGATCGCGCTTCAGAACCGATATTCGGCTCTTAACGAGGAAGAGGAAGTTTACGACACAGGAAGCCAGCGACAACCTTAGAGGCATTATCACGGAGTGTGCAGTATAAGTCGGGGGCACTATGGCTAGACAGGATACTGGTAAACTTTCACAGCAGACGAAAGATCTAATCAGGAAACGGCAGACCATGAGAATCTCCACCGCAGCTGACAGAATAGAACTAGCGGAGCTCTCGAAGTTAATCAATAAGCGTAAGACAGCTGACATACGGAAGTATAATATGGAGAGGATCGAATACGCTGTAAAGAACGGAGGTAGCCTGAAAGCAGTGAAGAGACGTCTTGGCGTGGGGAAAAATCAGATGTATGCACTTAAGGATAAGCAAGGCAATGTCATCACAAATAGGGATAAAATAGTCACAGTGGCCGAGGAGTTCTATAGGGATCTGCACAGTAGCCAGGACATACAGGATAATGCCGAACGAGACAGTAGTTCACAGGAGATAGACATCCCACCAGTAACGACCGAAGAAGTAAGGAAGGCTTTGAAAGAAATGAAAGGGGGAAAAGCACCTGGTGAGGATCAGATAACAGCAGACCTCTTGAAGGATGGCGGAGAAATTGTCCTTGAAAAACTGGCAAACATGTATACGCAATGCCTAATGACCGCAATGGCACCGGAATCTTGGAAGAACGCGAACATCATCCTAATCCATAAGAAAGGCGACATGAAGGACTTGAAAAATTACAGGCCGATCAGCTTACTGTCAGTCATCTACAAGGTACTTACCAAGGTAATCGCTAACAGAATTTCTGCAACCTTTGATTTCAGTCTTCCTAAAGAACAAGCAGGGTTCCGTAAAGGTTATTCAACAATGGACCATATTCACACGATCAATCAGGTGATAGAGAAGTGCGCTGAGTATACTGAACCCCTATATATAGCCTTCATAGATTATGAGAAAGCATTTGACTCGGTCGAAACACTAGCAGTCATTCAGGAATTACGGAACCAGGGGGCAGATGAGCATTATGTAAGAATAATAGAGGATATCTACAATGGGTCTACAGCTACCATCATCCTCCATAGGGAGAGCAGTAAAATACCTATAAGAAAGGGTGTCAGACAAAGAGACACGATCTCTCCAATTTTATTCACAGCATGCTTACAAGAAATATTCAGAACGTTGGATTGGGAACAGGGGGGAGTAAGGGTTAATGGAGAATACCTGAGTAACCTCAGATTTGCTGATGACGTTGCCTTGCTAAGTAACTCGGGGGACGAATTGCAAAGCATGCTTTTCGCACTGGGCGAACAGAGTAGAACCGTGGGCCTGAAAATTAATATGCAGAAAACTAAAGTAATGATCAATAACCTCGGGACAGCACCGCAGTTTGAGATAGGTGGCGAGGCAGTGGAAGTGGTAAGCGAATATATCTACTTAGGCCAAGTTGTGACCCCAAATCCCAACCATGAGGCAAAGATAATTAGAAGGATCAGAATGGGGTGGGGTGCATATGGCAGACATTCTCAGATAATAAATAGCAGCCTACCATTGTCGCTGAAGAAGAAAGTGTATGACAGCTGCATCTTACCGCTACTCACCTACGGGGCAGAAACTTGGAGGCTCACTAAGGGGGTTCAACTTAAATTGAGAACGACTCAGCGGGCAAGGAAGCGGAAAATGATAGGTGTAACGTTAAGGGACAAGAAGAGAGCGGAGTGGGTCAGGGAGCAAACTGGTGTTAAAGACATATTAGTAGAAATTAAGAAGAAGAAATGGACGTGGCAGGGCATGTAATGCGAAGGCAAGATAACCGCTGGTCATTAAGGGCAACAGAGTGGATCCCTCGAGAAGGCAAGCATTGCAGGGGGCGGCAGAAAGTTACATGGGCAGATGAGATCAAGAAGTTTGCGGGGATAAAATGATCACAGTTGGCAAACGACCGAGGTAATTGGAGAATAATGGGAGAGGCCTTTGCCCGGCAGTGGATGTAGATAGGCTGGTGATGATGATGATGATGATGACTGACAAGCATCCGATGACAGTGCCGCGTGTACGCCCGATGCGTTGTTTATTTTTTAAGACGATACTCTTTCTTGGGCGACTTAAACCCAAAAATTTTGGTCTGTCTGTCTGTGTGTCTGTCTGTCTGTCTGGCTGTCTGGCTGTCTGTGAAAGTATTCAGCCACCCAGCCAAAGTGAAATGATGTCTGCGCAATAGTCTTATATACTCACAGCCAAATCTCAACGTCTGAGTCCGGTTTATATGTTCATACTTGTCAACATTGTTGAACAAGAAGTAGACATTGCGCATGTATAACACCAGAAGTTAATACACGAGGCGAAAATTCATAGATGCTTGATTTTTGCGAAATGAAATAACTACATCCACTGGAGAAAAAAATTCACTCCGTAGCTTGCTGGCGCCCGCGCCACTACAGCTTCCGGCGGCATTTTAAGACATCAAGCGGCAACAGTTACAAAAGGTTCCACTGGATAGGTTCCACGTTCTCCTTGGAACGCACGTGGACTAGGGCAACGCGGTTCTGTAAACATTGAAGTACGGCACCTCGATTAACGTGCGTCTCCGCCGTACGGCAGCGCTGGCATCGAGGCACCCGGCCCGGAGCAGTGTAGCGCGGTAAATTTAAATTCACTCGAGCAAACCTTTAGCGTTTTTACCTTGGGAGGAGCGCGACTCGAGAGGAACAACATGAGAGGTGAGCGGGAAAGCGAAGGGAGGCATTTACTTGGCAAATGTCGGCAAAGACTATCGTCTTTTGTCGACATTTGCAACGGAACGAGCAGATACGCGCCCAATTCTTTTATGTGCAGAGCAATTTAGGCGCTCGCCTTGCCGTCCTAGCTCGCTCGGTCGATTCAGGCATATAGAGCACCAAGGCGGCGTCCTCGGGTAACGCTGTTGCTCACGGCGTACCCCAGAGGCTTCGAAAGCCAAGCGTTTTACATAGTCATAAGCGTTCGAAACCCGTGAAACACTGGCCGTTGTCATACATCTTCCCGTTGTTTGGAGCAAAGAAAACTATAGGTAGATTTGATGAAAAATATACGTAATTAACCGGCAGCGCCCGCGTTTCTTTAGTTAAGGACGCCCGTTGGGTTGGTTTTTAAAGACGATAGTCTTTCTTGGGCTACTTAAACCCAGAAATTTTGGTATGTCTGTCTGTCTATCTGTCTGTCTGTCTGTCTGTCTGTCTGTCCGTGACTCGTTTCAGCCAACCGGCTAAAGTAAAACAATGCCTGCGCAATAGTCTTATATAGCATAGCTAAATCAACCCATCTAAGCCCGGTGAAATGTTCATACTTTGTCAACATTGTTGAAGAAGAACAAGACATTACGCAAATATAAGACTACAGATTAATACAGAAGTGATATTTGCAGTGTTCCTTTATAAGAAATTCATACATGCTTGATTTTTGCGAAATTAAATATATCATCAACTACAGAAAAATAATTCACTCCGCCGTCGCCTGCTGTTGCCCGCGCCACTGTAGCTTCTGGCGCCATTTTAAGGAACAAACCGGCAACAGTTACCAAAGGTTCCACTAGATAGGTTCCACGTTCTTCTTGCAACGCATGTGGAGTAGGGAAACGCGGTTCTACAAACGTCGAACTAGGGCGCCTCGATTCACGCGCGCCTTCGCCGTATGGCAGCGTTGGCATCGAGACACCCGGCCTGGAGCAGTGGAACGCGGTAAATGTGAAAGGATTTAAGCAAACCTTTGGCGTCTTTACCTTGGGAAGAGCGCGACGCAAGAGGAACAAAATGAGAGGGGAGCGCGAAGGCGAAAGGAAGCATTTACTTGGCAAAAGTTGATAAAGTCTATCGTCTTTTGTCGACATTTGCAACGAAAGGAGCATATAGGCGGCCAATTTTTACGATAGTAAGCAAAAAATGTGGCAGGGCAACGCCGGCACGTGCGGGAGGAAAAACGAGCACAAAAAGTGCGCGCGAGCACTGCGAAGGCGGGAAATTTGAACTGCATGGGGCGGTAGCAGTAAGTGGATAACGGCGGTACAGCCCATTATGGCGAATCACTGCTCTGCACTTCCGACAGCTTTCCCTTTGAGTGGAACGGCTTGAACTTCATTCTTTTCTGTCTCTTTCGTGGATATCAACGGTTATAAAGGTAACCTACTGCCCTTTCTGGATTTGGTGCATCTCTGGATTTGGTGCATCTTTTAGCAGTCAAACAGGGCCCTCCGCATACCTCGCTTCCCTATTTTGGCAGCGACCTAAATTATTATCGGCGCAACAAAACCCACTGAACGTGTGATCAGAATTTCGAGCTCGTGTTACCGAGCGGTTGTGCGTGCGCGCACACCTGTGTGTGTGTGTGTGTGCGTGTGCGTGTGTGTGCGCGTGCACGTGCGCGTGTGTGCGCGTGTGCGCGCGTGTGTGCTTGTGCGTGCGTGTGTGTGTGCACGTCTGCGTGCGTGCATGCGTGCGTGCGTGTGCGTGTGTGGGTGTGTGTGCGTGTGTGTGTGCGTGTGTGTGTGTGTGCGTGTGCTTGTGCGTGCGTGTGTGTGTGCACGTGTGCGTGCGTGCATGCGTGCGTGCCTGTGCGTGTGCGTGTGTGCGTGTGCGTGCATGCGTGCGTGCCTGTGCGTGTGCGTGTGCGTGTGTGCGTGTGTGTGCGTGTGTGCGTGTGTGTGCGTGTGTGTGTGTGCGTGTGTGTGTGCACGTCTGCGTGCGTGCATGCGTGCGTGCGTGTGCGTGTGTGGGTGTGTGTGCGTGTGTGTGTGCGTGTGTGTGTGCGTGTGCTTGTGCGTGCGTGTGTGTGTGCACGTGTGCGTGCGTGCATGCGTGCGTGCCTGTGCGTGTGCGTGTGTGCGTGTGCGTGCATGCGTGCGTGCCTGTGCGTGTGTGCGTGTGTGTGCGTGTGTGCGTGCGTGTGTGTGCGTGTGCGTGTGTGCGTGTGTGTGTGTGTGTGCGTGTGTGTGCGTGTGTGCGTGTGTGCGTGTGTGCGTGTGTGTGTGTGTGCGCGTGTGTGTGCGTGTGTGTGTGTGTGCGTGTGCGCGTGCGTGTGTGTGTGTGTGCGTGTGTGTGCGTGTGTGCGTGTGTGCGTGTGTGTGTGTGTGTGTGTGTGTGTGTGTGTGTGTGTGTGTGTGTGTGTGTGTGTGTGTGTGTGTGTGTGTGTGTGTGTGTGTGTGTGTGTGTACAGGTGTTAGTGTAAAGAGGCGTCTGCGTCAAGCTTAGTAACCGAAAGCGTGCCCCCAGCCTTTCAACCTTGAGTGCGGTAAACTTGCGAGAACCCACAGCAGAGGCATGAATAGGCACTTCCAATGGAGGAGAGCGCAATATCGCGGCCATATATACCTTTTAAAAACTTCTAGTGCTCGTTAAACATAGTCTTATGCAAACGTCTTGTCTGTGTATTTTAGTGTTCGCAATCGAGTATTGAAACCCCTTTAAAATTTCGCACCTGGAAAACGTCCGTGTGGAGAGTCTTCGGGGCATGGTAAAGGTGCCCAGGTAGTAAAAATTGATCCAGAACCCTCCAGTACAGCGTCCCTTACAGCCCAGGTGTAGCTTCGGAGCGTAAAACCCCCGTAAATCTGAAATTTGAAACTAATATGCAGTTTAAGTTGAAGTACGTGCACTTCATATTCCCACAACGCCATCCGTAGCCCCTACGCGGCTGCAGCGGCCGACTAGTCTTACAATTGCTGCGCCCGATACGCAGCTTTGGATGTTGTTCAGGGCAGAAGTTGGAAAAAAAATCAAAGCCCCTTTCTTAAAAGAAAGATGGTTAAAAAGCGAAGCTTCCTCCCGTTTAACCTGAGTCAAAGTCTGAAATCCAAACTGCTTCCACCGTGCCGGAATGGCTCAATCAGATATAGACGTCGACTTCGTAACGCGACGGAACCAGGTTCAATTCCGACCCCGGGAGAGAGAGAGAGAGAGAGAGAGAGAGAGAGAGAGAGAGAGAGAGAGAGAGAGAGAGAGAGAGAGAGAGAGAGAGAGAGAGAGAAAACGTTTATTGCAACAACAGGGACGGGATAGAGCAGAAAAAGAGTTAGGAGCTGTGGGCGGCCACACCCCGGGAAGCGCTTTTTTTTTTCCAGGCGCTTAATGTTGATTGATTGATTGATTGATTGATTTATTTATTTATTTATTTATTTATTTATTTATTTATTTATTTATTTATTTATTGCTTGATTGATTGATTTATTGATTGCTTGATTGATTGATTGATTGATTTATTGTACGTTTTAAAGCACCGGCGCTACACAGGCGATGAGGCGCGCCGTAGTGGAGGGTTCCGGAATATTGTTGACCACCTAACGATCTTTAGGTACGTGCGGCGAAATCTCGAACACACGGGCGTTTTTCTTCTTGCCTCCATCAGAAAAAAATGTCCCCGCGGCTGGGCATTCAACCCGCGTCTTTGTGCTGAGGCGCTTGATGTGCCTTTGTGAAAAGCCATTGAGTAAGGTTTGCTTTCCTGCAGTGAGTATTGGGCGTAACGATGGGCGGCAGCGGTTAGGCGAGAAACGCCATCGGTGGGGAATAGAAAGCTGCGCCTATCATCATCATCATCGTTTTGTGAAACCCATTGTGTAAGTAGGCTTTCCTGCAGCGCATTCTGCTCGGACATCACCGGCATCAATGAGACATAGAAAGATTCGCTTTAAACCCGTTAGCCTGCGGTAGTATGAAGGAGAAATATTTCATTTGTAGGACAGTCCAACATCGACAAAAACTACAACGACCATGGCGGTGATCATTTGCTAAACTTGTGAAGCGCATCAACATTATTATCACTTTATTCTCGCGTTAAACAGATGTTTAACCCCACCAAGAGCTTTTAATGGAAAAAAACATTATTCCTTATCTTGCACTTTTTGGTGAAACCAGTCATGGGTCACAATACATTATTCACAAAAAAGGAACAAGTAGTCATAGAATATTCCGTACACTAGTCGACATTCACAGAAGTCGATTGTCAGGATTGATTTCTTTATATAGGGTAGAGCGACAATGTAAAACACAATTATTAGAATACAAAAATGCGTGCGAATCCACCCTGTAAAGGTAGTTGGAAAGCGAAGCTACACCGACAAGGATTACCCATGGGACGTTACTTGAATTCACACACGTGGCTCTACAAAGAGTGAAACCAGAGACAAGTGAAATGCACTTACCACACCCTTTATTATTTTAAAGAGCTATTCTTTGCTAAGGTTAAATCAATGCATGATTCATGAACGGTTTAGTTGTATTGGTGAAGCACATGAGTGGAAACTCTTTCTTTATCAAATTAAAGGAAGCTCGCACCAACGAACGCATGGTATCTCACTTCTCTGTCTCTGCCGCCGCCGACGGAGGTGACGAGATCGACACCCAAGATGGAGGAGAAGTGGGATGTCATGCGTTGGTGCGAGCTTCCTTTAACTGTTATAACTCATAGCGCATGCGCAAAGCGCGCACACGACCGCTACACGTGCCGTGGGGGGAGCGCACAGCGGCGGGTGAGGTCCCGTGACGATTTCACGTGGCATTCAGGGAGAACGCGGGGGGCTAACCCATGGATGTGCCCGGTGAGTGAACCGTCTGTCTCCCCCGTGTACGCGTGGACTCGTAGTTCAATGGGTAAAACAACGCGCTATCCCTGCGTTTCTCTTTGTTCCAGATTCGATTCCTGGCGCTGCCAGTAACTTCTTTTATTTGTTCCCGGGAGTTTTCTGTTGACACCAACGGTTGCGACAGAACCCTTGGAGGGTACAAATAAGAAGACTCGCTTTGAAAGGGGCACGACTGGGAAAGGGTATAAACTGATTAAAGTGACTCTGCGACACTTCCTATAAACGCTTTCACTCTTTGCTTCGGGTCCGAAAACACTGTGAAGGATTTATTTATCGCCAGCCCAAACGGCACGGCGTGATTTGCTAGACGCACAGATCCGCCTTCTGTTTCTGCTTTGCTTTTGCGACGTTTTTTTTTTTAAGTAGTTACCGAATGTCTTCATTGCGGTAACTCAAAGGAAGCCCGCCAATGGCCGCTACATCGCTCTATGGCATAGTTTAAGCTCTCGAAGAACGTCAATACCGTACCGGACAACCTTTTGAGCAAGTTTGTAAGTTATGTGATGGGCAAGGAGGAGGAGGAATAAGTGCTTATTTCACGAGCGCTGGTGCTGCTGTTAGGGCACCCACCCGGTGGGGGGAGGCGGGAGGCGGGAGGGCTATAGCTTGGGATGCCCTGGCCTTGGCTGGCAGTCCAGGCCCTCTTCACCAGTATGCGCTGGGTCCCAGGGTCCGGACTTTTCAGGCAGGCCACCCACTGCTCGTAAGAGGGGGAAGGGTTTGGGGGGTAGGCCTGGGATTTGTCTGCATTCCCATACTTGGTGGTATAGGGTGCCGGGCAAGGGACAGAAAGGCAAAAATCAGTAATTTTTGGCTGAGGAACTTCACGACCCCCCTATTCTAAGTACTGGATGCGTTTGTTGAGAAGAGTGTGGAAGCCTTCACAATTTTGCGAAAAGTTGAGAAAAGTGTTGCAGGGTCCCTTTAAAAGGCGCGCCTAGCGATGGTCTGGAAAGCCTTCACCCTTTAGTAAGTTTCCGACGACTCATTGTATGATGCTGATGAAGTGTTTCACAGCGAAGCTGTTAGCCTCTCATTGGTCGGAAAATTTCGTGTCGTAAACAAAAAACCCAGGAAGGACCCAGCAGTTACCTCCCAAGACACCGAGCGTGTGCGTCAGGCTAATCAGGTGTGCAGCATAGAGTTCAGTATTCTCGTAAAAAAAAAACACCAAGCAAGCATCGAAACCGCATGATGGATGGTAAGGCGTTGGTGAACGATAGGAACCTCGCCCCCATGCGTTCTGGCAAAGATTAGGTTTGCAGCTGCTCTCAAAAGGGGAGAGGGGTTGACGTCATTCGAGGGCTAACGCAAGCGTCAGGCGGGGCAGCACCCAGCCGGTCTCGCCCAAGACGCCGAGTGCGTGCGTCACGACCCAGCATTTGACTCCAGATAAGCCGAGTGCAAGCGACAAGCCCGCCGAGACAACTAGGAACATTTCAAATACTCTCCCATCAGCATCTGTAGTGGTGCACAACAGCTGCGCTGGACACCCACTTTCGCAGAGCGGGATGGCGTCCTTTTTTCACCACCGCCTGGCCGTACTATTTGCCCCGAGATCGAACACAGTCGGCCCCTGGCGGCGGCGGGACGAACCGCTTCTAGTGTGGACGGCGCTCTCACGTCGTCTGCTCATTCACGTTGCGCGCGGCGAAAGACGCCTGCTGCGCACGATAAAACAACCAATATGTGTACTTGTTTTGGAGTAAGCAATGACATAGTTACCTCTACTTCCGCGTTTCCTCTAGACACGCAAGAATCAGCTGCCCTTGCGGGTCAATGCGCTGATTTAGTTCCACAAAACATCTTCGCCATGGTCACCGCTTGTGTGAAACGTGTTGTAAACATTGCTTCGACGCATTGCACTTTTCTGATTGACGAGGGCAGTCGTCTGCCGTTTCGGGAACGTCAAAGTGTGCTTTTTGAAGTTTGCGTGGTGGTTATTTAACATATAAAAGTTTAATACAGTGAACGGGTAAGAAGCGACAAGACCTGTGCATACCCGTGCATTTGCCTCACCCTCGTAAATTGCCCTGTGTCCTTATAGAACGAAGAAACAAACAAAAACAATTACACTGCATACGACCCGCGTGCTATCGCCCATACATTACCGCGGACGTATTTAAAACTCGCAAGCGCCTGTGTGATCGAATTCTTCCCGTACCCTTTAAAAATTAAATTTCATTTTTCGACAGCCATTGCTTATACTGTGTCGATAATTTAACGTAATATTTTAAATACGTTTCTGTGGATGCGTAAGAGTATTTCGGGGGAATTTCTCGGTAAAATTAGGCAGTGGTTAGTTTGCGCCTGTCCTGTGGGATTTCGTGTGTAATTTTCATATACATATCCCATTTTCAAATCCCGACATGCATCACCTTCTCCAGAAACGCGTTTCACTCAGCATAACTAAATGCCTAACATGGTCACGTCAACCTCTTGTTACCCCTCCTAGTTCTTTTTTTCCTCCTTCCACGTTATTTCTGTGCCTCCTTTTATATAGAAGCGTATACTCTCTTTTTTTTATTTTACTTTTTTTTATTGTATTGTTTATGCGTATACGCTGCTGTCTCCAACTGTAAATGGACTTATAGGGCCTGTCAAGTTGCATGATTGCAAATTTTTTCCTATTTGTCCTGGCCATAAACTTGCTTGTAAAATAAATAAACATTCATTCATTCATTCTTAAGAGGGACCTATGTTTAAAGAAGGAGAAAAAATCGTGTAATATAATGCACGTTGTTGCCCATATGTGTGCAGGGTGTGTGCCATGACTCGCTGGATATTTTATTTTTCCAACAATGCTCGCTTTTAATACAATTTTGAAAAAGGTGAGCCACAATTCCTGGACACTCTCGGACCAAAAGGGTGGTTAATTAGTTTTGAAAATACTGACGTCTACTTGTTGAAGTACTGCTTTTTCACCGCTATGGAACACGACACCTAGCGCACTTTCAATTGCAAGTAATACTGATATCCAACGTTTGGCTTTTCGCGTTAATGCGTTCTCTTCTCGCTGCGCTTGGAACGTTGGCTGAACCACCCCCCACCCAAAAAAAAGGTAAAAAAAAAGAAATGCACAAAAAACTTTTATCCGTTCTTTTTTATAACCAATCCTCAAGAATTAAATGCCAAAACAAAAACGAGGTTCAGTTTACAAGACAAAGTAGTTACCGGGAACCCGTTGCGCTGTTTTGTAACGAGAAATAAAAGAAACTTTTTTCTGCATCTGCAACACGGCACCTTCATTTGCCATCTTGATGGTTCGTAAGCGACATTACGAAAGAATGCAAACACATTTCGTTGTTCTAGGCACCGGTTAGATTTTAAAAGGAACGCAAATGGTCAACAGCGCGGCCGTAACAGAAAATCTGGGCCCACTGTGAGGTCCCAGAAGCTTGGTTTACACACTGTAAACCTGCTTGCCACTTTGCAAGTCTCGCTAAACATGAGATGTTAATTGTACTGCGCATGTTAGCAATTTAATTCGCAAGGTCACTTGCGACGAAAGCATTCAATAAGTGATCCGACACCGTTATTCATCAAACCTTCCTTCACAGTCACTGAAATTTCCTTTAACTAAAGTTGCGCGCTAGAGACGTGTTAGAATGGTTGCATTTATGAAATGGTTTATGGAACGGTCGCTGGTTAAAATGCAGTAATTTTATTTTGCCTTTCGAACGCACAAAAATATCGTAAGCTCTTAGAAAAAATGTCGGGGCAGTCAAGTGGTGTTACCATTTCAGGGCATCCCACAAATGCAAGAATGCGTCATGCTAACAGCGAAAGCGATTGAAACTGCTGTTGTAAACTCAATTCCATAGATAGAGGCTTCTTGATCTGTTTCTATTTCTGATTTTATTGAAGGCTCAAAGCCACAGTCGACAAAGATCGAGCTTGCTACGAGCCACAGCGTACAAGTTTATTGTCACAATTACGGCCATTCTGAGATTCCCGATGGGTCGTCGCGTTTTTTGGCGTAATAATGAAAACTGACTGCCGCTTCTATGCTTTAAATTGAACGTTGAGGAACCGAACCACAGCATATCACTTTTGTCTGCGCCTTTCGTGCTACATACGGCGCGAAAAAGGCACGAAGCGCACTCACAGTGTGCATTCTCAAGAGCCGCTCAGCGGAGCAACCACACTAGCAGCGCGACTTTGTCGCCACCTACATGTCGATCTCGCGGCGAATAGGTACCTTATCTTTGTTGAGAGCGGAGCGCGTGTTTCCTTCCCTTTCTTTTGCATCTCATTTGGTAAGGAAACAGTGTTGCTTTGCGGTCACTATCCTGTAGTGTTCTCGTTTATTTAAAAATGTTGTCAATCTAAATCGATATTCCTAGTAACCAGAGCGAAACGCATAAATTCGCAAAAAGCAAACACCGCGGCATTGCATTTGCCTACGCTCGACGGTGCGTGTCGATTTGTTGACCACTTCTTCACCGTTTCCCGAAATATCCTCCAAGGAACGGCGGGAGGCCGCGATGTGCAGTTCGGACCCAGACCTACCGGCCCGTTTGGTTCCCAAAGCTGCCGAGGTCACCGATCAGTTCACCCTGACAGCCATCAACGCGAGCTAACCATGCACAGCGCCGCTTTCAAGCTGCATTATCACTGATATTCCTCGAAATAAAGTTTATTTTAACGGCGAACCTGTTTAGCAAGTTGTTGATTTCAGCGTTTCACAAAGCTCAAACCCACTTGGCTACAACCTTTTTTGCTTCTCTGTTTTTTTTTTATTAACTCGGCTATGGCCGTGACTTAGTACCCGAGAGTCAAACGGCTTACTCTCTTGGCTGTGACTGTGGGGAGAAGAATCACGCCACCTGATAGACACAGAACACGTGATAGGGTATACGCGTTGCACCTGTTGGCGCCTAGTTTACGTGTGCTTGTTCGGTTCGTTCGTTCTGCTTCTTCGATTTAAGTATTCTTCACCGTTATAGCAAAAAAGATAAAGTAAAAGTCGTTGCGGCAGCGAAGAAGAAGCAAATCCGCTGCAGTAGTGGACTTAAACCGTCGTGATGGTCGTGAAGGTTGCGTGCAGCTTCGCTACCTTCAAGGCTTGCGCGTTAGTGTGAGCCTCCTTCATTATTTTCTTTCTTTTTCTACTGTTGCGTATACTTCTTGTTTGCACTAAAGTTCGTTCTAGTAAACCTTATTTACTGAAAGAAGCCCGCGTCATCCTTGGACACGTGACAATATACAGTCGAGTACACTTATAACGATACCGTTTATAACAATATATCGGATGTAACAAAGAACAGCTACGGCACCGTCCGCTTTTGTATGCTTTCCATGGGAAAATAAACCGCTTACTACAATGCGCCAGTGCCGCGATATCGGATATAACGATTGAATCGGGTTACAGCAAGCACCGAAAATGCGAGCTGCCACCGGCTCTCCACGCCAACCACGCCGACACCATGCACCGCTATGCGCCTCGAATCCCGTCACGCCTCAGAAAACAAGTCAACTGCGCCGCTTACGAGGAAGTGAGAGGAGGAGAGGAACAGTTATCCTTCCAAACACCCCTCCCGACGCCGCCGCTTGGCCCCGTCCCCGTGCCTGCTTCTTTGAATTAGACTTGGTGCCTCTTCAACTACCTCCGTTTTTCCGCGGATCAGACGTCAGGGCCGATGTTTTGGAAACGTCTGAGTGCCTCACTGAAGAGGAGATCGTTGCGCGATACGTGCTGCGGACAGCGGGGACAGTGATACTATGGCGAAGCGGTTGAGCAGCCTACCCAGGTAGGGTCTTCGCAGGAGGCCCAACGCATGATGCAGCCCTTCTGGGACTTCTTTTCCGACAAAGACCTTTCGCTCAGCTAGGTGAAGCACCTATATATGCTCTTGAAAGAGTAGTGTGCCAGCGTCGCGTGAAGCAAACAAAGCTGACCGAGTATGGCTTCTTTTCCACAAATAGGTAGCAGTACAACCTTGCTTGCCTGCAAATAAAATGTTTTGAGCTCTGCTGCGTCTTTTTTTATTTAGCAACCCACATATAACAATCATCGGTTATAACGATGGGAGTTCCTTGGCACTTGGATATTGTTATAAGTGGACTAGACTGCTGTAAAATCTGGTTAATTCGGATCTCAAGGGAGTAAAAGAAATGTCCGTATAACGCGAATGTCGAAAATTGATTGATTGATTGATTGATTGATTGATTGATTGATTGATTGATTGATTGATTGATTGATTGATTGATTGATTGATTGATTGATTGATTGATTGATTGTACGGGTTTAACGCGCCGCCGCAACGCAGGCGATGCGGCGTGCCGTAGTGGAGGGGTCCGGATTAATTTTGACCACCTGGGAATCTTTAACGTGCGCCGAAATCTCGTACACACGGGCGTTTTTCCTTCTCGCCTCCATCAGAAAAGCGGCCGCCGCGGCCGGGAATCGAACCCACGACCTCGTGCTCAGCAGCGCAACGCCTTAGCCAGTGAGCCACCGCGGCGGGTGAATGTCGAAAAATTGAAGGAACAACAACAACGCACATTTCCAATTGTTTTATGACGTATTCTTACTCTGAGAAGAAGCCCATGATGCTTGTTTGTCGTTTTGCGGTCAGCTGAGCGGAAATGACTACTTTGCGGGCATGCGACAATCCCTCTAGCGCCAGCGTATTGCCTAGAACATCGTAGCAAAACTCCTCTAGAACAGCTAGAGCCTTCCCGGCTTATATTGAGGCACGACGCACCGATCGTAGCCCATCACCCAGGTCTTCTTCGCCCGACGCCTCATCCCCCACACCGAGGGCAGCGCTGATGATCTCGTCATCCATCCACTGGCCGGCGACGCCAACGCCGTCATCGTTTGCAACGTCTTCGGCAAGCTGCACTTCGGAGGAAAGCAGGCCAACGAACTCCATATCGTCCTCGTGCTCTTCTGGAGCTGCGGGCCCTGAGCTGCGTTCCAGGCTTTCAGAAGCACCGGGCCGCGCAAATGCACTGTGGCGAAAACAGTTCGCCACAACTTGTGCCGGCGTATTTGACCACACGTGGGCCAAAACTCGTTTTAGCTGCGCCGTCCTTGACTTGCTCCAGTACGAATTAAACGGTGCGCGTGCAATTTTACGTCTAATTATCGAGTGTTTATTGCCATAGGTCTCCGTACATTTTGGAAGGGTTTTGGAAGGTACGATTGACGATTAATCAGAATTTCCGAATTAAAGGAGGCCCAATTAACGAGATTCTACTGTACTGTCGCATTTGCGATATCTCACCCTGTGCTACCGTCTAACGGTCTGAGGTTCGCCTCCGCAGTAATGGATTCTTTTGCACAAACAAACGCAAGAAATTAACGTGTTTATAATATATCGGTTCACGTTCAGCAACACTTGGTGGGGACCCGACGCGGTGGCTCAGTGCCTAAGGCGTTGCGCTGCGGAGCGCGAGGTTGCGGGTTCTACTCCCGGCCGTGGCGGTCGCATTTCTGATGGAGGCGAAAAGCAAAAACGCCCGTGTGTACGAGATTTCGGCACACGTTAAAGATCCCCAGGTGGTCAAAATTAATCCGGAGCACCCCACTACGGCGCGCCTAATCGCTTTCGTTGCGGCGGTGCGTTAAACCCTACAATCAATCAATCAACACTTGGTGGGAGTCTAATGCAACCTGCAGCCCCAAACTGCTGCGCGCGAATGGCCCAGCCACACTTGCAGTTGGAGCCTTCGATTTCATGTATACTATCCCCTCGGTGTCTGACACTTGAAGATGCTGGCACAGTTTCGAATGCCCATGCCGTGTGTGCCGTGCTAACGGTAGAAGGCTGCCCTATCGTGCGATACGTCCTTCCCGCAGCCTCGCGATTGCCAAGGCGTGACTGACGGAGAAGCATTATCGAGAGTGCTTTCTCAGAACGCAGCAGAATGTTGACTCTACAAAGGGCAAGGTCGGCAGCAATACAATACTCGGCCACTTTATCTGCCCCCAACGAAAACAGCAGCAGCAGCAGCGTTGGAAAGCCTGCGGCATGATCGAAATAAGCCGCCGTCTTGAGCTCCACGTGTCGCTATATCGTGCGGAGACGGGGAGTCACGAGTCGTATATTTAACGACGCGTTCGACCTGCTTTTAGCCTCGAGTAGTTCATTGTTAATGATCATAACAGGTGCTGTCCACACGCCACTGACTGTCCAAATGTTGTTGTGTATCGGCTGGCAGACGAAAGAACAGTTCCATAGATATGTGGGGAGCCAGGGGTAAGCCTTTTCGTAGGCTCGAACCAAATATGGAGCATAACGACGGGGTTCATTGCCACGAAGCCAACGGTTCCGTTTCGCTATACACTTTGCTTGGTTGGGCGCCGGAAGTTCCAGCCAAGAAAAGGAGTACCATATCTAGCCCTAGCAAGTAACGATCGACGTTCTCAGGTCGCAAAGTCCTTCCTCAGTAACGCGGACACGACCCCCAACGAATGTCGGCGTGCAATTTTGGAGCCACGTGCGATCTATGGGGCATGATCACGGAAAAAACACTGAGGGACATTTCGAGTACGAAAGGCTATCGAAGATACCATAAAAATATTTTGAAAAACCAACACCTCCGTGAGGTCGTGTCGTCTCGATGCGTTCAACAAATGTCAGGCGGCAGTGCATCGACCGAGCGGAACAGTCGTACACCTGGTGAAGGCAAACAGCAGCCAAGCGTCACGAACCACTCGAAGATGAGGCTCGGTGTTTCAAGACTTGAAAAATGTAAGCACTCTAAAGGAGGGTCAAAAAGAAAACCTAGAGTGAACCGCCCTGGGCGGTGTGTGTTTACCTATAGCTGTGGTGCATGAAGCCTTCTGTCAGAAGATAATGTTTTTTTTCCGCATCATTTATTTTGTGCGCGTCTGGGACATGTGCTGGGAATTTTAGAGGGAGATGTGACTTCTGGCAAACACCACACCAGTATCATCATTATTGAATAGTTTTGGTCAATCGCCATTAATGGGGCTCGGTCGAGTGTTTCGCGGCTCGGTTCCCTGGCGGCGCAACCTTGACGAGGTGTTCGTTCCGCGGCAGGTGCGAAGCTGCGACGAATGAAGAGCGGAAAGAGGAGGATCGCCCCACTCCCTTACAGAAGGGCCCTTCAATTTACCACCGTTGAGACTGCAGTGCCTGCTGTCACCCCTCTTGCAAAAGGTTGGGCGGGCTCCCCCCTGGTTCCAGTGTATCAACTGACATCTACTGTTCCTGTGTTCTACCGTTTGAGATCTACCTGCTTCCTCAGGGAAAATATACAGGCGTCTGGTGGCATACAAAGCTGCTTCAGGCGATCAGCCGTGCAAAGCTAACCGTTAGTACAAAACATGGCAGATGCGTATGAGTGGGATTGACCAAGGATGAAGAAAAGCTCTGCACAGCACCCTGGAAATCGCGGCTTCGTTGACCTTGCTTGCCCTTGCTCGCCTGCTGGATACGATAGTACAGTGGTTCACTTTCGCATTTTATGCACTCGACCAGTACCCAAGAGAAAGGACAACTGTATGTTTGTTTGTTTGTTTGTTTTGTTTTTTTCATTCCCATATAGAATGAGTTCGAACAACTTCACTTCAATTGAGGTCGAGCATGCAACGCCAACGAAGGCAAAATGTTCATAACGATCTTCTTTGCATGTAAACCGACATGGATGAATAATCAAAACAAACACGATTTACGCCAACAGATGGTACTAAACGTATGAACGTGAAAATTAGTTCCCTTCAAGCACACACGCCAGGTAAAAGCGTTGGAGTCCGTGTTCAAAAGCTCGCCAACTTCTGAGGGCGTTTTTTCATTCCAGATATCTTCCCCGCAAACAGCCTTCTCTTTTAGCTGTCCCATACGCCCTCCTCTTCCCTGTTTTAGAAACTCTGTATATTCCTTTTTATTTCATTGATCACTTGAGTATCACCTGGTGTTAGCGCACCTCACCTAATTAATTAATACTGCCCGGCAACTAGGTATCGTTGGTTGGGTATAGCGTGTTCACCTGTATCGTGTTTGTTTTCGCGCCAGCGAGATGACTTGGGCACGAGGGGCATGAGGAGAGATCGCAGAGGCTTTTTTTTTTTCAACGCGCTGTTGCGTTCACCGACGAGCGGGGGACGTACACAAATCGGTCACTCCAAAGTAGTTAGAAGCGATGTTAGCCCCTTGAGGAGGATTTTCTTTAGTTCGTTTGAAAGGGCGACGGCGGGGGAGCATTGACATCTTGACGACCACTATTACTGCCAGGAGAAAGCCCGAAGTGGACTGGAGCTGAAAGTCAGTCAAGGGGTCAAAGGTAGGAAGAGGGCACCAGACGTTCTGTCTACAACGGTTACAGTGCTCAAATCTACTGGGCGAAGTTTCGAAATTGCTCCACGCCTGGCCCAGGCGACTCGGTGGCTGGGATGCATCACTGGGTAGGCGAAAAGGCTTTGTTAGGCGCTGGACGTGTGTACAAAGCAAATGAATTTTAGCTGTGCGGGGCACAATTGTAGTAGCGCGGGATATGGACGAGCAGCCCCAGAGCCGATGGCCGTCGTTAGGTTTGCTTTTAGCTGGCTGGTTTTAGTTGTTCTATATTTGTGTGTTGCTGAACACCTCCGGGTATCTGTATAAGAGTGTGAGGGGTGGATCACGTGACTATTTTTGCACCCACGTAGCTTTGTTTGTCACTGTGGCCAATCACAGTCCTAGTGGGAGTTAACCAATGAGCCATCCTCACTCTCAAATTGTAACGTCCCTTTTGGGCGGGTTTTTGGTGACAAAACCGAGGAGTTTGATGTTTTAGCGGAAGAGAGAGGGGAGGCCCCGCTGGATGCGGGCCTTGCCGACCTCTTGTATGCGATCATGAGCCTTGAGAGTTTTAAATATGTAACGTAAATAAAGCGTACATATTGTACATTTTGCGTTTGCTTGGAGTCGGACGTCGTCGGCTACGTGCCGTCGGCCATCGAGCCAGCCAGTCATCATTTCAGCGATAATATCTGATCACCAGACGGCCCATAGACCTGATTCGGGTCACAGTCATAATCTTCATCTCTTCGTAAATTTAACTCCTGGGCAGCGGCATTCCGGCGCACTCTGATCATGCAGTCATTCGAGAAGTCAGAATGCATGTTACCGAAGGCTTATGGTACTATATTTATGTATACTACGGAAAGAAAAGCCAGCTATAGGAAAAAAAAAAGCCAGGGAAGGCACCCGGGAAAAAACTGTGGTTGATTCCTCTGTCATAGAAATCGGTGAAACACGAAAGGGAAATGTGCAGCGAAATCTGCAGCTGATCATAGTTTACGGGTCGGCGGCTGTCTTGTCGGTGTGTTTGGCGAGCGACGTCCTGCGTGCGGGTCGCTTCGGCAAAGCTGTACTGCCGTCATTCCCGTGACGGATATGACGTCAATCAAATCTCGGTTTATCCCGCCATAAAGCACTTTCGTTTAAGATATACAACCCGAAAACGAACAACCCGAAGTATAACGTACTCTTTAGTACTTCCCCGTTGCTTCCCCGCAAGAAGACCCTGCAGGGGTGCACCCTTTACAGGCCCCTTGCTTCATTGTACAGGCGTCACTTCCGTGACGGATATGATGTCAGCGAAATCTTCGTGAATCGCGGAATAAAACACTTTCGTGTTAAAAATATCACAAATTCAGAGAATTGTCTACTAAGTCGTGGTATTCTAATGCCGCTTGTTTTGGGTGTGAGCTCTCTACAACCGTGAGCAGACAAATACGTCGGGTTGTTCGATTGTTTTTAAGTTTTCTCTTGAATATTTTCGCCAGTATTTATATCATTGTAGCTATGAAGTGCCTTTACTTCGCTATTAGTGTATTTTTTCGCAGGTTCAAGGTGTAGTGCAAGGTTGGTCTGCTTTCGCTACTTTTGATTCATATTTCTAGCGTTCTTTTGCGGGATTTTTTTTTTTAGTATTTGGTTTTTGGAGGAGATGTTTCGGATGCATATTTTTTATTTCGTCAGACCATTCTATTAAAAATATTATTTGTTTAGTTTTCTTATGCTGTGGTTTCTCGAAACTCATTTCGACGATATTCATTCACGCTGTTATAACGATTAAATGTGTTGCTCCTGCCAGTTATTCGTTTTTGTGTAAATGGATGGCATTAAAAGATTTGCTCATTTCCGATTTTTTATTCGTACTTTTAACATTCTCTTACGGGCTTTTTTGGTTTCATCTCCGCCTGTTGTAGGAGCTCTATAAGATGCATATTTTAGATGTCACCAAATCATATAAGTGAAAATTGTTTTTCTTATTTTTTGATTTTTCAAAATTCCGTTCATGCAATCATTTCCACTTACGGATATGCAACAGTACAGTGTGTTACTTCCGGCGGTTCGACCATTCTGTTTGATTTTTGTCAGATATATTTTTAATTATGTTTTCTATATTTGTTATATTAGGGTTGTTAAAAATTCTGTTCGACCACTTATCTTCATTTAGGCTATTATGACGATTAAATTTGTTACTTCTGCCAATTCCGCGTGTTTGCGTGAAAGCAGGGCGTTACGCGGTCCTGGCTGTGGGGGTACGCGGCGCAGAACGCTACACATTAAAATTCATCATGTTTTCTTGATGATGCGGTTTTCTTTTGAATTCAATAAAGAAAGCGCAAAAATAAAGCATGCCACATCAACTAGGACACCGTGGTGCCTGTGCTCCCCTCCAGTTTTGCGGGTACTTGTATGAATTCAATTGTATCGTACGCTTGGAAGTGGTAGCCAGCGCCGGTCCGACAACTCAGGGCAAAGGGGCCTTCTTTTTAACACACGGGCCGTGACTGGAGCGTCTACGATGTCTCATGAGCTGGCCATTATCGTATAACATTTTCACGCTCCCTATATGGCACCAAGTAATAATAATCAATCAATCAATCAATCAATCAACCTTTATTTTCGGTGCCCAGGAACAACCCTAAGGTCTTGGTGCTGGAACACCATATACAAAACATTAATAAAGGAAACGTAACACAGCACGGCACAGCACAAAATCCTCGATATGACAGAAGCAATAAAGTCAAAATACTTACAGAAATTCAGAAAAAAAGCAAAAAGACAGTGTTGCAAGCTATGGCCCTCAGCCAGCGAAACGTGCAAGGCACTTGGGAAAAGGAAATATACAACAAAATACACAGAGCACATGATGGAGACAGAGTGTACATATAAAACGAGATTTTGATAATAATAATAATAATAATAATAATAATAATAATAATAATAATCAATCAATCAATCAATCAATCAATCATGTTTATTTACGTGCCCAGGAACAGCCAGAGGCCTGAGTGCTGGCGCACGGATAGTTACATGAAAACAAAATACAAGAAACATATTGCAAGAAACAAACAAGCGACAAGACACACACATATTGAAGTAGCGAAAATTACAAAAATAAAGCACAGGCGGAGCCTGGGTACAGGTAAAAAAGAAAAAAGAAGATGCCTTTGTGGCTCAGCTTATTGTAATGAATACACAACAAGCAGAGAACAAAGTTTGACAGTAAGACGACAAAAACAATGACAAGAGTATATATAGAAACAAATGATAAGACAAGCATGATAAGTAAACAGTTTCAAAAACAGGCAACTATATTGGTTAAACAGAACCGCAGAGAAACCAAATTTCAGCAATAAAAAAAAAGAAAAATGAACGACAGAGATATTATAGATGTTTAACATACTGTGTTCAACAGCGCAGTACGGTAAATTGTAAAGGAGCTTTGAAAGATGTCAAGGCGTTCAGAGAAGCGGTTGTAGCAATTCTGTATTCTGCGCACTGGAGAATGATTGGAATGATTGGTCAAGAAAGGGCGATGCGACCTGGTGGGCCTCTGTGGAACACTAAACTCTAAACAGTTAAGCAGGTCCGCGCAAGAAAGGTCACCATGAACAACTTTGTGAAGAAATGTAAGGTCTGCACGCATACGTCTGCAGGTCAACGAAGGGATGGAAGTAACTATGGGTAAGTCAGAATCAGGATGAAAACTGTGATTGTGATGACGGTGCTTAAATATGGATAAAAACTTCTTCTGCACACGTTCTATTAATTCACTACTAGATTTGGAGATGCCGTTCCAGGCAACAGAAGCATATTCTAACTGGGGGATACATATTGCATTGTATAGCATTAGAAATGGATCTGGAGTAGAGAATTCCTTTGTAATCCGACACACATTTCCAAGACTTCGGAGCGCTCGCCGGGTGATGTGCCTAATATGAGAAGAAAAAGAGAGGGTACTGTCGAAAAGAACTCCGAGGTCCCTAATCTCCTCAACCCTTTGCAAAGGAGCTCCCTCTATACTGTAGGAAAACAGCAGACGATGGGTTTTCCGGCTGTACGTGACAACCTTTGTTTTAGCTGGATTTAGAATTAGACAGTTTTTGCTGCACCAGACCGATAATTCCGACACATCCCTCTGCAAGGCACAGCAGTCCTGAAAACTGCTAATGTGCCTAAATAGTTTTACATCATCAGCATAGAGAAGAAATGAAGATTTTGTTAACACTGTTGACGCATCATTGATAAAGATAGAAAACAATAGTGGACCCAGCACAGAACCCTGAGGTACACCACTCGTTGCAGTGTAAACACTAGACCTTTTGAAGTTTACATCTACGTAAAAGGACCGGTCAAGGAGATAGTTGGACAACAAGGCAACAAGGCTTGCATCAACACCGGACATAGTAAGCTTGTTAATTAATAATTTATGGTTCACTACATCAAACGCCTTACTGAGGTCAAAATAGATAACATCCAACTGGCCGTTTTCCCAAACTGCAGCCGAATAATAATCAATCAATCAATCAATCAATCAATCAATCAATCGTGTTTATTTACGTGCCCAGGAACAGCCAGAGGCCTGAGTGCTGGCGCACGGGTAGTTACATGAAAACAAAATACAAGGAACATATAGCAAGAAACAAACAAGCGACAAGACACACACAAATTGAAGTAGTGAAAATGACAGAAATAAAGCACAGGCGGAGCCTGGGTACAGGTAAAAAAATAAAAAAAGAAGATGCCTATGTTGCTCTGCCTGTCGTAAAGGCCACACGACAGGCAGATCAACAAAGTTTGACAGTAATACAACAAAAACAACGGCAAGAGTGTAGAGACAAATGAAAAAACGAACAAATGACAGTAAACAGTTTCAAAAATAGGCAACTATCAGTTGGATAGACACAACCGCAGAGAAATCAAATTCCAGAAAAAAAGAACGACAGACATATCATAGGTGTTTAACATACTGTATTCAACAGCGTTGTACGGTAAACTGTAAAGGATTTCTGAAAGATGTCAAGGCGTTCAAAGAAGCGGTTGTAACAATTCTGTATTCTGCGCACAGGAGAATGATTGGAGTTGCGTGCAGCGGTCAAGAACGGGCGATGCGACCTGGTGGGCCTTTGTGGTACACTAAACTCTAAACAGTTGAGCAGGTCTGCGCAAGAAAGGTCACCATGAACAATTTTGTGAAGAAATGTAAGGTCTGCACGCATACGTCTGCAGTTCAAGGAAGGGATAGAAGGGACTATGGATAAGTCAGAATCAGGATGAAAACTGTGATTGTGATGACGGTGCTTAAATATGGATAAAAACTTCTTCTGCACACGTTCTATTAATTCACTACTAGATTTGGAGATGCCGTTCCAGGCAACAGAAGCATATTCTAACTGTGGTATACATATTGCATTGTATAGCATTAGAAATGGATCTGGAGAAGAGAATTCCCTTGTAATCCGACACACATTTCCAAGGCTTCGGAGTGCTCGCCGGGTGATGAGCCTAATATGAGGAGAAAAAGAGAGGGTACTGTCGAAAAGCACCCCTAGGTCCCTAATCTCCTCAACCCTTTGCAGAGGAGCTCCCTCAATACTGTAGGAAAACAGCAGACGGTGGGTTTTCCGGCTGTAGGTGACAACCTTTGTTTTAGTGGGGTTTAAAATTAGGCAGTTTTTCCTGCACCAGACCGATAATTCCGACACATCCCTCTGCAAGGCACAGCAGTCCTGAACACCGCTAATGTGCCTAAATAGTTTGACATCATCAGCATAGAGAAGAAAAGAAGAGTTTGTTAACACTGTTGAAACGTCATTGATAAAGACAGAAAACAATAATGGACCCAGCACGGAACCCTGGGGTACACCACTTGTTGCAGGGTAAACACTAGACTTTTTGTAGTTAACATCTACATAAAAGGCCCGGTCAAGGAGATAGTTGGACAACAAGGCAACAAGGCTTGCGTCTACACCGGACTTAGCAAGCTTGTTAATTAATAACTGATGGTTCACCACATCAAACGCCTTACTGAGGTCAAAATAAATAACGTCCAACTGGCCGTTTTCACAAACTGCAGCCGAAGCCTGTGTCATAAAGCTTGCAAGATTTGTGACCGTCGATCGACCCGAGAAAAAGCCGTGCTGATTTGGTAGCACAACGTTCTTGACGCAGGCAGCAAGAACTTTGTGCAGAGCTGACTCAAAGAGTTTTGAGGCGACACAAAGGAGTGAGATCGGGCGATAGTTAGAAACGGCTGACTTATCACCAGACTTAAATATTGGAAAAATTCGAGCGATCTTCCATGCACGAGGAAATTTACCTAAAAGTAAGCAGTTATTATAAATGGAAGTTAAGACAGGCACAAAAATGTTCCCGTAAGCCTTCATGAGGGCTGCTGGAATTCCATCTGCACCACAGGAAAATGATGGTTTCATCCGTTGAAGGCTATCATTAACAATTTTTTCATCGAACCTAAGTGTGTTAAAATTAGAGTTATTAAACGATAGGCGTTCGTCGTTGCCATCTGGCAGTTGAAAGACAGAATGAAAGTACTGAGCAAAACTGGTGGCAACATCCTCAACCTCTTCACCATCGGAATTAAGCAGGCTAACGTGTTCTTTAGACGCCTTAGAACGGCCGCGTACATACCTCCAGAATTCAGCCGGTTTCTGAGACGCAGCAGCCTCTAACGATTCTATATAGAGCTGGTGGTCACGCCGGTAGAGGATTTTACAAAGTGAGCGATACCGACTAAACTCCGCTTTCCACTTGTCGAGCCCAGAACGCTTGGCCTTTTTGTGGGCGCTATCCTTAAGTTTAAGCGAACTTCGAAGTTCTTTAGAAAACCAGTGGGGAAATTTGGAAGGAACAGGCTTATAACAAGGGATATACTTTTCCATGCCACTTCTGACTATTTCGGTAAAACGTCGAACCTGTTCGGCAACATCATTGACATCCAAAACACTAGACCATTCAGCAGATGAATAAAAGTGATACAGCCCAGCATAATCTCCACGCTTGAAAGCATATCGCGGGACTGAACAATTGTCAACACCGCCAGAGCGATGCTGGGTCGCGACCGAGACAGAGACAATAAGAGGGGGGTGAAACTTGTCGGGGTGCACAAGGGATATTTCGGAGGCACACACTTGTACGTTTTTTAAGTTTGAGAAGCACACATCTAGAACATTACCACAAGAGTTTTCTATGCGGCAAAACTGCTGCATGGAGGTGAACGACTGAAAATCTAATAGCATGCTGCATTTCTGCGCTGCATAATGGTTTTTGTGCTCAAAGGAAAGACTGTTCCAGCGAATACCTGGGGTGTTGAAGTCTCCAAGTATGATGAGCTTATGGTTGGAGTGTGCATTTGAGACATTTTCTATGGATGTGAGTGTTCGATTAAATTCAGAAGGTAATACATCCGGGGATATATAGAATGCACCGATGAGTAGCTTCTCGCCCTTCGTGAGGCCTACCTCAAGCCAGACTGATTCGTCTAGGGTCTCGAGGTCAGCACGCCGCATGCACTGCACTGAATGATCAACGGCAACGAGAACCCCGCCACCTTTTTGTTTAGGTCCAGTTAATTTTCTGTCGCTTCTAAAGATTTCATAGTTAGAAGGGAAATAGTCGGAAGACGAGATATCATCGGAAAGCCAGGTTTCAGTAATGACAACAGCAGAAAATTTAGAGCATACAATATTTCTAATAAATTCAGAGGACTTAGTTCGTAGACCTCGAGTGTTTTGATAGTATATGTCGAAACTCTCGTACTTACTGATAATAATAATAATAATAATAATAATCAATCAATCAATCAATCAATCATGTTTATTTACGTGCCCAGGAACAGCCAGAGGCCTGAGTGCTGGCGCACGGGTAGTTTCATGAAAACAAAATACAAGAAACATATAGCAAGAAACAAACAAGCGACAAGACACACAAATTGAAGTAGTGAAAATGACAGAAATAAAGCACAGGCGGAGCCTGGGTACAGGTAAAAAATAAAAAAAGAAGATGCCTATGTTGCTCTGCCTGTCGTAAAGGCCACACGACAGCCAGAGCAACAAAGTTTGACAGTAATACAACAAAAACAACGGAGTGTAGAGACAAATGATAATATGAACAAATGACAGTAAACAGTTTCAAAAATAGGCAACTATCAGTTGGATAGACACAACCGCAGAGAAACCAAATTCCAGAAAAAAAAGAGCGACAGACATATCATAGGTGTTTAACATACTGTATTCAACAGCGCTGTACGGTAAATTGTAAAGGATTTCTGAAAGATGTCAAGGCGTTCAAAGAAGCGGTTGTAACAATTCTGTATTCTGCGCACAGGAGAATGATTGGAGTTGCGCGCAGCGGTCAAGAACGGGCGATGCGACCTGGTGGGCTTTTGTGGTACACTAAAATCTAAACAGTTAAGCAGGTCTGCGCAAGAAAAATAATAATAATAATAATAATAATAATAATAATAATAATAATAATAATAATAATCAATCAATCAATCAATCAATCAATCAACCTTTATTTTCGGTGCCCAGGAACAACCCTAGGGTCTTGGTACTGGTACACCATATACAAATCGTACATAAAAACAAACTAAAATCAAGACAACACAACACACAAAACTGTATGCATGAAAGAAACAATAAAGTAAAGATAGTTACAGTAATCTCAGAAAGCAAAACAGCAAAAAAAAAAGAAAAAAAGCAAAGAAAAGAAAAGAAACAGGAGACCTAGCGTTGCAAGCCATGACACTCGGACAGCGAAATGTTCAAGGCACGTGAAAAACAGGAAATACTCACTGAACATGACAGCGATAAGTTATACGCATAACACGAAGGTTTTATAACAAAATGTTCGGAAGTTTCAACTTTGAAAGAAGTTCAGCATTACAAGCACTGGCACTCAAACCTACAGAAATTCAAGCAACGCAAAACCAGGAAATGTGAAAAACAAACAAACAAGAACATGATTTGCCTAAAATAAATACAGCACATAAATTTGCAATGACTAAAGGCACTTAAGCTACAACAGTTTTCAAGTCGTTTGAGAACAAAGAAAAAGAGCTCTGAAATATATCAAGACGATCAGAATATTCATTATATGCACATTGTATTCTGCAGATGGACGAGCGTCTTCTACTTAAAGCATCTGTTCTAAAAGTTCGAAATGTTCGGAAAAGTTTGTTCGGCAAGTTGACATTGATAAGTGTAACCAAGTCGTCACACAAAATATCCCCATGAAGAAGTTTATAAAGAAAGATAATATCAGCTCGCATTCGTCGACACCGAAGGGAAGGAAGACTTTTCAGAAAAGGCACACTGCCGTTAGCGTCTTCTAGCACATGACGGAAGCGGTGCTTAAAGATAAAGAGGAACTTATTTTGAACTCTTTCGATACGGTCACTATTGGACTTGCAAGTTCCATTCCAAACAACAGAGCCGTATTCGAGAAGAGGTAGGCAGAGAGCCGAATACAACTTTAAAAAAGGAAGAGGACCTTTAAACTCTCTAGAATACCTGCAAACAGCACCCAGACATCGAAGAGAGCGACGGGTAATTTGTGTAACGTGGGAAGAGAAAGTCAGAGAAGAATCAAATAGTACTCCCAAGTCTCGAATTTCAGTCACCCTCGGCAATGCAGTGCTTGCAATTTTATAAGAGTATTGCAGCTGTTGAGTTTTTCTACTATAGGAGACAACTTTCGTTTTTGAGGGGTTCAAAATTAGGTCGTTTTTGGTGCACCAACGATGGAATGACGCAATATCAGCCTGAAGATAATTACAGTCATGAATATTGCGCACTTCTCTAAAGATTTTCATCTTTAATAATAATAATAATAATAAATTTATTCTCAGTTCCCAGGAAAGACGTTGATGTCTTAGTGCTGGTACATTAACAGACATAAAAACAAACAAAATTACATGATACATACGACACCTATCACTAAAAGTACGCTACACTAATACAAGCTCAAAGAACGGTAATAACAATGATATCACACTTTTTGGACGGAAGAGTTAGCCCCAAATAATGTACTAGTTAAGTGAACACACAGACGATTAGAAGATAGTGAGGTAAGGATAAAAGCTACACAAACGAGAAGTTGATTAAAATGCAGTAACTAGCAAACAATGGAAAGTGGCATAGTAATATTGTGTGAATGGAGTAAGACATATACCGTTAGCTACAAACAGCACAACTCAGCCCTGCACGAAACTGGCCCAGGGAGCCATTAAAAACATCCAATGTGTCCCCAAGAAAGTTGTACAGGCTTTGCAGTCGGTGGATAGGCGAGTGACGACTACTAGTTGCACCAGTATGGAATGGATAGCGCGATCGCGTGCACTTCTGGGGAACTAGGAGCATAAGCTGGGACAGAAGTTCTGGGCAGAAAATGACTCCGTGTAGTAGCTTGTGCAGAAAAATATCAGCTCGATCGCGCCTAGAACTCAAGGGAATAAGCGTAGGTAATAACTTAATAATTAACTTAGAACTTAGAACTTAAGGGAGTGAGCAAACGCCAGATGAATGTTCTAATTGGGGGAGGCAAACTGATGAGTAGAGCTTTAAAAATGAACAGGAAAAGTGAAACCTCTTGTAAACCTGCACACCGCACCCAGACATCGGACGGCTCGCCCGATAATGTCGAAATGGCTCTGGACATCCAACTGCGGAAGCCGCCAGGAAAAAAAAGGTAAAGATTGTTTCTGTTTGGGCGGATTGTTCGGATTGTTTGGACAGGTAAAGATCCGCCGCCCATAGCCCATGGGTTGTCGTCCTCTAAATTGAGTTCACTAGACTCCACTGCAAGTCGCTTGCATCAGTGGCGTGGTTATCGGAACTATCAATACAAACTGACGATGCAAGAATTACTACGTCTTCACGCCATATATCCTGCTTACACCATCCAGATGCCCCGTTTCTATGCAGTCGCACGAACGTTAACCCACACAATTCATCATTTTAGTATTTAGTGTATGACAGGAGGTGCCTGCATTTATCTGTGATGCGCGGTACAATGGGCCTTTCTTCAACCGCAGCAAGCAACACAATGACGTCATGGTGATTTGCGATGTGGCTTAATGTTACCGCAGCCATCCTTGTTGTGATTTGAACCCATCCTATGATTAATATTGGCTTTTGGTTTGTCCGGCGAATAGGTCGCCGAGGCTGAATGTGCTGTCGCAGCACAGTCAGCCTCTACGACCTGTTCGCCGGGCAAACGAAGTCCACAGGGTTACGTTTAACGTGTTTCGAACACGTTAAACTTAACTCTTCGAATTGGTAGTGCGTCACCATAGCCGACGTGAGCGAGTCAGCGGGGAAGCGGAGGCTAGGGAAGTGACCATTTCGAGAGCCATTTCCTAGTTTAAAAATGCGCATAAATCAAGTGAGAAAACCCAGAACATGGCTTAAAATTCCAAAGTTCAATCTGGTAATCTAATAAGACTGTTCAGCCGACCATTCGGCGTTTCCTTAACGTTAACCACACTAAGAGATTATATTTAGAAGACAGGTCACATGCGTCATATCTTAATCGCTCTTGAGGGCACTGAACACGTGCTGTTAGCATGTTCTTGTTTCGCGACATCATTTCGTGAAGGCGATGCTGCGTCTCCGAGCTCGCGTGCACCTCGAACCCGGATACCTTTTGGGCCGATGGCAGCCGTCGCGGCACAGGCTATAGGACACCCTGTCTTTTGTCTTTGTCGGACGTTCGGATCACATTCCGTCAACGTTGAACATACTTATACTCTGTGCATGTGAGTGGGGATTTTGAGAGTTGACTGGATGAGCGTCTTTGTGTGCGTTTGACCCTTTTGTGTCGCCACCTGAGAGCTTAATGCGAGGCTCCGAGTGCAATCAAGGCCTGGGCTACGCCACAGATCTTGTAGACGAAGTTAGCGTGGCGCCGGAGTGGGGAAATATGGCAGCCCGATCCGTGACAGGATGATCGTTTCTGAAATCGAAGCAGGAGAGCCGACGCTTTTCTTTTCCTTATATGTGCAGATTTATGCAGATTTATTTACGCTTTTATATTTTTAGTCGGCAGGTGCCGGGACCCGACTGGGCAGGAGCGCATTAGTTCCTCGGGGGCGAGTGACCCGCCTAGCCGGGCCCGCGCACTCGTTCTCGTGGGGGGGTGGCCCTTCTGGCCATGCCCGCGCGCGCATGCGCAGTCGGATCCCGCTACCCGCCGACCCTAGCGTAGCGTGCACTAGCCGCTATGCTAAAACTCTCTAATGTTACCTTGTTTTCGGAAAGTAACTTCCCCGCATCGCTACTCGGCCGGTACAACCAAAGTTCTTAGAACAAGGAACAATCAGACGTGCTATACTCTGGAGCAAGATAATAACGGCCATAGCTCGTGTATAGTATCACTCCGCCTAAAAGACGGACTCAGATGTCAACGGGCGTGCGCGCAAAGAAAGGAGATTGTCATGAATGCGTGATATCGTCTGCCTTTTCTAGCATTGTCTGTTTGTCGTCGCTGCAGTCGTTTATAAGCACAGTAAGTCCAAAAAAAAATCACGGAAACGGCTGTGCCATGTTTAAAATATTCCCAATAACGCACTACTTGCGCCTCGCGGAGTAACATCCGGCAGCGCTGACGAGGCACAGCAGCAACTTTCGTTGCCGTTCTTAACTTGTACGTAGTATAGTGAGCGTGGGAAGAAAGCTGCCTGTTCTTTTCATTGCGTCAGTTGGTTGCAGAAGATGTAAGCGGCCGAATTTAAAGTAGGTGGCAAGCCCTGGGGGATAAGCATGTTTGGTTTGCACGTATTTAACCACGAGTTTTCAGGGAGTGGGGATGGCTGGCAAGGAGCCTAGGTTTGCGCAGGCCCTACCCTGATGCTGATCGGCTTACAGCGTGACGACGTAACTGTCCCTCTGGCCCCTTTTAACTATCTCGAAAATGTGAAAAGCGTAAATAAATCTGCACATATAAGGACAACAAAAGCGTCGGCTCTCCTGCTTCGAATTCAGAAACGATCATCCTGTCATGGATTGGGATGCCATATTTCCCCACTCCGGAGCCACGCTAACTTCGTCTACAAGATCTGTGGCGTAGTCCAGGCCTTGATTGCATTCTGAGCCTCGCATTAAGCTCTCAGATGGCGACGCAAAACGGTGAAATGCACACAAAGACGCACACCCACTCAATTCTCGCAATCCCCACTCACATGCACAGAGTATAATATGTTCAACGTTCACGGAATGTGTTCCGAACCTCCGACAAAGACAAAGGACAGGGTGTCCTGTAGCCTGTGCCGTCGCGGCGACGGCTGCCATGGGGCGAAAAGGTATCCGTGTTCGAGGTGCGCGCGAGCTCGGAGACGCAGCATCGCCTTCACGAAATGGTGTCGCGAAACAAGAACATGCGAACAGCACATGTTCAGTGCCCTCAAGAGCAATTAAGATATGACGCATGTGACCTATCTGCTAAATATAATCTCTTAGTGTGGTTAACGTTAAGGAAACGGCGAATGGACTGCTAAACAGTCTTATTAAATTACCAGATTGAACTTTGGAATTTCAAACCATGTTCTGTGTTTTCTCACTCGATTTATGCGCATTTTTAAACTAGGGAATGCCTCTGGAAATGGTCACTTCCCTAGCCTCCGCTTCCCCGCTGACTCGCTCACGTCGGCTATGGTGACGTACTGCCAAGTCCACAGAGTTAAGTTTAACGTGTTTGAAACACGTTAAACTTAACCCTGTGGACTTGGTTTGTCCGGCGAACATGTCGTAGAGGCTGAATGTGCTGCGACAGCACATCCAGCCTCTGCGACCTATTCGCCGGACAAGCCAAAAGCCAATATTAATCATAGCATGGGTTAAAATCACAATAAGGAAAGCTGCGTTAACATTAAGCCACATCGCAAATCACTCTGACATCATTGCGGTTGAAGAAAGGCCTATTGTGTTTTCTTTGTACCCCGCATTGCAGATAAATGCAGTCACCTCCTGTCATACACTAAATGCTAAAATAAAGAATTGTGTGGGTTAACGTTCGTGAGGCTGCGTATAAACGGGGCATCTGAATGGCGCAAGCAGGATATGTAGCGTGAAGTCGTGGTAATTCTTGTAGTGTCAGTTTGTATTGATAGTTCCGATAGCCACGCCATAGATGCAAGCGACTCGCAGTGGAGTCTAGTGAACTCAATTTAGAGGACGATAACCCATGGGCTATGGCCGGCGGATCGTCTATTTAGCTTCAATGTCGAGTTCCAATATGAGGACATATTCACTGCTCCCCTGCGACGTGACGCCTGCCCGGGTAGGCATTAAGTAGATACTTCCACTGGGACCGTTTCTCGCGCGCCGAATGACGCCATGCGATGAAGGGGAGCCCGCAGATTTGTAAAAATTATCGCGCGCACAGAATGCTTTATTTATAGAGGCGAGCTCTGCTGTCAGCGAAGTTCTGCGTATCACTGGAATTGCAGTGGCGGGATCTAGAAACCCAATAAAGAATGTAAACCAGGAGGATCCCAGACAGCTTGGTGGCATGCTGAAAATGCGAGTGAGACAACTGCCGAATCCCAATAAGCACTTATACAATCTCTGATGGTTCATCATTGAAGTTATCTGCCGGAGGCCTAGACAAATCCACAGGGCTTGAACCCGCGCATGCTTTCTGGTAACTTCATATTGGTATTGAAAGAAAACCGAGAGATAGAGAGAGAGAATAAACTTGATTACGAGCATCCGAATGTGGGGTGTGGTCCTCAGTCCGTGACTCCATCTAAGACTCCTGCTCCAACAGCCTTTTCCACCAGTCTAAGCTGGGAGTCGGGACCGGAGCTGAACAGCTTCTTCTTCCATTGCTCAGAGAAAGGGTGCTTGATGCTAAGAATCTTGAGCTTAGCCGAACACTCCCCGTAAAATGTGGTACAGAGTGTGGGCTGCGCAGACTTTGCACAGCGGGAAGTGTTGCTTAGGACGAAGAAAGCGGAGTTTGGTCGAGTGCGGAAAGGTATTTCTTTGATGGAGTTGAAGTCAGTGCTCCTGCCCCTTGTTTAGGGATTCGTGGGCAGGGGGATAGGTCATTCTTTGGTATTTATGGTACCCTGCGTATCTCTCGATACGTAAGCAAAGGATGCGCAGTTTATACACAAGACCCCTGGATCGCCTGGTGAGTAGATCTCGAGCGATGTCGTGGGCGTTCATGTTGCCCTGAACGGTCCAAACAATCGTTACCTTTCTTCCGGGCAGCTTCTGCAGTAGGATGTCCAGAGCTGTCTTGGAAAGTCTACCCCAAAGGATTCTGTCATAGCGGTATCTGCATTTGTCTGAGATAGTCAGAGCAATTGCCGCATCCTTTGCCGGTGTAGTGGTTGTGAAGGGCAAGGTGATGATAGTGGTGTGTTTCACGGTTGAAGTGACATTAGTTGTCATTTCTCCCCTACTAGCACAGTCAGAGGCGTCGGTGTGAACCGTGCGGTCTCGATACCTGTGTCGCTGTCAAGAGTGCGCACTCTTGATTCTTTTCTCCCTGCGTGGTGAGTAGGGTCATCTTGCGAGGTATAAAGCATCTTCAATGTTTTTCCTTATCTGGTAAGGTGTGTCTCGTAGTTGCTGGGATCTTTCTTCGAGAGGTGTCATGCCCAGTCCGGTGTGAAGAATCTTCCTGTAGTGTGTCGTGCCTAGCCGCAGGCGCTGACTGGCGAGGTGGGGCTCGATAAGGTCGGCGGCAGTGTTACGTAGGCCCAATTTCACAAGCTTGTCCGGCGAGGTACTAATAGGGAGCCTTCGAGCGTGCTTATGGGCCTCGTGCACTGCTGTTTCAAATAAACATGTGGCGCCACCTGGGAGCGGCGGCGGAATTTTTTCTGAAGAACAAAATAAACATGTACAGCAAGTTCGCTACGCGGCTTAATTTAAACAACAACCGTAAAATAAGTATACAACAATTACCACGTTTTTTTTTTAAATTCACAGTTGTTATAATAATAGAAATATTACGCTGACGAGTTGTGCGGGCATACAAGCCGAAATAATTTAGAGAGCGCCTCTTCTCCAATAAAAGCAGACGACAGTACACGGATCAGCTGCCTGCGACGCCGACGTTCCCGAAGCACATAGTAGCCGAAAAGAAATAAAAAGAACAGATCCATAAATGCATTTCCGTATGTGCACGCTATTTGGCGTAAGACCGCTGCAAAAAAAAAATGCCGTGTATCCAGTGCATATTTTTGTAGCGCCTCAAACAGCCTTTGGTGTGCACGCACCTGTGCACGCATAAGAAAATACATGGAACAACCCACGGATATGCATGCTTGAATTGTAGGTAGTCATACCAGCAAAATATGAAGCTTTAAAATGAAAACAGAAACGTAAATATTCACGCTACACTGCGACAAAACCGTAAACAGATGGACACACACCAGCACAATTCGGAGACTCGCATCTACACTTTTATTGAAAGGACTCTAAAATATCTCAAACATGTACAACTTGTAGTTTGCGTTTGAAAAGGGAGTTCAAGTGGGGCTTGTTGCGCAAAATATTCTTGCTGACAAAGATAACTTGCACCAGCACAACTATTCACGCTGGCATGTAGTCATACCAGCGTAGTCACACAATCATCACGTACAACTCTGTCAGCTTTGAAACAATCTCCATTATTCAAAATGGTCTTATTTTATCAAGGGCACTCCGAATGCGAGAGGAATCATTCGTGCACAATTAAAGCTCCTGTTGTTTGATCTACCATATCTGTGCCCGTGTCTATGTCGAGCGATAAACAAGGTAAATAAACATTCAGAGGCTTTCATGAAAGCCTCGTCTCGCGCATCTACGTCCAAAAGTATTCGCATATTAAGTACGCATTTATAAACCTATGAAAGCACTTCAAAAAGTATTGCGGTATTTTCATAAGCCCATCCAACGAACTCATCGTAGTTTCAGCAGTGTGAGGAAGAGTTTACTCAAGCAGTTGGCATTTTCAAATACCTGCCTCTACAAACCTGAATCTTCGGGCTCTTGAAGCCGCTTATCCATGGTGTCGCAGTATACACACAAACCTTAGCCGCGATTTCGCACACACAACACATAA
The DNA here is from genome assembly GCF_048455015.1 of Haemaphysalis longicornis. NCBI lineage: Eukaryota > Metazoa > Arthropoda > Arachnida > Ixodida > Ixodidae > Haemaphysalis > Haemaphysalis longicornis. The sequence goes on along the minus strand of NW_027526361.1, from coordinate 205,924,584 downwards.
AATCACTTCCTGACATATACAAGGCACAGTGGAGTGTATACACGGGAGAAATTCGCTTCTGCAAGCACCATGAAGTCGCGTAGTCGATTTTCTCCTCCCAATAAGCCGTCCGCCAACTGCTTGGTTATGCCAGCAGTTCCAACCCAGCCGTACTGATCTAATAAAACAAATCCACCAAAGCGACCACAGCAACCACGGCGTTGCTGGCGTCGTTGGGACGTTGTGCAGTTATTTCATGCTCTTCGGGGGCCGGCGGGCCCCAAAAAAAATTTTCCACTGGTGGAGCGGTCACACCCTCCCTCACACATACATTATCGCTTCCGGGAGGTGATGCACACACAGACGCACACTCATGCACTCCTCTCGTTCTCTTGGTAACAACGCGGGCTTCCGTCTTTTTATCTTTATCTTTTATTTGGGCGGCGCTGCTGATGTTCAGTGGAAGCCGTTGCGAAATGACAGGGATTGTCTCCGCTGCGCGGAGCGGAGACAATCCCGCACTTGTTTAGAACTTTTTTGTGTGGTGCATCGCTTTCCTGTCGCCTTTGCGAACCATATTCTATTTAATAAAGTACCGTTTGGCTGTTCGTATCGCATGGCAACAGAATGGCGGTAATTTCTTCTTTCTCTTTTAACAATCGTACTGCGCGGAATAGTATCCTCCGGACGTCGTTTTCTCACGGACTTCAGAAATTATGCCTCCGTTGCCCGCAAGATGGCGCTGAACACAGCACATCAGTGGCGCCACCATACAAGCACACGAGGCCCATAGGCTTTCCGGATCATGGTGTAGATCGTGGCTAAGTCGGCCTTGCTTAAAGGGACTCTAAAGGGTGGAAACAAGTTGGCCTGTATCGATGGGCTACGGTTCCAGGAATCTAAATACACCATTCTCGCGCGTAGCAGTTGTTTAATAAGCCAGAAAATAGCGGAAACGTGAAAAGAGGGGACGACGCCCAGTACACTTTTGAGTACCATGATTTGTAACGTCACAAATGTGGTGAATGGCGAAAGCTCATTGGACAAGCATATATAGATGTTTTCTTGAAATATACAGTTCCGCAGTGGTTGAGCACGGGACATAAACGTAAACCAAAGCTTTCCTGGATCTAATCGTATCTAAAAAATACAGACTACAGCTTTTATACCCTGCGAGGCAGGATGCTTCCCTCACTTTTCCGTCAGCTATCATTCTTTCAGTTTCGTTTTTAAAAAACGCACTGGTGCGCAACCAGCGAAGTCATGGTGGCGAGCCCCCGAGCTTCTGCAAGCAATATACCCAGCAGTCCGCAGCTAAGGACCGCTCTATTAGAATGAGAAACAGGAACAAGATGCACTGCAGGAGGCTCAGCGAGCCCCCCGAGCTGCCAGTCTCCTGCTTTCCGCGCGTGGTGTAGGAATGAGAGAACATTTTATTTAAATTTTTGCTATTGGTAGAGTTCGCTTGGTTCGAAAATAATCGCCTTTTAAATCCACCTACTGCGAGTGGTTGCCTGACCGATTCGCACGTTCGCCTCGAGCCGCCGTTGATAATCCGTAAAGCGGCGTAGCTCTGCGCGGGCAACGACGACCACTGACACGGCTGTAATATAATATGAGATGGCTTGATGACCAGAAGAGGTGATGTAAAGGCGCAAGCCTGAACGGCGCCAGCCGGGAGCCCAGGACGCTGCGGTTGATATTCGAGACAGCGCCTGTTGCTTCAAAAGCAGCTTCTCCGCAGCAGGAGTATGCTGGCACACCGGCCGGTCGAGCACCGAAACGCCTTTCTCATTCCGTCTGCGAAAAATCAAAAGTCCAAGCCAGCCTCCTTGGCCAGAGAAACGTTGCGACGTTGCAGTAGTAGACCTGGCGCCGCCGCGCCGCGCCTCCGCCGCCGTAAGCAGTTCTGCTCGCGCCGCTCTGCGGCGCCGCTAAAGTCCCGAGAGTTAGCATGCGGTCGGGATTCGCTCCAGTTTTGTGATGCAATGGCTACGTCTCAAAAAAATGAAACGAAAGCAGGGAGAGGAACGCCAGCTTTATTTATTTATTTCTCAAGAAATAACGCATCGTTGCTCGTCGAACAAGCACCGAGAGAGCAACGAAACCAATGATCTTTCGGTTAAAACAAAATCTTATTCAGCCTTTAGTGTCCCGTTATTATAGCACAGAAAATGGCATAGATGAGGCGCGAGCTGACAAAAGCCTGGTCCAGACGACGGGTGTCCGCTTCCTCATTTCCCACGATTTGGTGGTTATTCATCCGAGCATGTGGGTAATTTTCCCCTTTTGTGACTGAGCCGGTTGAGGAGAATGTGTTTGAACAGTGCTCTTGCAAAGTCATACAGACGACCTTGATGTGGGGTGACGGTCAGATGCTATGGCCGTACATTGGATGCCTGGTTCTTGGATTTTCTGAAGTTCGGACTTGTGTGGGGAGCAGGATCTCCCGCACATCCTGGCATAGTCACTTGAAACATCAGCAGGCAGCTGGAGACGATCCTGCATCTCGTATACCGAGCCCTTGCCGCTCCACACTGTAATATCATCGGCATATAAGCCATGGTACTGATCAGGGATGGCCCTCGGGATTGTAGGTAGGCCTATGAAGGCTGATCAAAAGGAGGGGAGAGAGAATCGCTGTTTGTCGTGTGCCTCTGTCACCGACGTGAGTAGGGCCGGAGCACAAGTCGCCAAGCCTGAGTATGGCCTTTCTGTTTGATAGAAAATCTAGGACGTTAGAATAAGTCCGTGTCCAGCAGACAAGACTGTTTAGGTTGGTCAGATTCGCTTGATGGGCCACGTTGTCGAAATCCCCTTTGAGGCCCAAGTCCAGGATGACTTTCAGAGTGTGGTGATTGGCTTGCACCATTACATGTTCTTTTATTTGCAGGAGAGTGTCCTGGATTAAAAGGTGGCGGCGGAAACCGAACATGGTTGGAGGCATATTTTTTGCTTCTTCAAGGTAGAATTCAAGTCTGGCGAGGATTATATGCTCGAGTAGCTTCCCCACGCGAGAGGTGAGGAAGATCGGGCGGAGGTTTTTAATGTCTTGGTTCCTCCCCGTTTTTGGAATTAAGAGGACCTCGGCAGTCTTCCACTCCGCGGGTAGCGTATCGTTCGTCCAATAAGTATTCATAAATGAGGTGAGCGCAATCACTGAGGTAATATCAAGATTCTCCAATGTCGTATGTGTTACTTGATCTGGGCCAGCGGTGGTGTTCCTGCCACTTTTTGCAAGCGCCGCATTGAGGTCGAAGGTTTGGATGTCGCTGTTCAAAGAGAGGTTAAGCAGTCTTTTATAGTTCGGGAAGGGTGGAGTGGAGGAGGTTGGTATTTATCTCGTTTGAAGTTCTTGAAAGAGGTCGTCCTGCGGACCGGGAAACGAGTGCAAAGCAGCGCCCAAAAACCAGAGACCTTGGAATCTTTGCAGCAGCATTTCTTGGCGAAAAGGTGTCTATTACCAATAAATTGCGGCGTAATACTGGAATTTACGGTTACACGGGGGGCTTAGGACCGCTGTCAGGTCGTCTGTGCCTTTAGTCCCAGTCTCATCTCGCTTAGACGGGTTATAAAAGTTTTTTTATAAACAAAGGTTATAAGGGAAATAAAGGTTAAGAAGCGGTCTCGCGCCACCCGATTCGTTACGGGTGACTACGATTTCTCTAATAGGTCATCTGACGTTCGCAAAAGATTGGGATGGCCTGTACTCACAGAAAGACGCAAATACCTAAGACTATCGTTGTTCTATAATATATTCAACTTAAGAACTGGCATAAACAACGAAACGTACCTAAAACAACCAACTTACGTATCCCCTCGCACGGATCATTGCTTAAAGATTCGCGAATACAACTCCAGGATTAACACATTTAAGCAGGTTTTCTTTCCCAGAACCACACACGGCTGGAATGTTTAGCCAGAAGAAATTATCTGCGCTCCCCCGTCTGCTTTCGTAAAGCGTCTGCAAAATTACTTGTTTGAGTAACATCCCGCTGTTTTGTGTGCTGGGAATCGTTAACTCTGCTATAGTGCTTGTTGTCTGTATAAGCTGCATGTTGTTGGTTTTTTGCTTTATCGTCCTTTTTTGAAGTGCTGTTTTTTAAGCGTTACGTCTGTAATTCCACCGCTTTGATGGATAATTATTGTTCACAGGAACGCACCCTGTTTGTCTGTGTGACAATTGTATTTGTACATATGCAGCCCCCTTTCGCTTCCCCCTACCCCTACACTAATGCACGCGAGGGTGACGTACGTATTTGTATAAATAAATAAATAAATAAATAAATAAATAAATGAAATTCAAATAAAAATACATAACGTTTTTTGTGGAGTGCATGTTCTTTAGCTTCCAGCGTCCTATACCAGCGTCCTATATGGTAGTATAACCACGAGGTATTTCTGATCAAACCGGCCGAAATAGTTTTAATTTAGCGTTAAGCATTCTGAGAACTGAAAAGTGGCGCCATGTAGTGTCTATACATGACACTTCCGTTCGTATGCAAGCACCCCTGTTTTGCTTTCGGCGCGTGATTCGAAATCAGTAGAAAGGAATAGTAAAGACTGCATTTTATTATTCTTTTGTGTGGGACGAGTTTTCGATTCCTCTTTTCATATCAAGTGCAGCTAAAAGAATTTTTTGGAATGGCTCACGACCATAGTTGACAGCATTCGCCTTGGTAGTGTACTTAAAGCTGGTGCGTATAACAATATCGTTTCCAAACGTCCTAGAACCTACTATGATGTAAACCATTTCGGTCGAAGATGGTTTAAGTGTTTAAGTGATGCCCTTTTATTTGGCTGCCCATCCTGCTGGGCTTTTAAGCTTACAATAGAACAATTGCGCTTACTTTCTGCAAGCAGTCTATTCGCTTCATTCAACTGTGCGAAACAACCTCATCATCATCATCATCACCACCAGCCTATCTACGCCCACTGCAGGGCAACTGCCTCTCCCATTAATCTCCAATTACCTCGGTCCTGTTCTAACTGCGATTAATTCATCCACGCAAACTTCTTGATCTCATCTGCCCATCTAACTTTCTGCCGCCCCCTGCAACGCTTGCCTTCTATAGGGATCCACTCTGTTACCCTCAATGACCAACGGTTATCTTGCCTTCGCATTACATGTCCTGCCCACGTCCATTTCTTCTTCTTAATTTCTACTAATATGTCCTTAACACGCCTATTCCACCTTTAGTTGCACAATACCATAGAACCCAGGAGACCTGCCTTTGTTCCGCATACGCACAACAATTTCATCTTGTGTGCGTTGTTTTTCTCGTGAACAATGTATTACGTAATCAAGCAATATTTCCCAAATTACGCCTGTGCCCATAATGAAGTTGTGCGTTGAAGGGTTGCTGTATATATTTCAAAAATCAATCTCTTTCACAATGTCATAAACTGCACAACTTTATGTACTAATAAGCCGTTGCACTGTTTTGCCTACTGCTTTCCTTTTTTGTTTTTAGGGAGGTAGAGGCTGAGTAAAGGTGCAGCAGCGCAGCTTTCCCCCTATTTTATACACCACATTATTTTGTACACATTTTATAAGCCAAAACCTAAAACCTAAATCTCCAAATACCCGGTTTATTTTTCGGCGCAACCATTAAACAGCCTATGCGAGCAACCAAAGGGTTCGGCTCTTAACACGCTGAGCAAAGAAAAAAGTATGTGAACTAAATTTTTCGAAAGATCCCTATCGCTTGACCGCAAAATTTATGCTTATGAAGGCGGTCTAATGATCCTGCTCGCGCCCGTCGGTTTTTGAAGTCGGAATCGACGCTAACCGGGCCGCTTTTTTCTCTCGTCGAAACACCCGGATGGGTCCGGCAAGATCGTGGAAGGAACAGCGGTGCCGTAGTTATTCGTTATCCTGAATGAGACGGCCGGTATCAGCGAGGGCGGGGGCTGAATCGCGCGCTCTCCGGCGCACTTTTGCTCATTTTTCTCCACCTTCGGCCAGCACACCTAATTGCCCCCGACAGCTGCGCAGCGGTCGATGTTGCAGTCGTTCGTCAATAATTCAAGGTAATCGGGTATCTCGGTACCCTTCAACAAACAAGCACTGCCAGGGGCATAAGTAAATTGAAGCTCTCAGCAATCTTTAGGTGCAAATGTGCCAGCTACGAGAGCGACAACGCGAGATCGCTTCGGTGGACCGATTCTCGCAGAAACATGCCATGTGCAAGGGGGGCGACGGGTTTTCGTGACTCGTCCCAGCATCCCTGCTAGTTCTTTTCTGTGTGCGTACTTTTTTCTCTTTAGCGAAGTGGCGCAACGTGGCTGTCAGTGGAAAAGATTCCAGTTGAGATTGCAGGACGGTGCAAAATTTATGGGCCTGTACGATAGCGCACAACAAGACGGGCAGCGATAGCTTGATGGGGTGATATCGCCGCCACGCATGCCTCCGACTCTGCGAGGCTATAAAGCCTGGCGGGTGCTTGGTTCTCTTTCTTCAAAGGCAGCTTTTTGCGGGGTGCCTGTGAACGTCCGCGCAAATATTTTGGCATATTAATCACGCAGCAATGCAACACAGCACCCATGCAATTGATTCCGTACGCATTACGCCCAGAACAACGAACAGCTTCAGCTGGTACGGCCGTTCCGGCTCGCATACAACACGACTGAAGCACTGCCCTTCAGCAGCAATTCCTACAACGCCTTGCTACATCGCGTAGCGACAAAGGTAGCGCGCTAATTTATGTCATGTGAAATTCGTGAGAATCGATCCTAATCCGGCTCGAAGCTTTTTATTATTATAATTATTTTGAAAGCAATGGCTGTCGATGGTGTCGACTTCGCAAGCGGAGGTTTCACTCAACGGCAAAGCGTTCCATAGAATGACCCTTCGCATTAAAGGGACCCTGCAACACATTATTCAACTTTTTCTTCTAAATCCTTAATGCTTTCAGAAGGTACTCAACAAACGCAACCACTACTACGATTAGGGGGTCGTAAAGTGTCTCAGCCCGAAATTACTGCTCTATGTCCATCAGATAACTTATCATCTTGCTGAGAGGATTTTTCTCTCTTTCCGGCCTTTGCGTTCTTTGACTACTAGAATTACGTCATTGCAGCGGTGTAGCGACTATTGGCAGCCTTGCCTTCAGCTGTAGCAATGAACGCATTCGATAGCCACTTTAAAAAGAAAGCCACCAAAACAAAGCAGAAACGGAAGGCGTATCTGCTGCGACCGGCAAATCACGCCGTGCCGCTTTGTGCTGGCGATAACTACAACCTTCGCATTGCTTCCAGACGCGAAGGAGAGAGTGAAAGCGTTTATCGGCAGCGTTGCAGAGTCCCATTAATGGCTACACAAAAAATGGCTACGGCTTAACTCAACTGACCTTGGATATACAAAGCAAAAGCTTGGCTTAATCTGGTTGAGTCTCGCTTTCGCTTGGTTAACCATTGATTCACCTGTATTGCCGAACACGTCTCAAAGCCGTTCGGTTCCGTGCAATGCTCGCCGAAAAAGGCCGGGCGAACGCAGCGTTCATTCATGGCCTTTTCGCCGGGCGTGAGACGAGTCACGTTGCCCCAAACGACCTCGCGCCGCATGCATGGGAGACTGCGGGGATGATCGGCTGGCTCGGCCGCAGCGGGAGGTTCCCGTTTGAACCCATTCCCATTTCACCCTTCCCGCTTGTTCCCTCCCGTTTCAATCCGGCGCAAAACGACCTTCCCGTTTCGCCCTTTCCCACTTGGCCGGTTCCCGTTTGAACCCATTCCCATTTCAGCCTTCCCGTTTGTTCCTTCCCATTTAACCCGGGCGAAAGAACCTTCCCGTTTCGTATTTTCTTATTTAGTCCATTCCCGGAATAACGTACCCAGTTTATGAAACGTTATATAAAACATTGTCATATTGTTTTTCATTTATTTTCCTTTGTTGACAGCCGCTGCGATAGCATGCTCAGTACATCCGGAGTCCTTGACTGCTTTTCAAACCTGGGCTTCACTTTTTGAATCTAGACACGACGACATTTGGTTACAATTCAAGTCATACCAATTAACAAATCTTTTAAATTAACAAAGCCTAACAAACAAATTAACAATTAACTGATTAAACAAATCTTTTAAATTAACAAAGAAATCTTTTAATTAACAAACCAATTAACAAATTAACAACAAATTAACACATTAACAAACACGTCGCTTATGAAAACGAAAACAGCGAAATACGCAAATGCACTTAACTAAATGTATTTAGGTCGCGAGGGTCGCCCTGCGTCTGCCCTCGTTTGCTCTTGATCGGTAGACTGACTCTCGTCTCTAGCTTCTTTAGATCCACCCCAAAACACCAGGCACTTAAGTTTTATTACATTTGCGTTTAGCAATATCTACTAAGAAACCTAATTGGGGATCAGATAGTGGCCATACCTTGCTGTGGCCTGTCAGACAGCCACATCCCCCTGCTTAATTAAGGTGGAATTTGGAGCGCCATTGTCTTAGGCAGCATTTCAGCGAAGCTCTCGCGGGAACAAACTTGGCCCAGTGGCACAACTTTCACCGCCTTTACGGATTATCTCCCTCTCCAGATTATAATAAAGGGTCCAGAAGGCTGGTTAACATGTCATGAACGTCAAAACACCCACTGGCACAATGAAGTACCCTTTTGTTTTTAAATGCACTCTTTGCCAATTACACCTCCCCCTCTCCCCCCACCTCAGCCCCAACTCCTCAGCCGCGTAACACTCTGCTTCTGAAAAACGATAATAGTTGGCGCGTTAGCGCATTTATTCCCTGTGATTATGCAAAAGGAGATAATTTGCAAAGCGAAATATTTGAAATCCCCCCCCAAAAGACAACAAATGTTAAAAGTGAACTAAATAAATCAAAACTATCTGATACTCCGTTACCAAAAATGATAAAATCAAAAAGCCCAGAAAAAGCGCCGCGGAAGCACAAATAAAAAATCGCAAAAACACCCTGTCACTTTGAAAGAAATCGTATTTGGTGGACTGACATATTTAATCGTTATAATAGCGCAAGTGTACATCAATGTCGAAAAGAAACAGATGAATACTATGAAAGACAAAAAGATGTATAAAAATATAGTAACCCTATGTATCTGGATACCTATGTCACATCTGGCTATAAAAAATCGCAGTCACGAGAAGCGGCGAAAATTATAAGCTTAGCTTTGCGTTTTATTGATTCTGTTTATTCCCGTCACTCGAGTGTACTCAATTTGCATAATAGGGCAAACCTTCAGAAACATAAGTAGCGTAGGGTCGTCTCTAGCCTAAATTTTCTTTACTACAGAAACTTAAAATTGTCGCGGGAATACTACCTCCAAGGGCCTTTCAGACGTTTAGCGAGAAGACATCATAGTAAGACTATTAGGCAGCCAATCAGCTGAATTACTATTCGAAAGTTCTCTTTGTTTCCTCGTGCAATTTCTTACTGGAATAAGTTAACTGAACGTACAGTGAACTCGGTACCGTAAGAAGAATTTTCCCCACGTATTGGAAATGTGTGTTCTGGTTGAACCGTCGTGTTTTAAAATTGAAAAACATTACGAATGCATATCCTTGTTCATACCCCTTTCCGTTCGGACCCCTTGGCGTCTATTACATATTTAGATCTTTTACGTATTTGTGTTGGGCGTTTTTAAACTACGTCAACCAATACTGATGTGTTTTTATGTTCACTCCTGCATGAGCCCGACCAGGCCGTAAAGTATTGGTAAATAAATTTAAAAAATCAGCTCATTACTCACGTCGGAAAGGCGTTAGTAGCCAATTCTCAGATTTCTGCACATGTTTTTGCCTTTTTTAAAGTCTCTCCTATGGACATCTTTGATCTATAGATCTCTCGAACCCGAAGACAAAGCTACGCTCCAAACACTGAGCATAAGAGCGGCTGATAAATAAATTTCAGCCGCACGTACGAACACCAACTGCAGAAAAATCCAATGCGTGCATTACTCAAGATATTGGGTATCTTTCTAGTACACTTTTGCCACTACAAATTTTATGTCAAGAGGGCAGTATCGGCCTAAGGCATTCGAAAACTTTTATCGGCCGGAAATATCGGTCGATTCCGGAAAAATTGGTGCATACAAGTTTTTAGTGCATGATCCGTTGCATTTTGGGGAACAGTTTCGAAGACGGTAACGCATATTTTCAGAAATTCAAATGGGTTGGAACGATGCGGGTTCAAATTAGAAGGGCGCTTTGGCAGCGGGTTGTAACGGGAAGGGTGTTTTGGGAACGGGCTGAAACAGGAAGCGCCCAAACGGGAAGGTGGTTTCGGGAACGGGCGCACACGGGATGGGTCAAGCAGGAAGGGCGTTTCGGGAGTGGTTTCAAACGGGAAGGGGTCAAACGGGATAGGGTTCTTTCGGGCTACAGCGGGAGGTTCCCGTTTGAACCCATTCCCAACGAAAACAGCGGTCGCCACCGCCGCAGCGGCGGTGGCGCCGACAGCGGGCCCGGAGAATCGCACCATGCGCATCGAGGGATGTGTCGCCGGGGTGTGTCTCCGGTCAAAAGGGGACCTTGCGCATCCTCCACGAAGTCGCTGGACAAAAGTAGTAAAGATTTATTTTAATAACGAACCAGCCGCTAAGGAATGCCTAGGTGTGCGCACAACCACGTGGGAAGCGGAGGGCACAATTGTGGATGTGAGTGCGGTGTTCGGTGGCAACGGCACGTCGTACCAAGCCCGGGCTCTGCTCACCTCACTCAGCGTAACAGCAGCCGCTGTTACTCACAGCGCAATAGGGACCGGGCGGCCGTTGTATGGCACCACCGTCGCTTCAGCGAACAGCGCCGCCCGTGGCGAACCGCTCGTCAGTGGAATGCCGGTGGCGGTCAGCGCAGCGTAACTGTGCATGGCTTTCTGTCGTTTTTCTGCGGTGCGGCTTGCAAAGCGTACGTAACCCCACGTGCATTTTTCAGATCGGTAAATCTTGAGCGTGGACGTGACGTTTACGAGGCATGCCATGTGTGTGATTTACGCCCATACTCAGTATTTACAAATAGCAGACGACGCTCAATGCGCCAAGCAGGAAGTGAAGCTGGAAGGGGAAGTTTGTTGCTTCATGCAATTTTTTGATGCCTGCATGCAGTTTCGTGTATCGAGGAGTATACTGCAGCTAAATGCTCCCACAAAGTCGGTGCGTACCACCGATCTAGGAATGCTGCGGCGCTGGCCTTGGGCAGTTGATGACGAAACGGCGTCGACGTCGTGCACAAGGGAAAGACAAAGTTCGGGGGTGTCTTCTAAGATTTACCTCAAAACAGAAATTGTGATGGACGACGCTTCCGTAACTTCAATACCTACGGCTGAAACATGTTTAATTTCACAGAAATGCTCTTACTACAGTCATCGGGAATCGTTGATAGAATAAATACCGCATGATTGAACGTCATTGCTTGTCGTGGAGAAGCATTGCTTTACAAGAATTGCAATGGTTGCTGGCTAGATCGTAAGTGGTTTTTCAAAAACCAACTCCTGCGTGGCTGAAGGACACAAGACAGGAGGGTGCCCGAAACCTGTACTCAGCTTCACAACTAAATGCTGCGGTCGGTTTACAAGCTGCCACCTACGCTTGAAAAATCATACACCACTTCGTCTAATGACGATGAGGGTTCATCGCAAAGCTCTATCGTATGGGTTTCCTTGGTTGCCTTCTGGATTTAAACTTTGACTAGTTGAGCGTCGAATTTGACCAGCACGCAGTTTGGTCTTTTGATCGCAGCGTCTTTGACTTTGACCATTTCCCGTCCGATTTCGCAGGAAGAAAGCTTTGCGATCAACCATGATAATCATTAGACGAAGAGCTAGATGATTTTGCTGTTTAATTTTGAACTTCCATGCCCCCCTCTCTAAATCTAAACTTTGTCCAGCGTGTCAGAAATGTGTCTGTGCAGGAGGACTCGGGCTGATGCACCCATATTTGAGGCAACTAATCGCGCGTTTTTGGTGTCTTCACCAAGCATTACACGATTTTTTAGGTACTCTGTAAAGAATACTTAAGCATTAAAAAACACCGGCCGACGTTAACGCTGCCACAATTTTTAAACTATCGGTGCCAGCCTTTATTCTACGCAGATGGTAAAACGGGAAGGGGAGGAGGGATGGTGGATGGTTTGTAGCTTGGGCTGTTGAGTTGGTGAATAACTTTGGCTCTTGATAAAATGACCACCGCAAGGATTTCCACTTCGGCTTTCAGACTCCCATGCTGTCACAGAGCCGCTCACCAAAACCGAAGGCACAAAGCTCACGGTTACAGAAAGTGTAAACTACCGCAACATTTCTACGGCTACACGGTAATCAATCTCGTATGCAGGTGCCTTTCTATTTAAAGCACACGTATCGAGGTATCCCAGCGCTAAGGCTGGCGTGGAAACCGTAGTCATTGAAACCAGTGAAGATAATTTAAAATGGTAGAAATGAATAATAATATTGCTAATACTTTTATTCCTACTGAGATCGCGCGGAGCCAGGCCCGGAGCGCTGCAAAAAGCGCTCGTGTCAATGTAGCCTATTCCCAACCTTACAAGCATCCAATAAGTTTGCGTAGCTGTTAGTGCATTTAAGAAGAAAATAATACTACTAATAATAGTTTTATTCGTACTCAGAACGGGTGGAGCCAAGCGCAGATCGCTGCAAAAAGCGCTCATGCCATTGCAGCCGATACCCAACTTTAGAAGCGTCCGACAAGTTTACGTAGTCAATACTGCATCTACGAACCCAACACATCTGTCTAGACTTCGTTTCATCTCACATGTCTGCTCACAACGCCACCAAAACCTACAAAGCACCGAAGCAAACACGACAAAAACAACGGGAGGCTGTGTAGTCCAATGCACCGGCTCATTCCACTGACGAGGGGAGCGCCGAGTGGTGGCGCCACCCGTCCAGCTGCCCGGTCCCTATACTGGAAGGTGCACTCAGCGGTGTTCATTTGGCTTATAGATGCTTTCGTACCCACAACTCGTAAGAAGGGCTTAGGTGTCCTCGGAGTTTTTTCAGCTAAAAGACGGAAATTCCTTGCTAATGATGACAGTTACGGAGTTCCCACGACTTGGTAGCGGAATGGGGGTCGTGACATTTTTGGCCAGTGCTGCACAATGGCATATTAGCCACAATTACCAGGTAGCACAAGTGTCGGCTGGAGAGAGAGAGAGAGAGATAGAGAGAGAGAGAGAGAGAGAGAGAGAGAGAATAAACTTTATTTCGAGAAATATTCTTGAGAGATGTGTCTTGAAAGCGATGCTGGTGGCTAGGTCGCGTTGATGCCAGTCAGCGTTAACTGGTTAGGTCGCGTTGATGTCGCGTTGATGCCCGTCAGGGCTGCAACGCTGACTGGCATCAACGCGACCTAGCCACCAGCATCGCTTTTCTGGGCTTTTTGATTTTATCATTTTTGGTAACGGAGTATCAGATAGTTTTGATTTATTTAGTTCACTTTTAACATTTGTTGTCTTTTGGGGGGGGGATTTCAAATATTTCGCTCTGCAAATTATCTCCTTCTGCATAATCACAGGGAATAAATGCGCTAACGCGCCAACTATTATCGTTTTTCAGAAGCAGAGTGTTACTTGACCGGTTCCCTCTTTTGAACGCTCGTGTGTGTTTTCCAGAATTTCGATGTATTTGTGCTTGTACTTTCTTCAGTACTTTCTTTTACATAGCAGTACATCAGTACATCAGTACTTTCTTTTTTTTGTTGTTTGATATTGGAATCTTCGTAATGTCACGTTTGAGCGCGTTCTCCCATATAACCGAGAAAGAAAGGCGATGATAACTCAATCGTATAGTCGCCGGTTTCATAACCCGATGGACGCCGGTGCGATTGCGACCACGGGAAGCGTTTTTTTTTCTCCCCAGTCGGCTGCACACGTTATTGTTCTCCGCCGCTGCTAGCCCCGTACCATTCGGGCCTTGGGGTGGCCCAGTGACAGCAAAGAAAAAAAAAGGTGGCCCAGGGATTTGGTTGCTAGTTTCACAGCGTAGAGGTCCCCGGTTCAATTCCTGGGACCTCCGAAACACATGTCTTTTCTTGATGCTTCAAGGTTCTTTTAGTGCGACGGACGGCCAAAGCTCCGCCTCAATAGCTCTTCTGCTACAAAAATCGACGGCTGCGAAGGCCTGACGTACCAAGACCACGGCACCTCCCAAGGGCCGGCATATCAGCGCTATAACGATATCAGTGCAAGGTTAAGTGAATCAACTTAGGGCGATCTTCTATTCTTCTCTTTTGTCAAGGGAATTCGCGCAGTTTTTCTTTATCGTATTTAATTCGTACCTAACTGACAGAAAACAGTGTGTCAAAATCGCTACTTTATTCTCTAGTTTCAAAAATTTGACTGCTGGAGTCTCTCAAGGGAGCATACTTGGACCAATATTATTTAAGTTATACATTAGCGATGTTGGAAACATCCCATATCAAACGTCCTTCATAATTTACGCCGATGACACAAGCCTTTTCGTACAATCTGATGACCCCAAAGAACTGTGTTTTAGTGCAAATAATACGCTAGAAAAACTAAACCGCTGGAGTACTGTGAATTCCTTGCAAATTAATAGTATGAAAACAAAAGCTGTTGTATTTACGCCATATCAGAAACATGTTGACTACAATTTTATCCTGCATATTCGTAATATTAGGATTGAAGTTGTTTAGGAAGTCAAAACTTTAGGCGGTATTTTTAACCAGATCTTACTATGGAATACGCAGATAAAGCGGGTACTGAGCAGTCTGGCGAAGATTTTTGGTATTCTGTACAGATTTAGTCATGTTTTGCCCATAAAATTTAACGTTTATAACGCGCTTTTCTCTTCCAAAATCAGTTCCTGTGGTTTTGTACAATTTTATTTTGCTGACTGGAACCTAAAAGGTAATAATACCGCATTTCTATCACTATGCAACCTGAGAATGGTTCCTGACACAGGATATACATTTCGAAATGAAGCCACTTGGTCGGTTCCTTTCTCTAGAATCAATCATGGGCTAGATAACATTGATGACCGTATACCTCGAATTAAATTATTGATTGTAGGGTTTTAATGCGCCGACGCAATGCAGGTGATGAGGCGCGCCGTAGTGGAGGGGTCCGGATTAATTTTGACCACCTGGGGATCTTTAACGTGCGCCGAAATTTCGTACACACGGACGTTTTCGCTTTTCGCCTCCACCAGAAAAGCGGCCGCAGCCGGGAATCGAACCCGCGACCTCGTGCTCAGCAGCGTACCGCCTTATCCGCTGAGCCACCGCGGTGGGACCTCGACTGTTAAATGACATGATTTTAGAAGGTGTTAATATAGACAGAATTTCTATATCCGAATTAAACCATTATTTTATAAATTGCCATTCTTGAATTGTGCCATTGGGGTTAAAAGCGTAGTGACACGTGAATACATGTATGTTCTCAAATTTTGTTGCGTTCTTGCTCGGTTTTCATTTCGAATTCATAGCTTTATTTCACTGAGTCGTAGCCTGCTGTCACATTATTTCTCGTTGAACATGATACGGTTCGTATTTCGTACATTATAGTGTTGTCTTGTTTCAGTATTTGGGCTGCTTGATTTTTTTGCATACTTGATTTCTTTCTTTCTGTTCTTTCTTTCTGTCACTTCAGTAATTTGTTAGAAATATGTAAGTTAGCAGTGTTTTTACCGCATTTTTATGCATTCCTGTAGTTGATGTTTTGTATTATTGCTGTTTTCAGTAACGTTACACAGTCTGTTACTCTACTATACAAAGTGTATTTCATTCCATTAACAGCGGCACTCTGCCCTAGCTCACTGCCTTGTAAGGGGGGATGGGACCCAGTCAAGCTGACATTGCATCAGCTTTCTGTCCCCTCTACCTGCATATTTTTTTGCTATGTAAAAAATGCAAATAAACTGAAACTGAAACTGAAACTATGCTGGCCAGCGGCTTTTCTGCCTTTCCTGAATGTAAGAAGGTCGTTCTTTCTTTAGTAGAGGTGGAAGTACCGTGCTTGCCCTCTCCTCTCGTTCTCAATGGAAGGAGGGAGTGAGTGAGAGAGCGAGAGCGAAAGAGGAGAGGAGAGACAGGGAACTTTAGTGATGGCTGAAGCGATCGCACGTACGAGGCCGGGGTCTTCTGTCCGAAACTCTGATGGTCGTACGCCCGTCTTCGCCCTTGCCGCTGGCAATAGTTGCGTGTCAGGGTAATAGGGGTCTATGTTCATTTAGTCGGTATCCATAAATTAACCAACCAAAATGGTTTTGCTGACTAACTAGATAGCTTTCATTAGCACTGTCTGCACGTTCACTTCAGGCTCACATGGAACAGACTCCAGTTCACTGCGTTGTTGGTGGACGCGGGCACTGCAAGAAGAGGTCAGCGTCAAGAAAGAAAACACATGCTGGAGCGTTGCAGCCCTGGAAACCAAGCGGGCCTGTAGGTCCGTGTCCGCGCTGCGTACCGCTGCCTCCCACCGTTCTTTGGAGGGTATTTCGGGAAAACGATTTTTTGGGCGAACCCAAATGATATGGGAAAGTGGAGCATGACCGCCACATAAGCAACAGGTCGAAGTAGGATATAGAGTTGGGTGGATGTGCGCCAGCACAGTGTGATTTGAAAAGGTGCCTGTTTGAAAAAGGCGCCACGTGTGGGCTTTAGAATTCTCGAAATTTTTTTCCCCCGGAAGATACATCAAGCAGGAGAGGCGAGAGTGCGGAGTTATATCCCTGAAAGAGACCAGGCGGTCCCCCACGATCGCGCCCCGAGGTAGAGAGAGGGCCTGCGCCCTGCCTGGATCATATGTCGTCGGGCGTGTTCGTGACCGCCTCGTTCCCCCGAGGGCGGAAAGCGCATGACGTCCAGGTCAGAAAAAATTCAGGAAGCTCACACTAAAGCGTAAGACTTGAAGGCAGCGAAGCTGTACGCAAAGTTCATGACCATCACGACTGTCCGCGATTGCAGCCGATTTGCTTCTCTTTCGCTGACGCAACGGCCTGTATTCCATCACCGTTGCTATAAGTGTGAGCTGCACTCATTTTTGTGCAGGGGGCAGGAGGATCGCACAAGAACAACTGGTACATAGAACACATCTACCCCCTCTGACTCTTTCCTACAATAATAAACTCTTCTGAACCGCTGAAAAATGCACCGGAGCCGTTACAGGCAGGCGAGAACAAAGTGTAAGTATGTGGCCATTTCATGCGTCCTACATAAACAGTAGCGGTAAGGCATTGTTGCTAAAGGGTCAGTTCTAGCCCGTAAGAGTGTCACTCAAGCGTGTTTCACTGGATTGGATTGGATTGGATTGGACTGAAGTGGATTGAAACAAACTCTATTTATGCCTTCAGAGAATTTTTACCGAACACAGCCGATGCTTGTTTCGCCAAGCTGCAGAGGCGCGTCGGTACATGCAATTTGCAAGAGCTGTACCCATTTGGGTCGTTTACCGGAACCCGCGTCCACTGAATATGATTTTTCCCTTACGGTCACGTTTCCAGAACGAGACAACTATGAGGTTGTTGTTTCGTTCACAGAGTTTAATAAAAAGCTGTCGCCGTGGTTGCATGTCCAAACTTGACGTGCACCGCTTCCTGAGCCAGCACCGCTGACACAACTGAAATCTGCCCTGTAAGAAATTCGGAGAGCAAATGTGTGGGCATTAACCTTATCCCCGAGTACGTTTGTAGTCCCGTATTGAGCGATACATTCTATATATAAAGCTAGGATATCCCGTGTAGCATGAAAGCTCGAGGACTGCCCTATCCACTTTAAAAAACAAGTACATGGCTTTCATTGTCTCGCAGACATCATGAAATCACCGGCGGCATTGTTGATGAAGAGTTAAATCAACTTTAATCCTGACGGTGTGATTTCAAAAGACAATCGCCAGTGACGACAACATGGTTTCAGGTCGTCTCAGCATGCGAATCGATGCTCAGGCACCCATATGACCTGTATTTTCCGGGGGATCTTAAGTAAAAGATCTGAAGTTTTGATCCAAACTCTGTCGAAGGGACACTCCATTTACCTTGATTTATTTCCTCTTTCATTTTCGATGTATAATTTTTTTTTCTGGTGGCGCGTAGCGCGTACTTTCCCGCCAAGCCCATTTGGCAGAGAAGACGATATCGCTGATATCCGGCCCACTGGAAGCGACGTGGGTCGCAGAGCAGCGATATGGCCTTCACCGTTTTTGAAGTCACGATGTTGCTATTTTATTCATGAAGAAGGTCGGTGCCTTTTAGCCGACCGCGTCGCAAAGCAGACTCGAGCGAGAGAGCATCAATACATCAATATATCGATGCGGCCTCCGCGACTCAAGAGGTAGCTTACAGGTAGAACAGCCGCTCGCCCGCGCAGGTGAATGGTCCAGGTTCCCACATTATGCTAAGAGTTAGCGATTTCATTTAGATAGGTACTGCGGCAGCACTGTATACACGTTTCACAAACTGTACTATTCTTTATAGAGACAGAGAGCGATGAGAGCGGAAAGTTCGAGTAGATGTGTGTCTCGGAGGACATGGACGATAGATGGCGGGCATGTGTGTTCCTGTGCGAATGCACGGATGGCTGCGCCGGCGCTCGCCACGGCTTTGCATCTCATTCGCTTGAGGCCGTCTTTACTGAGGCCGCTTGAGGCCGTCTGCTGTATGCCGTGTAAGAAGAAGTATACAGTTGCCGTGACAATTCTATGCGTTTCGGGACTTTCGCCCAGTTTGTATCCGAGTTTTCAGTTGACACTACTCTGCAAATAACAGTGTTTTGAAAGAAACTTCCGATGATGGGCAATCTACTAAGACAGAAACGGAAGTCTTATTTTGCTAATTTCGAACGGAATAAAACGATGGCTGTCTAGAACAACGAACGCTTGATTGCACGAACGTTCTGGTGAAATGAATCGGACGCACTTTTTCATTACGCGTAAGTTTTGACTACAGGTGACCAGCAATGACTGGCATAACTAACTTGAACAGATCAAGATCTTCGTGGCGTTTGCTTTTCCAGTTCTTGACCTTGAACATTATACCTGTTCGTCACTACATGTCTTACAATATCATCCACGCATCGCGGAAGGTTGCTTGCGTTACTGCATTTAACCGATGCTGTGAACTCTCGGACTTCAGCATGATTTATTTCAAATCATGGTGCTGGCGTGTAATTACCGAACTTGTGGCGGATGCACCGAATGCGCTTTCGACACAAAGTCACTGCCTTTATTGGGAGCTACTCAACGCAGGTCACTCCCGCATTATTTTGCCCATCAAAGCACACACGCTCATCTATGCTTAAACATCTTACGTTGGTCGGCGTTATACGATTGTAGCAAGTGAAAACTAATTCAATGCGCGCGTACCGTCGCCCAAACTTGGCTACGGTACGCGGTAAGTCGTCCCAAGTAAGCAGTGTACAATCTCAACCAGTTTTAGACGCCCCTAAACAATAATTCAAGCTGTATATCGTTTTTATCGCATTTTGCACACTTCTTTAAGCTCAGCTATATTGCTGTGTGTCTGTAATTTCAAGACTTGGTCAAGCTCGAAGGCTGTCAAAAGAATATAAGCGGGCTTCTTTTCCCGTCCCCCGTCAGCGAATAGGCAATATCGTAGGTTGGTCAGCTCGGCCATTAAAACTTCTACAATGATAGGCCCTTTATTGCCACGAAGCAGCGAAAGTTCGGGTTAAATTTTTTCCCGAAATTACCAAAGCGATAAATGCATATATTGGCTGTCTTGATAAATAAAATATCGTCGCCAGACGCTGTTGTAGAGCAGTGCCAACAATTGCGCGTTGACATGGCTATCTTTTAAACACGTGTACGTTATGGCAGAACATTTATTTCGACCTTTATCGGGCCCACCAGGAGCGCTGGCTGCGGCTCCTACTCTCACCTTATCAGGCCATTATCAGTTCAACCATAGTGATACCATGTACCCACTTTCACGATCCGGTTTGGCACGATTGCGTACTAGTACTGGCATACAGGATTTTTTCTTCTCTGCAAGTTTTCTTGCTCAGTGTATCACGGGGCCAACCAGGTGGGGCGTTCCTCAAGACGGCCAGACGACCGCAATTCAGACTTTGGAAATTCGGTTTGAAAAAAACATACCGTGTGAATGCCGCATACGGATAAATAATGTTAATAAGGATAAGGGTAATAAAGATACTGAGATACTTCCTCTGCCTCGGAAAATCCGAGGCAGAGGAAGACGAAGCCACGATTTTTTCTGCTCTGTGTTCGCAGCGTGATTTTCCAGTCCACGGACCTCGAGGGGATTAATCAGCGGCACGTTCCTTCGTCTGAGCGTCTCCGGTGGT
Organism: Haemaphysalis longicornis; assembly: GCF_048455015.1. Classification (NCBI taxonomy): domain Eukaryota; kingdom Metazoa; phylum Arthropoda; class Arachnida; order Ixodida; family Ixodidae; genus Haemaphysalis; species Haemaphysalis longicornis. The sequence goes on along the minus strand of NW_027526361.1, from coordinate 205,904,336 downwards.
GCCGGTGAGCCTGCATGTTTTTCCCAAGGCAATGGGTTTTACTGTAGGAGCCCGGTTTGCCGGTTAGGCTTAGTGTGGGTTGCAAGCCATCGTGTATAGGCCTCAGGGAAACCTGCATTGAAGCGCACGAGGCGATCTCGCTTCAGGGACGCAATGGAACATCAACCACCCGTCGCGCTCCGCCAAGCATCTCGTGGATCACTTGCAGACGGCGCTAACGGTCCGAACGGTGATGTTCAACGAGAGATTCAAGATGAAGAGCCATTACTAGCTGGCAATCCCCAAGGTAGTCATCATCATGCAGAGGGGTGCAATCCCCCTCGGGATCATGCTCACACTGACAGTGTCCGTGCTTCCAGCCCTGTGGCGCGTCCGACGCACCCTTTTGAGGGATCGCCTGTCGAAAGAGAAGAAGATACCTCCCTCCTCTGCGACAAAGGGAAGCAGCTCCTAAATGTTCTAAGTGATGGAAGAAACAAAGTATTGCACCCAGTGCGCGAAAGGATTATGGACATCTTCTTCGACTTGCAGACAATGTTCATGTCCCTACGTACGAAGTTATCCCGCGCCGAAGGCACGATCGACGAGCTACGATCGCAGTTAGCTGAGTGCCGCCATGAAGAAGTCATCCCACATAATCCACCACCTGTCCCGCGGCAGTCCTTCGCGAATGCTCTGCGTAATCCCAGGGACTCTGCGTGCAATGCACGCGTCCCCGAACCGTCACTCTATCCTCCCCTTCAGCCTGTGCAGCACCACCCAGACAAAGAAGTTAGGCCTCTTGCAACTGACCCAAACCACGTTTTGCACATTAGGCCTCTTCTTCCATCTGCTCATCCTGGCCCCGAAACTATTACCCTGCTCAAATCAACTTTTGGCAACGATCCATCCGGAATCGGAGTGAAACAAGTTAAACTCATTCCCAACCGCACCGGGCTGACGGTAGTGTCTGCGGACCGAGCTTCGATTGAGAATCTCGAAAAAGCTATCGAAGGAAACACTCAGCTTAGAACAGCCATCAAAGTCATCCGTCCTCCACGCCGTTTGCCACAGTTTAAAATCAGTGGTGTAGACCCCAGCATCGTTCCAGGTATATTGCGCACGAACATCAATGCTCGCAATGGGTTGAATATCCGCGATGAAGAGTTTAAACACAGGACCTACTTTAAAGACCGTACTGGTAACAACGTCCATATTGTGGAGGTTTCGCCGTCCGTCTCCCACATCCTGAAAGCGAAAGATCGCTTATTGATCGGATGGACGTCCTGTCCCATTAAAGAAAATTTCTACGTGGCGGCGTGCAGTCGTTGTTGCACATACGGCCACGTCGCTCTACGATGCAACTCGGAGAGTGTCTGCTGCTTGTACTGTGCGGGTGATCACCTCGCAGAAGACTGCACCCTTGCCGACAAAGAGAACGTTGTGTGCAGGGAGTGTCGCGCCGCAGGGCGACGTTTCAACCACACCTTCAACGCACAGTGCTGTTTTACGATCGAAAGGAGGGTTGCCCGCATGCGTCAAAAAACTATTTATGACACCACTCTGACATCTACCTCGCCCTCTACCGTTTCCGCCTAGCACAACAGCTCCAGCTCCAACCAACCGACCGCTCAAAATTCCACATGGACTCTTTACAATTTCTTCAGACAAACCTAGACCACACTCGTGCGGCAACTCCACATCTTGTTGATTTCGTTGAAGCAGAGCACATTGATGTGGCTGTTGTTTGTGATCCATATGCCAGCGGATCAACCGTGCTTGGAGTGCCACCGAATTGGCTTCGTTTTCTGCGTCAAGACACTCCCCGATGCATGGTCCTCATACCCCGGCGTAAATTCGATGTCTTTCCCCTCACCGTGTCTCCTTATATTGTAGCTCTGCGACTTCAAAATCAGCAGTCCACCATGCTTCTCATCGCTACTTATGCTGCGCCATCAGTGCCGATGGACTTTATTTTGTTTCGGATTAATGACGTCCTCGAACGATACTGTGCTACGAATGTGATATTGGCAGGAGATTTCAACGCCCGGAATCCCATTTGGGGAGGCGATGTTTTGAACTCCCGCAGCGCCCAGCTCGCCCACTTCATCCACTCAACCCGACTCAAAATACTGAATGACCCAAATTCGGTAGCGACCTTTCAAAATGCCTACTCGGAGTCTTGGATCGACCTTACCCTTGTTTCCGGTCCCATTTGGGAAGGTGATTGTTTGTGGAATGTACATGACACGCCAACTTTATCAGATCACAAGTACGTAGTATTCGGCCTGCAACGGTTTCCACTGCCCTTGAAAAGACGACTTACCAAGGCATCATTACAATATTTGGTTGAGGAATTGGCAGCAGATGATTGAATTCAAAATTTTAACCCGCAAGATGTCTGTACGAAGTCCGCCCTCAACACAGTTCTTGACGTTTTCTATTCCAAATTAGCCAGATTAAAAAATAAGTTTGAACGACCCCTAAAGGAACACAGGGGAAACGCGTGGTGGAGCGACGCTCTGGCGAGGGAAAGATCGGCGGTGCGAGTATTGCGGAGGCGGTACCAGAAGAGCCGGGATCCACTCTTGCGGGCAAATCATCGTATTGTTTATTACAGGAGTCTCGCCGCCTACAGAGAGCACATACAGATCGCCAAGGACAAGGCCCTAAGACAGGCATGTGCAGATGCGTCCCGCAAGAGCTTGTTCGGGCAACCATTTAAAGCCGCGTTTCGGAAGCACTGAGTAACTTCTGTTTTATCCCCTCTGCACTTACCGGATGGTACGTCGAAAACAAGCACATTAGAGTCGGCAGGTCTCCTCCTGAAAACTCACTTCCCTTCTGATTGCCATGAAGACGACACTCTGGCCCACAAAGCAATGAGGGTCGTCATTGTCACAACTAGATACCACGCGGAAGTCCACGACGAGCTTTTTACTCTGGATGAGTTGCGATTGGCCTCCAGAAAACTGAATTTGGGTTCTGCTCCGCGACCTGATAACATCACCACTCCCATGGTTCATCTTCTTGTTCACCACATCTCTTCGTTCCTGCTTCACGTGTTCAACTCTTGCCTTCTTCTTGGCTATTTTCCTCCTCACTGGAAGCAAGCCCACGTTAAATTTTTATTGAAACCTGGACGTCCGCCAACGGAGCCTTCTTCATACAGGACAATATGCATTACGTCGATGATTGGGAAGCTGCTAGAACGAATGCTAAATTCACGATTTTACTATTTTCTATACCGTTCCGGGCTCCTTCATCCACATCAGTATGGCTTTACCTTGGGACACAACACAACAACCGCTTTGTTTGATTTGCGTAGCCGTCTGCAACACCATCGAGACCATGGTGGTCTGTCTCTTGTTATATCCCTTGATTTCGCTGGGGCATTTGACACTATTTGGCACCCCCGACTTTTGTACTTTTTTCGCACACACAATTGCCCTAGAAACATCTATGAGCTGCTAAAATCTTTCCTTGAAGGGCGCACTGTTCGTTACGAGGCGTTCTCAGGAAACATTACCCACTTCACAACAAAGGGGTCTCCTCAAGGTTCTCCCATTAGCCCGCTTTTGTGGAATGCCTATATTTTTGACATGTTCTGCATTCCCATGCCGGAAGACACGTATTTACAGGCCTACGCAGATGACACGGTTATCGTCATTCACGCGCGCACGCGCCGTCAACTAGAAGCCACTGCCCATGAAACGCTTTCCAAGATTACTACTTGGGCAGAGAAGGTGAAGCTAAGGCTAAACCCTTCCAAATGTTCTTGCCTCCTCGTTTCAAGAGGTGACCGAGGGTCGATACGGAAGCCTACCATCAGACTTCTTGGTGTAACCCTCAAGCAAGTCACCGAAATGAAACTGCTAGGAGTTGTATTTGACAACCACTTGACCTTTGTGGCCCACACCAACCATTTAAAATCAATTGTTGAGAAAATGGCTGGTTCGCTCACTAGATTTGCACGCATGCACACCCTCGTCAACCGTTCTCATCTGCGTCAACTGCATCATCTGGTCGTCCTTCCTGCAATTTCCTACGCCGCTCCCGCTTGGTGGCACTTAAATCAACACCATAGTCTAAAAGCTCGAGTTCACTCATTGCTTAGGTCATCATTGTTCGCGATCACGGGAGCTTACACCACGACGAGGACAGCAGCCCTTGAGGTTATCGCCAATGCGCTCCCGTTACACATTCACCTTGACATCGCTGTGCGCATCTTTTTACTGTTTCATCATCGACAATCAATCACATTCCACTCGGTTTCCTTCAGACCTGCCGACGTAGACCTTCCCATCGGTCTCGCCACTCACCCTGCGCGACGTCTTCGTGTCCGAAGTGGCCGCCTGACGAGCGCGGAGGCGAACCAGCGACTTCATCTCTCCGCTCTCCACGCTTTCACAGACGGTTCCCACACACCCACTGCGGCTGGAGCAGCCTTTGTCATTCTGAACGGGCCTGACCGCGTGCACGCCGTAAGAAGGTTCCGTTTAGTTTCTCCCACTACATCCTTTGACGCTGAAGTGATAGCCCTGCAAAAACTCATCGAGTTCCTCCTGGACAATAGGCCTTCCTCTCCTGTCAATATATACTCTGACAGTCTTTCTGTACTTCTGGCACTCAACAATCCTTTCAATAGGTCCTCCACAATCCACCAATTGAAACATGACATTCTCTTGCTCTCGAGCTCGGTCTCCTTGGCCTTGTACCATGTGCCAGCGCACTCTAACGTGTGGGGAAACGAAATCGCCGACGCGCGCGAAGTGCTGCTACGAGAGGACAGGATGTGTGCGGGAAAATATCCAAACATATGGTCCGCTCGTCGCTATTGAAAGCAGGTCGCCTATTGTGGCAGGAGGCGTGGTCATCGAACAACAGTGACACAGAATTATTCCGCTGGACTCCGAGTGTTCTCAATCTGCCTGCTTCTTTTCCGCCGTCTAAAAAACTTACTCACCTTATAACTGGACATGGCCGATTCCCTCACTGTTTCTTCCGTCTCGAACTTACGCCGGACTGCCTGTGCTTTTGCGGTGCGGCCGCCACTTCCATCTCTCACTATCTGACGCAGTGTTCAAAAACGTCATCATACATTCAACGACTGCTTCGCATTGTGCGGCCACCACTTGAACCGCCAAACCTTCGGCATCTATTGGATAATTCTGAAGCCATCCAGATCCTAATCGAGCTCGTCGACTTCATTTCCCGTTCTTTACCCGACGTGTGATGCCGGTGTGTCTCCAATGGTCCTTCGTCGGCGCCGTACCATCCACAGGCCTGGGCATTCCTGCGGCCCAACATGTTACGTGTGATCTGTGCGGCTCTCCAGTGCGTGTGTTTTTTTTCCCTCAAGTTGTGTTTTGTGTGCACATGACAGGAAACACGTGTTCTCTCTGAAGTCCTGTTCCCTGGGACAATTCGTGCCTTTCTTCAGCGAGGTATCGTTTTTTTTTATCGCGTGTACCATGTGACAGTGAGTGGCAGCAGTGTTTACGCTGGACCCAGTGACTTTCTATTTATTACCTTTACAGTGCCTCGGCGGTGCTTCGTTTTGTATTTTCTGGATACTGTGCATAATGTGTTCGGTGTTTCAGCAGGGCGTCGCAGTTAGATATTCTCGTGAACGGGAATACCCCAACTGGACTTTCATTTTAAAACAGCTACCTCTAGACGGACATTTGTGGCGAACTTTATAAGTGAAACACCATATGTATTTGTATTTTTTTTTCTCCTCTGCTGCCTCTCCGGGTTTTGTTTTTCACGCTGCTAGCTACTACATTTTTCAACTGCACTTCACAATTAGGACATTTTGCTACCTGTTTTCTTTGTTTACTTTCATTCACATCCTTGATTGCCGACTCTCTTCTCACGTTCTATGTACCTGCTGCCCGAGCATATGGAACGTGAAAAGTAGGGTTTTTTTTTTAACCCTGCAAATTGGCTTTCATTAAAAAAAAGAGAAAGTTTGGCTTTTAGCCCCATTCATTTATTTCATATTGGCTTTAAACCTGCCATAGCCTTGCTGGAGCGGGTATTGTTCCCCACTTTATTTTTCTTTATTTTTGGGGGGAGGGGGGGAACACGGAATCTTAAAAGGAATTAAAAGGATAAGGGTAATAAAGATACTGAGGATAATAAGGATAATGAAGATAACACGGATGGACAAATAGCATGAATTTGTTTATTATCAATGTACGTAAAACATCATCTGTTTCAATTTTGTTTTATTCGTCATCGAAGTACACTTGTCTATATGTTTATTTATATGTTTTTACCGCCACAGATCAGTAAAACGAGTGTGCATTTCTTCCGTGACTAAGAACGCCCTAAGGTTGAAAGGAAAACCACGGTGGGATATTGCTTGTAGTGCATGCCAGGAATTGTCATCATCATCAACAATAGCAGCCTATTTGGGTCTGCAGAAAAGTAAAAGACAGGGTGAGAAAGAAAGAAAGTCAAAAGAGCGCCGCGAGGCCCAAAGTGATACCGTGCAATCACAAGGTGACACAAAGGGGCCCTATTCTCGACTGCACAGAATTTGCCGGAATTTTTTTCTGATTGGCTTTCGATTTTGGTCACGTGCTTCCGATTGACAAAGCGGTTCTGCGTGCTTTCGTCATTTTGAGGTTTCATGATGTTTACGGGCACCAGTTCTAAAGTTTGCCTTATTCATCTTTACTGAAAGCGCTTAATTGTTGGCCGGCAATGAAAAACTAGACTAAATGCACCGGACATGACAACGTAGGCCTGTCTTTGCTATTCAACAACAATACTGCTTGTAATACACGCCCTCTCTGTGATTGGCTGAGAAGGCGTGACATATATTGTTACAGTGTTAGGTACAGGACAATCACTAGGTTGTCTGTTACGTTAGTCGGCAGTCAATCGCCTGTGTAGGGTATGTTCCAGTGGAGCGGGATCCAGGGGGTATGCTGACACGTAGAAGAGGGCGAAGAAGAGTTTTTTCCCCGGCTCGCTGCTGACCGGCATCTGTGGTAGCACGTCTTGCCTGTGGCTCCGCACGACTTGTAAATAAACCCTTCATCCATTTGTTACGTCCGTAGCATCTGGTGGAGGTGCGGGGTAATTCGTCGTCCTGGAAGAGGCGGAGCCACCCTATTTTCTACGCAGCAGGCGTGCTGCCGGGCTACCTCCGGAAGAAGCGACAATGCCAACGGGGCCGACGGGTGCCACCTCCCCTGGAAGGGTCGGTGTCTGGCCTCATCAGAGAGAACCACGCAAGTTTAACGGAACTATCGAGGAAGACGCCGAGGACTGGCTCAAGCACTACCAGCGAGTCAGCAAGTATAACAGGTGGGACGCTCGCGAACAGCTCGAGAACGTGGTCTTCTCCTTGGACCTTACTGCATTAATGTGGTATGACAATCATGAGCACAGATTTGATACATGGGACAGTTTCGTCAACGAATTCCGGGCGAGCTTCGGCGACACGGCTGCCCGAAAGAAGAAGGCAGAGCAGACTCTTGCGCAGAGAGCTCAAGTTCCGGGCGAAACTTGTACCACATATATTGAAGAAGTCCTCAAACTGTGCAGCCTCGTTAATCCTTCGATGCCAGACGAGGACAAAGTAGGTCACCTGCTTAAAGGTATCGCTGAGGATGTTTATAACTACCTCATAACTAAGGAAAACCTGGCGTCAGCTCTGGATGTAATTCGCCATTGCCGCGCGTTCGAAACCCTGAAAATGCGACGTATCACCCCCAAGTTTGGACGCCTGGCAAACGTGACTACTGTTGCCAGCGTGGACGTCGGCTCGTCCCCTTCCGAGGACATAGCTTCGGTGGTGCGTCGCATCATTAGAGAAGAACTCGCACAGCAGGGTTTGTGTCGTGACAAAAGCTTTCACCAGTGCGCTCTTCCTGACCCAGTATTTCGTCAATGCACAGTGCAAGCCGTCCAGAGTCACTCTGAGGTGCCTTGGGTTCGAGCAGGGAATAGGAATGAGCGTACCGCTTACAATGAAGACCATACCAGGCGTACAGCTTTCAGTCCTCCACCTCGGGAGTATGAAAATTACTCCGAGGAGCCAATCCGTTACGCACCTGTCGGCTACTCCCGACCACGCCGTTCCTTAGGTCAACCGGTCGCATTCCGTGAACAGCGCACCTGCTTCAACTGTGGTATCCGCGGCCACATTTCCCGCTTTTGCCGTCGGCCTCCCCAGCATTACGAACCGCCACCTCGACGGCCATACACAGATAACCAGACCAACGCACCCTTCCAGCGGTCGTTCCAGCCAACTGCAATGCGCAATAATTCCCCGGGTTCCGACAGGAGCTTCACTCCTCCTCCGACCACTCGACGGCCGCGATCTCCAACGCCACGCCGCCGAATGAGCTCACCACCCGAGGGAAACTAGATGCTGCGGCCGACGGGGGTGAGGTCGCGGGCCGGTCATTTTCGCCAATTCCCCTGCCCGTCGTTATGTCAAAGAACAAAGTGACTGTTTCTGTAGATGGTGTGAACACGGAAGCTTTGGTAGATACTGGAGCTGCGGTTTCAGTCATGAGTTTCGCTTTCAAAACCCGTCTTGGGCCAAAAGTTATGTTTTTCTGTGACCGAAAGATTCAGTATCGTGGAGTCGGAGGCGAGCGTTTGTTTCCAGTTGGAATCTGTTCAGCGACGGTTTTTCTTGGCGAAGACAGCTTTCGAACGGAGTTCATTGTTTTAGCCCAGGCAACTCATGACGTTATATTGGGGATCGACTTTTTACGTGATTGCGGTGCGATGTTGGACTGCGGAACTGGCGAAATTTCGTTTCGAAACGAAACTCTACCTACTTATGTTGAAGAAGGGTGTAATGACACTAAAGGCCTGTTTTCTGTCACCGATGACGTCCTGCTACCTCCCATGACGGCTATGTTTGTCTCTGTGAAGTCCGAAACATTTCTTCGAGGGAGCTACGAAGTTCTGGTGGAGGCGGATGCAACAAACGCAGTTAAGAAGAATGTGCTGATACCCCGTGCTTTGGTTGATGTCGTTGATGGGTGCAGCTGCGTTTGGACGGTGAACGCTTCCAGTGAACCCGTACTTTTGCCCCGTGGACTTAAACTCGCTCGTTCCGACGAAGACGTTGCCGTAACCATTCATGCGGTGAATAGGACGCAAGACGCGACTGCCAACAACACAGACTACACCACCCAGCTCAAGCGCATGATAAATACCTCGCTTCCTTCTCATAAGCAGCAGGTGTTACTTGAGGTGCTTACCCGACATGCTGCGGTATTTGATTTTGCTCGGGATGACCACGAAACTTCACTGCCGGCGTCACGCATGCAACATCGGATTATCACTGAGAATACGGCACCGATTCGTCAAAAGCCATACCGTGTGTCCCCTTCTGAGCGCAAGGTAATAACCGAACAGACGCAGGAGATGCTGAAAAAAGGAGTAATCCGGGAGTCTTCAAGTCCGTGGGCAGCTCCTGTGATTCTTGTAAAGAAGAAAGATAACTCTTGGCGCTTTTGTGTAGATTATCGTCGACTCAATGCTGTGACAAAAAAAGATGTGTATCCGCTTCCGCGCATTGATGACGCCGTCGACTGCTTACATTCAGCGTCGTACTTTTCTTCGGTCGACCTTCGGTCGGGCTACTGGCAAATTCCAGTGCACCCATCCGACAAAGAGAAGACGGCCTTCGTGACGCCTGATGGGCTCTTTGAGTTCAATGTGATGCCTTTTGGATTATGTAATGCGCCCGCTACATTTGAGCGCTTTATGGACACCATTCTGCGTGGCTTAAAATGGGACATCTGCATGTGCTATCTCGACGATGTCATTATTTTCGGGAGGTCATTTGAAGAGCACAATAGCAGGCTTGCCATTGTCTTGGACCGCATCGAGGAAGCGGGATTGGTGTTGAACTCAAAAAAATGTCATTTCGGGGAGCGCCAAGCCCTCGTACTAGGCTTCCTCGTAGATAAGGAAGGCATCAGGCCGGATCCCAAGAAGATCTCCGCCGTGCGCGATTTCCAAGCCCCACGATCCCTGAAAGAGCTGAGGAGCTTCTTGGGTCTGTGCTCCTATTTTCGACGATTCATTCAAGGCTTCGCGCAAATTGCTCATCCCCTGACGTCCTTACTCTGTAAAGACAGCCCTTTTTCTTGGACGTCCGACTGTGAGTCCTCTTTCCAGCAGCTTAAATTTTTGTTAACTTCTGGCCCAATTTTGCGCCACTTTGATCCCACGGCACCCACCGAGCTCCACTCCGATGCGAGTGGCGTGGGCGTTGGAGCTGTTCTCGTCCAGTTACACGAAGGGGCACAACACGTCGTCGCTTACGCCAGCCGTACCCTGTCCAGAGCCGAGCGTAACTACACCATCACGGAATTGGAATGCCTCGCCGTTGTTTCGCTGTACAAAAGTTTCGCTGCTATCTGTATGGACGCCACTTCACTTTGGTCACGGACCACCACTCGTTATGCTGGCTTGTCGGACTGCGCGACCCCTCCGGTCGCTTAGCTCGATGGGCCTTACGCTTACAAGAATACGACTTCACAGTCTCTTACAAGAGTGGGCGCCGTCATACCGATGCGGACTGTTTGTCCCGCTTACCACAACCGGGCACATCGACCGACGACGACACCTTCGAGGACTGTCTGGCTTCCGTGTCACCAGAATTCCCAGCTGGCGGGAACGATCTCGTAACACATTGGCAACGTCAGCATGCGTAAAAGTGAGTTAATGTTACGTAACATCTTGAAAATGGCGGCTGCTTTTGCTGCGAAATAGGGCAAAAAATTTCACCTACCTTTGGCGCCACGAAATGTCCGTGAATTTGCTGCCGGCTTAGTTTCGCATGACGCGGGGCTTAAAGCATGTTTTTTGCCGAAAGAAATAATAGTTTCGACTGTTTCCAAGTCAGCGATCACAGAGCATACAAATAACGTGCACTATTTTGCTTTTATGTTTGGCAATAAAATACAAATTATTGCTTGGCGTAACCGCAACATAAGAGGGCAGTACAAGCCTCTCCATGACAAAAAGAACCCAATGCATGACATTTGTCCACACTACTCCGAGTAAGCTGCTGGGTCACATGATCGAACTCAAGAGAAAAATAACAAAGAAAAGTGAATGTCCTGTTCATTACAGCGCTTATTGAAGTTGAGCTTGACGAATAATGCTATGTTGAGACTACCGACGTAACAGCCATATCGTGCGCTATGGACGTAAAGAAACGGCGTTTCACGCAGTTCGGTTCGCTGAGACGTCAAATGACGTCATTATTTAAAGATATTACGGCAGTTGTGACAACAGTCTGAACCCGGCCTAAGTGAATCGGCGACATCAGTACGCTCCGCGATTTTCAGGCGCAGCGCTTCGCTGCTCTTATTTATTTATTTATTCATAGAAACCTTACAGGCCCTACTGGAGGGCATGGAGTAAGGGGGGCGTGTGAAACGCAATAAGAATACAAAGCATAAATTGAAGACAGGAACATCGTAACAACAAATTGTAAATGCATTATACATAATTTGCAAGAACAAGGCGATCACTTTTTCACCGTACATGAACACTTGTGGCCTACAATTTGTGAGAAAAAAACACACCTACACAACATACACGAAAATCCTGGTAATGGGTGATACACAAAATATTTTAACAGCATTAAATTGTGTAATGCAGGAGTAGCTGACGGCGAAATGTTTCGGGGTTAGATATGGTGGCAATGTTATCAGGCAGATCATTCCAAAGGCGGATGACACGAGGCAGTGCGGATGAATTGAATGCATTGGTTTTACCGTATATGCGCATGAAACTGGACTGATTATGCAATCTGCGTGAAAAACAATGTGGTATTTGAAGTGGTAGCCGGGTTCGTTTATGGGTGAAAATATATTTGTGGAAAAGGCACAAAGCAGCAATATTACGGCGACTGTCTAATGGAGGAAGTTGCAGGTCTATTTTTATTTGTGTTACGCTGGAATTGATAGTGTAGTTACGTGATATGAACCGGGCTGCTCTATTCTGTACCATTTCTATCATATTTATTACGTAATTCTGGTGAGGCGACCAGATTGGCGAGGCGAATTCTAATTGTGGCAGGATGAATGTTTGAAAGGCGAGTTTACGAATGTTAGTAGGTGAATTTCGCAAGTTGCGACGTAGATAACCCAGCGAACGGGATGCTTTGGCGCATAAAGACGTGATATGAGGGACCCATGAAAGATCGGCTGAAAGAAGAACACCAAGGTACTTGTACGAAAAGGTATGGAAAAGCACAGTGTTGTTTAAGTGATAAGAAAATTCCGAATTTACATGTTTACGGCTGAAGCACATTACCACGCACTTGGTAAAGTTTAATGTCATGAGCCATTTGGAGCACCAATTACAAAGAAGGTTAAGATCTGCTTGGAGTGCTAAGTGATCATCAGTAGTGTAAATGGGACGGTAAATAATACAGTCATCTGCAAAAAGTCGCATGCAGGAAGTTATTTGGGTCGGTAAGTCGTTAATGTAGATTAAGAAGAGTAAGGGCCCAAGGACGCTGCCTTGCGGCACACCGGAACTGACAGAAGAAAGTGGGGAAGAAAAATTGTTAACAACTGTGAACTGTTGCCGAAAAGAAAGGAAGTTTCGAATCCAAGATAATGTTAAAGAGTCAAGTCGTAGAGCAGATAATTTAGAGATTAGGCGACAGTGGGGCACGCGGTCAAATGCTTTGGAAAAGTCAAGAAAGATGCAGTCAGTTTGAAGGTTGCGGTTCATGTTAGAGTGCAAGTCAGTCGTTAGTTCGAACAATTGTGTGTCACAGGAAAATCCCTTCCTAAATCCGTGTTGATTAGTAAAAAAGAAATTGTGTGCCTCGAGGTGATTGTACACGTTAGAACTGATAATGTGCTCCAGCATTTTGCAGCATATGCAGGTTAATGATATGGGTCGATAGTTGTCAGGCGAGTGAATATCTCCAGTTTTGTGAATTGGTATTATTTTTCATACTAACCAGTCGGCAGGTAACATTCCAGATGATAGGGATTGCTGAAATATATGGCATAAGATCTGGCTTGATATAGCGAGGGTGTTTTTCAATATCTTCGCATTAATGTTATCGATACCGGCTGATGTTGATATTTTTAGGTTCCTAATGAGTGATTCAATGCCTTCAACAGTGATAGTAATGGGTTCCATATATGCGGCGTCAAGTTCGGAAAAGGTTGGAACATTGGAATAGTCCTCTTGAGTGAAAACAGATGAAAAAAACGCGTTGAACACTGTGGGGCAATCGGTGCTAGGGATGGGTATGTTATCTGTTCCGTGTAAAGTTATTGTGTTAGCTTCTCTGGCCGGAGATATGGTTCGCCAAAATTTTTTGGGGTTAGAATTTAGCAGGGAAGGTAGGTCTTGTGAGTAGTATTTATTTTTTGCTAAAGATATTGCCGAGCAATAGCTTTTCAAAGAATCCTTGTATGCCTTCCACGCCTCGGAAGTGCACACGCGTTTAGCCCTTTTGTACGAACGTTTCTTTTTGTTTCTTAGTTTACGAAGGGACTGTGTGAACCATGGGTTGGAATTATCGTTAGTTATAGACACTAGCGGAACGTACCTGTCTACTAGCTCTGATAATTTGTCCCGGTAGAGTACCCAGTTGTCATGTACGGATCGAAAGTTAAACGAGGGTAGTAACACTTGGTGGAAAAATTGTTCTAGTTGAGAGTTAATCTCATCGTAATTGGCTCTATTGTAATCGCGAATTTGTTTTGTTGTTGTGCCAGACACAGGTTTCGGGATGCCAAGAGTTAATTGAAGAAGATTATGGTCACTAAAGCCATCCACATTTGAAAGTGATATTACTGTGTCAGGAGCGTTAGTGAAAACCAAGTCTAAGATATTGGAAGCACGGGTGGGTTCTTTAATGATTTGGAAGAGGTTGAAATCTAACGTTAAATTGATTAGTTCCTGGGACGCGTGACATGAAGATGACATATGTTCCCAATCGATAAACGGAAAGTTGAAATCACCAAGAAGATAAACATGGGTGGCAGGACATAGATTGAGGGCTTTAGAAACGCTTTCCCGCAAGCAATTCAAAAAGAAATTGTCGAAATCTGGCGCCCGGTAACATGCGCCAATAAGTACCGCACTTGAATATATAGGGAAAGCAGCCCAGACAATCTCAAGAGAAGACATGGAATCAATACAATAAGACTAGAGTGTTTTTTTAATGGCAATAAGTACGCCGCCGCCACGCCTATCTATGCGGTCGTTTCTATAGATATCGTAAAGACTGATGTTTGGTAGTATTTCATGATCGCGAATATCTGAATGCAGCCATGTCTCCGTTAGTACTATAACATCTGGATCACTATCATCTAGAAATGAACAAAGTGTGTCTCGTTTAGGTAGCAAACTTCGGATGTTAGTGTAGACCACCGAGAGTGACGGAGCGGCTTGCGGCACGAAGGGCACCTTATGCAAGCCAGAACTCGCATTTAGCTATTTGGTAGATAATACTACTGAGTCTTTGTCGCTATCGTAAATATAAACCTTTTTATCTACATAAAGCTTGTCGAGTACCAACTTAAATGGCTTGTCTAAAGGTTTAGCAAAAGCTACCAGCTTCCTTCGAACTGCACGTGTTGATGGCGCAAAGTCTTCACCAATGGAAAACGTTGTCCCCTTTAGCTTATGTGCTGCCGACAGGATACTTTGTTTGTCCTTAAATGAAGACAGTTTAGCGATTATGGGCCTGTTTTTTTCACTAGAAAATTTGCCGAGGCGGTGTACACGTTCATATTGAGTAGTGCTTGTGGGAAGTTCAAGTTTTTCTTGGCAAAATTTAATGATCTTTTCCTCAGACGCTGCCCAATCTTCTTTCTCATCATCATCTAACCCGAAAAATAACAAGTTCGAACGTCTAAGCCTATTTTCAGCGTCGTCACATCTGTGCGTAATTTGTTGTAGCTGACTCGAGATATCTTGTAGAGTGTTCTGAGGAGGAGTCGCTTCAGAGGAAGTGCCCTCGGTTGCACTAGCTTCAATTGCAGTCACTCGCGCTATGAGCTTCTTAATTTCTTCACTAGTAGCAGCTTGCTGTTCCTTAATACCGTTGAAATCAGCCAACGCAGACTTCAGTCCGCTTTGCAATGTTTCAATTGCCTTTAGGGCCGATTCAAAAGTATCGGCCTCTGCCTTACTCATGGGGCCAGGGTTCGACTCCACATCTCCTGATAACATAAGAAGCAAGTTGACAATGAAAGAAAATACACTCAATGAACATGACAATATCTGTTTCTTAACGCTAGACAGCTCTAATGGGCACGACACCGCAAAAAGACAGTAGTTGCTGGTTTTGACACATGTGGCACGGTTTAAGTAACTGACCTGAAACAACAGCAGTTGTGAGCGCATGTTTGCAGCGGTGTTGTGCCCGACGATGCTGGCGGCTGGATCCAATTTATGCTTTGCTCCGCATGCGTCGTCCGTACACGTGCCGAATCCGGGTTGCCAAGCGTTCGGAGCAGTTGCTTCCAAACACGGCGGGTATCGCAGCAGGACCGGACTGAGCGGCGGTTGGTCTTGGTAGTGCAGAAGAAATCCAGGAAACCAGGAATGGGCGGCCCATAGCAGTGTGGCCTGAAACAACAGCAGTTGTGAGCGCATGTTTGCAGCGGTGTTGTGCCCGACGATGCTGGCGGCTGGATCCAATTTATGCTTTGCTCCGCATGCGTCGTCCGTACACGTGCCGAATCCGGGTTGCCAAGCGTTCGGAGCAGTTGCTTCCAAACACGGCGGGTATCGCAGCAGGACCGGACTGAGCGGCGGTTGGTCTTGGTAGTGCAGAAGAAATCCAGGAAACCAGGAATGGGCGGCCCATAGCAGTGTGGCCTGAAACAACAGCAGTTGTGAGCGCATGTTTGCAGCGGTGTTGTGCCCCCGTGTCATACAAGCGATGGTCGTGGACGTCTTTTTATGTGATCACGCCATAAATTGTAACATAGCAGCAGACGATAGCGTGGCGGCGGTGGCGGCCGGGAAGGTGATAACCCATGCTGATAACGCAACAGAGATTGCATTGAAGCATACAGCCCAACTATGTTCCTAAAAGCGATTGATAGAAATAAATAGATACGGTAAAAAAAATCACTGATGCTCTTTAGCTCAACATCCCCTTTTCGCTCGCTTTTGGATTAACGTTACTCGATCGCCTTGTGGTGTTGACGCCAATTTTGACCTGCAAAAATGTGTTTCTCTTGGCAGCCTCAGCTACAGTCTTATTTTTTATAGTACATGCCAAGTGTTTTTATACCTCTTAGCGCAATATTTTATACCTTGGTGGGGATCTTTATGGGTGAAGGGCCAAATTACACTGCATGTCGTCATAGCTTAGGTGCATCACATCACTGATTGCTTACGTCGTGCTTGCGCAAAAAAAAAAGGCTAATTCCCCGGGAATTTGTGCAGTGGAGAATAGGGCCCATAACCTCGTGAAAGTGGCAAGCAGACTCAATGCACATATCGGTTTTTCAGCGCCGCGCAAGCTGTTGAAGTTGTGTGCGCGCATTCCTGGAGATGCAAACAAAAGGGCGGCTTGAGGAAAGAAGCCCATTAGGCGCTATGTGGATTGTGCGCTATCTGTTTTCGAGTCGCAATGGATTGCGGGAAGTCCTATATTGTACAAACCGGCCGGTGTGTCAACGACCGGGCCCACGAGCATGAGCTATCGCTCACAAGTGATCGGCGTAGGCACGTTCCTGCGCATGCGCAGTGTGTGGGTGTGTGCCTTCATTTTCCGAGTTGGAGGTGCTGGGCCGCAGCAGAGATACTCTGGCACGCGAACTTTTGGAGACGTATCATATGAAAAAGAGGGCACAGTCTGTGTCAGTCATACGTCGGTGTAGTTTCTACAGAGTGAGTTTCGCCTATTATGCCGTAATCAGTAGCAGCGTATGTGACTTGCTGTGATATACCGGATATACGAAATATTTCCAATGCACCAATTGGTAGTGAGCGCTCGTCGAGACTATTTGTCTTTCTCTGTTCTTATCCATCGCGCACTTTTTAATTTTATGTGCGGAGAACCTTGGGACCACACAATGTCCATCCGCGTCTTTGCGCATAACATTTACAATCACAAAAATCACACAGGCACCGGCAGGATTACAGCCTGTGGCTGCTAGACCAGACAGAGTTAGTGCCATCCGTCTTACCCATTTGGCTACAACCATTTGGCTACCCTAGAGTCAAACGGCTTACTCCCTCGCCTGTTATGGTGCGGAGTACCTTAGGACATCCCAATGTCCGTCCGCGTCCATCCATGCGTACACCACCATCAAGCGAAAATCAAGCGAAATTCGATTTGAGCCGTGAGTTGCAGCTTCATTTAGGGAATAATCATGGTGCAACTCACGGCTCAAATCTAATGTCGGTCGGGGCGCAAATCGGATGTCACTCGGGGCGCAACTAGGATGTCATTTCGAGTCCCCGTACTCCGCACCCTCGCCGTCATCCGCGGAGATGCTGTCATTTTTAAACATTTTTTTTAAGTCCATTCTTGCAGTTCACAAAATTATGAGCATAAAATATGGTGTTAATATAGCAGAAAATTAGCAGACGTTTTGCTGTATTGCATATGCTCGAGCATGTGTTTTCTTCCTAAAGGCTGACCTCTTCTTGCAGTGCCCGCGTCCACCAACAACACAGTGAACTGGAGTCTGTTCCATGTGAGCCCGAAGTGAACGTGCAGACAGTGCTAATGAAAGCTATCTAGTTAATCAGCAAAACCATTTGGGTTGGTTAATTTATGGATACCAACTAAATGAACGCAGACGCCTATTAGCCTGACACGCAACTACTGTCAGCGGCAAGGGCGAAGACGGGCGTACGACCACCGGAGTTTCGGACAGAAGACCCCGGCCTCGTACGCGCGATCGCTTCAGCCATCACTAAAGTTCCCTGTCTCTCCTCTCCTCTTTAACTCTCGCTCTCTCACTCACTCTCCCCTTCCAGTGAGATCGAGAGGAGAGGGCAAGCACGGTACTTCCACTTCTGCTAAAGACGGGACGACCTTCCTACATTACGGATAAACAGAAAGGCCGTTGGCCAGCATAGTTTCAGTTTCAGTTTATTCGCATTTCTTGCATAGCAAAAAAAAATATGCAGGGAAAGGGCACAGAAAGCTGATGCTATGTCAGCTTCACTGGTTCCCATCCCCCCTTACAAGGCAGTGAGCTAGGGCAGAGTGAGTGCAACTGTAAATGGAATGAAATACGCTTCGTATAGTAGAGTAAAAGACTGTGTAACGTTACTGAAAACAGCAATAATATAAAACCTCAACTGTGTGCCCGCATCTCTGCGACGTCTCAGGTTCTGAGAAACCTTGCCGGTTCCCGCTGGGGCAGCAACTGCGGGTCGATGCTACAGCTTCACAAAGCTTACGTCGATGGCCTCATACGCTATAGCCTTCCCTTACTACACCATGCAGCGCCTACTAACAAAATGAAGCTAGAAGCGGCTCGACGGAACAGCCTGCGCATTTGTCTTGGACTACCCAGAGGTTCTTCGGGTGCCGGGACCATCGCTGAAGCTCGTTGCTTGCCTCTGGACGCACTCATGTTACAGGAGTCACTCCGTGTCCACTACCGGCATCTACTTCAACCTACACCCCACTGTCTGAGCAGGATCACTGCGGCCCAGAGTTCTGGGTTCGGAGATGCTATTAGAGCTTTGTGCCTTCCCAAAACGACGCAACCACCGCGAGCAATGCCATCTCAGTTTCCGCCCTGGACATTAGCGTCTACTCGTATAGGTTTAGGCATCCCAGGGATGACATCTAAGAAGATAACGCCTCAGGCTGAACTGCTCCAACTGGCGTTGGACTACATGCACAGGTTGCATTCCACCAGGGTTCATCTTTTCACTGATGGGTCTTCGCTGCCGCAAAGTTCCTCCTCTGGACTATTCGTCCCGTCGACTGGTAAACTCTTTTCCTACCGTTTAGATAGACCAACGTCCTCGACATCAGCTGAGCTACACTCCCTCAAAGAGGCAATCCGCTACATCCTACGTCAAGAGCCCAACGAATGGACCATATTCACTGACTCTAAACCTGCCCTTCAGTGCCTCCTTAAGAGCGGCAAGCACTTCACATATGAACTTGCCGTTCAAGATATTCTCTACCTACATCACCTTGCAGTAGGCGCTGGGCACAATATTGTTTTTCAGTGGGTGCCTGGTCACTGTGGGATAACGGGAAACCAAAAAGCTGATGACGCTGCCTCTGCAGGCCACACCTGCCGAAATATACGAAGAACATTTTTTACCAAACACGACGCTTCCACCATGGCCACACATTACGCCCTTTCAGAGAGAAACAGAATGTGGTCAGATCCTACCCACCACCACAAGTTTCTCTACTCCCTTGACCCTCAGCTGTCGTCAAGACTTCCTCACCAGCTCCCCCGTCATCTAGAAACATTATTTCATCGGCTCCGACTTAATGCAGCTTACACCAACAGCTACCGTTTCCGCATTGGACTATCTACCACCCCCAGGTGCAACAACTGTGCATCGGAAGACACTATTGAGCATCTTTTACTCCACTGTCCTGCCTCTAGATCAACTTTGCTACAGAACATTGCACGCATAGGTTATACGCAAGGTCCAGTGACCTTAAAAACCATTTTAGGGCCCTGGCCGTCTTCTTCTGAGCAACGCCTAGCCCTAAAATTTCTGTTTTCGTACCTCAGCGACACTGGCTTAATTCAAAAACTTTAAATCTCTTCACTCTGAGACTTTCGCTCTTGCCCTTTTACTTAATTTCGTTGGTCCCTCTCTCAGCTTGCATCTCTTTTCTGCCCTCCTCTCTCTTGGGCCTTTCTTCCTTTTCCCCCTCCCCTAACAGAGTAGCATGAAGGCGATTTTGTACGCCGGCTAAACACTCTGTTTTCTAATAAACAGCTTCTCTCTCTCTCTCAACTACAGGAATGCAGAAAAAACACGGTAAAAACACTGCTAACTTAGATATTTCGAACAAATTACTGCAGTGACACAATTTAGAAGAGAAAGAAAGAAATCAAGTATGGAAAAAAGAAAAAAAAAATCAAGTAGCCCAAATATTGAAACATAAGACAACACTATAATGTACGAAATACGAACCGTATCATGTTCAACGAGAAATAATGTGACAGCAGTCTATGACTCAGTGAAATAAAGCTTTGAATTCGAAATGAAAACCGAGCAAAAACACATCAAAATTTGAGCCCGTACATGTATTCACGTGTCACTACGCTTTTAATCACAACGGTACAATTCAAGAATGGCAACTTATAAAATAATGGTTTAATTCGGATATAGAAATTCTGTCTGTCTTAACCCATTCTAAAATCATGCAATTTAATAGTCGAGGTACGCGGTTATCAATGTTATCTAGCCCATGATTGGTTCTAGAGAAAGGAACCGACCAAGTGGCTTCATTTCGAAATGTATATCCTGTATCAGGAATCTTTCTCGGGTTGCATTGTGATAGAAATGCGGTATTATTACTTTTTAAGTTCCTTTCATAACAAGGCAGCAAAATAAAATTGTACAAGCGTGGGACGGGTACGATATTAAGGGAAATATAATAAACGTGTAAGGACATATCGTAGGAAACGTTTGCAACATTTCGAAGCGCTTTCTTTTGAATGGAGAATATCTTGTCTATATTATTCATCAATGTTGTGCCCCAAACCAAACCACAGTAATTGATTTTGGAAGAGAAAAGCGCGTTATAAACTATAATTTTTATTTTTATGGAAAATATATGACGAAATTTGCACATAATACCAGAACTCTTTGCCAGACTGCTTCAGTACCCGCTTTACCTGCGTATTCCATAGTAAATGCTAGTTAAAAATAACGACTAAAGTTTTGACTTCCGAAACTACTTCAATCCTAATATTACGAATATGCAGGATGAAATTGTGTCAACATGTTTCTGATATGGCGTAAATACAACAGTTTTTGTTTTCATACTATTAATTTGCAAGGAATTCAGAGTACTCCAGCGGTTTAGTTTTTCTAGCGTATTATTTGCACTAAAACACAGTTCCTTGGGGTCATCAGATTGTACAAAAAGGCTTGTGTCATCGCCGTAAATTATGAAGGAAGTTTGATAGGTTATTTTTACAATATCGTTAATGTATAAATTCAATAATATTGGTACAAGTATGCTCCCTTGAGGGACTCCAGCAGTCAATTTTTTGAAACTACAGAATAAAGTAGCGATTTTGACACACTGTTTTCTGTCAGTTAGGTACGAGTTAAATACTATCAAGAAAAACTCCGCGAGTTCCCTTGACAAAAGAGAAGAATAAAAGATCGCCTTAATTTGATTTACTTAACGTTGCACTGGTATCGTTATAGCGCTGATATGCCGTCACTTGGGAGGTGCCGCGGTCTTGGTACGTCAGGCCTTTGCACCCGTCGATTTTTGTAGCACAAGAGCTATTGAGGCGGAGCTTTGGCCATCCGTCGCACTAAAAAAAATATCGAAGCATAAAGAAAAAAGATGTGTTACGGAGGTCCCTGGAATAGAACTGGAGACATTTACGCCGTGAAACCGGCAACCCAATCCCTCGGCCACTTTTTTTTTTTTTTTTTTTTTGATGTCACTGGGCCACCCCAAAGGCCCGAATGGTACGGGGCTAGCAGCGGCGGAGAACAATAACGTGTGCAGCTGACTGGGGAGAAAAAAAAACGCTTCCCGTGGTCGGAATCGAACCTGGGTCCATCGGGTTATGAAACCAGCGTCTATACGATTGAGTTACCATCGCCTTTCTTTCTCTTTTTCTTTCTTTAATACATGGAAATTTTAGAGAGAAGTCAGCCAAGACAATTGACACACAATATAAACACTAACAGACAGCAAAGGGTAAGCACGTCAGTCTAACAAAGGTCGGCACCAATTCAAAACTCAGGCAAGCAAACGCACGCATCCAAAAGATACAGCCACTCTGGTGGATCACTCTGCGCAACATAAACGCTCCGTACCAACGCTGCCTGTTCCCGAAAAATGACCTTGGTCGGCCTAGGGGGTTCAGCATGCCGATCAGTCATGCGGCACTTCCACAAGCTAAACAAACCTAGGAGCACAAAAACGTCATGTGGCACCCGATTACCGCCCTCAAATGGCATGAAGCGAATGGTGTAAGGGGTGATGTCAATGTCCTTTTTTAGTGTCCGTTGCAAAACGTCCCAGAAAAACACCGCGTCACGGCACAGCACAAAACAGTCGTCAATAGTTTCTGGTTGGTTGCACAAGCGGCAATTGTCTGACCAAGAGATCGACATTCTTTTGTCTCGCAGCCATGTTTTAACTGGAAGCGTTTGCGAATGAAGCTTAAAGAAAAACGTTTTGGCATTTGGTGGCATGCACATACGCTTGACACGGTCTAAAACATTATTCGTATGGTTCCGCAAGTATGGCTGGCGATAAAGAGGCACGGAGAATAGATTATGAATTAAAGTGTTCGTCATAGCCGTCCTTGAAAGACTAAACACGCTCGAACATGACAGTACGAGGACTACGAAATCAAACAAAAAAAAGAATGTACTGAAGTTAAGACAAGCACAAATACATCAAAATTCTTGAAAAAACACACGAGCGTTCAAAAGAGGGAACCAGTCAAGTGGTTGGTCAAGCGAATTATACACACTATGTACAATGCCGCAGTTTCTCGGAAATATGACTGTTGATCTTGGTGGCTCAGCATGTCGATCACATAAGTGACATCGCCACAGACTGTACAAATCAGTCAACACAAACGTGTCATAGGGTGGCCCACCAGGATAGCCTAATTGCAAAAATCAGATTGAGAACGGCGTAATATCCGAGTCTTTTCTGACCGTTCGCTGCAAAATGTCCCAGGATAAGGCAGCAACTCTGCAACCTACAGAACAGTGATCAATTGTCCCTGGTCAAAAACAGAGCCGACAGTCTGTCTACTGTCGGCTCTGAACAAGATTCCTATCTTTCATTGAAGTTTTAACAGGGAGCGTACGAGTGTGCAATTTAAAGAAAAATGTTTTAACACCATATGGAACACACATTATACACGGTCTATTAAGAATGTCCTGGTACGCACACTGGAGGTACGGAACACGATATAAAGGCATGGGAAAAATGCCAGAAACCAGGGCATCGGAAATAGACTCCCATTCCGGGCAGCACAGCGTTTGCCTTGGGTTCGTAGCGTGGGCTTCGGCTTTGGACTAAGCCGCGGGTTCTAGCGCGTGCTAATGCAGTCCACTTTGGGAGAAACGTGAAAGCCTGCAGACGAAACTATTCGGGCCTGCCAGTCATGGAGAAGCTTCAGCGGCAAGTTCGGAAATGACTGTGAGATGCAACAGCCGGGTATCTCAAATTCTAGTAACGTTGTGGTATTCGACGAAGGGGGAGGGGCCGCCAGCACCGTTGTTTCTCCAGCCTTGTACCCCTAGTGCAGGCTGCGTGAATTTTTTTCTTAGTCGTATTTTTCTCCCAGACTTCGCACTAGCCTTCCGTAACTTAGCGTTATGTCACTTGAGGTATGGACATCATCGGCCAACGTTGCTTGCCTTTCCCAGCGCGTCTCGCAGCGTATAAAAGACAAGCAAAACAAGATTAAAGAGGACCGAGCCATCTATCAGGGACTCGTTTGATTCGAAACGACTGCTTAACGCACGGAATAAGTTTGGTTGGTCTTCAGTGGGATAAACCAGGTGACTTCAACCGCTACTGGAGGTCGCTGCTGAACTTTTTACACGAAACCGGACTCCATGCCTACCTGTGGTCTTGACCAGTGTCATCAATTTCCTGACTACCGGTAATTTTGGCACCCCTTCTCTCTCTTTTTCCTGCTGTCTTATCTTTGAGGTTTAATTGGTTTATTGATTGGAGAGGTTGGGAGCGAATGTGAGCCCGGCTACACTATTTCACCAATAAAGGGTCACAGACCCGGCTATACAGATCAACTGCTTACTATAATTTCGTGAGTTCTAATAGTTGTCTGTAAAATGCCTCTTGGGTTTACGGATTCACGGTAAAAAGCTAATACGCCGGCTAATACTTTGACGCAATTCCTGCCGACGTAAAAAACAAATTCAAGGTACGAACAACCTTATTTTGAAAACCCGCATCAGGCCATGGTCCTAGTAAAGATGCTAAAAACATCACACGGCGGATTATCTAATGGCAGTTTGTTGGGAATATAATGGGCAGTCTAACATCACGTGGGAAACATTGTCCTCTGGCGCTCCGCATGCGTAGGATGGTGAGTTTTCGCAGCAAATTTGGTTGTGTTGGTGGTGCCAGAAGATAAGGCCGAGACCCACTCAATGGGATTGGCCAGGAAAGGGGCGCGCTCACCGAGCGGAACTATACAGTCAGTAATTTTAAAAAAATACATTTAGCGAATGCATTTAAAGTAGGTGTTTATGGTGGAAGTATAAACAGAAAAAAACACAAACTGCCCGAACATGAGATGCAGCAACAGAAAGTGTTGAAACCAATAAAAAACCAAAACTTGTAAAAATTAAAGGAAAAAACATGAAAAGTATGTCAAGAAACCAAACAAGCAGATAAGTTGGTGAAGGAGAGGAAGTGGGCGGGAAGGCACTGATAGCAATGATCATAGACGCTAGGATCTTTTTCGGGGAAGCCCGGCATGGCCATCGGGGGGGATAGCACGGGAGACGGCCAGATTATGGAATGAATAAGTGTACGGCGCAGCAAAGATCTGCGCGGCTAAAACCCGGCGCCTTCGCCCCCAATGATAAGATTAGAGGAAGAGACTTTGGTAAGACCAGTTGATTAAACCTGTTTTCCAAGTATCTTTTTCGTCTAGAAGAGTACCGTCGGCCTTAGAGTTTCTTAGTAGATATACTAGAGAGGAATCTGCGCCTGGGAATCCATGTCGTCGGGGGGGGGGGGGGGGGGGGGGTATGGGAAGACCCCCGCTTTTGACTTCGGCTTGGCATGAAAATTGGATTCTTAAGCGGTTTTTGGGATTTACTTCCTTCACTATGCATTAACACGTCTAGGAGCTACGAAGTGGCCGAAATTCTTAATGTTCTGTGGTAGCAGTGCTTGGTGAAACAGCAGGCAGTGCGTGATCGTACCTAAGGTTGGTCATGCCGCAGTCGAAGGACGTCTGACTGAGTGGGTAATGTGCCGCCGCGAAATTAGTAGCTGACGAAAAAAAAGAAACAAAACGTACTTCGACGAAGACAAGATACGACAGACATGGGCGCCTGCAACCGTCCATATCTTGTATTCACCCGCGACTGCTTAACGCACGCTTGTTTTTTTCAAGTATGAACCAACTCGCTCAGCAGCAAGTTTTGTTAAACTGTAGCTGATAATCGGTGCACCGGTTCGCCACGAAGGCAACGTTTTCACAGACAGGCTCACAAACATTTCCAAGCTCTTCAAACAACGAAGTTACGGTAAAATTAATAAATCAAGAGTCTATAATAAGTTTCCTACAAAATGTTAACATTGTTGTTAACTCCCACCATGGTCTGCAGAATAGTAGGCACAATCGTCTCGGCAAAAATACGCTTTACTTCATTTTTCCTTAGTTTTAAAACAGCCTATTTTACTTTCCACTTACATAAATACAAACTATTCTTCGCGTTTTCGTGAAACTTTGTTCAAATTCGCGGTCACTAGAACGTTTCAATCCAAGCCAATGATGCAACTAAGGCGAGCGCATGATGTAATGGCGATCCATGACGACACAGACAGCCTTGATGTTAGCCGCATAGACGTAAGCGCCAGATTCCTCTCTAGTGTATATTGTAAGAAACTCTATGCCGTCGGCAGGAGAGGAAAAGATGTTCTGTTGTCTCTAATTCGTTACAAAATGCACAGAGTATGGAAGGGGCCAGATTGCAGCGGTACAAGTAATATTCAAATTTGGGACACCCCAGCGAATGCTGCTTAGGGTAACTTCACAAGCCCGTGACTGACTAATCCGGCGCTTCCATGAGTGCCGGAGGTGCTCGAGGTCGGGACTTGCGTACGCAGACTCAGCCATGCATTTTAGCATGCCTATTTTCGAAAGCGTGCCGTGGTGAGAAAAATTTATGGGCGGTAACCTCCACCACACACGCCGCGGTGGCTCAGTGGCTAAGGCGTTGCGCTGCTGAGCACATGGTCGCGGGTTCGATTCCTGGCCACGGCGGCCGCTTTTGCGATAGAGGCGAAAAGCGAAACGAGATTTCGGCGCACGTCAAAGATCCCCAGGTGGTCAAAAATTATCCGAAGCCCTCCACTACGGCGTGCCTCATCGCCTGCGTTGCGTCGGCGCGTTAAACCCTGCAATCTATCTATCTATCTATCTATCTATCTATCTATCTATCTATCTATCTATCTATCTATCTATCTATCTATCTATCTATCTATCTATCTATCTATCTATCTATCTATCTATCTATCTATCTATCTATCTATCGATCGATCCATCCATCCGTCCATGCACCCATCTATCTATCTATCTATCTATCTATCTATCTATCTATCTATCTATCTATCTATCTATCTATCTATCTATCTATCTATCTATCTATCTATCTATCTATCTATCTATCTATCTATCTATCTATCTATCTATCTATCTATCAAATCAAGAACCTCCACCACCGGGTCATCCAATGCAATGCCCGCCAGAGTGTCTGCCGATGCGTTGAGCCAAATGCCTGCGTGTCCGCGAACCCACACCAAACGAAGTTTAAAGGGACACACCTTGTCGCCGTAGCCCGCTGTAACGGTCGATGCCCAACGACTGCCGGAATTATGCGGTGCAGCGAGATAACGGACCCAAGTAGAGCCCGGCGTTCCGTCGTAGGGCGTCCCGCATAGGCTTCGAAAACCAAGCGGTTTAAATAGTCATAACCGGTCGAAACTCATGAACCGCTGGCGCTTGTCATACATCTCCCCGTTGTTTAACGCAAAAAAAAAAACTGCAGGTACATTTGACGCAAAATATATGCACCGTATTTACTCGCATAATGATCACACTTTTTTTAGAAAAAATTCATGTAAATTTAGGGGTGCGTTTATTACGCCGGGTAAATTTTTTTGCGAAACATTTTGAGCACAGAAAACGCAAGCAAGTTGTTGGTAAAATTTTTTACGGTAGTTCCCATGAACATAATACAAATAATAAATAGAAACATAATGAAAACTCCGCATACCAACGCCAGCCGCTTTGCAAAGTGACGCAAAATGCCGTGTTTTCATTAATTACCGAACTCGCCGGAACGAGTTTGCTGCGAGGTGACAACAGTTCGACCAATAAGTGACTGCCACTGTTACAGTGCGGGACATCAAAACAGCATCAAAACAGATATGGCAGCCGACCCAGCAACATGAGCAGGTGGTTTTTGCTTGCTTGTGAGTATATTATCTGCATTTAGTGCGAGTTTCTTCCTCATCAATACTGAACTCATGGTCGCCGATATCTCTAATATCAGCAAGTATGCCGCAATAACGTATCCATGTCCTCTTCGAAAGGGGAGGAAACAAATGTACGCACGACCATCATAAGCTAGAATTTGCAAACATACGACATATTGCTGTGACTAGTTCAGGGTGCGTTCATTGCGGGGGAAATTTTAAAAAATCGAACTTGGACGACATACTGAAGGGGTGCGATCACTACGCGAGTGCGATCACTATGCGAGTAAATGCGGTAACTAGCGGTAGTACCTGGCGGGGCCCGGGTGGGCCTAATTATATTAATGACACTAATGGGTAAAACACGTGTTCATTTATTTGTTAGTTGTGATATTTGGCTAGTTCATCGTGAAGTGGTGCACGCTCAGGAGCTCCTGACTGCTGTAAATACATGGTCTCCAACCGCAGGTGCGTCGGGGTAGTGTGAAATGACTGGCACTCATGTTTTACTGTAACCCTCGCTAAACAAATTGCACAAAGATGGTGCACTCTAGCGAGTGAGTCAGCGATTGAAAAACGGTTTTATTTATCCGGTGAAGTGGGAGTGGTTCCCAATTTCAGAAAGCCATGGGATGAGCGGGCAGCCTTCGTTCTGGAGGAAGAATTGTGTGGACATCCAGATCGCTGTTAGCCACCAGGTTCTCCCACAGCTAATGTGTGGAAACAGTGGATGGAAGAAGGGGGAGGTTGTTTTGCTTTTACCCTTAATATAATATGAGGAACAGTACCAGGTTGTAAACACAACTTCAATTCGTTAGGAGATTGCGCTGGGAACACACGATGGGGCCTCCATCGCGTGTTCTAAGATAGCACTTCTAATGAGGAAGAATATATTCTTCTTCATGGGAAGTGCTATCTTAGCAGATATGAACGATGCTCAACGGTCCCAGTTTTATGACAACTAATATCTGAAAAACTATTTTAGCACTTTTCACTCCCCGCATGGTGGAACTTTTAAAATTTTCAGTAATATTTACCTGCAGCACTATAATCACAATGATCTAATGAAATCTGAAGCCGTTTGAAAAAGCAGTTTGGCTAGGCGTGGACATAACCTGTTAGGCCTTTTTGGCTCGTCAGCCGTGTCATATGTTTGAAACCATTTGGCCCCTTTAGCGGCGTCTCAGGGCGAAATCCTGAAAAATGGTTATCTTCATTTGTATGAGTAACATATACTAGCAGAAATCAGTTGGATAACTGAATCGGTGAAAGATTTATTTGAGAATCTTTAGGAACACCGATTTTTTTCCGGAATTCGGAATCACCTCGATAGTGTTGGTTAGGGCGAAATCCAAAAGCTACTTTTTAGATATGCTTAAGAGCTTCATATATCAGCAAAAAACGCTTGAAAATGTGAACGGGTGAAGAAGGCAATCACGCATTTAAGAAAACAGAATTTCCCCCTTTCCCTTAGTTAGGAGTACAATTTCCAAAAGCCCCCCTTAGTGAGCCTCTACGCCATGTCGCAAATATACCCCCGAAATTTCAAATATCTAGATGCAGCAGTTTTCGCTGGGCGTTGATGAGTCAGTCAGTCAGTCCGTAGGGCAGTTCATTATATAGGTATAGATTAACCGGCAGCAGCCGCGTTCACTTAGTGCGGAACGCTCGTTGGGTTGGTTTTTGCGATAGTAAGCAAAAAAAAGTGGCAGTGTAGCGCCGGCACGTGCGGGAGAAAAAGCAAGCACAAAAAATTGGCCGCGTATCTGCTCCTTTCGTTGCAAATGTCGACAAAAGACGATAGTCTTTATCGACTTTTGCCTAGTAAATGCCTCCCTTCGCTTTCCCGCTCACCTCTCATGTTGTTCCTCTTGCGTCGCGCTCCTCCCAAGGTAAAGACGCGAGAAGTTTGCTTAAATCATTTTAATTTTACCGCGTTCCACTGCTCCAGGCCGTGGGCCTCGATGTCAGCGCTGCCGTACGGCGGGGACGCGCGTGAATCGAGGCGCCCTACTTCAACGTCGACAGAACCACGTTGCCCTAGTCCACGTGCCTTCCAAGCAGAACGTGGAACCTATCTAATGTAACCTGTCGTAACTGTTTCCGGTTGATTTCTTAAAATGGCGCCAGAAGCTATAGTGGCGCGGGCGAAAGCAGGCGATGGCGGAGTGAATGTTTTTTTTTTTTTTTTTTTTTTTTTTTGCAGTTGATGAAGTATTTAATTTCGCAAAAATCAAGCATGTATGATTTTTTATAAAGGAACACTGCAAAATTCACTTCTGTATTATTTTTGTTGTCTTATATTTGCGTAATGTCTTGTTCTTCTTTAACAATGTTGGCAAGCATGAACATTACACCGTACTCAGACGGGTAGATTTAGCTGTGACTATATAGCCGTGACTATATATTGCGAAGGCCTTGTTTTACTTTGCTCGGGTGGCTGAATCGGGTCACAGACAGACAGACCAAAATTTCTGTGTTTAAGTAGCCTAAGAAAGACTATCGTCTTTAAAAGAACATAACTCCAGCTGACGCTGTTTCACACAGGGTGCGCGCGAGCACTACGGAGGCGGGAAATTTGAATTGCTTTGGGCGGTAGCAGTGAACGGATAACGGCGCTACAGCCCATTATGGCGAATCACTTTCTCTGCACCTCGGTAAGCTTTCAGGTTGAGTGGAAGGGCTTTAATTTTCTGTACACTTTGATCTTAGCCAAAAGGCCGAGAAGCGCCCTCCAGCGATCTTCGGTCCTCCCCTTCCTAATAAAATAATTTATCATCATCAATTTTCTGTACAGATGGAGGCAGTAAATACCCAAGGGCTCGACGCAGGGGAAATGTTTTAGGGCACGATAGAGCAGTGCAAACTGATAGAGAATATGTAAGCACTATTGACTGTTGTGTAGCAGAATCTAGTTTTCTAAGGGCCACAGCAATCGCTAAATATTCAGCATTAAAAGATCGAAGTAGTAAAGTCAGGCAATCGGAAGGAAAAGGCCCAATCTAAACCGGGTGTAAAATTCCCACTACTGCGTTCTCGTTCCGGGCAGAGGACGGACTCCAAGGATTACATTGGAGGGGAAACCGGTAAGGCGATCCCGCAAAAGGCCCGATAAGAGACTCGATGGGAGTAATTTAGCAATATCGGGAAAACTTTCAGCGAAGGCTACCTCCAAAGATGAGACTGAATGATTAGGAACAGGGACAGACAAAAAGGCAACCTATAACGGGTCTAGTAAGGACTGTACAAATATAACCTGAGGGCGTTTGACCCGGGGTCATGGGCTGCTGAAAAACAACGAACGCCATGTTACGAAGGCAGTTTGGCGTCTCTTACTTCCTTACTCTCTTCTCCTTTCTTCCTTCTACTCTCTTCTCATCTTTACACCGTTTTCATATGCCGCACGGCAAAAATACGAAGGTAAAAAGAAAACTAAACGGACCAGACTCTGCTGCGTTACTCCTCATTTTATTCTCGCAGTTGTTTTTGCATGTCAACGTTTTCAGCGCTTTCTTCCGTCCAAAAGCAAGCCTAATGTCCCCTACGCAGCTGCAGACGTCTTCAAGACCCCAAGCTGCCGCAACATTTCTTTTGCTCTATAGCGCAAAGCAGGTTTGCCTTTCATCGGCCCTCGTTAGCACGACCGCAACTTTCGAGCAGCATAAAGTCTAGAAACTTTGCTCGAAACGCAGGATTCGCTAAGGGAGGCGCTCTCGTCGGTGTCATTATCAATTCTCGTTTTATACGTTTTGCGAGCGTCGCTAAACTTCTCGTGAGCTCAGGCAGCTGAAGAAGTTTGGCGGTGTTTATCCCGCGACTTTTTATCCTGGGAGCATTTCAACTGTACCTCACGTTTTTTCGGGCGTCGAAAGGAAGCGGAAAGGTGAAAAAAAGACAAACGCTCAGGAGGAAAGGAAGATTTGTTTCCAATATCCCGGTGCTCGTTCGGGCACGAAGCAGACCGGTCCTTTACGCCGTTTTGCTTCCTTTCACTGCGGTTCTCTTTCACAAAGAGACCGGCGGCGAAAGGTCAGCAGCCGACCGAGGGTCACCAATCGAGCTTTTTTTTATTACTTGGCGTCCAGTCCTTTTCGCTGCGAACCGCCTCTCTTGCTCTTCCATTCTCCCGTTCCTTCTCTTGTCCGGGCAGTTTCCGTCCTATTGAGTCCGAACGGCGGAGGACCCCAGACAGCGAGCTTCGAAAGGCGCGCGAGTTCCCCAGGAATTCCCTCATTAAATCTGCAGAATCCCGCCGACATGGAGGTCGCGGGAAACGAAACTGCGGGAAAGCTGTAAATGGCGGCGAAAGCGAAAAACAAATCGAGGCAAGGAAGGCAAAACGTGGACGCGAAGGGCAAAGCGAAAGCGGGAGATTAGAAAGCGAGCATTCGGTGCGTGTTTTATCCCGTTGGCTTGCCCGAACCTGGTATTTCTGCTCCTGCTGCTGCTGATCACCGGAGTGGGAGATGGCGCGAGGAATCCGACAACTTTCAAGGCCTGTCGTCGCGTGGTCGTGAAAGCGGTGTTCAATGGAACCAACTGAAAAAGAGGGGAGGAACTAACGAAAAGCTAATTCTGCGCGCTTCCGACGCTGATTTCAGATTCCTATTGGTTTGGCGTGACTCATTGGTTTTGAAGCGCTTGGAGCTGCTTTTCATTATGGCATTGCCAGCATTCTCCGCTCACACGCGTTGCGGTGTATAGGGCATGTGCCGCACCCACGTACGACTTATTCGTAGATTTCCCATTTCCCACTTGAAACGGAGCAAAGCGAAACTGCGCGAGGGGTTACTAAATACTGCGAAGCTATACCACATTATCCTACAGAAAAAAGGCTGCGGTTTGCTGAAATCGGGTTCTCAAATAGTGCGAGATAAGGTATAACGGCCGTGAAGCCCAAGTGAATGCTCCGGTGCTTTCTTTACGTGTAGAACCTGGACTTAAATCTCGTGGCGTCATTGTGTACAGACCGCTCTAGAGACCATAACTGAAACATAAAGATAAGCTAAACAACTAGGTCGGCTCAACGGGCAATGGAAAGCATACCGTTCGGAATAACACTCAGGGACAGGAAACGAGCTACCTTGCTCAGAGAACAAACTAAAGTTGGCGATATCATAGTTCAAATAAAGAAAAAAAACTGGACTTGGACTGGCCACTTAGTGAGACATATTGACAACCGGTGGAAAATTAAACTAACAGAGTGGATACCAAGAAATGCGTCCAGAAGGAAGTGAAGGCCAGTAACACGATGGAGGGACAGCAGCGGGCGTAGCCAGGGGGGGGGGGGCACACCGGGCCGTGCGCCCCCCCCCCCCCCCCCCCCCCCTTTCCCGAAACGTTTTCTGCCAGGCTGGGGTGCGGTTAAAGTAGCCTGAAGAACCTGCAGTTTTCCTGCCTGAAGAACCTGAAGTCGCCTGCAGGCGCGGAACCTGCAGTTTTAAGGACATTCTAGTTCATATAAAGCTGAAAACAAGGGTTACGTCAACGTCTGATCCCTGTGCCCGCTCCAGATGCTGTACATGTCAACATATACAGCCCGGCTGCATTTCGCGCCGGATACACCGAGCAGCGCCGGGAACCTCCCGCGAGACGATCGAGGCAGTCCCGCTGTTTCGCTGGCAGAACAGCGCAACCTGAAAATGGCGGAGCAGCAGGAAAAGCCTCATATAGACATACATGTGGTCTGGACTTTAGCATGTCATTGCTTGTCTTTACACTGGTACAAAGTGTAATAATATGATGGAGCATGTCACTGTATTTTGTTCAGTCAACTATCAATCCTTGATATGTTTATTTTTCTACCGACATCGCATTTCATTGACTATTGCAGTTCCATAATTTCTGCTAGATAAAAAGCATTGCTCTGGCCATCTTGTATTTCCTCCACATCAACAAAACTGTACAATTCTGGTTATTGCGGAGCTTTTTTTTTTTTTTTTGCACTATTCCATTATTTCAGCATTCTGTATTTTCTTAACCGGAATTTTACTGAAGCCACGACTGTTCGATTTAATGGCTAGAAATAAAATGAGATTTAAGAAACGTGCAACAAGCTCAACATTCAACAGCAGCGCAATAAAGTGTTCCGCTAAGCGTAAGGTTATGATTCACGTTACTAGCACAAAAAATAACAAAAAGGCGATTACTTAAGGACGAAGACGCACATTTGCTAGCTTCCCCGCCGCTTGGCCGCTCGATGCTGGCGTGATAACCATTCTGGCTGTGCGTGACAATCAATCGTGCTCGATAATAAATCGTGATAATCACGATGCTGGTGTGATAATCAATCGTGCTCGACTGTACTTCATAGCTGATAAGAAAACTTAGTCTCTTTCCTAAAGAAAAATCTGAAACACGCGCATTTTGATAGTAAACACCCATGTTGGCCTCCATTTCCGCCTGACGGAACTTCGGGGACTGCGCTCCTCACGAGCATACTCATGGATAAATTCACGAGCGTGTGCCCGCATAACCACCTGCTCCACAGGACGAATGAATCACCCGGGGCCTACCTGTAGACCGGCGAACGGGAATTCAGGTTACCATAATAATAATAATCATCATCATACAGTCAAACCCGTTTATAGCGAACTGCAGTATGCACCGCGATTAGTTCGATATATCCAATAGTTCGATATAGCCGAACCCGCCTATAACGAACTTATTGTTACGAGTTCGCAATCCGCGGGAGCCCCCCTCCTCCTCCTCCCGAACTCCACCATCCCCGCATGCAGAAACGAACACAGTAAAGTAGCCGTTGCCATACCCAAAATCATCCATTTGTTGCAAGTACTAAAGCTACTTTCCGCCTTAACTGCCTACTTTGCAAAAAAAGTGGTGATTTTTGTTTTCACTTCCGTTTTGGTGGCTTCAACTAGCATAGCATTCTCTACACGAAACATTGGTTGCACTAGTTCGAGTCCACGTCCACCAAAATCCAAGAAGCATTGGCGGAGCACATCGACTGCCGAAAGCGCTTCATTATAAGCGTCGGACGGCTTTCACTCGCGACATCATCGGGAACGTTGGCGAGCGGTCCCCGGAACATTAATTTTTTTCTCTTTTTTCCCCCACAGTTCACCGATGCTGGTCTCTTGGTCCAGATTCGCTGAGTGGGCGGGTTCCGACGTGAGTCCCGCGCGTCGGAAACAGTTACGGAAAGTGTCGGGCGTCACGTCGCTCCGTGCAAGGCGCAATGTCTCGGTCGCGGCCAATCCACATCTCAATCACTGCTCCGAGACCATGCATTTCGACGGCCATTCTAGGCGCGCAGAGTTCGATATATCGGATGTGAACTTCGTTATAAGGAATATGTTTCCCATGTATTTCCGTAACTGAAATATTTTTGTTCGATATATAGCATAATTCGCTCTACCCGGGTTCGTTATAGCCGGGTTTGACTGTATAAGTTCCTTAAGGTGGGCTTTACGGTTAGCATTCAGCATACACAAATCGCATGTTGACGTCAGTTATTTCAAGCCTCGTTTAAAAAACAACGCGCAAGAAGCCTTGCTTACACATCTCCCGCTCCCATCTTTTAGTCGACCAACCCCCACCCCCCCCAGAAAAAAATTCCTGGCTACGCCCCTGTGGAGAGATGAAATACGGAATTTCGGGGGTAAAGTATGGACTCAAGCAGCGCATGACAGGAGGGGTTGGAGGTCAATGGGAGAGGCCTTCGCTCTGCAGTGGACCTGAGTAGGCTGATGATGATGACGATGAAATATAAGTGGGATCGAGGTGTCTGTTCCGTTTCTCCAATTAGCCAGCTTCTCTTCCCAATTAGTCAGCACTATATTAACCTCTGTTATAGGGGGCGTGAAAACCCAATTCTCTTCAAATTGAAAAAAAAACTAGTTTTATGCGAAGAAACTCTGGACATTTGGAAAAACACTCAAATTTTACGCTGTAGTAACGTAATATGTGCAGGGGTGACATAATGGGCCTCTTCGATGATCAGTCCGGGCAGTCCGCGAACTGCCCGAGACGTGATCCGGAGCTCGATTTTCTCATCTATTCCTATACGGAGCCTCCACTCCGAGGACAGTACTCAGACTGCCCCAGTACTATGCAGGTCTGGTTAATAGAGGATGCCCAATATGGTCCAGCACTAGAAAAAATGCCGGGCCATCTCCACTAACGTGAAACCTGGGGAGGACGAGATAAGCAGTGTGTGAGTGTATTCAAAGATTGTAAGTCTCTCTATTGCCACACGGTGCACGCTGACTAGGCGCCGGAGAAGCGCCGGTGGTAGGAGCAATCGCGCTTGCTGAGGCGGTGGCGCCCTCGCTTGCGTTAAACCGGATTTAAGCAATCGAATGAGTGATAGATTGGCCGTAAGCTGTCTTCGTGTCAAACACCGCTGTGTGCTTAGAATCATGCTTTACAGGGGAAAACCTGGCATTTGAAACCAATTTTGAGATGGATTTTAGCAAATTGATCCTATTAATGCAATTAAATCCTGATTATTCCTGCAGTTCGAATGAGTTTAAATCATTTTAGTTTATTTCGAACCGGTTTTATTCAATGTGTACTTGTGTTTTGACCGTCGTTTGACAACTTGATTTACCTTAACGACGCGTAACGATGACGAGAGGAGACACCGACAGCCCGAGCTCTTAAGGTGCTTCGCCCCAAAAACGTAATTCATCAGCATCATCATCACCACCACCAGCATATCTGCGCCAACTGCAGGGCCTATCCCATAGGTCTCCAATTACCCCGGTACTGTGTTAACTGCGACAAAATTATTCCCGCTAACTTCTTGATCTCATCTACCCATCTAACTTTCTGCCGCCGCCTGCCACGCTTGCCTTCTCTAGGGATTCACTCTGTTACCCTTAAAGGCCAACGGTTATCTTGCCTTCGCATTACATGGACTGCCCATGCCCATTTCTTAGTTTCTTGTCATATATCCTTAACACGCTTTTGTTCCCTGCTCCACTCCGTTCTGTTCTTGCCCCTTAATGTTGCACCTATCATCTTCCGTTCCATTGCTCGCTGAGTCGTCCTCAATTTAACTTGAACCCTTTTAGTGATCCTCAAAGTTTCTGCCGCGTAGATGAGTACCGGTAAAATGCAGCAGTCATACACTTTATTCTTCAGGGACAATGGCAGGCTACCATTTATTATTTGAGAATGCCTGCCGAAAGCACTCCACCCCATTCTTATCCTTCTAATCATATCTGCTCATGGTTGGGATCCGGTGTCACAATTTTGCCTAAGTAGACATGTTTGCTTACCACTTCCACTGCCTCGCCGCCTATCGCAAACCGCTGTGCTCTCCCGAGGTTATTGATCAATACTTTAGTTTTCTGCATATTATTTTCAGGCCCACGGTTCCACCTTTCTTGTCCAGTGCGGCAAGCATGCTTTGCAATTACCGTAACCCGAGTTACTTAGCAAAACAACGGCATCAGCAAATCTGAGGTAACTGAGGTATCTGGTGTATTCTGTAATCTGATATAATCTGAGGTAACTGAGGTATTCTCCATTAACCCATACGCCCACCTGTTCCCAATCAAATGTTCTGATTAACTCTTGTAAATGTGCTGTTAATAACGTTGGAGAGATTGGGTCTCCTTGTCTGATGCCCTACCTTACAGGTATTTTACTGCTCTCCTTGTGAAGGACGATGGTAGCTGTGGGTCTATTGTAGATATCCTCTAGTATTCTAACTTAATGCTTGCCTACACCCTGATTCCGGAATGCCTGAATGACTGCTGAGGTTTCGACCCAGTCAAATGCTTTCTGATAATGTATGAAGGCAATCTGTAAGCTAAGTATTGTTGGGAATCAGCCATCCCAGCGCTGCCACTACTGTTGGGCCTGGGTCACCTCACCGCAGCCACCACTGTTGCGACTGGCCATCCGAGCGCAGTCACCGGTGTAGCGACGTTGCCTTGCTCTGCCCGCTATCGACGCGGCGCAAAGCAGAGCGATGAAGTTCTCGAGCTGACGAAAAGTTGAAGCAACATTTATATACAGTATGTACAAGGTCAACAGAAGCGTTACAAGGCTCGCACCAATGCTACAGCACGTTTCCACTCGGTGCCTTCGAAAAGTGCCGCTCTCGCTGTGCTTCCTGGCGTGTTTTATACCCCCGGGAGTCCGCTGCAGCCGCCAGAAGTTTAAATCGCTCCAATTAGGACTCTCGCTGGCCGAAGTTTGAATCCGACGAATGGAGGCGAAGCGATTGCGTCAGCCGAGGCGCCACGAGGGGGAACGGGAGGCGACGCCGTCGCCGTCTCAGCGGCGCCGTCTCCAGGCATGTCGCTGCGCGTCTGCCGCGGGCCGTTCGTCCTAGGCATGATTCGGCCCAGCCGTTGCGAAGGAGAATGGAGAGGTGACTCTGCGGCGCCTGCAAGTTTGGGCATGTCTGCCGCGGGCGGTTTTTTCGAGGCGCGAATCGGCCCCGCTGTCGGCG
Source organism: Haemaphysalis longicornis (assembly GCF_048455015.1). Lineage (NCBI taxonomy): Eukaryota > Metazoa > Arthropoda > Arachnida > Ixodida > Ixodidae > Haemaphysalis > Haemaphysalis longicornis. The sequence goes on along the minus strand of NW_027526361.1, from coordinate 205,866,537 downwards.
CGTTGCACTGTGCAGCAAATTTGGGCTGGGCGGTCTGACACAGCAGTATACTCCGCGCACTTCTCTATCACCTGAGTGATCATGTACACCTGAGTGATCATGTAAATATGGTTCATTGTTGAATATCCTTTACGAAACCCTGCTTGTTCATTAGGTTGACTGAAATCTAAGTTGGCAGAAATTCTGTTAGTGATTACCTTGGTAAGTACCTTCAAGACGGATGGGAGTAACATTATCGGCCTGTAATTTTTCAAGTCCTTCATCTCATTTTTTAAGGATTAGGATTATGTTCGCGTTCTTCTAATATTTCGGTACACTCGCGGTGATTAGGCACTGCGTATTGGCCTCGAGGACATACCATGGCGCCACCTATGAGTGACGTCACTTGTAGGACGCCGGGTCGTGTTGTCGTCTGGTACAACACATTTCCTGTGCATATGCGACCGCATGTTTTGTTGTTGCTGTTGTTGTTGTTGTGGCCACCGCCTCATTGTGGATTCCAGGCGAATTGCCCAAAAAAGTGGTCTGCAGAACGAACAATCCGAGCAAGCAATCAGCGACTCGCTTGTACGAGGCGACACCGCCGCGTTTAGGTAGTTGCTACCATCGCGACCCACAGCTCGTACGCAGCCAGCTAAAGCCGAGGACGATGCAACAGTTTTTGAAAATGAAAATGAGGCGCAAATTTTGTACAGCAATTGAATGCATGGATGATTGCACCTAAAAGCTGTGTAATACTTTTCGTCCGCACATGTTGCCGCTAATAGCAAATTCCTCGTCCGTTAGGAACTGAATCGATTCCATTCTTTTCTTACCAACCAGTCATCCAAAAGTGTGGGCTGATTAGTAGCATGGACTTACGGTACACCGACACAAGAACCAGACCACTCGTGAACTCGTAGAGGTACTCTCACCTTTTAAAGGGGCCCTGAAAGGCATTTTGAGCACACTAAATGAAGCAGCGCAATCGTTAGATTGGGTCGTCAACGTCATCTGTGCCAAGTATTACTCTTTTACGCGCAGCGGAAAGCTCACACTTTTGTTGCAAAGTTTGTCGCTTTTTTCTCACCCTTCCCTTCGTGTTTTTGGGCGCCGCCATCTTCACATGCCTACGTCATCGATTCCCACATGTTCGTCATGAGCTAGAAATCCTGCTATTGGTAGACTTTTTCACGCACTTCCGGCGAAGAGATGAGTCGTCTGCTCAGCGTCGGCTCGCCGGCTGATTTGCCAGCGGAGTGACGGAGTGCATGGACATTTTACGACAAATGAATCAAGTGTAAACAAACGCTTAACCGTTTGTATTGAATGCAACAGGGCCATAACAAGACATGGACATTCTCTTACTTGAGTACGTTCCATAAAGAAAGCATTGAAGCCCCGTGGCACTTCTTTCGTGCAATCGCAGAGTACGTCCTGAGCCGAATGCCCGGGTTTGACAGATACATTTTATTCAACTTCAAAACAAACCAGAGACGCGTTTCGAACGAACACAACGTCACAACATGCGTTGCAAGTCTGAACCGCGATTGGCAAACGATGGGTTGCCTGCTCTTGCCCGTCGTAAATTCGGCACTCACCTCGCGCGCGGTTTGCGGGGACGAACAGCAAGTCACTTAACTCTGGCGCACAAGCCGATGGCTTTTAGCCACGCACACTGCACATACCCCATGCGAGGTTGAGTCGTGCGTCGCTCGAGAAAGATAATCCAGAACATGGGAAGCACTATCCACCCGCAGAAGCACAACGTCGCATTCCATCGCGAAACAAAGGCGTCCACAACACACACACCATCGCCTCCTGTAATGCCAAACGCATCTCCCACTTCCCAATGAGAGTGAGTGGTACGCCTGCAGTGCCCACATGTCGCGAGATGGGGCCCCGAGCTGAACCGGGATCACGCAACCGTAACTGACTTCTGGGGCGGTTTGTGCCTTGTTGCCAAGGCAACCGATATTTGAGATTGTCAAAGAAATGGCGCTCGCTCCAGCGCTAGAAAGCTCAGAGCCGCGCCGGAGCATGTTTTGCCAACGTTGCCGCTCTCCACCACGCGTCGCCCCAAGCTGAACTGGTCACATGATTGAAGCGTTTTGTGCACGGGTTCTGTATCAGTTTAAAATGTCTCTTTCACATGCCGCCCGCAGAAATTACCACCACCGCGAAAGGGCAAGGCCAGGCCGCCGCACACATGCAGCCAGGTTTTTCGTTCGCTTTTCCAGCCTTGAGCGGAGTGCATGATTCAAGGTGTCAACAAAGCTTGCCCGTAGCAGACGGCAGTGTGAGCCAATAGCGGAAGTACGTCACCGCCGCGGAGCGCAGCATCACGGGAGGGGAGGCTTGCGCGCCGTCAACAGCGGAGAGTAAGTTGAAAGGAGGAGGAAACGCGGTGCGACGATAATGCACGGTTTTTGATTTACGATTTCTCAGCTAATACTCATCGATTCAACAAAATTCTTGTGGGAGGAGATAGCTAATACATTGCTTTATTTGGTTACATGTACATCCATGCATCGGCGGAAGGTATTTCAGGACCCCTTTAATAAAACAAATCCTGCCGCAGCCAGATCGCCGTTGCGCTGGATGAGAAGGCATTTTAATTTAACCAGTTTAATTTAACTGCTTAGCAATTTAACTATTCACTTAACCTGTGCAACAAGATGAATTGTGCCCATAACCCGCCGCAGTGGCTCAGTGGCTAAGGCGTTGCGCTGCTGAGCACGAGGTCGCGGGTTCGATTCCCGGCCGCGGCGGCCGCTTTTCTGATGGAGGCGAAAAGCAAAGGCGCCCGTGTGAACGAGATTTCGGCGCATGTTAAAGATCCCCAGGTGGTCGAAATTAATCCGGAGCCCTCCACTACGGCGCGCCTCATCGCCTACGTTGCGTCGGCGCGTTAAACCCCACAATCAATCGAATTGTGCCCATACGCCATGTTGCTTGAACAATTGCATGCATCAATTGCAAAATCCTTCAGTTGGCAGCAGTGCTTAGTGTCAGTAGTAAGGCTTCGGAGTATGGGCACAATTTTCTCCTATTCTTCCGTGCCGTCGCATGATCATTGGTCAGTTCGCATCACGTGACATTTGTTTACACTGCGACGGTTCATGGGAACCGTCAGTTTGTTGTTTATGCGTTTTGCTATGTCAACTCTGGTAGACTTGTGGTGCCTGATCTGCGGCTGCGCGCGGCTGACCTCGTCCCGAACGCGAATCTAAGATTGCGCGTGTAGCAGCATTTCAGCGGCAGAAGTGTGTCCGAACATGTCGTTTTGCTGCCCCTTCGGCAGTGTTGTTCAGCTTCGACCCGGTCGAAGTTAACGGCGAGGCCGTAGAGCCGGCAATCTCGCAACACTGATGAACACCAAAATGGCCGCCGTAGCTGACTTGTGGTCTTCAGTGGCGGCACTATGATACCTATCTCATGACACTAACAGCGTTCGTATTTGTCTTTTTTTTTTTTTTTTTGCTTCCCGCGCTTATTGGTTGGATGTATATATATTTTGGCAGACTATGCCATCAATTCGTTGAGCCTTTTTTTCTGTACAAACACATGGCACGCTTAGGATCGGAAATACAAGCAGCGCTGGGAATGCCTGCATGTTTCCTTTCTCGCTCAATACCGTCAAGGCTGGCGTTCTTAGCAGGAAACTTCCTTTCCGCCTTTCATGAACTCGGCGACTTCGCCAGCAAAAGGTCAACTGCACTTTCCCTATCTCTTTTTTTTTTCATAAGCCCTTCCGTATAGAACCGTACCGGGTTTGCAGCTTAATTGACATTTCCTCTGATCGTCATATCCCCCTCTCCCTTCGCCCTCTTTATCCTCCAGCCGGTGGGCATGCTTACCCAGCGCGAACTGTAGGAGGCCAGAAACTTGCCCTTTCGTGAGATCTCGAGGACTTTACGAATAAGCCGTCCCTTCCTATTTCGCCCTCCCCTCCTCTCCCCTTCCCAATCTGTGTCCCTCTCGCTCTCTTATTTGATCCCGCTATGATTGCACTTTCGGAAGCCCCTTTACTCCGCTTGTGCCGTGATAACTAGAGACACGATGGGAAAAAGGAAAGTAAAGGGGCGAGCGTCTGCGTATAAACCCTGGTGGGGCGAGAATTATCTTGCGTCGACAGGCACTCGCCGTTAATCTCGCGACGACAACCCGACCTTTGTCCTCTGCGACGAGCCGCGGTAAAAGCGGCAAACGTCAGTCGCGGCTTGATTACTTGCGGCTTATACGCGAATGGGAAACCCGTCAGACTATGAATCTTCGGACTGCCGCGCGACAGGAGTTTGAAACACGTCGATCAAACGAAGTTACCAGCGAAAAAGGAGCAGAGAATGATACTTCGAATCAAGAGCCAAAAGGACATCTGTATGCCATTTGTCTAAATGACTCTATGCAATCGCAACTGGGCGTTACGTGTGCTGCGAATTTCAACGAAAACGTGCATTACATTGAGGAAGTGTGTTTTATGATTCATTTAGCCAGATTTGTTGACGGGCTACTTGGTCTGATACTTGAAAAGTTATGAGGATTGCGCAGAAAGACCACACCAAGAGAGAAGACAACAGGACGAGCGCAACTAGCAACTGATTTTTTTAAAGGCTTACGCCCCAATATATAATACGAAATTGACACATGCGCCCAACATACATATGCAAGAAGCCTAGAAAACATGTTCCATCGTCACACCCTACAAGCACGACTTTAGCATATCTCCTCGCTTTTGTATAAAGCCACGGATGTGTGACTCCCGCAATTGTGAGCATTCTTTATTAAAAAGGCTTCCATGATCTCACGCGCAACATCGCTGCTGCCCCGGCCAAGAATCTCATTCAGTCACGGCCTGCACCCGCTTTTTTCGCAATTTCTGCAATGGTTCATCAAGTTAGTTCCAGCATCTCTATCTTCCTCTAAGCGCTCATGTTCCCTTGCACGATCATTCACGCAGCGCCCAGTTTGGCCAATATGGGCTTTTCTGCATGTAAGTGGAAGATCATACACAACACCTTTCGCGCACTTCACAAAGGGCTTGGTATGTTTTTTGGCACAACCGCTCCTCCTGGTTTTCTCTTTTGCAGTTAGAGAACAAACATGGTCCTGCTTCGCGGGAGCAGAGAATTCTATAGGTACTCCGTGCCTATTAAAGGGCCACGGAGCTGATGCAAACGTTGATGCAACCATCAACGTTTTCGTTGATGGTTGCAACTTTTAAAACATGCGTTGGCGATAGCCTAGTTGGACCTTCTGCTGATCTGCTGCTTAACTTCCTGTTAAACTTTGCGGCCACCCCCGTGACCTGCCTCCGAAGCGTATAGGCGTTTCCTAGTCAGCACAGCCACGCGACGCATGGCGCCATCCAGGGGCATGTCTGAAGCTATATCCACGCGCTTGTGGTCCTCAATTTCACCGCTTAGAACCGCTTGGTCACGTAGTGGAGTACTTCGGCTCCATTTTCAAGAGTTTTTCATATTTGAATATTAACATTCGTTATCACGCGTATAATAAATTTATGACATCTTTATGCATATAAACGGAATTTCAGGCATTTTTGTTGCCTTTTGGTCATTTTCAGCTGCTGGTTCTTGTACGTTTTTGCGGGTTTGCCCCTTTTAGGTAGGTTTCGGCTATTTCTGTTGAATATGTTTCAACGCCGTTATTTTTAACCATTGTAGGTCCGTTTTTGTTGTTATTTATTTCAGTTCGGGTGGTTTGTAGGCTTTAGATACGTTTATGCTGTGATATAACCCCCATAGAAATCACAGACGACGGCTGTATGTACTGACAAGGAAACGCATATACGCACCTCCCAAGCTCGTAGTGTTTTTGTTTTTTTTGCATTTCTTGTTCACAGTTCGTTTAAACTACGCAGATTTAGCTGCACCGCGTTGTAAATGCCACCACGCGAATGAACGAAGTGGACGAAGACGCGCCAACGCCGGATAAGCACCCTGCCAACCTGTGGGAGACCCGCGAGCAGCTGAGCATGTGCTACACCGCCAAGGGGAAGACATGAAGACTGGGATGAGGTGGAGGGCAGCGGTGGTGTGTGCTTCACACAAGACTTGAACGACGAAGCTTAATGCGGAGATGAGATGGCCCAACGGAGACAATAGCCTTTTGTGGGTATATGCCATGCGGGATCTCGCCACACGTGAACCGGCAGAATAATCAGCAGAATAGGCCGAAGCATAAAAGTGACAGGATAGGACGACGAGGACGGAATGAAGACTGGTGACGAAGCAGGGGTGGTCGGAAGGCTGCCTGCAATGGTGCGGTATCCCTGGTCTCCCGAGGCCGTCGTCAAGACGGTCGTAAATCCGGCCAGGCTTCAGCGGCAGCCTTGTCTACTAGCTGCTCATCGACTGTGTATTGAGTCGCGGCATCGACTGAGTGACGTGGTGTTTCCCGTACCGATCTACCAAAAGCCGCCGAGAACAGCGACTGTTTCAACGCCTCAGCATCGAGTGCACCGTACCACGTGAGACGTCTCATCTATCGCAGACGGGTTTTCAGACTGAACTGCAAGCTGTTATTTTTGTTTGTCGTCCTCGCAGAATTTTGTGTCTTTAGGATAGAGTATCGCATTCTACTTGTAACTGTATCGTCCGTCTAGTTAGTCGTCCCGTCTAGATAAATGTTCGTCTCCATCTACTGCGCACTTCTGAAGCACCTGACTCATTTTTGCGACGCGAGTCCAGAGGACTAGCTACCGACGCAATCACAGAGACCTTGTTCGTAAGCGCCACAGGATGGCCCAGGCAAGGCGCTATGGTAGGCACGTGGCGAGCTCTCACTGCATCGAAAACTGCGCGTCTTTCGGAGAGAAAACCAGTAACCACCAAAAATGGGGGCGTACCGAGCCATGGTCAGTAAAACAGAGGCCTTAAACACCACCGAAAACATCCAGGCTTTACAGACGATCAGTTTGAGAAAGAGGCGGTCGAACCTTCTTTCCTCAACCATCTGCACAACCGATTCTCAGTGTATACGATCCAGAGCCAGTGACTGACGAACTAGGACAGAGCACCCTGTTCACACTACAAGAACTGTCCTTGGCGCTATGGTCGGTAAACATCCGCAGCGCCCTAGGCAAGGACGGTATGGCGTGGCAAATGCTCAAATGCTGCGGATCGTAGATGAACAATTCCGTACACAGCTCCTGGACGAGTTGAACAGTGTGTGGAAATCCGGAGACCTGCCCACAGACTTGCGGCATTGCATCGTATGCCCAATTCCGAAAGGCGAGAAAAGACGTGACAGAGTGTATACTCTCAGACCAATTTCGCTGACGTCCACACTATGTAAGCTCTTAGCGCAAGGTGCTGGCGCGGCTTATCTACATAGTAGAGAACCATACGGAATACTCGCGGCCCATGTAGACCGGGTTTCCACACGCGCGCTGAACTCAAGATATCCTTCAAATGCTTCGCCGAATAGTGGCACACCAAGACTCCAGCGATCCTTTTGGCCATAGACCTGAAGGTTTTTGACATTACCAGCCAAGCCTGAATCGTGGAAGTACTTCGCGAGTGCGGAGCAGGCCCATGCATCACCAATTTTGTGGCGGGATTCCTAAAAGACTGGAAATTTAAGTATCAGCACCGAAAACCATCAACCGCAGAGCACTAATGCAGTCGGGGTTCAATGCAGCCGGTGCTCTTCAATCTTGTGACGCGCGACACCTCTGGTGAGTTCGAGACGAACAAACCCTAAAAACAGTGTACGCAGACGATATCACTATCTGGAGTAATAGGGCATTGACGTGACTGCGGCCACTGCGGCGGTGCAGCATAGACTGGACCCCCATTGAACGGTGGCTCAAGCCACAAGCGTGCGCGCCTTTTAAAAATGTACCATTCCTTCCTAAATAAAGTTCAGACAAGCGCGAAAGCTAAAAGTGTGTCCAACCTTCGCTCAAAGTGCGTCCAATCGATCTGCAAACCTTTAAAGGGACACTGAAGTGAATTTGTCAAGCTCCCGTTTTTGCTTGCACTGCGTAGACTGGCTCAAATTAGCACACTTTTCATCGTTTATCCGGTTGACAAATCGGTAATTATTTTACAAAGCGCGAAAGAAGAAAAACTACCATGCGCGGTTTGCGGCGGCCGCACCAACTTAAGCTGTGACGTTAGGAGGAGCGGGCACCGTGATTGGACGATGCCCAAGGTGAGCAACCAAACAAGTTTCGGTTTCGGTTCTGTAAAACACAACCGGTGGCGTTGTTGGATGGGCATTCTCAATAACTCAGTAATCATCGTACCGCGCTTCTGCCATGTTGTCAGCTGTAAAAATACATAAAGATAAGCCTCCCAGGACTGCTTGGAATCGTAGCATTCACTAGCCGATACCTACGCAGTACATGAACTCCATCCGCGTACCCGCAGACGCCCAAATGTCATGCGCTTTTCCCCCATATTTGGAGCTTGCCTCCCTCATGCCTGTATCGTAAAAAGCGTGTTCGTACCAGGCCAAGGGTCTGTTCATTCTGGCCTGTGCCCACTGCCTGCAAGCAGTCGGTGCTTATGGCAACAGCACGCCAACGAGAACTCGCTAGCGCGCCAGTGCCAGCCTGCGCGCGTTCTGTGAACTAGTTCGTGGAGCCATGAACGTTGCGGCCAAAAAAAAAAGGTGAACTCAATGTAGAAAACATCGGCGGAAAACGAAAAAATTAACTTACAAAAAAAAAGCACGTACCCGCAGAGATTCGAACTCGTGACTTGCAAAATACTTGCGGTGACATACCTAGCACCCAAAGCCACTGGGCCACGAACCGGGCTCTGCTGGGCTTGGTAATATAGGGTATATATTGTACAACCAGTTTACACTTTTATTTAGTTTTGGCATTTCAAGCAGCTTAGGTGACTATTTGTTGTATTGCGCTCGTGCAGTAAGCGTCGCCCGAGTTTCCACAATAGCTCACGTCTAGCAATTGCATTTCGTAGACGGAAAAGCGTTCGCAGATGCGTAGTCGTGCTGCTGACCGCTGTGCTTGTTCGCCCAGCGTGAAAAAGTGCTTCCCCCACCCTAGTTTTACGCTGTACGGTAAAAATATCAGTTGATTTTATTTCCTTAGTACCTATATTGACTTCGCTGACTCTTCTCCCGCCTTCAAGAGGCCTTATATTTTCCTACTGGCGTACCAGTCAGCGAAGCGTCGCATGTGCGCTTGTGCAGCGCTTGTGTGAAGCGACCTTGACTTGGAGCTAGATACAGTGTACAAACTAACGAAGTAAAGAAAGGCAGATTCTCCCATTCACAAACGTGTCCTGGCTTCGTTTCAACTGAGCGAACGAATTGCGACGACCCGTCGGCGGCCGGCGGACGAAACGCTGGGCCGACTGACTCTGTCTGAAGGCCGGGGAGCCCTGCAGTAGCGCAGCCAATTGCGAGTTCGGCTCCTCTCGACGTCACACGAAAACGCCGCAAAAAATGGGCGAGCGTAAAGAGAGGAGGACAGCATTTTCGAATTAATTTTTCTACTAAATAAAATCGCGTAAACGCGCCCAGGGTGGTCGAAACATGGCTTGGGGACTCCGGACTACAATTTCCGCAAGTAATCCCGCAATGTTTACATATCACTTCAGTGTCCCTTTAAAGATCCAAGTCGGATACGAAGAACGAACCCCGTGCTACGATTTTTCGCCCACCAAGTAAACGCACTTACGAGCGATCTAAATGTATGCCGATACGTGGTTTATGAGATAAAGGTATACTATACTACTCCTTCTTCAAGATCGATCCGTGCATTGTCGTATACAGAACAGTTCCCTTATCGCGATTTTCATGTAACCGATTTGACACTAAGGAAGGCCGGGTCCACGCACGCGCCGTGTGTCCCGAGATCTTATCAGAGCTTTTCTGTCGACCAACCGGTCTATGAGAAAATGCATTAGTTGTTTGGTAGAACGCCATCGGCCCCACTAAGAAAGCTTTCGCTTAAAAAATGGGCAATAGATTTACGTTAATACGTACCTGCTTAATGTGGGCTTGCGGTTTAAACGAAGTTGCGAAGATTGCCCCACCCAGCGCCCATTGAACCCGGTGTATGTGCTGACAGCAGCCGCTCATTTATTTATTTATTTATTTATTTATTTATTTATTTATTTATTTATTTATTTATTTATTTATTTATTTGAAAGCATATCTGTGGTATTTGGCGGCACACAGCAACAGAAGAACGCCTACATTTATCAGTTTGTACGATCGCTCCTTAAGCCATCCCCCGAGAAGTGGGTTAAAGTTCTTGGCATCCCTGTCCCTGAGGATGGCGGCTGCAGTGTGTGGCTTGAACAAATCAAGAAAACATGGCATCAACAGCTTCACATTATCAAACGCATAAGCAACCGGTTAGGAGGGGCTACAACGGAGACAATAAAACTGTTGACCCAGGCTGTCCTCACGAGCAAAGTGACAGATGGGGCAGTATGCTGCGTCTTCACTAAGGCTCAGTTTCAGCCGCTGGAGGTGCTACACCGTGAAAGCCTTCCAGTCATCACTGGCCTTCCAAAACATGCCAAACTCGAGGAGCTATACAGACTCGCTCAACTCCCACCTCTCACAGAAATCATTCGAACCCGTCAGGAAGGCCACGACGTCCGACGAGCATCCACTCTCGCCGGCCGTGCGCTACTTGCACTAATGCCACATTGCGCGGCACCACAACATCCCATCCCTTTGCCGCTTCCACTATGGGACGATTTCACCATCGTTACCCCAAAGACACTCCCAGTCACCGGTCCTACTCTTCGCCATTCTAACAAACACAGACGCACAGCTGAAATGACCGAGTGGTTTCCACATATCGCTGTTTATACCGACGCCACCTGGGTCTCAACCACGAATACTGCTGGATTAGCGGCCATTCACTCGACATTTCAAGCCGACTGTCAACAAGAATACCAAACAGCGCCATTGTCTACACACCTCCAACACCAAGCGATATTACTGGCTGTTCAACAACTTCAAATTTCTCACTGGCCCTACCAACCAGCCTCATGCAACTATCTTCACAGCCAGCCAGGAGGCAATCCGCGCATTGCGCCGGGTGCCTTCTCAGAATTCTATCAGTGCGTCCATCAAGATGATTGCCCGGAGGCTACATTGTACAACAGGATACCAATTCGGGTAGACTGGGTGCCAGGGCACTGCGTTAACTCCTCCAAGGAGGCCGCGTGCGCCCTGCCGAGCGATGTTCTTTCAACCCGCTCCCACCCAGTTTTGCCTCATCACGACCCCAGGTTCTGATCCACAAGGCTCGTGCTAGGGCGGTGCTTACAGAGGGCATCCTTTTCAAGTGACGTTCTTACATACCAAAGAAAGGGCGGCCACCCGTTCTCCCAGGCACTACCGCAAGAAATTCACCTCCGCCGGCCATGACACCACCCACGTGCGTGATGTGCTCTTTACGAGCCACACCGACAATTAAACATCTCCTTTGGACGTGTCCAGGACTGTACGCGGAACGCACCTCTTGCAAACACAGCAGCGTTACGTGTTTGACGGACTGGCTCTACCCACCTGCAGCCACAGCCAAGCAGGTGTTTGCCTGCTTGTGGGACTTCGCTCTCGCCACTGGCGTCCATCTGAGAATGTAAAGTTTTCCCGAATTGACAGCACTGTCCCCACCCGCCCCCACATTGGCCGAGTCGCCATCCTTATGTCAATAAAGTGTAATTTATTTATTTATTTATTTATTTATTTATTTGTTTGTTTGTTTGTTTGTTTGTTTGTTTGTTTGTTTGTTTGTTTGTTTGTTTGTTTGTTTGTTTGTTTGTTTATTTATTTATTTATTTATTTATTTCCATTTACCATCAAGGCCAGCGGCATTAAAGAGGGGAGTGGATACGAAGTTACAGGTCGAATGCAAAATTGCTTGGATGAGTACAGGCTTGTTAGGTGCTTGGGTAGACAACATTAGCTAGTGCGGTACGAAAAGTTGGTGGTCGACAATAGTGGCTGTTGGTCCGAGAAGGTGATTCCGTCCTTTTGAAGTGCGTGGCATGAAGGATTGAAGGCAACCTCTTGTTAGGCAGGGCTGGATTCCAACTTTATGAACGTGATCAACTCGTGGGGAAATGTGCATTGGTGGAAGTATGAGTTCGATACGCGAATGAGAACGGTCATTGAATATTTTAAGAAACTGACATAGGCGAGAAAATTGACGACTGGATGCAAGGGAAGGAAGGGGCAATGTGTTTTTCATGGACGTTATGCTAGCGGCATGGTTGTAGTTATGCAGTATGAAACGAGCGGAGTTATTCTGTACTAAATCTAAGGAGCTAATTAAGTTATCAGTACCGGGATCCCATATGGAAGAGGCGTATTCTAATTTACTACGGACTAATGTTTTATATACCGTTAGTTTTAATGACATAGGAGCGGAAGAGAAATTACAACGAAGATACCCTAACGCTATGTTAGCACTGTTAATTATCGTGTTAATATAAAGTGACCAGGTGAGGCAGGAAGTAATGTCAACACCAAGATAGCGGTAAGAAGTGACTGACTCAAGAGGGGAAGTATTAAGGTAGTACGTAACAGGACTAAATAAGGAGTGGGAGATTCACATTGCTTTACATTTGGTCAAGCGTCACACCAGACTGAAATTTCGTTCATGTTAGTCTGCAGAATGGGAACGTCGTTTATATCATTAATCTCTCGAAATATTACACAGTCGTCCGAGAATAAGTGAGTGTTAGAAGAAACACAAGAGGGAAGGTCGTTATTAGGAACAAAAGCGGACCTAAAACTGAACCCTGGGGGACGCCGGAATGAACAGTACTAAAGGGAGAGTTGAAATTGTTAGAAGTAACAAACTGCGTTCGGTTGCAAAGAAAGTGCTCCAGCCATGTTAAAAGATCGCGACCAAGATTTAATTTGCTTAATTTGAGAACTGATAGCTTGTGTGATACCTTTCCAAACGCTTTGGAAAAAGAGCTTTCCTGCCTGTTTGCCATGCCTTACCGCGTTCTGTAATCCGTTCTCTGATAACCATGCTAATTTTTGTACCCGTATAAATGTTCTTTCTTTCCAAAAAACATCCCCCTCGCGAGGGGCACGATCAAATGCAGAGCATTTCCGCTCTTCTCTTCCAGCGTAGACATTGTCGATGAAGTCGATGGTGAAACGTGAAACGTGCCGTGAACCCCCTGCCGCGGCTATGACGCAACGTGGAGCGGCTATGACGCAACGTGGCGCGGCTATGACGCAACACAATCCAACACAATCCACTTTAATCCAATCCAATCCAAATCCAAACCAATCCAATCCAAGCCAAGCCAATCCAATCGAATCCAATCCAATGCCCCTCGCGAGAGAGTGTTATAGCGCCGAAATCGCGCCACCACACGAACGCGTGATGTTGACGTCACGATCACGCCACAGATGTTAGCGACCAGAGCGCGCGCGAACGACATATGTGGTTTAAGCGCGAACCGACGGCGGCGAGAGAGCGCGATGCGAGCGCATCAGCAGCTTCTTGACGTAGTTTGAATGGGTCAAGGATATAAGGCGCGTTCGTAGCCTCCCATTCTGTGTCGGCTTTGTGGCGCAGTGGGTAGAGCACCATGTACATTGCGTTCCGCCCGCAGGGTCGAGGGATCGAAACCAGGCGCCGGATAGTATTTTTTTTTTATATATAGTGTAGGGAGAGGTGTGCGAACAACGACGGTGCGGACTACGACTACGGACGTCAACGCGGGTGACATCGTGAGTTACTGAAATGCTCTGCATTTAAAATCTAGAAAAGTGCATTGCCCATCAAACGGTTAGTGCGTTCTATTTTCCTGCTTGTTCTACACTCACAGGCACAAAACCGGCAAATTCTCGTGCGCAGACGCTCGATGCTCGAGCTGCGACGCCCAGACGACAGTCGCCAGGGATGGTGACGTTGAACCATGGCCACCATAAGGTATTTCTTGTTCATACAGCTGTTGCCGATTGCAGGGCACAAAAGCATGGCCTTCGAGATTAGCTGCCGGTAACGCAAAGAAGCTGCCTGTAGGGCTGCGAATTCCTTGTCGCCGTCGAATCCGATCCAATCCAGCTCAAGAAGAAATGCAGACGCTCATTTTATTTTCTTCGTTCCGCCACTGCTTGCGGTCGTCATCGCGATGGTGATGCCATTTGTGGTCGTCCTGCCGTCATCACGGCAAGGCCAGCAGGGCGCCAAGTGAGGATGAGCGATTTCTTGCTGCCCACACGCAAATAATAAAGCCTGTCTGAGTGCGTGTGTTAGCGACGTGTTGTTGTTCTTTCCCGGCCGGTGAGTAGCTGCTAGTCTGGCATTGGTGGTTAATCCTTACATCGTTTAGTGCGTACCTAAGCCTCGTTCCCGGCCGACTACGTATTAACAGAGTTTTATTGTATTCTAGGTGGTGTTGGGCAGACCAGGCAGACCATCGATATCAGGCTAGGCGGCCGTCGCATCGAGCGGGCTGCCTCCCGTTGGATCCGAATCCTGGGGGTGCAGCTGCACGAACAGGGCGGAGCCGACGAGTGGGTCCGACAGCTGAAGGTTACAGGGCAGCAGCAGCAGCTCCAGATCCGATGGATGAGAAGCCGCGAGGGTGGACTGGGTGCCGCCAGTTCACCCGCACGCGTGCGCGAGCGACGGAGCAAGCATCCGCTCCGACCCATCACACCCTGTTCCCCTAGCAAAGCACGACCCCGACCCTGTGGCCTGAAGAACCGCTGCCAAGCAAAAGAGTAGAGCTGAGCTCTGCGCCACAACACCCCATGACCCAAGAACACTGCCAGGAGGACTTCCCGGGGAAGCCAGAGTCCTGGTACACAAGATAAGAGCCTTGGCTGCCCTTACGGAGGGGCGAAGTGGCGGGCATACGTTCCCCGCCACTCAAGACAACTGAGAGAAGCCCCTGAACCACATGGAGGTCACCATAGTGACGGGCTCCTCATGTCACGCACCGGCGAGGCCCACAACGCACCACATGCTGCGGGAGTACGGCGGAGAGAAGAGCCCGTCTTCCGCAGAACATCAAGACCATCCAGGAGTGGGCATCACGTTCCCCCGAGCCAGGCGCTCAACCAAGAAACCGTCATCTCCCTGTGCACTTCCGCGAGTACCATGGGAATACACCTGAGGATGTAGACGCCATCGCTCCTTTACCACCTTCTCCAGCCCTGACTATACCTGGAGCCACCCCTTCTGAACAAGGAATACTATTTTATATAAGCACTTCATTATATTTCAACTTGCGAACTGATTCACAAACCGGTTCAAGGCTTGCGAACGACTTTTTGAACAGGTTCTGTATGTGTTTTAGTCGAACCGAAACTGAACGGAAAAAAATTAATTCACCCGAACCCGAACCGGAACCGAGCCGGTATTTTTTTCAGTTCAACGTCGAAAACAACTGCTGCTTATAGGATATTAAGCCTGGGAACCGACCGGCATCTTAGGAAGTCCTACGCATTGTCAGATATATTGTACGGCCCAAACATACTTTGGTAATAATACAGCGTTAGGAACAGAAGGTTTGTGTAATTTAGTCAACCTCAGTTACAGACCTCACGACAGGCTTACTAACTCTAATTGGTCTGTTCCCCACATGTCCATTATTCCCAATGTGGCCATTACAATCAAATCGTATTTGTAGTCCGCACGATAAACGGTAACTTCCTCCCCCCACCCCATCCCCAAGGAGTATGCGTGGACTATGGGAAAATCCGCCAGAACCACTAGGCCTATCCAGCAACCTTTCTAGAAGAACAAGAGGTTCTGCCTTCTGGGTTCGCTGCCCTGTGCGCTGCTTTCTGGTAAATCAAGTTATTTGTCCTGCAAGAGTGTGGCAAGCTGGGCGAGTTGGAAAGACATCTTGAACGGAACCAGCGTAGAAGACACGGAGGCTGAGACAATAAACACACAGGCAGCCGCTGGTTCGGTATGTTCGGTATGTCCTGCGGCCGTTCTGTGTGTTTCTTCTCTCTGTTTCCGTGTCTTCTACGCTGGTTCTGTTCAAGATCTTTGTCCTGCAAGGCGACGACCATTTATATCTCTCGTGACAATATTTACAGAGATAAAGTGAAAGTATACGCGACGACTACTGATGTAGTTACCCTTAGGTATAAGTGCACTAAGAACCTGTTGTGCTTATTTAGCTTTGTATTTTCTTTTTTTCATTTTTGGGAGGAATGAAGGGCTCCTTATATCTTAGATCAGCGATTATTGCTTGAAAAACAGCGCAGAAAACTTGGACGCGTGGAGGATAACTCCAAGCGCTGACTAAGGAAATTTAATTGGATTTTACAATATATAGAGCAACGTAACTGCGTAGCCTTACGACGGTGTAAAAAGGAAAGGAACCCAAGGTAGGTGAAAGAGCTGAAAAACTGCAGCGACCTAAATAAAGCGCAGTTAATATCTGAACAACACCTACATTATTACTCTTTAGCGGCAAGATCGGCTATCGCCTGCGGACGGAGTGCCAGTGAAAGCGAACTCACGCAATCATCCCCCCTCGGGCCAATGTCCGAGGCCTCGTATATGTCACGCGGGATCTGGCGTCTCTGTGTCGTTTCAAGATGAGTGTTTCATCAAGCTTTCGGTAGCAATCGCAATTGGCGGATCCGAGGGGGGGTCCGGATGTCCGGACCCCCACTTAATTTGGTAATTTCTATCCCATGAAGATGACCCCTCAGGTCGCAGAAAAAGGCTAGTTGAATATTTTTACTGCAAGCAGTATAGGTCTAACCCCTTAAGTTTACATTCCGGTGATTACCGCTTAACTCGACGCCGCTCAAGCGCACCTCGCCACCGCCGACTCCTCTTTCACAAGTGTTGTTCCCGTCGCCCTCACACATCCCGATCGGCTGATAACGACGATAGCGCCGTTATAAGATGATTCCAGAAAAACAACACAAGCGCAAATGGGCGTACAAACCCAGAAAGCCGCTGATGCTGAACATGTAGCCGCCACCGGTGCCGCCTCGAATTCCACTTCGTCGAGTAGCTACGCTTGGAATTCCGACGTCAGCCCATATTTCTTCTTCGGCTTTAAAAGGACCCTGCAACACTTTCGATAAACGCTTCACCTCTTTCCTTCGCGTCTGGAAGACAAGCGAAAGCTAAAGTTATCGCCAGCACGGAGCGCCACTCCGTGATTTGCTCGTCGCACCAGGGGCCTTATTCTCGACTGCACAAATTGCCGGCATTTCGCCCATGTTTTTTTGCGTAAGCACGACGTAAGCAATCAGTGACGTGCTGCACCTATAGCTATGACGACATGCTGTGTAATTTGACGAGTCACTCATAAAGATCGCTACCAAGGTATCAAATATTGTGCAAGAAAGATATAAAAACACTTGGCATGTACTATAAAAATTTAGACGGTAGCTGAGGCTGACAAGAAAAACACATTTCTGGAGGTCAAATTTGGAGCCAACACCACAAGGCGATCGAGTAACGTTGATCCAAAAGCGAGTGAAAGGCGGATGTCGAGCTAAAGAACATCACACACTTTTTTTACCGTATCTATTTATTTCTTTCAATCGCTTTTATTAACATAGCTGGGCTCTCTGCTTCAATGCAAGCTTTCTTGCGTTATCACCTTCCCTGCCACCACCGCCGCCACGCCATCGTGTGCTGCTATGTTACAAGTTTATGGCGTGATCACAGAAAAAGCGGCCGCGACCATCGCTTCTATGACACACAAGAGCAACGAAGCGCTACGCCTGATAACCGCGGAGCGCACCGATGTCGCCGATTCACTCATTCGTCAAACTCGACTGCAATCAGCGCTGTAATGAACTAAATAGTCACGTTTCATTGTTATTTTTCTCTTGAGTTCGATCATCCCAACAGCTTACTAGGACAAGTATGGACAAATGCCATGCATTGGATTCTCTTTGTCATGGAGAGGCTTGTACTGCCCTCTTACGTTGCGGTTACGCCAAACAAATAATTTTTATTTTATTGCAAACATAAAAGCAAAATACTGGACGTTATTTGTATGCTCCGTGATCGCTCACTTGGAAACAGTTGAAACTAAAATTTGTTTCGGTAGGAAACAAGCTTTAAACAGCGCGAATGCGAAACTGCGCCTGCTGCGAATTGCCGCACATTTCGCGGCGCCGTAAGCCGGGGCAATTTTTTGCCCTATTTTGCTTGTATTTTGCGACAAAAACAGCCGCCATTTTCAAGCTGTTACGTAGCATTACGTCACTTTTACGCAGGCTGAAGTTGCCAATGCATGACGTAATCGTTCCCACCAACTGTTTAAATACGTCACGCCTTCTCAGCCAATCACAGAGGGGGTGTGTATTACAAGCAGTATTGTTGCTTAATAGCAAAGGCAGGCTTACGTTGTCAAGTCCGCTGCATTTAGTCTGGTTTTTCATTGCCGGCCAAGATTTACGCGCCTTTAGTAACGAGAAATAAGGCAAACTTTAGAACTGGTGTCCGTAGACGACATGAAACGTCAAAATGACGACAGCACACACAACCGCTTTGTCAACCGAAAGCACGTGACAAAAATTGAAAGCCAATCAGAAAAGACTTCCGGAAAATTGCCTGAATTGCCGGCAATTTGTTCAGTCGAGAATAGGGCCCCAGGTACGGCTTCCGTTTCGGCTTCGTTTTTGTGGCGTTATTTTTAAGGTGGCTATCGAAAAGCGTTCATTGCTGCATCTTAAGGAAAACCGGCCAACAGCCGCTACATGGACTTAGTGACGTAATTCAGGCGGTCGAAGAACGTCAAGAACCGGAAAGAGAGGAAAACCTTTTGGGTTATCTGATGGGCAGAACAGTAAAGTTATCTGATGGGCAGAACAGTAATTTTTGGCTGGGGTACTTTGCAACTCCACAATTTAAGTACTTGATGTGTTGGTTTACTACGCTCTGCAAGCATTTAAGCTTTCAAAAAAGTTAAAAAAAGTGTTGCAGAATCCCTTTAAAGGCTTTCCGAGCGACATTCTCGCGGTGTATTTCACGCCTAAGCACGCACCGGTCACCGGTTGCCGGTTTATGCGTGCAGGCGCTGGGCGTGGAAGCAGGGGGACGTGCACGTGCAGCTAGGCTTCGTGCTGCTACCGATGACATGCCCGTTGTACTGGCGGGAGGTTTAAACGTAGAAGTCACACGGCTCAATGCGACCTGTTAGCTTTCCTCCGTAGTCGAGCTGTTTGGGTTTCGCTTGGTGGGAACTTACACAGACAGTAAGATGCCTACGACGGGGGAGGGAAACAGACAGCCACATGTTTGTACGCATAATACAGCTCGAGTCCTTCCAGGTTTTAACTCTCTACGCGAAGAACGCATGTCGCTCGCTCGGAGGAAAAATAGCGAGAATAGCGTCGGCCGGTACAGAAGCGCGAACGGGCGCGAAAACAACGGAAAGCCGCTGCCGCCTCGGCTGCCTCCGCAGATTCCAGTTTTTCGAGTAGCTGCGAATGCCTCTCCGATGAATGGCAGCATGCCCGCCTGGAACGCCGCCGTAAGCCAATATTTCTCGTTCAGCTTGAAGGAGCAACAAATTAGACGGTGTCTGTCACGCTAAGCACGCACACATAAACGGTGGCCCGTTTATGCATGCACAGGTTCGGAGTGGAAGGAGGGGGGAACATGCACGCGAAGCTGTACATCTCATGCCCTCATGATGTCATGTTCATTGTTCTGGCGTGAGGTTTGAACGTGGACGTAAAACGGCCCAATGTGACCTGTCCGGTGTCCTCAGTGGTAGAGTGGATAGGGCTGGTTACACAGACAGAATAAGATGCCTATGACGCGGGAGGGAAACAGACAGTCCCATGTTTTTCCGCTAAAATGAAGCTCGTTTCCTTCCAAGTTTCATTCAGCTAATTGACTAGGAAGTATACTCGATCGCAATGTACAAACAAATGTGTTTTGTTTCGTGCACTCCAGGGACTACGTCAAACTTTGCAGGTCATCCTACTTCACAGAGCGAAAGGGCACTAAATTTTTTTTCTTTTCTTGCATTCTTGGTTTTCCAAAATTTCGGTGAATAAAAACAGGCTACTATCCTGCTTCTGCTCGTCATCACCATAGTCATCATAATTACTGATAGCAGCTGACCCCCTCCCCCCTCAAAAAAAAAACCTTGATCCGCCCCTGACGACACAGTCTGCGGCAAGGTTGCTTCCCGGTCTCGTGCGCACGTCCTCCCTAATAGTGTTTTTGACGCTCCTTCCCGCCCGGCCTATATAGACCCGCTTGCACGAAAGTTAGGCTTCATAAATACACAATTCACACATTTCACCAATTGTTTTGCGTAGGTTCTTCCCACATGTAGACGTCGATCCCTTTTCATTATTAGCCATGGCACACAGAGTGGCCAATTTATTTGGCGCAGAAAAAACCATCCGCACGGCGGCCGCGTCTTCGATCTTTTTATGGGGGTGTGAAATTCCCTGCACGTAGGGTATAACGTTGACACGGCCCCAAGCGCCCTCTTCCGGTCTTTTCGCTGCCATGTTCGAGCTCAGCTTCCTCAGAACGGATTGCGCGAGGCTGCGCAGCAACGGATTAGGATACCCTGCTGACTTGAGCCTGTTGACTTGGCAGTCCAGGCTCTTATTGATCGTGTGGGGCGGGACCTTGACACTGCGTTCTGTAAAGCAGAAACTGCTATATGACGTTTTACCACCTTCGAGTGGGCCTAATTGCATGGCACGAGACCTTTTCGTAATCGTGGCGCGTATTTCAAGGAAGGTAATGGAAGGCCCAGGAATTTTAACTTCTTCTCCGGTGGCCTGTCGCTGATTACTGTGGACATCGTCAGAAGGGACGAAAGTGCCCCCAAAATCCTCCTTTCTTGGCTAGTAGAGTCTCCTCATCCCTTGAAGAGCTCCGGGAGGTCTTCCACATAACCAAACGTCCTGCGAGATCAGGAAGAGTGGAATGCAGACGCCTGTCGTAGACAGCAAATAGAATCTCACTGAGCACAGGCGCTATGGAAGAACTTATGCACACCCCTTCTCGCGGCAGGTCGAGCTCGCTTTGTACATCAAGACAGTTGAGTACTGGCGCACGACGCTGACAGCAGCACCGACGGCGGCACTAGTCAGCCAATACATGCTTTGGCGAGGTTTCATAACCCGAGGCATTCCATAACCCGAGCCTAACTGGGCAGTATCAAAAACAGGCCGTCCACGCCAGCACACCGCAGTTGAAGTGGGCAGAATAACGCAGCCGAACGAGCGAACAAACCAACTGACCACCATTGTCAACTCTTTCATTACACGGTGGTAGAAACGAACAGCGGCGAAACACGTAGGAGACAGATCAGAGCCATTCTAAAGCGTTAACGTGGATAGCAAATCAAAGCGTCTCAAGCGGCCACATTATAAAGCCCTTCGACAGCGTAAGGCGGAACCAAAACGTCTCAGGCCTTGGACTGGACATCCATGCTTTCGCATTCACTACCCGTAGAAATCGCGCTTACGCGTCCTTGGACTTTTCCTTTCGTGTATGTGTGAAAACCACTGAAATCTAAGTAGCTTCCCTGGGTTATCCGCCGCCATAAGAAAGGTTTAGACAATGAATTTTTCGGAAAATGGTTTCTAAATGCTGACCAGAGCAGGCGGTGTTCATCGGCTCTGCTACAAATACTAAGGGAGATCGCCAGAAAGTTTAACGGATACTTCTAGTTTGTTTCTTTTGCTAGAAAAGGCCAATAGTAACTGTGTACGAATCGATCCTAATATAACTCCCGAAGGAGTCTCTTTTTCTTTTTTTTTTTTTTTTTGAGGCGACTGTAATTTCGGTGCTGCTCACAACGCCTGGGTTTATGCCTTGCGAGGACGATAATGGTTTCGCATTCAAAATAAACGTCAGTCAAATTGCAGGGATAATTCTTCGACCAAGAGATGTATACGAATTCACAGGTAATTTCTCAGCAAATTAGCTTTCCTGCTCACCTGGACTTGGGCATCTTGTAAATTGCGCTCCAACTATAAAGTCAATTTATTATTATACAGCTCGCCATTTCTTAGTGAGCTGGTACATAGTCGGAACGGTAGGTACGCGGACTAAGCTGAACGATATTCAATACCGGCAATCAATGAGGAAGATAAGGGATAACTTTTACTGCAATAGAGCAATAGTTTGCTTCCTGGGGTGGTGGCTCGAGTCTTGAGGTTTGGACCGAGCATGGTGATCAGCTGAAGCTGGTTGTTCAGGTCCGAGCTGGTCACCGCGATGTTCCATTGCTCTCGAGACCGAGAGAGAGAGAGAGAGAGAGAGGAGAGAGAGAGAGAGAGAGAGAGAGAGAGAGAGAGAGAGAGAGAGAGAGAGAGAGAGAGAGAGAGAGAGAGAGAGGGAGAACTTTAGTGAACGCTGAAGAGGTAGCGGATAAAGTTACAAATGGGAAGAATAAAAGAGCTCGGTTGATAAATTCCCGAGCGCCTGTATCAGGTTGCTATACAATAGCACATTTCTATTCCCTTAGTATTGAAGACACAGTGCGAGCTTTCTTTCAGAACGTCTCAAAACTTCACCCGCTGCGGGTGCGGGAATGGTTGTACAAATGCCGACTGGAGGGGGAGGAGTTATTCCAGGGCATCTCCTAGCGTAACGCGATGAACTAGAGTGGCGCCCTCTTCACAGGATTCCATATGCTGCCTTCGCCACCTGGGCTGTGGTAGTCAGCCGCAGCTGATCCTCCACGGAGTGGCTGGACAGCACTATCTTCCATAGCTCGCTAGGGAAAGGGGTTGGGTTACTAGAGGTGGAAATGGGAATGGGGGGGGTGCTTTTGGCTGAAATCGCACTCTCTCATCAGAGTGCCTAGGTCTTTGCAGAAAGGGCAGCTCTTGTTGTACTGATCGGGGAACATGCCACTGATTGTATCTGTAGATACATCACTTGCTGTTCCGGCGCGAGTTAAGGCGTGCGGGGCAGGAAGTCTCTGCCTATCTTCTCGATAGTACCTGTAAGTGACCACAGCCTGGCTGCAAGCCTCTTCCACGGCCGTTGCCCGCTACGTTAATGCGTGGGCCTGTCGGTGGGCAAACTCACTGCCCTCCACCGAAGAGTCGGCCAGAACCCATACTGATTGAACATGGCTCTCTGGAGGCGTTTTGTGTCTCGGTACGCGAAGCACCCGCCGGGACACCCAGCCCAACTGAAAATTCTTATACGCCTGGTGCTAGTTTCGGACCACCTTGGTAATGCCCGGAAAGGTGAGGGCTTCTAGCACATCAAAAAATAACTAATCGAGAAAGGGGCGATATTGTTAAAGTCATGAGGCTGGCAAAGTAAAAAGGCAGTGGTGACACAGCTGAGAACTTCGCTGCCCATTTCTGGCCTATTATAGTTTAACTGTTTTCTTTTCTTCTATTGGGCAGAATGTGTTCGCAACTGAAACATAGCCTAGTACAATTCGGTCTGTACTTGATTTGGCCTTATCAGGGTGTCGAACCGGAACCGAACCAAACCGAAAACCGGAACCGAACCGGTATTTTTGCCGGAACTGAACCCGAACCCGAACCATTATTTTTTGAGCCGGCTGAACCTGAACCGGAACTGAATCGAAAAAATAAATAATGGTTTCCGGTTCTCGACAAAACGGTTCGACCATCCGCTATTGATAACGGGTGGTAAGTGTCGTTAGGGGCTTCTTTCTTTCACGCGCCATCGATTTCGCAATCTCTCGCTCACTTTTACCCTTTCAAAAAATCAAAAAGCTCCGAACGCGCTCATCATGGTCACAACATGGTGACAATTTCATTATTTGATTGATTGTGGCGTTTGTTAATGCGCCGACGCAATGCAGGCGATGAGGCGTGCCACAGTGGAGGGCTCAGGATTAATTTTGGCCACCTGGGGATCTTTAACGCGCGCCCAAATCTTGTACACACGGGCGTCTTTGCTTTTCGCCTCCATCAGAAAATCAGCCACCGCGGCCGGAAATCGAGCCTGCGCTCTTCGGCTCAGCAGCACAACGCCATTGCCACATCATGATGAAACGCCTGCACACCAGTATAGCCATTAAGGTCCCTAATTGCAATGGTATGTCGCTGATGGTCGAGCAAGCAGGGTGCAAGGCTGCGAAGAAGAAATGTCAAACTCTTGGCAGCCTGCGCAGTGCTTCAAGCACCGAAATCGCCATTCCCGCGGTCGCCGGTGCGCCTGTCACCACGCCCCCACAAGGTGCCTTTAAAGGCTCAATAAAACGTTTGTCTCTCTCTCTCTCTCTCTCTCTCTCTCTCTCTCTCTCTCTCTCTCTCTCTCTCTCTCTCTCTCTCTCTCTCTCTCTCTCTCGCTCGCTCGCTCGCTCGCTCGCTCTCTCGCTCTCTCTCTAGGACGGTGCAAGTGCAATCAGTCCACGAGATTGTTGCACTGTGTACCAGCGAAGGTTAAAGCGCTACATTTGCCTATGCCTATTTGGAGCAGCGATGGCGTACGTTGCAGCGATGGCGTAGAGGTAGAACACCCGCCTCACGTGCAGAAGGGCCGTGGTTCGAATCCCGGTGCCGGACAATTCCCACCGGATTAAAAAAAAATCTGCGTATTGATGGAATTGCACAAAGGGGCTTGGGGTGCGGCCTGACCCTGGCGACCATTGCCGGCAATTCACTCCCTCACCAAAGCAGGATTGGCCACCCTGGTGTAGTAACGGCCACAATCTCCCATGAATACGCCAATTAACCCTCGGCCCTCAGTCCCCAGCGGCTGCGAAGCAACTGACCACGGCAGCGGTCAGACCTGTGACGCAGCAGAGGGTGCTAAGAATCCCTGGATCCGGACAGGCCGCCAATGGAATCTGAACCTGGCAACGTTTAACGCGCGAACCTTATCTAGCGAAGCAAGTCTCGAGGCGTTGTTCGAGGAATTAGAGGGCATTAAATGGGATGTAATAGGGCTTAGCGAGGTTAGGAGGGCAGGCGAAGCCTTTACGGTGCTGAAAAATGGACACGTCCCTATGTTACCGTGGTCTAGAGGACAGAACAGAACTGGGAGTGGGATTTCTAGTC